>NC_064568.1:612500-1225000 GCF_937001465.1 Orcinus orca | reverse complement strand
AGACAGGAGGAATTAATCGCAATATCATCCACCTCATTATCGTGCCCCTTTGAAACTTCCTTGGGGATTTTAAGATAGATGGGTCTTTTGCAGCTGGGTCTTTATACCCATAGAGCTGACTATAATTTTCACTTGATTACAGCTAAAGTAGTCTTTAAGATGAAGTTTCCTGAAATGATTTAAAATAAACACAGATGGGAAGGGGGAAAAAGCTGTAATGAGGCACTTAAAAAATAAAGTGAGCATTTTTCTTAAGAACGAATGGGATTTTTCAGTCTTAAGGAATATATATGTATTTTTAAAAGCTTTGAAATGGAGGTTTTTTGTTTTTAACCTGCTTTAAAAAATTGTTACTGACTCTGAACAAGGTTTCCCTCCTGATCTCTATGTGTTTTGCCATATCCCTGACTTTGGAATGTGTCCTTCTTCCTTCCCAGAACCTGAAGATCCTTTCAGAATGCCGGAGGAAAGTTCTCCCAGGCGGACCCCGCAGAGTGTTCCGTACCAGGACCTCCCTCACCTGGTCAACGCCGATGGACAGTACCTCTTCTGCCGGTACTGGAAACCCTCGGGCACACCCAGGTAAGTCTCCCCCAGGTGCTACCCGGATGTACCCTGGGGGGGTTCATGTCCCCTCTGCCCCTTTGTGTGCAGCTCCCGTGCGGCCACTTTCTCCATGACCAACTTCACGTGCCATTTTAACATCAGGCACAGTGGGCTAACAGAACTGAGATTTATATATCTTTTTTAAAATTAAGAAGCAGACGTTCTATTTTCATTATAACAACTAGGATACGGATCCTACCGTATGGCAGTTTTCAAAAATTCCACATGACTTTATTTTTTGTACTGGAGTTGATTTCCTGTTGTACAGGCATTCCTTTAAAATCCAACCCAGCAGGTATAGAAAACCACCTAATCAGATAAGATCAAAATAATGGATATGTAGTAACTTTTGTTCTCTTTTCCTGTTTGAGTATGAGCTTCAGAAGGTGTCATACCTGTGTAACAGAGAGAAAGGGGTCTGGGTGTTTCCTTCTGATTTCTTGCCAGCTCAGTTACTTTGTACATTTTCCATCAAGGACTTGTCTTGCTCTTAGAAGCAGGCGTTGGGACCTGCACACAGTAAGATAGCTGGTCTCCTGCTTCCCTCCTCTTGTACGAAATAGGGAAAACCCTGCTTGTTTGCGTTGTTCAGGGAAAGAAATTATTTGTGGTAACCAATTGGCCTAGTGAAAAGTGAACATTTTCTGTTCCATGGACATGTTACCTGTTTCACAGGCCTGTTGTCTCCTAGGGGACATGTATGGTGTGCTGTGGCTTATAGGATTATGTCTCCCTTTGTGTTTCAGTCATCACCCAACCCTAGTACAGATACAAAATTCCTCCTACATTTTCAACAAGGTGTGTATAATCCAGGTAGCTGCACATTAAAAAACAAAAACAAAAGCAGAGATATGGACTTTAAAGACCTAGTTTAAAATCATAGCTTCAGGGCAACTATATAAACCGGCTATTGTAATGGGCAGTTAAGAGTTCCTACAGGGCTTCCCTGGTGGCGCAGTGGTTGAGAGTCCGCCTGCCGATGCAGGGGACATGGGTTCGTGCCCCGGTCCAGGAAGATCCCACATGCCGCAGAGCGGCTGAGCCCGTGAGCCATGGCCGCTGAGCCTGCGCGTCCGGAGCCTGTGCTCCGTGACGGGAGAGGCCACAACAGTGAGAGGCCCGCGTACCGCAAAAAAAACAAACAAACAATAAAAGAGTTTCTACAGGTCTGGCCATGTCCTTCTTAAAGATTTCCTCTACAGGAGAGAGTGTGTGTGTATGTGCATGTGTGTCAGACGGGGAGGTGGGGTTGTCAAGCATTATCATTAATTCTCCATTCTGACTTAATCGGCAGTACAAGTGCACACTCTTGGTTTAATTTCTAACAACTTCGTGGTATGTGGTGCATTATTTGATCAATATACAAAAAGAGGACAAAGAATTGGGAGCTAAGTTTGTGATGTTTGAGTCTCAGACGTTGGGGGCTTTCCTGGTTAAGTGGGGAGGTTGTCCTCGCTGGAGGTTGATGGAAGGGAGACCCTGCGGTCCTCAAATGGGCGGGGCGGTGCTGAGTGGGTGGGCCAAGGCAGAATGGCTGCCCTTCCCTGGGCTGTGAGTGGTTTTCACAGTCTCCACCCTGAGTCGCCCTGTGGGGAGCTCTGTGCTCCCTCGCTTTTTGCTCTAGTTAGAGATGGCAAACGCCACTCCCAGTTGTTTAAACCGAGTGTCTCTTGGGGTTAGTGTTTACCTTGCAGCGGACGCTGATGGGAATAAGAACGGGGGCCGATGGTTGAGGCAGCTGGGCCCTGGGCTTTGGAAGAGAGGCTGCCCGCCTACCTGCTCGGCCTCCACCCCCTGAGATGATGCAGGTCGATAAACTCCCTCTGGGATTGGCCCCCCTCTGTCAGGAGGTCCTTAAAACATTTCACCACCAGCCCTGACCAGTTGGAAAGTCCTGGAGGCCCCCCGCGGTGACAGATGCCGCATCCTGGCGTCCTGGGGGAGGGGTCAGGGCAGGCCGAGTGGTGAGGACGCAGCGGGGGCCTCAGGGCAGAGGTCTGTGCCGGCTGGTGAGGGAGCGTGTCCCTATCAGAGAAGCTGAGCCCAGCTGCTCTGGCAGATAGCAGTGTGGCAGCCCAGCCCTCTTGCTGCTCTGGGACAGCTCTGCTGCTTCGCGTCAGCACGGCTGCCTCTAGGAGCAGGAGGGGACCACTGGCCTCCGCCTTTCCCCTCCAGGGAGTGTCCTCCATGGTCTTTCCCCCAGTTAGCTCAGAGTCTTGTCTGCTCTAATCGGCGGGGAAAACACCAGCAAATGTCCCTTTTCTCTGCTCCTTTTAAAAAATCTTTCCCGCAGAGGCCCTTGGGACCTCAGAAGCCACTGTCTTACAGACTGTGTCCAGCAGAGGGGTCGGTGCCTGTCTGTCTTAGTTGGCACTGGGATGGGTTGGATTTCTGGTCAACAAGTTGGGCCTGTTCAGAACACCTGCCAGAACATTCAGCCCCCGGAGGATTTGCTGGGTTCCCAGACCAGCTCTGCAGGCGGCTCAGAGCGACCCAGGGTCATGGCATCAACCACACTGGGAAGTCGGCTTAACCTGCTGATGGAAACATTGTGTCTCTACAAATGCTGGCCTCCTCACCCTGGGCCCTGGGGTCGCTGTTCCCATGTGTGCGTCCAAACTCAGTGTTGTTTTTAACAGAGCTGGCCAGACACTCGGTCTTTAATCACTATGAACCAGAGGTATGCTTGGTTCCGCCAAGGCAGATTCGTGCTCATCTGGTAGTATTTACTGTAAGTATCGTGTGTTCTGGAGTCCGGACTAGTCTCTTAGATGTGATCTTGTTTTATCTTCACGTCAACCTGTGGGGCAGATGTTATCATTGTTTTCCCTCTTTTAAAGCTGGTCCAACTGCATTTTGTCCACATTCCTCTGGTTCCAAGTCTCTTACTAAGGAAGACAGACTTTTGTCTAAGTACTGTCTTCCTGATAAATTCTTATATTTTTTGTTAGGGGGAAGGTCACTTCTTATGGTAAAGAGGAATAGAATAATTAATCCTCCCTAATTGTTTCTTCATAATATATTAAAAGTGGGAAATAGATTGAGATATGATCCATTCTGAAACAAAACCTTCTGATGCCCTGGGGACTGGCTGCCTTATCGAGACTCGGTACTTTGGAATTGTAAAATACTGGTTCTTCAGCAAGTTTCCACTGATGGTGTTTTCAGGGTAGTGGAGACTAGCCCAGGTGAGGCTTGAGTTGCTCTGTGGGCTCTCGTGCCCTTGGGTAGTATTTCACACCTTTGGATTCAGTCCACCACGGGGCCCTCAGTCCACTTAAAGGGCAACTTTGAATTAACTTCTGAATGTTATTTAGCCATCCTGCCCCACAGGATGAATGACTGGGCAACATCACTGGGGGGTCTGAAACAATACTCAGTTTGATGACTTGGCTGCAAAGAAGTCCTCCCTTGGTTCTGCTGGACCAGGAGGGCTAGAGAGCTCGCTGTAATTGTGTGATCGCACAGCTGCCACCTTCTGGGCGGTTAGTTCCCGGCGTGGACCGGTCATGCCCAAGGCCGGTGTGAAATAGACACTTGTGGAATCAATGCCCAGATGCTCCTTTGAGCAGGGGCTCCCCTCGCGCTGAGTGTGCTCTGTCTCGGAGGAGCACCCCACCCCCGCCCAACGCTGAGGAACTGACCAGGCTCTCCTGCAGCTTCTGTGGTGATAACAGCCAGTGTACCGAGGGAGCCGTTTCAAAGAGCGCTGTCCCTCCATGGGCTGATGGCCTGATGCAGATGCCTGGGTGACTCCTCAGTGGAAGCTCCAGAGCCCCTGCCTTTGCGGGGACCTCCCAACCTGAGCCCCGGAGCCCCTTCTGCAGTCTGCCTGGCTTTGCCCGCTTCTCCTTTCTTGCCTCCACTCAGGAGCTGGCCTTCCTCCCGTGACCCCGTGGCCACTGGTTGCCGCGGACGCCTCCTCTCCCCTCCCCAGCTCCACGCGTCCAAGCTGCCCCCTCGCAGTCTCAGCCGGTGTGGTTGTCAGGACTTTCCTCTTGGTGACGGGGTGCTGGGAGTGGGGCCCATGGCAGGGGCTGGACTAAGGAGGGTGGCGTGGCGTCGTTTCGGGAACGTACCTGTGTTCTCAGAGCCATGGCTGTTGTCGGTGGATCTAGAATCAACAAGCCAAGGCCCCTTCTCCCCTCTTTATTCCCATTCCCCAGAACGGGGCTCAGCTGACATCCCCTACCCCTGCTCTGCCCTTTACTGGGTCACTTTGCTCCCTTTCAGACACGAGGCCTTCGCAGTCTGTGTCTGGAGTTTCGGGCGATGCCGTCTTAGGGCGCTTCCTCCCACCTATGCACATTTACCTGGAGAAGAAGCCATTCCCTGAAGCTGGGATATATTTAAATGCTAGAGAACGTCCTCCCTTCCTGCCACCCCTCACGATGTCCTTCCATCAGTCACCAACCACTTGGGTGTGGCATCTGTGACTCCAGGAGCTGGGCCCCTCCCGGCCAAGCTGGTCCAGGCCACAGAGAGGCAGAGTGTCCATCGTCTGGTTGGACTTGATTTCCACCGCCCGCCCTCTGGAAATTCTGTTCCCTTTGATCAGATTGGCATCTGCCCGTCCTCCCCTCCGCCTTAGGCTTTCCCATCAGGTTGTGTGTCAGTTACTTGGTGCCTTTCTCCCCGCTGCTCACGGTGTGGGTTCAGTGTCCTGGGCAGCATTCCCCAGGTTCTGTGTTTCTTGGAGTGTTTCTCCCTCCCTGTGGGCCCCTGCAGCCCTCATGACCCCACCCCCTCTGAACTCCTGCCGCCTGTGTGGCTAGGCGTCACCGAATCACTTACCTTTGGTTGGTACATCCCCAGGGCCAAGCAAATCACATCCTTTCACTGTCCCTAAAAGTAGCCACTTTGAACTCCATTCGCTTGGTCTCCATGGGCGTGAGGGCCACCACGCATCTAGCTCCCAGCCCAGCCCCTTGGACCTTCCCCCAATTGTGAGGGTCTGGGATAGCTCTTGGGCTCCCCAGAGCCTCTGCAGGAAGGCAGGCCCTGAGGGCTCAGCTCCGTGAGTATCCGCTCTTCGCGCTTACCCATAGCCACACTGCCACCCAAAAAGTCGGTTAGCAGACCCTGATTTATTGAAGCCTGCGTGTCCCAGACAGAGCTGGGCACCAGGGTGGGGAGAGAGGAGCAAAGGCCGCTGTGTTTCAGGAAGCGGTGGGTGTAGTTATTGTACGAGGGGCAGGTACCTGGAGACGGGACCACTGCTGGCCACACAACACCTTGGTGTAAGTTAGACAAAGGAGCCCATCCAGGTAGACATGGCCTCACAGGTGTGAGGTTTGGTGAGCAGAGTGTGGGCTGGATTTCAGCTCCTACTCATCCTTCCAGCCAGCGCCCTTGAACAGTATTGCACCTGTGAGAAGGGCGTGCAGGGCAGGGAACCAAGTGAAGCTAGAAAGGTGGGCGGGTGGGGCCAGGCGCCCAGGGTCCTGAAGGCCAAGCTGCAGCCTTGAACTTGAGCCTCAAGGGGTGGGTGGGGAGCCACGGACAGGTGTTAGGCCAGGAAGTGGTGCAGTCAGGCATGTGACCTGGACAGCCAGCTGGGTGGAGGTGTTTGCCATCATCCAGGTGGCAGGTGAAGGGGGCTGAGTCAGGCGTGGCAGTGGCACCTCAAGTTGCAAGGGACTGACCGTGTGTGGTGGTGATGGTGGGGGGGGGGGGCGCTCCCAGGTGTCTCCCTGGGTGACGGCGCACAGGGAACACCTTTAGATTGCTCTGCTCTGAAGACGCGGGGCTGCCCTCTGCCTGTGACGACATGTGGCACTCCAGGCGCCGTGGGACACCTTGCTGGAGCATCCTTGATAAGCCAGTAGGAGAAGTGGAGGAGAGGTATCGGGGCCGCAAAACGAACCACACTGCGAGCGTCACCAGTAAGATACTAATGCGGGGGCGGGTGGTTTCCTGAAGGTAAGAAAGGAGTCCTTCCTGGCTTCCACCTTCTCCCCACGCTGAAGAATCAAAAACCGCCCTTGACTTGCATGCGTTGTTGGCTCGTGAAATTTCTGCGTGGACACTGAGAAAATGGACCTTACTGTGCGTTTTATAGCAAGGACATTATTTTTAATGCGATCACTGCCTTCCAGTATGACTTCAGATTTCTCTTGCCTATTTTAAGAATTTCCAAAAGTTCCTTCCCCTTGTAAGGAGCCGCTGGTCCTCCTCCTGGTGCTTCTGCCATTCTTACAGCGCAGCAAACTGCCTTAGTTTTAAATAGGGCATCTCTTCTGGGCTTTTCTTTTTTTTTTCTTAAGATTCTTCAAACAGCAAAGATCTTTTGATGGCGAGAGGAAAGGCCGCAGCTATTCTTGCAGCTGATTTTTCCAGCAGCTACGTTAAGGGATGATTTTTTCCAGTTGCTTTGAGAATGTTCTGCAGATACAAGTCTGTCTTTGTTTGCAGTGGAGATGAAGAAAAAAATAGCAAAATAAGCTGCTTCCTGAACGAGAGCCATGTTCACCATTGTCTGTCTCTTGGCACCTTTTAGGTGGAGATGCTGATCCCAGGCACACTTTGTCCCCCAGGGCCGGCCAAACATGGGTTATTGTCAATGGGGAAGCGGTCCTTAGCGGTGCGAATCTTTGCGGCTGGGATCACAGGATGACCCTTGTCCCATATTCAGGGTCAGCCAAGCCTCTTGTTGGAGGCGGTGCCTTCACTTCACACAGGCTTGTTCACTGGGGTGGGGGTGGGGAGGCAGTGGTGGCCATCGAGTGGGGCTGGGGGTGGCGTTTTCTCTGTATCGAGGGCCTGGTCCACTCGCAGAGGGGCGGGTGCAGGGAAGAGGGCCGCCAGAGGAGCTTGCTCTGTGTCACGTTGTTGGGTCTCACGGCAGCCGTCCCTCCCCCACTTTGCTGGCCATCAGTCTCTGCTCTGGCGTTTGGCAGGCTCTCTGGTATGCAGGGGTGGAAAGTTTCTCACCTTCCTCAGAAAGGTTCAAAGGAGCTCTTCTCCTTAACCTTCTGGAAGGAAAGGGGGAGGAGGGAGGAAGAGGAGGGGCAGAACAGGAGGAGGGTTTGGGCACTGCGTCCTCCCTGGGGGCTTCCCACGGCTGGTGGAGGGTTTAGTGGGTGGAGTTTGCGGACCTGTTGACATCATGATGTGCGAGTATATGCCGTTTCCCAGAAAGGACGGTGGATCACAGACTTGCCCAGACTGTCCAGGTCGGGGCGGCCCGTGACCCCAGCACTCTGTGCAGCCTCATCACGTGCAGGGGAGGTGGCTCAGAGGGTGAGCATGGTCACCCAGGGGCTGGCGGGGCCAGAGGGCAATCCTGGAGTTCTTCCGCCCCACCCTGTCTCTCAGAAGCTGCTCCCACACCTTCCTCTTGGGGGTTTAAAGCACAGATCAGCCCTTCCCAGTAAGCGTTTAAACAAATGTCTGGCTTGGGGCCCGGCTTAGAGAGGTCCTAATTGCCACCCTTCTCCCCGCCCCCTGCCCCCACCAAAGGAATCATTTCCCACGCCTCTGTCCTGGTGGTTCTGTTTTCAGTGGTGAAGAGTGTGTGGGCACCCGTGCGGTGCCCAGGGGGCTGAGGAGCGGGGGTAGACGGACCTCAAGAGGACGCAGGAGACTGACTTAGACCCAGAGGTGGGAGGAGAAGCCCGGAGGCCTCTAGGAACAAAAGAGAAGAAGCGGAGGAGATGGGGGCCCCGAGTGGAGTGGGGGGAGGGTGGAAGAAAGAATGTCGAGAGAAGGAGCTGGAAGGCAGGGAGGAAGCTGCAGGCTGGGTCACCCCGGGCTCTGGTCAGGCTCTCCTGGTCAAAGCAGGCCAGTTTCCCCCAGGCTGTCCATGGCGGCTGGATTAGAGATGAAAGGCCCCCCGCTTAGGAAGCGCTGCCTTTGGACATTTTAGGAGCTCCACTCTGTTCTTCCTGTTGAGTCACTCTTGTAGAGGTATGTGCACAGCTGGGTGGTGCAGCAGAGAATGGCGAAGACCATGGAGCCAGGCCCCAGGACCAGCCTGAGTCCACACGGACGGCGTGGGGGCCGTCACTGGACCAGTGTGTTGGTCTTCTCACCTTTACCCCAGGTGATTATACGGTTAGACATCAGTGGGTGGTCAGCGCCTGGCACCCGGTAATGAGATGTGTGTCCTCTTTGCCTCCACCGTCTGGCTGGTGAGCTCTGGGGACCGTTGGCTTGTCTGTTACTCACCACCCTTCCTTATTCCCCTCCACCCTCTTGTCCGGCATCAGTCACAGAGACCCAGAGGCAAAGCAGTAACCTTTTTTTTTTTTTTTTTTTTTTTGTGGTACGCGGGCCTCTCACTGTGTGGCCTCTCCCGCTGCGGAGCACAGGCTCCGGACACACAGGGTCAGCGGCCATGGCTCACGGGCGCAGCTGCTCCGTGGCATGTGGGATCTTCCCGGACCGGGGCACAAACCCGCGTCCCCTGCATCGGCAGGCGGACTCTCAACCACTGCGCCACCAGGGAAGCCCAAAGCAGTAACCTTTATTAACTCCACCTTGACCTCTCTCCCCATGTGGCAGGCTGTGTGCTTTCCGCAGTCTCCAGGTTTTTTTTTTTTTCCTTAACAGTTAAAACTCAGTTCCATTCCAGTGAGATTTCAAACTCCGCGATAAACTTCTGTAGATGCTTAGTTTACCAAGGCATAGGGAAGCCGTTGGTGGTGAAATTCTTTTTGAGACAACACATAGGTAGCAAATTAGATACTTTCTTTAATGTCACACGAGACCTCTGTGACAGTGTTTGTGGTGTCACTCTAGACTGGCTGGAGGACCAAATGAGTCTTAGGGAGGGAGGCTGGGGGCCAGTGCAGACAGACCCACCTGCTTCTCAGAGTCCCATCTCCAGTGGCCTCAGTCCTTGTTTCTCCTTTGGTCCCGATCGTGGGCCGGGGTGTGTGGAGACGCTTGTGCTACAGAATGAGCCTGTGCTGCAAGGGCTGTCCTGGCACCTGCCGCGTCTGCAGTGGCAGGGTGGTCGGTGCATCAGGGATTCTCTGGGTTGGCACCCTGTGCTGGACTCAGCCGGGCAGTCCTGTGCTAGTCTTGACTGGGCTCTCCATGTGTCTCTGTGCAGGACTGGCAGCTGGCGGGGGCCTGCTGGTCTCAAGTGTCTGGCCCTGGCAGGCTGGTGGCGGGAGCACGTCTGTCCTTCCCCACATCCCCTGTCCTCCTTTCCCAGGCCGTTAGGGTGGCAGTGTCTCGTGAGCAGCAGCGCGCTTTCCCGGTCTCTGCTTGTGTCGAGTTTGCAAATGTCGAAGTCAGTCAGCCCGGAGGCGGTGGGGACACATCCACGGAGCAAGGCGAGGGGAGGATGGTTTGTGGCCATTGTTGAATCTATAGCATTCAACAGTAGGAAAGGTTTTTGTGCTGAGATTTGGGAAACCAGGGTTGAAATTTTATTTCTGCCTCTGAGTGACTCTAGACAAGGTACCCTCCATTAGACCTTCCAGCAAGTTCCCAGAGGGTTTTGTATTTTATGTAACTCTGGTGTGTTTTGCATCTCCTAGTGGTAGAACAACCTGTGAGCTTCTCCAGGGCAGAATTCATGCTTCCTTAGTGCGTGCCCCTTGTAGACTTTCGTGCCTGGCACAAACTAAGGGATCTAAACATGTTTGTTGAATGAATGAATGAACTTCCCGTATTTAGAGTAAGATGATTGGGCTAGATGAGTCTCAAAAATCCCTTCTGGCATGGTTTTCGAGGAAAAGAACCGAGCATTGCCATCACGTGTAGGTCAGAGGGGCTAACTGTCTGTGCAGGAAATGCAGCACCTAAATCCAGAAGCACGAGTGAAGAGGTTAGCAGCGCCTAGGGTGGGAACGTTCCCTACAGGTGATCCCCTGGGGTACCAGGGGGCTGGGTTTTAGCCAATTTAACTTTGAGTAAAGGTCTGTGTGTGAAGACACACCTACAGGTGAGAACTGCGGGACAGCAGACAGTGTTTTCCCTGTTAGCACAGAAGTCAGCGTGGACGCCAGAATCTGGAGTGGTGTCAGCTTCCCCTTGATGTGGGGGATGATTCAGTGGGCGTTAACTGAGCCCCAGATGTAAACTCAGCGCTGTGGTAGACAGCGATGGGGGGTCCTCAAAGCGACGTGGAGACTCAGGGTCTGCTTGACTGCAGACCTCCAATCCCATGAGGTTTTTCTGAACATCTTGTGCGTGCCGTGTCTCATTCTGGTTTGGAGATATGGAAATGAAACAGCCCCCGTCTGCCTTTGAAGACATCGCCCCACATTTATCAGGGAGACAGTTCCAAGCACCGTGGGAGTTTGCTTGTGAGGGCAATGCATTTGGGGGGAGGGGGTGGTTTCAGGGAAAAGTTGAGGTGACTTTAAGCCGGCCCTTGAATGTGGTTGGAGAAACCACTTTCACACAGGCATGGAGGTAAGTCTTTGGAAACTATATAGTCTACGGTACTTGGCAGAAGGAGAGTTTGGAATCACTGATTCAGGAGCCTGAATTTGAATGGCCCTTGTATTAGTCTGCTAGGGCTGCCATAACAAAATACCACAGACCTGGTGGCTTAAACAACAGAAATTTATTTTTCTCACAGTCCTGAAGGCTGAAGGTCCACAATCCAGGTGCTGGTTGGGTTGGTTTCTGGTGAGAGCTCTCTTCTGGCTTGCAGATGGCCACCTTCTCTCTGTTTCTTCACGTGATCTTTCCTCTGTGAGTCTTTCCTCTAATTGGGTAAATCTTCCATGATGGAACTTGGATGAGGATCCTGACTTTTCACTTATTTGCTTCTCTGTGATTCCATGGTAGATGCCCCAGCCTGTCTGAAGTTGCCTTTGCCTTGATGTCTTGTGTCTAAGACCACCTGGTTTCAGCAAACCCTACTGGCCGGCTGGCCTGAGGCAGGTTCAGACACAGGAGTGGGAGATACCAGGGACAAGCTCTGTCAGTACTGTGCAGACCCAGTAGTTGCCTTCTCTCTAGCCATTCCTCTTTCTTTCTTACTGATTTTTGTCCCCGGGGTGGGAGGGGCAGCGGTATGACTAATGATTGGAATATTTACACCTGATTAAAACCATTCTCACTTACCAGTGTTATTTGTAGCTAGAGGTGGCTATAGGACCAGTATATCTCCTTAAGACACTAGGAAAAGAACAGTAAATTAAACCTAAAGCAAGCAGAAGGAAGGAAATAATAAAGATGAGAGCAGAAATTAATGAGGTAGAGAATAGAGAAACCATAGAGAAAATAAACGAATCCAAAAGTTGGCTGTTGGAAAAGCTCAACAAAACTGACAAATCTCTAGATTGATCGAGAAGAAAAGGGAGAAGACTCAAATTACTAGAATCAGAAATGAAAGAGGAAACCTTAGTAGCAATCTTGCATAAATAAAAAGTTACAAAGGAATAGTACGAGCAGTTGTACACCAGGTACAGTTAGGTAACTTAGATAAAGGGAACACGTTTCTAGAAAGATGCAGACTAGCAAAACCGACCTAAGAAGAGATGAAAAAGATCGGAATAGACTTGTAACAAGTAATGAGATCTAATTAATAAGCAAAACAGCTACCCACAAAGAGAAGCCCAGGCCCAGATGGCTTCACTATTGAAATCCACTAAGTATGTAAAGAAGAATTAATGCTAATTATTCACAGATTTTTCTTAGAAGAGGAAGCACTTCCCAACTCATTCTAAGTGGCCATTATTACCGGGATACCAAAAGCAAACAAAGACATGCAAGAAAAGAAAACTACAGGCTAATATTTCTTATAAACATTGATGCAGAAATCCTCAGTTAAATACTAACAAGCTGAATCCAACAACAGAAAAAAGAATTATACAATATTACCAAGTGAGATTTATCCTCAGAATGCAAGGACGGTTTAATATCTGAAACTCAGTTACTACAATACACTATGTTAGTAAAATAAAAAAAAACTCACATGATCATCTCAGTATATGCAGAAAGTGTTTGACAGAATCCAACACACTTTCATGATAAAAACATCCAACAAACTGTGAATTGAGGGGACCTTCCTCAGCCTGATAAAGAACAATGACAAAAGTCTCAAGCTAATACCATACTTAATGATAAATGACAGTATGCTTTTCTCCTAAGATAAGAAACAAGACAAGGATGTCCATCTTACCACTGCTGTTCATCACTGTACTGAGGGTCTAGTTATGGCAGTTAGGCAAGAAAAAGAAAAGGGATCCAGATTGAAAAGGAAGAACTAAAACTATCTCTATTTGCAGATGACATGATCTTGTATGTAGTAAATCCTAAGGAATCCACTAAAAACTATTAGAACTAATAAATGAATTCAACAAGACTGGAAGATACAAGATGAATATATAAAAACCGATCGTAGGGCTTCCCTGGTGGCGCAGTGGTTGAGAGTCTGCCTGCCATTGCAGGGGACACGGGTTCATGCCGCGGTCTGGGAAGATCCCACATGCCGCGGAGCGGCTGGGCCCGTGAGCCATGGCTGCTGAGCCTGTGCGTCCAGAGCCTGTGCTCCGCAACGGGAGAGGCCACAACAGTGAGAGGCCCACGTACTGCAAAAAAAAAAAAAAAAATTTAAAAAAATCGATTGTATTTCTACATACATGCAGTGAACAATCTGAAAATGAAATTAAGACAATTTCATTTAAAAGAGCATCAGAGAGAATAGAAGTGCTTACAAGTAAATTTAACAAAAGAAATGCAAAACTTGTACTCTGAAAACTGCAAAACATTGCTGAGAGAAGTTAAAGAAAATCCAAATGAGTGTAAAGACATTCCATATTCATGGATTGGAAGACTTAATATTGTTAACATGGCAGTACTCCCCAAATTGATCTACAGATTTAATATAATCCCTATGAGAATCCCAGATGCCTTCTTTCTGGAAATTGATCAGCTGTTTGTAAAATTCATGTGGAAACTCAAGGGGCCCAGAAAAGCCAAAACAATCTTGAAGAAGAAGAACAAAGTTGGAGGACTCACATTTTCTGATTTCAAAACTTACTATAAAACAACAATAATCAAACCAGTGTGCTATTGGCTTGGCATAAGGATGGACAAGAATTGAGAGTCCAGGAAAACCCATATATCTATCATTAATTGATTTTTGACAAGAATGCCAAAAGAACTCAATAGGAAAATGATAGTCTTCTCAACAAACGTTGCTGGGACACTTGGATATCTGCATGCAGAGGAAGGAAGTTGCACCTCTTCCTCACACAAAAGTAAACTCAAAAACCTAAATGCAAGGGCTACAACTGTAAAACTCGTAGAAGAAGACATAGGAGCAAATCTTCATGACCTTGGATTTGACAGTGGTTTCTTAGATGTGGCACCAAAAGGACAAGTTACAAAAGAAAAAACTGGTATATTGGACTTGATCAGAATTAAAAAACTTCTGTGCTCCAAAGTAAACTGTCAAGAAAACTGAAAGTTCACAAAATGGGAGAAAATACTTGTAAATCTATGTGATAAGGGAATTGTATCTAGAATGTAAAAAGAATGCTTGTAATTCAGTGATAGAAAGACAACCCAATCAAAAAAATGGGCAAAAGACCCGAGTAACATTTGCCCAAAGAAGATACACAAATGGCCAATGAGCATATAAAAAGATGCTCAGCATCAAGTGTCGTCAGGGAAATGCAAATGCAAACCACAGTGAGGTACCACTTCCCATCCACCAGCGTGGCTGTAATAAAAAAGACAGAGAATGACAAGTATCGGTGAGGATGTGGAGAAATCTGGACCCTCATGCACTGCTGGAGGGGATTTAAAATGCTGCAGCCACTTTGGAAGATAGTCTGACAGTTACTCAGAAGTTAAACAGTGTTAGCGTATGACCCAGCAATTCCATTCCTAGGTATGTAGCAAAAGCAATTCGGGTTTAACAGGTACACACTACTCTATATAAAATAGATAAATGAGGACCTACTGTATATCACAGGAAACTATAATGTTTTGTAATAACCTGTATTGGAAAAGAACCTGAGAAGGAATATATATAGATAGATAGATTTGCATTTCCCTGATGACAGTGTACACAAATATTCACAGCAGCATTATTCATAATAGTCAAAATGTGGAAACAATCCAATGTCTATAACTGATGAATGGGTAAATAAAATGTGGCGTATCAGTACAGCGGAATATTATTTGGGCTTAAAAAGGAGTGAAATACTCACACATTGGTGAGCCTGAAACAATCGTGCTCAGTGAAAGAAGCCAGTGACAAAAGGTGACATATTATGTGACTCCATTTACATGGCGTGTCCAGCATAGGCAAATCTGTGGGGACAGGAAGTAGATCAGTGGTTGCCAGGGGCTGGGGCAGAGACTGGGGAAGTTGCGGGGTGATAGCTAAGGACACGAGGTTTCTTTTTGGGGTGATGAAAATGTTCTAAAACTGATTATGGTGATGGTTGTACTATTCTGTAAATATACTAAAAACCACTGAGTTGTACACTTTAAAAGAGCAAATTATATGATCTGTGAATTATATCTCATTAAAGCCGTTACCAAAAAATGCAAATACCTAAGGAAATGAGTTAAGGAGTGTTATGCGAACATTTTTAACGATGTTTACCAAGAAAACTAACGACACAAAGTTATTTAGGATATAATGGTACAGAGGAAAAATATAAATTTAAGTATAAAACTGTGATCTCAACCATATTAAAAATATAATCATGGAAAAGAGGTTAGAAATTTGACTACAAAAATTGAATGCATGTCTTCAGGCCTTGCATCATCTTTGGAAAGGAAAGGAAACTAGTCTTCAGAAAGGCCCACACCCAAGTCTGACACCTTGCTAAATACTTCTTTGGCTTCACCTCCCTGAATCTCACAACACACCAGCGGGTTGGCATCGTTCTTGATATTTTATTGACGCGGAAACTGGTCCCAGAGAACCATGGGCTAATGAATGCAGAGCCAGGATTTGAACCCACATCTGTTTGCTTTAAAGGCACTGTTCTCTCTCCAGCACCCAGCTGTGCCATATCAAACGCTTACAGAGCTGCTCATAGAACCCAGCTGTGTGCACAGGCGCTGTTTATAATGCTCTCGGCAGTTGGCGAAGGTAGGGATGACAGCCCCACCTTATAGATGAGACTGGTGCTTGGAAAGGCACGGTGGCTCTGATGAGGGACCCTGGTACAGTGACAGGTCGTGGTGTGAGCCCATGGTCCGAGGTCCATCCACCTCCATTCGCGTTCAGCTCTGCCGTCTGCTCTGATTAGGCCGTCCTGACTGTAGCTGCCCGTCAGGGCAGTGTATTTACAGAGTAGCACAACCATCATCATAATCAGTTTTAGAACATTTCATAACAGAGCTCTGAGCTGTGTGCCCATAAGATTGTGACCATTTCCCTTAAATTCGTCACTGTGTGCTCGTCTTACCTCTCCTGCATTCTTAGTAAATTCCCGATTGTTTATTGCCATCCGTTTGGCATTTCACCACCCAGAAGAACTTGGAGCCATCTGCAGACTTGGAAAGTTCATGCTTTTCTCCTTCCAGGAAAAAAAAAAAAAAAATGAATGTTACATAAGATGGGACCGAGCACATTCTTACCGGAAGGTCGGGAGCCACTTCTCAGCCTGAAGAATCCCTGTTACCTCTGCCCGTTACTTCCTGTTTCATCCAGGTCCAAAATCACACTGCAGCTATCTTTGCAAACACGGTTCCTTGCAAAACCTCTAAGAATAAGTGTTGCCTCCATTCCCACACAGAACTGCCCTGTCTTCAGGGTCTCCTCTGGGTCTGAGGAGAGGTTCCTCCTTGAGAACTCATGGGCCTTCCTCTAGGCAGTCTGTGCTGGTCACATTGTCCTCCATCCTTCAAGCAGGGATAGGAGTCATCTCTGGGGGCAGAGGTCCCCAGGACCCTCACCCACCTCCTCCTAGCGCCTCTCCACCTGTGGCCGTTTCTCCCTCGTGGAACAGTCTCTTCCCGACTCGCTCATCTTGGGTCATTTAATTTTGTTGTCGTAAATAAAATTTGCTCTCTTCTTTTGTGAACATATTCATGATAAGACATTGAGAAATTAAGGAAGAGTGGAAAGCTAGGACGACTGACCACCCCAGGACAATCCTTGTTAACATTCGTGGACTCTGAGAAACTGGAAAGCACCATAAAGATGACCAGCCCCTTGGCTCTGCAGATGGGGAGCCAGAGGAGCTAGGACCGTTCAGTCACCTGCAGAGGCCTGGTGCCTGTGGCAGGAATCAGGGGTCTGAGCCGAGTGAGCTGCGGGCCCACCCCCAGG
Organism: Orcinus orca; assembly: GCF_937001465.1. Lineage (NCBI taxonomy): Eukaryota > Metazoa > Chordata > Mammalia > Artiodactyla > Delphinidae > Orcinus > Orcinus orca. The sequence continues at coordinate 1,208,184 of NC_064568.1, read as the reverse complement.
AAGCCGGAAGTCGGTAGGCAAGCAAGAAGGTGAGGGGCAGGTGACCAGTGAGCCCAGGGGATCGCCTGACTCTGCTGGGGTGGCTTCGAGCTGAGGGGGCCTTGACCTGGGTCTGGACATGAACCTGCTGTCCAGTGAGGAGGCGGCCCAGAGCTCTGTGCCCACCTGCCATCCAGCCCTCTGCTGCCCGCGGCTCGCCCTGGCACTCGGCTCACTGGCAGTGGGGCTTTCTGCTTCCGCGTCCTCCAGGAGCGTTTGAGGGTTTGCCTAATAAATGTCCACCTCCTGTGCGGGTCATTTCTGTGTCCAGCCTCCTCCACCTCTGCTCTCGGTGAGTCTTCAAATGCCCGGTGGTGAGAGAGGGGCCTGGTGACCCCCTCCCTGTCAGATGAAGGCCCTGCGTGTCCTCGTTGCCACAGGCCCCCGGTGCTGTGGCGGCTGCAGCTGTCTGAATTGAGTTATCATTTCCTCGTTGTTCTCTTTGACTCAACTTTCCTTTTCACTGGCGAGCTATTTTAAGAGGAAGCGTTATTCTAACTCGGGAAATGTAAAACCAGTATCAGGGGCCATCAGTGGAAGGTGACCACAGGACAAAAGAAAACCCCGGCACTGAATCCCAGCTCTGCCCTGGGCTTGCCCCCAGCCTGGGCCTGTGGCTTCTCTCTGTCCTGAGAACGGAGGCGGGTCGTGTTGGAGATCTCTTTCAGACAGACCGGCACCTCGCCCAGGGCTCCGTGCATTCAGGGTGGAATGGGAGGGATGAAGGAGTAGTAGCATCGCCCTGTGCACGTTCCCGTTCCTTGATGCTGTGCCTCCAGCCCTCCCCGGTTCAGCCTGAGCACTGCCCGCATGGGGGCCCCACAGGTTGGGAGCCCGAGGACAGGTGTGCCATCCCCGACCCCCGTGACGCGTTGCACCAACTGGGAAGCGTCGAGGCTTGCACCTTCGCTTCCAGAGACTGGTGGTCTGGCTTCTCCAGGTGCACGCATGTCCACACCACACGCCCGCGTTCACGAGTCCCCCGCGAGAGCCTGCCGCTCTCTTTTCTGTGGAACGTGACACTGCGGCAAGAGTGTCCCAGATGGCATGGGGTGCCTGCGTCACCGGTGCCGTGCATCTGGTTGGCCCCTTGGAGGATGCAGGGGAGCAGCGGCAGGCCAGAGCACCCCTGCGTGCGGCCCCTCCTCGTGGCCTGCAGGCGGCGGCTCACTGTTGGCAGCAAGAGCAAGCACAGGCCCTCTTCTGTGCAGGGAAAAGGAGCCCTGGGCTTGGAGACAGAGCTCAGAGCGCTTCCACGCAGAGACCACGTCAGTCACACTAACATCTGGCCCTGGGCTTCCCTTTTCTGAAATCTTGGGACAGCTGTGAAGCTCTTCATTAATGGACCATCCTAAAAGCCATGCCATGTGCCTTCCGCAGACCATTAGTGATTTCCCAGAAGGCCAGTTCCAAATTGATCTCGACAGCGGCCCCCGAGGAGCCCTTTGGCACGAGAACCTTTTCAGAGCCGCAGGGCCACGGCTGCCAGAAGACGCCTCTGAAGAGATCACACATGTTAATGAAGGGTCTTAATCTCCTGCCCCCTTACAGTTCAGAGCTGCTTTGCGATTGAAGATAAATCATTCCTGGAGGTTGCATCCCCCAAAGCGTAGGAAATTACTTTGAGGCAGGAGGAATAATAATTTCCATATCAGTTTCGAACTTGGTTTATGGAAGGCAGTTATCCGCCTCACTTCACTGGAACCTTGAGCAGATGATAGGAGGAGGGGCTGACGTGGGAGGGGCTGAGTAATCTCCGTCAGGGCATCCAGATGCCAATTTTGCTCACTGGATTTTGGGCACTGGAACTGTCAGCTGCTAAGTACCTCAGAGGGCCCCATATTTGGTTGGTTCTGCACTTTATTGGCAGCAATAAGGCATGCAGCTGAGTTAGTGACACCCTCTCTGACCAAACTCTTTGTTGTCGCTGATGTTGCTTTCCAGTTTTATTGAGATGTGATTGACATATAGCACTGTATGAGCTTAAGGTGTGCAGCGTAATGATTTGACTTAATGGACTTGGAAATGATTATCACATTAGGTTGGTAAACATTGCTCATCTCATATAGATGGAAAAAAAAAGTTTTTTTTTCCTCCTTGTGATGAGAACTCTTCGGGTCTGCTCTCTTAACAACTTTCCTGTACCATGTACAGCAGTGGTAACTGTGGTCACCATGCTGTACATCACATCCCAGGACTCACTTATCTTATAACTGGAAGTTTGTACTTTTTGACCTGCTTCTTCCAATTCCCCCTCCTCCCACCCCCATCTTTGGTAACCACAAATCTGATCTCGTGTTCTCAGAGTTTTCTTATTTGGCTGTTGTCTGTGTTTCGGCTCCATGTGTGAGCGAGAGCATGTGCTATTTGTCTCTCTCCGGCTTATTTCACTGAGCATAATGCCCTGAAGGTCCATCCGTGTCGCTGCAAATGGCAGGGTTTCCTCAATTTTTATGGCTGAACTATATTCCACCCTATATATTGGGTTGGCCAAGAAGTCCACTTGGGGTTTTCCATAGCGTCTTGCGGCGAAACCCGAACGAACTTTTTGACCAACCCAATATACGCCACATCTTCATCCATTCGTCTGTCGACGGACACTTAGGTTGTTTCCATAACTTGGCGACAGTAAACAATGCTGCTGTGAACATGGGGGTGCAGATATCTCTTGGACATAGTGTTTTCATTTCCTTTGGATATATTCTCAAGTGAAATTGCTGGATCATATGGTAGCTTTACTTTTAATTTTTGAGGAACCTCCATACTGTTTTCCACAGTGGCTGCACCAATCTACGTTCCCACCAGCAGTGTAGGAGGGCTCCCTTTTCTGCACACCCTCTCCAGCATTTGTTATTTGTAGGCTTTTTAATGGTGGCCATTCTGACCAGTGTGAGGTGGTAGCTCAGTGTGGTTCTGATTGGCATTTCCCTGATGACTAGTGACGCTGAGCACCTTTTCATGTGCCTGTTGGCCATCCATGCATCTTCTTTGGAAAATGTCTGACCGCAGTCTTGGACCTGGTGTGTCTAGAGTGTCTGGTGCTGCAGGAAGCAATTCTGCACTCTGAGGGGTGGAGCACAGTGGCGCTTGGCCCCTAACCCTGACTGTTCTCTCCATGGTGCTTTAATGTGACCTGGCATACGTTTATTTGCTGATTATTCTGTCTCCACCAGGGTAGGGACTTTATCTAATTCAGATGTGTCCTCAGAGCCTAAGCCAGAGCCTGGTCCAGAAACCCAGCGCTCAGTCAATCTCTGTTACTGAAGAAATGAGGGGCTGAGAGCCGGGCAGCCATTGGACTGTGCCCAGTGGTCCTGTTGCTCCTCCACCTGGTGTTACAGGTGGAGTCATCGCAGCCTCCCATCCCCTTTCATGGGTCTTTGTCTTCTCTAGGGAAAAATATGTCTGTGTCTGTATCTATCTACATATAGATGGATGGATGGATGGACCCTTTCATGGGGCTTCGTCTTCTCTAGGGAAAAATATGTCTGTGTCTATGTGCATATAGCTGGATGGATAGATAGATTTTTTCTTTTTTTAAGGAAATAGATGCTCTGGGAAACATGCTGGAGGAGCCTTGCAGCATTGGAACTTTGCTCTGCAGTTCTTACCACTGTGCTTGTTAGGATCTTGCGTTAAAATGGATGTGAGGACGGTGATATCAGCTGGGGCAGGAAGACAGTAGCTGACGCCACGGGACCCACATAAAACCTGCGTCCTCCAGCACAGGCTGACTGACGGGGCTGTTGGCAGGAGAACACTCCACTACGCTGACAGTAGCCAGCTTTGTAGTGTGTGTGCTGTGTCATCTGCACTGCCGGTCCTGTGTTATCCTCGTTTCACACGGGAGGAAGCAGAGAATTCAGCAAGTTGCCCACCGTTGCAGTTAGGGAACAGCAGAGCCTGGGTGTGAACGCACATCAGCTTGCACCTGCATGTGTGAAGGGATCTCGTACACGAGGGTCTGCGTTTGTTAAGGTTCAGCCTGAGTGTTGTGAAAAAGAAACATGGTGCTCATGTAAGATGGAGGTCTATGTCTCTCTCCATCACCAGTCCAGGGGTCCACACGGCCACTCAGGGCACAAGTCCCTCCCGCCTTGTTGCCCCACCCTCCAAGGGTTTGGGGGCTTCCAAGAAGCCCAGTTCACTGTCTCTGCTGGTAATGTAGCTGGGAGATGAGCTGTCGGCCACCAAACAGGGAAGAGTAAAGAGGCTGAGTCACGATTGCACTCATCCTTCACTCCCCTTCATTTGCCCGTCTCACCCTAAGAGAGGACTTGAGGCTGGTAGCTGGTCACATACAGTTGGCAAAATGCAGTCCGTACGCATAATCTCTTTCATCTTCTCGCCACCCCCCCAAAAGGGGCGGGTAGGTCCATGCTGGTGAGGGCTGGAGCCATGAGCTGGGGCCCTCGGGGATCCTGGTGGGATGGGCAGAGCACAGGTTCAAGGTCAGGTGGATCCAGATTCTACTTCTGACTCTTCTTTTTTTTTTTTTGAAAAAAATTATGTATTTATTTATTTATTTATGGCTCTGTTGGGTCTTCATTTCTGTGCGTGGGCTTTCTCTAGTTGCAGTGAGCGGGGGCCACTCTTCATTGGCCCGCGGTGTGCGGACATCTCACTGTCGTGGCCTCTCTTGTTGCGGAGCACAAGCTCCAGACGCGCAGGCTCAGTAGTTGTGGCTCACGGGCCTAGTTGCTCCGCGGCATGTGGGATCTTCCCAGACCAGGGCTCGAACCCGTGTCCCCTGCACTGGCAGGCGGACTCTCAACCACTGCGCCACCAGGGAAGCCCAACTTCTGATGCTTCTGATTGCTAGTGCGTAACTTCAGCTCTTTGAGTCTCCGTTTTCTCCTTTGCAAAATTGGCTACTTATGTCACAGGACTCCTGGGAAGAGTCTGCTGGGATGAAGGGTATGGCTTTGGGTAAGTGGACGGCCCCAGGCGTATTTCCTTCCCTCTGGCTGCTTCGGAGCCCCTGGTCCCTGACCGTTTGCCCCGCGTGTTTGACGACGTCCGAGGCAGCCCTGCCTGTCCCTTCCATCGTGGGCACTCTGCCAGCCCTTGTCCTGAGCCTTGTTACCTGTGGTCCTGTGACTCCTCCCACCGCCCACTTGCTCTGCCCATGGTGTCTCTTGGCCACTCCCCGGCTGGGCTGCGTCGTCCGTGGCCTCAGCTCCCTGCGGCCGCCCTGACCACCCATGTCCTCCCCAGACCCCCGTGGCTGGGGCACCCTGGGAGGGCCTGGAGCAGAGCCTCTTAGGACAGGCAGAGGTGCAGAGCCCGGACAGGGGCCTGGCAGAGGAGAGGGCCCAGCGAAGGCGCAGGTGTCAGCACGCCAGAAAGCTGGGGTTTGTGTTGGCACAGATTGGAGTGGGAGGGCTGGGGGCAGGGTGTGGAGTTGGAGGCTGTTGTGAGCCTCGATCTGGGGGAACGGGGGCCGGGGGGTGGTAGCAGAAGGGGTGGAGAGAGCGCACATGAGAGGTGAGGCCCATCTCGGGGGGTCAGGCCCGGGGCTCCGTGTCCAGAGGCTGCAGGGGTGGCCGGCACGGCCGCAGAGGTAGGCCTGGGGCTCAAAGCAGAGGCTGAGCTGGAGGCCAGCTGCCTGTGACGCGCGCCCAGGATGCACCTTGAGCACCGGAGGCTCAGGGGACCGGCGAGGAGTCCACACCTGTCTTTTCACCTAAATCGAACTTCCCACCTGAACCCAAAGTACTCTCTGCTGGAATGAGCAAGTTTTCCTTCAAAGTTGATGGAATCTATCAACATAGTGAGCGGCTTGCTCTGTGCCGGGCGTGTTCTTTTGGTTTTTTTTTAATAAATTTATTTATTTTTTTGGCTGCATTGGGTCTTCGTTGCTGCGCACTGGCTTTCTCTAGTTGCGGCGAGTAGGGGCTACTCTCTGTTGCGGTGTGCGGGCTTCTCATGGTGGCTTCTCTTGCTGCGGAGCCTGGGCTCTAGGCACGCGGGCTTCAGTAGTTGTGGCACACAGGCTCAGTAGTCGTGGCTCGTGGGCTCTAGAGCGCAGGCTCAGCAGCTGTGGTGCACGGGCTTCGTTGCTCCGCGGCATGTGGGATCTTCCCAGACCAGGGCTCGAACCCACGTGTCCTGCATTGGCAGGCGGATTCTTAACCACTGCGCCACCAGGGAAATCCCATTTTGTCTTGTTTTCAATTGTACGCTGTTTTCCTAAGCTGGTATATTTTAGGATATTAGTGATATTCAGAATACGTAAAATCGTAGGTATGTAAGTAAGGAGTTAGAAACAATTATAATAAAAGGATGGTGTCAGATCTCAGTCTTTTTGCCCCAGGGTTCTGCTTTCAGAGGGCTTCCAGCTCAGAAAAAGGCTGTGTGCAGAGCAAGACTAGATCGAGTCTTGAAAGGTCAAGGGACATATCACGTAGGAGATGTGGTAGTCCTGTGCATCCTCGAGACACCTTGCTTTGCCTGCAGACATTAAGGCTGTGGGCTGGCGAGGAACCTCAGCCTTGCTCTGCCAGGCCCAGGTCTTCTCGGGGACAGCCACACGGGGCGGAGGGCTGAGGGGAGCCAACCAGGAGAAGCTGGCAGAGCCCCAGGAGTGCGTGTGCTGGAAGCAGAGTGGTGAGCAGTCTGGGGATAACGTCCTCTGCAGAGAGACGAGGACAGTGGGGCTGGGGGCCGGGCTGGTGCGGACCCCCCATGCCCGGTGACGGGGCGGCACTGCATGCTGCTCCCTGCTGGCCCTGACTGCAGGCACACCTGTCAGTCGCAGGAGCCCAAGGGCTCTGCGGAGTAGGTGAGATATCACATTAGCAGGCTAGGTAAGCCCGGCACACGGGTGGCCCGGGGGGGATGCGATAAGTGCCCAAAGAGAGATGTTAGCAGTGTGATAAGTTACGGATTAAAAATGCATCAGACTGTCCATCGCCCTCTGCTTCAAGCTGGTTGATGCTGGATTTGCTTTTGCACATTTGTATGCAAACACACCTTTGGTGTGGCCTGTGATTTCCTAGTTGACTGACTTCAGGGCAGGCCAACTTTGGGATTTCATTATCCTTGCACAGGGAAACCTTTGCTGAGTGGGGTCAGTGCTGGAAGAGTGGCTGCTCCAGGCGTCCTGGGACGCCTCCCGGGGCACCATCGGCTTCCATGTGTTGCTGTCTGGAGGGTTGTGTGACAGTGTTCCTTCGATGGCCCAGGAATCAAGGAGCTCTGGTCTCAAACTAAATCCAGCCCCATCACTGTCGTGATGCTGGGAGGCCAGACCCCGATTTTGGAACCCATGTGCAGTGGTTTCACGGTACTCATTCGTGAAGGCCGCGCTGAATGCAGAAGGACCAGTTGCAGGTCCACAGAATGCGAGAGCCTTGATGCTCCAAGTGGTGGTGACATCATCCTGGGGGAATTAGGAATTGAAGCTGTTCAGAACCAGCCTTTTCAAAACCAGGACCCAGTGTAGGAATACAGTATGAGTCCCGAGTGTGGAGCTGAAAAGGCTCAGAGGCTTCCTGGGTTCAGCAGAACAGGGAGCTGTGGTTGATTAGTGATGTCTGCTCTGGATGCAGGATGGATGTTTATCGTCTGACCATTTCCTGGGTGCTTCCCAGGTGCGGGCGCAGTGCCGGGGGGCCTTCTCAGGTGTTCTGTCCGTTCACTCACAGCAGCTCTGGAAGTAGGTGGTGCTGCACTTCCTGCAGGAAACTTCATGGAAAGACGTTGAGGAATCAAAAGAGGGGTCCAAAATGGAACATAAGTGTGATCACAATTATAAACCATAATTACAGCTGTAAGTTGTAATTATAAATTTATAATTAACTTACAAATAATGAAAAACAAAATTTAATGTCTGTGGAGAGGGAGAACCTGGAAGGAAATGCAATGTCCCTGACAGTGTCACTGGGCGGTGGGGTTATGGATGGATTTCATTTTTCTTTATGCGTGTCTGTATTTTTCCATTTTTCAAAATGACCCATATTCCTTTTTCAAACTTACATAAATTATGTGTGGGGGGTGTGTGTGTGTGTGTGTGTGCGTTTTTTCATATTATACTTGTGGAGATTTGGTGGCCTTTGTCCCTTCATAGATTCACCAGGAGCATTAGTTACTCCTCCTCCTGTGAGCCTTGGTGGCTCCCTAGGGGTAGTTCCGCACCTTTTGCTTCAGCTGGACTAAAGGGTTTTGGCAGGACCGTCACAATTGCCCCTCAGTTCTTGATACTGGGCACATCTTGACCTTTTTCAAAAAGGATGAGCAAAAGATGAAAATCACCAGAAATCCAGACTTTACAGCTCCACAGAAGGGCATCCTTCTGAGGACTCGAGGAAACGTATTATCAGGTAGCTTTGCTACAAGAAATTTAGAAACTTTCCAATAACTTCCAACAGGATCCAGGAAGACTTGGCTATAAAACATTCTGTAAAATAAGAATGGGCACTTACGAAGAGGGAATAAACTGAAATCTGAGAAGGCTCCAGGAGATCCAGAGCTTTTCCAGCCTGGGGGATGCGGTTGTGCACACAGAGTGCAGAGCCCAGCCCCTGGCACACAGGCACTCAAAATAGCCCTTCTTATCATTTGTAAAATCAAACTATGTTATGACGTACACACACACATGACCTGTTTTTTAATGTTTTAGTAACGTCGGCATATGGGGATTTAGGCTAAGTGGGGTTTTTGAAACCACCCCGTTGTGCAAATCTGCCAAAGCAGGCCCTTCCTCCCGTGGACATGCGTGGGTTGCAGTGAGAGCTGCTGAGCCAGCCAAGGCCCCGGGCGGCTGTCGTCCTGCTGCATGCCTGCTTCCACTCGGCTGCTTTATTTCTTTGGTGGGAGCCACTCTTGTTAGCGTGTTGGAGCTGGGAAGACTTCTGGCTGGCTGGCAGCCGTGGGGCGTGGAGAGGTCCTGCAGCCTTGGGTGGGCTGACAGTCCAGCACTGCTCCCGTGTCCAAATGACTCGAGTCGTGACCTCCTGTTGGCTTTAGGTCCATTTTGGGCACAGGTGGGGCTGCTTATGTGTAGAATACCCAGAGTGGAAGACCAGGAGGTGACCTGCCTGGTAACCGAATGGCTGTGTGGAGCAGGAGCTGCACGTGCAAGCACCCTGGTGTGTTCCCAGGTGGCCCGGCTCACGCAGCGCCGCCGTGAGCTGAACAGGGAGAGGAAGCCGAGCGCCACGTGCTGGGCAGGCACCTTGAGGGCGTCGTCATTTACACCTCTGCGAGGCAGGGATTGCGTTTCCCTTTTTACGGGTACCTACCCGAGTGACTTTCTCAGATGGCGGAGGTGGGGTCCGAACTCAGGGAGAGCTGATTTTTAAAGCTCACCCCTTTTTGGTGACTCTAGGTTTTCTCTGCGGCCTTCCCGTCAGGTCTTACAGAAGGACGTTTGTGGACCACAGCCATGTTTTTCTGCAATGTTACTGGTCTGTGAGATAAAAATAAAGTGAATGGATTGATTTAGCACGAGTATCTTAAAGCCAGGTCCGTAGCCGTCGGTCTCCATAGAGAGAGATGTGTGGACTTGGCTCCGAGTGGCCCCAGGCACAATGCACTCGAAAGGACAGGGCCCTGGCCCCTCCTTCCCGCGAGGACGGAGCATCAGCAGGTGGAACCAGTTGCAGCGTGAAGAATTTCCGTGAAAGTGAGGGAAAAACTGGCCTCAGGAGTTCAGTGCTGGGGTGAGCGGGCCGCATGGTGTCCTGGGGGCGCAGTAAGCAGGGAGCTCATTCAGTAGGATGACTCGACCTCACTCAGCAGATAAGAATTTCTCCGCTTCTGTGTCTTGGGACAGCTAAGAGATGCAGAAGACACCTCCAGCCTAGAGACAGACATAACCAGCTGCCACTGTGTGGGGTAACCAGGGCGTGGACATTAGCTCTGGCTGTGCAGTGGTCACCCTGGAGGCTGCAGGGTGCTTTGAACCAGGAGGGCACACAGACCAGAGGGGAAGGGGGGCGGGCGGCTCTGTCTGCAGGGCATGTGGGTGCGCAGGGTGAGCCTTCAGCTCTCTAGATCTGGCCTTTCGGGCGACCCGGAAACAAGCCCGTGGTGAAGGGTACAGCTCAGAGCGCGGGGATGTGGGGAAGCTCGGTGCTCTCCGCTCGGCTCGTCTTCTGTTTCTGGGAGCGTCTTGGTATTGGGTAGGGGGCATGCACGTCATCGAAAGGAAGCGGAAGAGGGCCTCACAGGGGCTCGCCGGCCACGCCTTACACGTGCACTCTGGGGACCCGGCCACGTTCTCCAGCGGGGAAGGCAGGAGCGGGCGGCCTGGAGGACCAGGGTCACATCAGAGCAGGAGGGAAGGGGGTGTGGGGAGTGGGGGCCCAGCCAGGCGGGAGGAGGAGTCACACGGGCAGCGGGCGGGCAGCCCAGGCGTCCACTCTGGAGGCTCTGGGAAGGCAGCACCGCGGGTTACTCATGGCCTTCAGCCCCGCTTCGTGCTCCTAAGTCCAGTAAGTCAGGGGAAGCGAAGGGCCTGCTGCGCTCATCTCAGGGTTATCGACTCAGAGCAGACCTTGTGTAGGTGTCCTGCAGTCTTCCACTACTGCCCAGGGCGAGGGCCTTCGGGACGCCACCTGACTGCACATCTGGACGTGGCCACGTGGTATCTTCCCCTTATCGTGTGGTCCCACAGTGGCCCAGCGTGCAGGTTCAAAACTTACCGCTCTGTGACCCCAGGAGAGCTGCTTAGCCTCTCGGGGCCCCACTTTTCTCATCTGTAAAATGGGGAGTCTAGCGGTGCCTACCTCTGGGTTGTTGTGAGCCCTGAGTGAGCTAGCGCCCAGCACACTTAGACCAGTATCTGGCCAAAGTAAATACCAGCTGTCAGCACTGGCTGTTACATAACGCCTGACTGCCCCCCGCGTCCTGCTGGGTTATTTTCCATAAATTCTCTCAATCATTCCTCACAAGGCCCGGGAGATAGGCATTATCGATCTGTTTTACAAACGAGAGGTCTATTTCTAGTTCCCTCTGTGAAGTTTTAGACCCCCTTCACTGGCTCTGTTCTATTTCTGTCCCCGCTACACACTGTTCACGCTGTGGGAGCCCTGCCAGGGAGGAGGAACCAAGTCCTCCGGCAGCTGGGTTTGGACTCTGCAGAGCCCGGCGTGCTCCCGCTCTCGTTATGGGGAAGGGGTCCAAGCCAGCCTCACAGTCCCACCCGCAGGCCTGGTGACACATGCGCTGGGTTTTTTGTTTGTTTGTATTTTTTAAGGCTGCGTTGGGTCTTCGTTGCTGCGCGTGGGCTTTCTCTGGTCGAGTTGCGGTGAGCGGGGGCTACTCTTCACTGCAGAGCACTGGTTTCTCATTGGGGTGGCTTCTCTTGTTGTGGAGCACGGGCTCTAGGCACACGGGCTCAGTTGCTCCGCGGCATGTGGGATCCTCCCGGACCAGGGCTCGAACCCGTGTCCCCTGCATCGGCAGGCGGATTCTCAACCGCTGCGCCACCAGGGAAGCCCCAGGGGAATTTTTTTACGTCATAAAACGTGGCAGTAACGAGCGTGGTGGATGTGGCTGCTGCTGTGTCCATCTAGTTTTCTGAGCGGGATGCCTTGGAAATAAGCAAGTGCAGCCCCTGAAGAGGCAGGAGGAGCCCCTCGCGCCCCCTGCATTGGGGACGTTATGAGGGTCAGTGGGCTGGTGCCCACAAAGCCTGCCGCTTCCTGGGTCAGGTGACCCCACCTGAGCTGCTGCCTGCTGGTGCAAACATCTACTGTGTCCCTCCGACCAAAAATCTCCTCCAAGAAATCCTTGGGGTTTTTTTTGTTTTTTTTTTTCCTAATAAAATAAAATAATAAAAGGAGCAGAACATCTCTTCAGCTGGGCAGTCAGTTCTTCCTTTGATGAGTCAGCATGTCTGGGAGAAGGGTGAGCAGGAAGGAGGCTGACGTTTTCTCCTTCAGCCAGGCCAGGCCGAGTGTTTTACGTTGGTCCCCTTAGTTCTCCCGACGGCCGTGTGCCCACCCTGCAGGTGTGCAGACGGAGGTGGGAGCGGGTCTCAGCCGAGGCCGAAGTCCTGTAGGAAATAGGTGGGGATGAGTTCTTTGCATCCCAGCACCGGTCTCTGTCTTCGAAGCGCGTGAGGCTGCTGGCCCGTTTCCCACCCACCCTTCCAGGGGCCTCTGCAGAGTGTGGGTCCATGAATGGGCTCGCTGTCCAGCGGGTGAGTGAGGCAGAGCCCACGACAGGGGCTGCAGAGCCCCTCAGCGTATTTTCGCATACCTTCTCTCATCTCATCTCCAACCCCATCGAGGAGGCACCAGTGCCCCCGTTTCGCAGGTGGAGAAACCGAGGCCCACAGAGGTGCAGGAGCCAGCTCACGGGGGCTGCAGCGTGAACCGGCCTCCAGGCTGCAAGTAGGACCCCCCTGTGCCGTCGGAGAAACATCCTCACCGAGGACAGTGCCAGGCAGGACCCAGAGCCTTCCACACCTGTTTTCTTGTTTACCTTGTGATTCCTCTGTGGTCAGTGGTTTTAGGATTGTCCCCCTTTTACAGCTGAGAAAACTGAGCCCCAGAGAGGTCAGTCACTTAAACAATGAACAAGCAGAGGAATAAAGAGAATCGGTTATTTGATGGAGGGCGAGGTCCGCTTTGTCAAACCCAGGCACAGGTAGAGCGGCTGGCTTGTAAATGCCGAGGAGCTCCGCAGCGTGCTCATCTCAGGGGCGGCACGTGCTTTACTGGGAGCTGCCCCGCCTCCCAGGCTGGATGCCAGGCAGGCCATCTGCTCCCGGGGCCGGGCCGACAGTCGCCCTCTCCCGGAATGGGAGCAACTGGCTCCCGGCTGGCCGCAGCCGGGAAGAAGTTCCAGGAAGAAGATCCTCGCCAGCGTCTTCTGGAGCCTCGTTCCCGCCACTGCGGGTGTTGCCTTGTCTGCATAAACGGCCTCGCCGACGTTCTGCTGCCGTCCTTTGTCGGGGATGCAAACACGAGGGGAGGAAGGAGGGAGGGGATCGCCTTCCCTGGCACCTGCTGGGGGCCTGGCCACGCGGGTTCCTCGGCAGACGTCATCCCCTGCCTCCCTGCTCTGTTGTCCACAGCAGCTCCGGGGGCTTCAGGAAGTCAGATCGGGTCACTGCCCTGCTCTCGGTCCCACCCTCTGCATGCAGAACCCCCGGCTCTTCGCAGCAACGTCCACATGGGAGGCCTTCTCTCTGGACCTGGGGTGGGCAGGACCCTGCAAAGGACAGCTCTCATTCCCACCACGCCTGTCTCTCTCTCGGCCTGCCTTCCCGGCCGCTCCCTCCAGGGCGGATCAGGCTCCCTGCAGCCCCCCTGTGTGTTCGCGGTGCTTCTCACAGCACACGCTGACACGTGTGTTCTCTGCTGAGGCCTGTCTTTCCCACTGGACTGTCAGCCGTGTGAGGGCAGGGGCAGTGCTGTTCGTCCGTCTCGTGTCCCTGGGGCCTGGCACGTGGTTAAGCCTTGAGTCAGTATTTCTGGGTGATCTCAGTCAAAGGACTGCCGTTGCTGCCATCCTGTGAGTGGCTAGGGGCCTTGCCCGGGGTCACGAGCGGCAATGCCGGGAATCAAACCAAGTTGTCCTGGCTTCAGACGTTGCTCCCTGTTCACAGCCTTGAGTGAGGCTGGTGTTTATTTACTTGGCGTGCTGGTTCCACAGTGCTGTTTCCCAGAGCTGAAATGTAATCACGGGGTTTCGTGAAACCCCAAAGGAGCAATGCCAAGTGACGGCCAGCATGCAGTGGTGAATGTGCTGGGGGGGTTCCCTTTTCCCCAGAGACACAGCGTAAACACGCAGCTCGGGAAATGGCTGGATGTTCCCGTGGCAGCGAGGTGGGGACCTGGGAGGGGCTGGGGCCCGGCCTCAGGTTTAGATCGCAGGACGGGACAGTGAGCAGGGGCTCCACGTACAGCAGGCCTGGGGGTGGGGGAGGCAGGAAGGTCTCCTGACGGGTGGGTGGGGCGAGGCAGAGGGACACCCCGGGCATGAGGTCTGAGCCTGTGGGGTGCGGTGGGCAGAGGGATCCAGGCTCCAGGGGTCTTGCAGCCTGTCAGCACATCCTTCCTAAGCTCCTGTGTGTGCTGGCATGTTCCTCAGCTGAGAACTTGGGCATAAATGAGATCAGTGAGACCTCTGCTCTGGAGAGTACGTGCCGGCCAGGGGTCGGGGAGGCAAAGCAAGGCGTGGCCGTGGACCAGTGATTCAGACGGTGTCGCGTGCCGAAGGGACCCTTCACCTGAGGTGGTCAGAAAAGGCCTGAGACCCAAGCGACAGTCCAAGCACAGTCAGAAAAGAGGGGTCCCCAGAGAGGCCTCGGTTGGCGCAGGGGTTCCGTGCCGGCGCCCACCTGCCTGGCTCTCGGGAGTCGACTGTGTACACCTCTCCCCAGCACCGTGTCCAGTGGTGTCACGTTAATAACTTGAAATCCGCTGTGCTGAGAGCATTTACACCGTGGAAACTGGCAAACCCTACAAATGAGGACCACTCCCTACGGTTATTAAACATTTAGCAGTGCACCCCGATCTGCTTATCTGAGCGCTAGGAAGAAGGGTAGCCCTCGGCCGAGGGGAGAAGGGAGATGAGGGCGTGACCACGGGGCCTGTAGCTTCTCTCTGACGCAGCGAGAAGTCTCATGTGACTGGATCTTCACTTTGCTAGACGCATTCTACAAAATAAAGGCTCAGGTCCAGGGAGCAGGGAAGTGTGGGGAGCAGGAGGGCAGACTGATGTTTCAGAATTGGGGTCCAGGTGAGAGCTGAAACTAGCAACTAAGGGGACCCCACTTAATGGCGGCAGCAGCTTAGGACCAGTCGAGGCCAGTGCCGGAGGGCGTGTCCGTGGAGAAGCCTGGCCTGGGTCTGGGGGAGGCGAGCGTGCAGGTGCTGCCCATCTGTGCGTGCGTGTGCGTGCGTGCGTGCGTGTGCGTGTGTGCGTGTGTGTGGCGGCAGCACGCCTCAGAAGCCTCTACAGCGATCCAGGTAAGCCTGTGGTTTACCCAGCATGTCCCTCCGGGAGATAAGTGGCCCCAATAGTCTCCATGCCAGAAGGGCTGCTTTCTCGCCACTGGGGATCCCACGTGGCGTCTGAGCAGCATCGTTGGCCGCACTGCACGTGGTGAGAGGTGCTTCTCTGCCTCGGCCACACAGCGGAACCTCTGGGGCACTCTCCCACCCAGACCAGTTAACCAGAGCAGCTTCCGGGGGTGGGACACAGCCTTGGCACTTTGGAAGGCTCTGCAGGTGATTTCAGGTGTGGCCCAAGTTGAGAACCGCTGGGGGAGAAGTTGTTCCTGTACAGTAAGAGCACCCGTTCTCCCACACGTTGTGTCCAGGCTGGGCTCTGTGAACAGACAGTTCCAGGCATGGTGGCAGTGATGCCGTGTGCCACTCCTGTGGATGCAAACTGAGACCCTGAAGTCCTCCTCCACCCAGTGGATCCTGGCCGCAGGGAGAGGCTGGCTGTCACGTGACCCGGCTTGTCTGTCCGCGTTAGCTGTGGGCTGAATTAATCCAGCAGCTGCCACGTTCCCCAAGGATGTTAAAGTGCTTGAGCTGCCCCTTCTGGGAGCACAGCCCCTCGTGCCGACGGCAGATGATGGCTCTTTAGAGGTTCCAGCCATGCTCTGGGTAGCTGAGGGACATCCCATCAGCCGACCCCGGAAGTGTCAGGTGGGCAGGTGTAATCTGCCCAGATTGACGTCTGATCAAGCAGAGGTGGCTGGACATTCCGTGGAGCAGTGAAGAGGGTGTGAGATGTCTGCTGTATTTTAGGAAAAGGGCAGGGAGGACAGATGCAGAAGGAAACTGAGGTTAGTGCTGGGGCTTTGTGTGCTGCTCAGAGAATAAAATGCGGGGTGCAGAGGGGAGCTGCAGAGAGAACCCAGGAGTCTGCTCGCTCACCACGTATGTGCCAGTGCCACTAGGCTGGGGCAGCAAGGTGGACAAGGCTTCTGGCCTCTTGAGCTGACCTCGAAGTGGAGGAGAGAGCCAGGAACCGAGTGAGCAAGTGAATAGCAAAGCAGTGGCAAACTGTGACGTGCAGTGTGGGCCCAGTGTAAACAAGGACAAACTGTGATGTGTAGTGAGGGCCCAGTGTAAACAAGGGCAAAGTGTGAGGTGCAATGAGGACCCAGTGCAAACAAGGGCAAAGTGTGACGTGCAGTGAGGGCCCAGTATAAACAAGGGCAAACTGTGATGTGCAATGAGGGCCCAGTGCAAACAAGGGCAAACTGTGATGTGCAGTGAGGGCCCAGTGTAGGTCAGAAAGGTCAGAGGGACAGAGGCCGCTCCAGGAGACGTCTTCCATGAGTCCCAGGCGCGAGGAGCAGCCATGGGAGGTCTGGGGGAGGATGCTCCGGGGAGACGCGCCAAAGACCCTGAGGTGGGAGGAGCTGGTGCTGCTGAAGAATGGCCGGAAGCTCCTCGCGAGGACGGGCGGTGAGCGGGAAGGGGCCGAGGAGTGGTGAGACAGGAAGGGACAGGGCGACCTGTACTCTGGGCCTGCTGGTTGCCCGCTGGAGACCTGGCAGCCGGGTGGTGACATGCTCTGCTCCACATTTTACCCACTTGTGTGACCTCTCTGGTTTTCACTCTCAGCTGTAAAGAAGGTAAGGGTAGGATGATTATGAGGGTTAGAAACCTGTATGTGGACTTAGCGGAGGAACTGTCACATGGTGAATGCTCGGTGAAAGGGCAGCTGCTGTCCTCCCCCTCCTGCCCCCTCTCCCTCCGCCCTCGTCTTTATGGGCGTGGCTCACAGGAGTTCCTCCCTCGCCTGAAGGGGACTCTAGCCTCCCTGGGCTGCATGCTGAGTACTAGACTGGGCAGTTGTATATTCAAGAATCTGAGTGCCCTCCTGTAACCCTCCACTGCCGGGTCACTCTGGGGTGAGCCGCGGTGTGATGGGGGCTGCTGTCTGTGTCCGCAGGTGGGCTCACCACATGGAAGGCTTTCGGCGGCTGGGGGACTGGGCGCCCAGCCAGGCTCTGCTTCCAGGCCTGAGGCTTCCACCGCACAGATCTTGGGTGCGAGATACCGTGTTTATTTCAGAACGTCACAGCCTCTTCCTTCCTTCCTTCCTTCCTTCATTCAAACCGCATTTGCAGAGTGCCAGCTGTAGCTCAAAACCGTGCCAGCCACAAAGAGGCAGCGAGAGGGAGAGAGAGAGTGAGTCAGTGTGTCCTCAAGGAGGTTACAGCCAGCGGGGAGGGCAGCAAGCCGCTTGGCCCCTGCTGGGAAGAGGGTGTGGAGCCCAGAGGAAGCTGTGGAATCTCCCTCAGAGGAGGGGCCCTGAGCGGGGCCTGGAAGGGAGGG
This sequence comes from Orcinus orca, assembly GCF_937001465.1. NCBI lineage: Eukaryota > Metazoa > Chordata > Mammalia > Artiodactyla > Delphinidae > Orcinus > Orcinus orca. The sequence goes on along the minus strand of NC_064568.1, from coordinate 1,190,881 downwards.
AGGAGGGAGCCAGGTGGGCAAAGGGGGGAAGGGGAGAAAAGGTGCACACGGAGCACAAACTCCAGCAGCTGAGGGCAAGCACGTGCGAATGGAGTTATCCGCACGACAGTGGGAAGAGCTGTCTGTCGGCACAAGTGACAGAAAACCCAGTGCCTGCACGGCACAGCCAGGAGCAGGGCTGGGAGCGTGCTGGCTTCAGGTCTGGCTGGGTTCAGGGCCCAGACAACACCGTTAGGACTGGGTTCCCCCTACGTGCCTCTCCTCTCTTGGGTTGACCTGTCCTCTAGGGTCGGCTCCTCCTGGACCCATTCGCTTGGCTGGAGCCACTTGAGCCAGTGACTGCGGCTGCGACCCTGGTGCCCTGATTGGCTCAGGTCTGGCCCCTTGGGTGGGGCCGATGGAGGACCCGCCATACGCCAGCACCTGCAGAAGTGAGCTCCCGGGACTCCCTCAGCCCCCGGCTGGAGACACTGTTGTGGTGACTGTTCTATAGGAACCGGCTCCGTTCTGGGTGACCCTGAAGCCCATGTTTTAACAGCGTGCCCTCTCACTTAGACCCGTGATTTAGTGTTTGACTCTCCGCTGATGTTGCCGGAGCCCTGCCCCGCCCTGGACACGGCCTCCATGGCCTGCACCTTCCTAACAGCCGTCTCTCATCCCTGCAGGGCCCTGGTCTTTGTGTCCCACGGAGCGGGGGAGCACTGTGGCCGCTACGACGAGCTGGCTCGGATGCTGGTGGGGCTGGAGCTGCTGGTGTTCGCCCACGACCATGGTGAGTAGCCCGGGGCTGAGCCCCCGCTCCGGGGCGCCCCCTTCCAGTCCTCCCTCCTCCTCAGTTTTCCACTTCTGATTCATGCACTGAAACTGGGAAAAGACGTTCTCCACGGGATGTTTGTAAGTAAAAAATGTGCAGTTATGTAAACAAAAAATGTGTCTGACCAGCAGTTTCTGTTGAGTGTGGGATTGAATGCAGGCTGATTAGAAACCTCCACTGAAAAGCCCCAAAGTCGGGATGTGTTTGTGTAAGAACTTGCCGCAGGCCAAGTCACCCTCTCTCACGTTTATAAAGCGCTCTCTGCACAGAACGGGCCCTGGTTTCCCCCACAGGACTTCAGACAATGCCATGCTCTCAGCGCGAGTGCCGTACACAGCCCAGCGCGGCCTCAGGATGCTTCCAAAGCATTCAGACCAGGAGAACAGTAAGGGTCTCAAGGGCCGTGTGGTCATGAGAAAACCCCGAACACGGGCACATTCACAAGCACATACAGATGCACGCACACATGTACACACACGTCCCCAGGCCAAGTCTTCGATTCTTCATCCGTAACAAAATCCATAGTAACCATCAGAATTTGTTGCCTAAATCAGTGCGTAGTTCCTTAATCGTTTGGGTGACCTTCTCTGTGGCTGGGAAGGCTCCCAGTCGAGATCTTTCTTTGTCTAACAGTCTGAAGAATGAAGAGTTCCTTGTGATGGACCATGGTGATTTCTCACCGCTTCAATGTAGAAAGCTATCATCCTGGCCCAGATCCAGAAACGTTGCTTCCGTTTTATCTGATAGGGAAATAATTAAGTGAAAAGAGGGGCAGGGGCGAAGTGACAGGCCTGGGAGTCCTTGCGACAGGAGGGAAAGCTTGCCTGGGGCGTTTTATATATAAGGAACTGCAGTTTGGTCTACCAAGAGCCCTTTTTCAGCCAGATTTGTGCAAGGGTCCTCATAACTGAGAATATTGGCTAAATTCTTTCTTACTATGGTCATAATGTGCTGTAGTGCTTTGCAAACAGTCCCAGTGATATTTGTCAGACTGAGAGAGAATATTCGAGGATTATCCTGATTTTCACTGTGGGACTGTCATTATTTACTTTGACACCTTCTACACTGTAAGGCCCATGATAGGAATGACTTTTTTCCTATCGCATTTGTCTCTGTTAACGTTTGGTGAAGTGAGCTGAACAACATGGGGGCATTCTGAAAGAAAAGAATGTTTGTACTATGCAAACACGAAACACCTCCAACGGAATTTTAAGTTACCTGCTTTTAATCTTGAGGTCAACTACCCTCTTATCAGCTGCCTTTGGCCAAATCTTGGGGGGGAGTAACTGTCGTGCCTTATTTATGTTGTCTGGCCGTAGAAGTTTGAAAAACAATATGAAAAGCCTTCTTTTTTAGACTAAAGAGAGAAAAGAAACAGCCTGCCTTTTGGTGTTTCCAAAGTACCATCCAGATCTGAGGCCTGGCTCTCTGTGACAGTCTGAATATAGCTCAAAGCTGGTTGTTTGCGTTCACCTGTTTTAAGTTCCTTGATTGATCAGTTTCTTCCAGTGACTCATGGGAAATCTCTCTGGCAAGTGCCTGTGGGAGGTGTTTTATTCAAGAAATGAACCCAGTGTGACTTTGGTTGTCTAGAGATGAGTGTGGCTGTGGCTTCCTTAGTGGGAGAAAGCAGGTGCTGGGCTGCCTTTGTGGGGTCTTGTGCCGGTTGGGGAAGCAGGCACTGGTGGTTACGCCCTGTGCCTGGTGGCTTCTCGCAGAGGTGTGGAGGGGAGCGGGGGGCGTGGAGGGGCTTGAGCCCAGGCCTGCTGGTTCTGCAGCCCAGCCTCCCTTTATCACACCGCACACGACTTGGTGTTCACACAGGCATGAAGCCTGCAGAGAGGTGCTTCATTCTTTCCCGCATAGCTTTTAAATTTAAATAAAACCTCTGTGGGGAAGATGTCAGGGCATTTACGGGGCCAATTGGAGGGATACAAAGATTAAAAACAGAGAGCAAAAACACCTCTCAAGGCCCCAGGGCCTCGCCAGTGCCAGGCTGGCCTAAACCTCCCCGTTTCCAGTCCTGCTGTCGGTTGTCATCTGCACTCCTGTGCTTCCGGGGGGACCTGCCCCCCAGATGACAGAAGGGCCGCGACGCAGACACACCTGGGGCCAGGTGTCTACTGGACTGCAATTCCAGCCGTGGGCCTTAGACGCCTAACCATTCTGAGCCTTAGTTTTTTCATCTACCAAACGGGCCAGACAGTGCAGTGATAGAATAAAGTAAGGCATACGGGGGCCCAGGGGAGGGTGGTGCCTCTTCCCCTTCACTCTGCCAGCTCCTAGACCCCCTCCAGCCCCAACGGGGACACCGAGGCTGGGAGCCGGGGTGCCGGGTTCTTGGGTCCCCTGCCCGGCTGCAGAGGCTGCGGTGAAGATCGGCTGAAGGATAGATGGAAAGTGCTTCACAAAGTAAACAGATACCAAGGGCAGTTTCGTGGCTGGTTTCTATAACACAATTTGTAGAAACACGGGTTTCTACAAATCCTATGCTAACTTGATTTTAAGTTAAATCTCCTTGCTCAGCTGTGCTCCAGTAAGAAACCTGGAGACGCTGGGTTGGGTGGTCTGGCTGGCAGCCTGGTGTGCACAGCAAGGTACTCAATTAGCATCCCGCTTACCTTTGTTTTCTATTTTTTTTTTTTTTTTCCGGTACGCGGGCCTCTCACTGTTGTGGCCTCTCCCATTGCGGAGCACAGGCTCCAGACGCGCAGGCTCAGCGGCCATGGCTCACGGGCCCAGCCGCTCCGCGGCATGTGGGATCTTCCCGGACCGGGGCACGAACCCGTGTCCCCTGCATCGACAGGTGGACTCTCAACCACTGCGCCACCAGGGAAGCCCCTTTGTTTTCTATTTGACCTTTGAATTTTACAGGATGGCCTCCTGGGCCTGCAGGGCTTTGCCAGAAATGAGAATTATATTCCTGCCCTTTACTGAGTGCCACCTGCATGCCAGGCTCTGACCAAGGCCCTTTTCGTGCGTTATTTCCTACCCCTCATAACAGTTAGTCAGAGGTGAGGGTCTGAGGCTCTCCTTGTCCACCAGAGCACACGTACCGGTCAGGGGCTGTTTGACTGCATCAGACCCCTGACCTCGCTAGCTTAACAAACAAAGGTTTATTTTTCTCCCGTGACATGAGAAGGCCGAGGCGGCTTCGGGACACCACTGTGCCATCCACGCCCAAGGCTCCCTCTGTAGCTTTGCTCAGCTGTTCTCACTGCATGGCTTTCATGCCCACGGGTACCGGCTCCAGCTCCCGGGCTCAGCAGGAGGCAGTACAGAGCTCCCCGTCGTGTTGCAGCTACACCGCAGGTTCCAGGACAGCATCACACGGCCAAGCCCAGCTGCAAGGGAGGCAGGAGATCTAACTTGTTTGCTGCGTGTTTGCTGGTTCGGGCAAAACAGGGCCTGGTTGCTAAGAAAGGCACCCAGGATGGACGCTAAAGCACCGTCTCCTCTGACAGCCGTGCTTCCAGGCGTGCTCTTTAAGAGAGCGTTTCTCATCCGTTTCTGCTTTATATATTTTCTGAGTTATGTTTAGCTCACAGTGTCACCTTTCTGTGTGCTTTCAGAAGGTTTAGATGTGAAGGTTATTATTAGGATCATAAGTATGTAGCGGTGAAGGTTGCTAATCGTGCATTAAGCTTGGGTCAGGTCCTGTACAAGGAGCAATGCACGGACATAGGCACTGGCATCCTGATGGCCGAGGGACCTGTCCCCCCAGCCCCCTTAAGCAGCCCCGTGAAGCGCTCAGCTTTGTCCTAGTACTTGTACCCTGAGGGGTACCTCTTCCTTTGGTCGGAGGCAACGGAAACTGACTTACGGTGTCCTGTGCTCGCTTCTCCCTCAGCCCCACAGCCTTCTCCTTGCTGTGCAGCCCAGGCCTGAGCAGAGAGTAGAGGCATCACCAGTGTTTGCTGAATGAACGAAGGAGTGTATGACCCGGCATAGATCAGACCAGAGATGCTGTGAATATCAGCAAACACTCACATGAAAGTGTCAGTGTCAGCAGGGTGGAGAGGACCCAGCAGAGGGACCAGGACTCGGTCTGGTGGCTAAGGCTGGGGCAGGGCTGCTGTCGACTGGAGCTGGGGCAGAGGAGCCTCGAGGCCTATAACTCAGGTGCTCGAGGCGGGCTTGGCCACCCAGCGGCACACGGCTTCCCAAAGCCTGGCAGGTTGGCGAGGTTCTGGGTCTTGTCGGCTGAGTAGAGGAGCCTGAGGGGAGAAGAAAGGGTGTAGAGGAGGGGCCCATAGCTGAGAGCCATGGTCCTCTCCGGGGATGCCCCTGAAACACTGCGGTGGGGTTCTTGAAAAATACCGATGCTGGGGCCACTCACTCCACAGAGACTCTGATCTCTCGGGACTTTGGTGTGGCCGTGGTGTCAAGACCTTTGAAATCCCCCAGGTGAGTCTAACGAGTAGCTGAGGTTGAGAACCACCGTTCCAGGCAGAGGAGGCCGTACGGTACTGGCACAACTCAGATGCATGGGATCACATGCTTACGTCCTGTTCAGATGGGACTCCCGGCCCGAGGGTTTAGCTGGATCCTGGAGTCTAGCCCCAGGAACGGAGGGGGAGCCAGCCCCTGGCCTGCGAAGCTCAGGGCTCTGTGGTGAGACCCTGTGGACGCTCGGGAAGGACGCTAAGCAGGGAGTAACCCCCGGCGAGATGGGATCCAGGGCAGGGCCAGCGAGGGAGGGGGCGGCAGGCAGAGTTGGGGGAGCTTCCGCGAGGTCTGAGCAGGCGGAGAACCAGGGGTGGGAGTTTCTGTGCTGTTCGAAATACAGCACCGAGGAAGCCCGGCCTCTCGTTCACGCCGTCCCTGGTCACCAGCTGCTCACGGTGACTCACTGGAAACCCCTTGGAGCAGTGGTATGAGCAGGGGAGAGGGGCCGGAGAGGCGGGCAGCCTCCAGTCCCACCTGCCGCTGGGGCGGGAGTGTTGGGAGGACGTGGGCGGCGGGAGCCCTTCCGTCTCCAGCACAGCAGCTCCAGGCCCTTCCCATGAGCAGCCTCCTGACTCTGCACCGTGGTGCATTCAGAGTTACATTGGTGGGGCCCGAGTTGCCCTCTCTTTATTTACGGAGTATCAAAGAACCATTCCTAACTGATTAACAGTGAGTTAATTACCTGCAAATATTTGAGGGAAAGTGTTAAAGGCAGTTTGTATGTGTCTTATTTATTTTTTAACTTTTTAAAAAAACTCAGACAGGGCTGGGGTGTATGTGAGAAGAGGAAGCTCTGGGGGAGTGTCTGTGGGCGGCAGTTAAGCCTGACTCTCTTTGGTGGGAGCCCTGCCCAGTCAGAAGAAGAGTATTCAGGAAATTCAGGGGAGAAGAAGCTACCTGTGTGTTTTCCACACAGGGAGAGTTTTGAGTCAAGGCCCCTTGCAGGATCTAGTCTATAACTGCTGTCAGTTACACTCATATGTTCTGTTTCCAGTGTTTGAAAACTGTGTACATTTTCTTGCTGTAGTAAACATGAGAGTGAAATGGATGGCACGGGGCCCCACCCGCAGTGGGTGCAGGCGGCAGACGCAGAAGGCAGGCCCCGGCCGCCTCTGGGTCCCTTCCAGGCCTTCGTGGTCCCTCCTCCTTGCCCTTCTGTATTCACGTTACACATCCCCAGACCTGCCAGCTTGGATATCCGTCTCTGACATGGGATTGTTTGGGATTGACTCTTTCTTGCGTAAAGCAAAAACCTTCGTGAGCCTCCGTTCGCTCATCTGTAAAATGAAGGTGATGATGACGATAATACTAACAACAGTGAAGTTACCTGTGGCTGAGACAAAGTGAGAGAGATGGGGTTCACACCTGGGGGAAGCCAGGGTCCCGGGAAGGCTGGTGGAAACCCAGACGGCTGGGCCCACCCCCGGATTTTCAGCTTCAATTGGGCAGGTTCCAAGAAGTGGGCCAGGGTCACCACAGGTGTTTCTTGGGTAGAACTTACTTTAAATAAGGTGCAGTGTCGGGAATTCCCTGGCGGTCCAATGGTTAGGACTCCGCGCTTCCACTGCGTGGTCGGGGAACTAAGATCCTGCATGCCATGTGGTGCGGCCAAAAAAAAAAAAAAGTGCAGCGTCAGTGTCGTTAAACTTGGAAGTGGAATATCTGCAGTCAGCAGACTGGGCCTGTCCTGCAGCAGATACAGCCCGGGGACCTCCCTTGTGCAGTCTGTGCTGGGCGTGGGCTGCAGAAATGACACAGACCCGGGTACCTACCTCCAGAGCCTCCCAGGGCAGGGAAGGCGGCAGGTACCCTGGGCCTCTGGTGGAAGTGTCCCTGGGGGTAAAGGGGGACGGGTCTTCCCTGGAGGGTGAGCATGGGGAGAGGCTTCAGAGTACACGACTCCGGTGACCTTAGACAGGGCACTAAGCCTCCCCGAGCCTCCGTTTCCCCACCTGTGACTGAGTCAGAGCATCTGCCTGGTGAGGAAACATGATGTAGAGCTGCCGGGTGCATATCAATATCAGTAGATATCGGCGCTGCCCCCCGCCCACCCCCAGACCCCTGCTCTCTGTGTCCCCAGACGCAGTCTTCAAGAAGAGGACCTCGTCCCTCTCCCTGCAGACTAGGGGCGTGCTTCCCATCTCCTCTGAAGCAAGGGGCTCACACTCCCCATTTTATTTAAGCCGAACTCCACGTCACCCTCGACGGGACCTCTATAGGGATGTCCCTGTCACCGAGCACCCTCTTTATCACCATCTGGGGGCATCCGTTTATCGTGTCCGTTCTTTACCCACTACTGATTCCATTTTTAAAGACATTTAGGGGACTTCTCTGGCGGTCCAGTGGTTAAGACTTCACATTCCAGTGCCACGAGTGCGGGTTCGAGTCCTGTTCAGGGAGCTAAGATCCCACATGCCTCACGGCTAAAAAACCAAAACAAGATAGAAGCAATATTGTAATAAATTCAATAAAGCCTTTAAAAATGGTCCACATCAAAAAAAATTTTTTAAAAACAATGAATAAAAATAAAGACATTTAGACAGTGATCGCTGGGGAAGGTGCCCTGATCTATTCACACGTGAAGCAGGTGACAAAAACATGCAGCCCTTTTGAGGGTTAGAGGCAAGTTTTGGTCTGAATCCTGCATCAGGCTCAGCGTGAGGGGCTTTGAGAGCCACGTGGATGCTTCTGGGAGCCCAGTGCCGTCTTTTCTTGTCTCAGGGCAGGAAGTACCTGGTAACTTGTCACCCTGTTACCTTTCTAAAGGAATTTCCTCCAAGGGAGTGTTTGTTCACTCAAAACTACTCGCCTGGCCCCGAGGTGGAAATATTTGAGGCTTTCTGGTAAGGAGAAAACAGCCTCCACTCTCCGTCTCTGGAGGAAGCAGTTTCTGGAGTGTTCAGGTGTGTCATGTGTTGGAGGAGAACAGTCGAATTACCTACGTGTGGTGCTGTGCTAAAAAGGAAAAGTGGATAATTCTAGGGAAGGGAGTTCTTCTCAGCACCATGGATTCTTTGTCCACAGGTCAGGAACTGAGAGAAGATGGACCTCATTTTAACGTATCTGTAGGTTATATTTGAAAGTAGAGCAAAACATGTACCTTGGCATCTGGAAGACTTGAGTTCAAGTCAGTTCAACCATTTACTTGCTGTGTGACTCTGGACAAGTTACCCAAGCTCCCTGAACCTCAGTGTTCTCATCTACAGCAAGAGAAGGATTAAAGTCTCTACCTACCCCATAGGGTCAGTGAAGGGACCAAGTGAGGTAGTGCGTGTAGAGGGCCTGGCCCCGTGTGGGGACTGGACACCCGACACCCACACAGGCCCCACCCCCTCCAAGTGCAGGTCACTAGGGTAAGGGAAGCAGGGAAGAACGAGACAGCCAGGGCGGGGGGACGGTCCCTGCAGAAATGGCTCCAGGTGAGCTGAGACTTGAATGACAGCTGGGACTCCATCCAGGCAGAGGTGCAGAGGCACAGAGGCCCGGGCAGGACGCGGGCACGGGCTTCCCTGTCACGAGCTAGGCACCACGAGTCAGAGGCGTGTCCTCCTGCATTAAAGGTGAACATCCCAAGCTTTGGGGAGGCAGAGGCCAGGTCACGTAGTAGGAAGGGCATGCGGGTTCCCTGCACCATCCAGGATGCGGACGGTTGAGAAGAGAAGCCATGATCGGGCTGGGTGACCAAAGCCTGGGGCTTGGGGACCATCAGCTGCTCGGGAGGAAGGGAACCTGCTGCTGCCAGAGCCTCACAGACGGCCTGGACCAGGGTGCCGAGCAGGGCCTGGCTGCTTCAAACAGATCAGCTCCTGGGTCTCTACAACCACCGTCAAGCAGCTTGGTGCTGCCCACGTGGCCAAGGGAATTTGGAGGCCTGGGTAGCGTCAGCCACCTCCTAACGTACTGCTTTGTGTGGGCGCTGGACCAGCGTGTGCCCACGGCTGCAGCCTACCCGGCGGCCCGGCCACCTCCAGCACCAGCTGCGGGCCTGCCCCTGCCCACCGTCCCGCCGGGTGTCCCTGCCCCGGGTCCCCTCAGTGCTCCTGCAGCACCTTCCAGCAGAGGAAGGTTCTTCTTCACGGTGCCTCTTCGGCTGTCTGTCCACGCGTTGGCCTCTTAGCTCCTCCAGCTTTGGAGGCGGGACTTTTTCTCCTGGTCACTCCCTGAGGGGAGGTGTCATGACTGGGAAATAAGGAAGCTGAGTGGCCCCCTGAGGTCACTGCCCTCCTCTCTCCAGTCGGGGCCCATCCTTGGGGGAGAGACGGGGTCGGGGGAAGGAGGATGCTGGAGGAGACCCCACGGAGGGCAGGGTCATGGGTGCAGAGGTCAGAGCAGAGCAGGAAATGGACACCAGCCCGGGCCTGCACCAGGTCAGCAGCAGGACATGTCTGGGGCCCTTGTGCTTGGACAGCAGAGGTCCCCGCCTGGTTTGGGCAGGAAGGAGGGGGCCTCGTGGCCTTCAGTGTCCGGAGCCTTCCGTTCCAGGCTGAGTCAGAGCTGTCCTTGACCCTTCAGAGCCTACAGCCGTGGACGGGCTGCTGGCCAGGCGGCCCGGGAGGGTGGTGCCTTTAGCTGTCAATTTATGACACCCTTGGTCACGGGCATCTTAAAAACGAGCTTTGGAGATGTGCCCTCTGGGCCTTTTCTTCCCAGGCAGCTGCTCCCTGGCTGCCGGGTTCATGTGCCGGCAGCCCTGGCGACCCCCGAGCACGCCAGCCCGTGCCCTGCATCGCGCTCCACGAGGCCAGCTCCTCCCCACCGCGTGCCAGACGCCTTCTAAATTGAAAGTCTGCACCCGCTTAGGTAACAATTACTTTGGATTATTTTTTCCCATCTGCAAACACTGAGTCTTTTCCTGAAGACGTTCAAGTCGGGTGTCCCCAGTGTTAGGGACCCGCAGGCTCTTCCAGCGCACGTGAGACCAGGGGCCGGGAGCGGCCAGGGTGAGAGGCAGGACCTGGGGTGACCGCCTGGGTTCAAACCACCAGGCAGGTGCTGTGGTCAGGGACGCGACCCGCGGCCCCCCTTCCTTGTGAGGTGGGGTTGCTGGCGGTGGTGCCTGGAGGCAGAGCTCCCATGGTCGCCACCCGGGAGGCCCGAGAGTGAGCAGGCCTGGCCCAGGGGAGCCCGGCAGGGGTGGCGCGGGCCCTCCACGCAGACTCGTGACTGAAGCTGAAATGGTGATTGCAGCTGCTGTCCTCATTGGGCCCCTGACGAAGCCGCAGGCCGCAGCAAGCCTGCAGGGACGGCCCGTGTCCTCAATTCAGGCGCGGTGGGTGCGGGTTCAGGATCCCACCCTGAACAGCAGGCTGGGGCCGGGACCCAGGTCCCCCACACGTCTCCCAGGCTTGGAAGCTGCCACTGCCCTTCAGTACGTTAACATTAGAAATAACTGGCTGCAGATGGACCAGGAAGAGGAGCCACCGAAAGAAATTGTAAAACAGTGGGGCCAGAGTCGGCTTCATTGGGATGTGTCCCTGGGGAAGGCCACACTGACTGCCCCGTGGGGGGCTGCCTGGGGTAGGGGCCTCGTCTCTGTTCTGTGAGCTGGAGCCTTTCGGAAGTGGGAGCACAACAAGGCCCGGTCCCACCAAGGGCTAAAAATAACTGCTGAGATGCCGCCAAGGGCCAGGGCCTCTGGGAGAAGGGGAGCAGCCGGCGGGTCCCCTCCCCCCACCCTGGGAAAGGACCCCATGTGGCAGACGAGGTGCTTCACAAGTACCTGTTACCCACCTGCAGATAATAAATGCCCAGCTGCGCTTGCCCCTTTCCCGAGGGTGTCTGTAGCCTTTGCTTAATTTCGCTGCACACGTTGCTCCCAAGGTACCAAGAGGGATCTTCACTCCATTTCCCAGGTGAGGCAACGAGCTGGGCGGGCCAGGACCAGAACCAGAACTCCTGCTCACAGCTCTGGGAAGCGCCCTCAGTGCCTTGATTTCTGTCCCGTTAGCGGTAAGAGGAAGAAGTCAGAGGCCACCGAGGAGCCCAGCGGGATACTCAGACCAGGGGCATCTCACGGACAAGCACCCTGGGGGCACCTCGCGTATTCAGCACCTGCCTGGACATCCGCGAAGGAAGCTCTGCGTGTGAAACCTGGGCGAGTCGGAGCTGGAGAGCTGGGCTCCCAGGGGCCAGGCCGGAGAAGTGAGTTTGCAGGACACGCTGGGACGGAGGCGGCCTGAGTGGCTGCACCCAGGCTCTGCCCCAGACGAGCTGTGTCCCGGGCCTCTCTGGGCCTCTGCCTCTGCAAAAATGAGACCAGCGAAACTTGCGGCGTGAGCTGGACCTATGCAGGACATGCTCGGAACCGAGCGTGAAGTCGGGGTGCAGTCTCTGCCCGAGGCCACTGCACAGTAGCAGCTTCCCCAGGAGGACCGCGGGCTCCTGCCCTGATTCTGGAAGCAGAGGGTGGGCAGCAGGGGCCCTGCTGGCTGGAGCTGGAGGAGCTCTGGAGAGACCCCCGTCCCTTAGCATCTCACGCCCACCCAGATCCAAGCCAGCCAGCCCGACACAGCAGTGTGGAGGAAGGGGGTTGCCTGGTGAGCCCCAGAAAGCAGGCAGACCGGTCATCACCTCCCGGGGGACGACCCCCACACTGCAGGCCCCTCTCAGCGTAGTCAGCCACAAGCACGCACCCAACTGTAAGCGCCAAGACAGCAGCCCAGTGACCCGCTTCCTGGGCCCTGCCCGGAGCCTCGTCCGTAACAGGGTCTCGGTGAGCATCTGTGAATTATGAGGCAGTTGACTAAAAACGATCGTTTCTCTGGGTTTGCCCAAGTTCAGGCTCGTGAACGTGTGTGTGTGTGTGTGTGTGTGTGTGTGTGTGTGTGTGTGTGTGTGTGTATGAATTTGGACTAGAGGATGGGCCCTGTTTAAAGAAAATCAAATAACGCTTTCCCACTGGGGAACATCCGTCATCTCTGTGCTAGTATTTTTTTCCATGGATCACCCCCCATTTAACCCTTGCAGCAGTGTGGTGAGACAGCCAACGTGCCCATGGAGGAAGCCAGCTGGCTCAGAGATGGAGAGTAACTTGCCCAAGGCAACACAGCCAATGCGGGGAGGTGGGGGAGGAGCAAAGCTGAATTCAAATCCCCACACTCTTTGCCTTGTTAAGACCTTGACTTTTGGAAAACTGCTTTGGAGTGAGGTGTCGCAGGCCCTGTCAGACCGGCGATGGCTGTGAGCAGCCTGGCTTGGAGTGCAGTCCCCAGGCAAGCGGCCCTGGGGTTTCTGCACCTCCCAACAGACAGAAGTGCCCGAGCAGCTCCAGGAACAGCTTATGACGTGCAGTCTGTCGGGGGAGGGGTGCCAGCTCCCCACCGAGCCCTCCGCCAGGGCTCTGCTCGAAGATGCCCTGACCCCCACGGGTGGCACACAAGCTCAGCCAATGGACAGAGAGTGTTGGGCCGATTCCAGGAGTGGAAACGCAGTCCTTCTGCCCCCCGATTCCTCAGAGACGGCGTCGCCGCACTTCCCACACTGACTGCATCCTCTGAGCACCACGGGGGCGGGACTCCCCGTTTTCAGGGTGAGCCCAGCCTGGGCGCGCTTGGTGTGATGCTCCAGAGGGACGCGGCTCGGGGCCTGGCCCCGTGTTTCTGGCTGTGTGGCTGGGACAGTCCAGTCTCTCTCTCAGAGCCACATTTTCCCCATCTGTGGTGGGCCTGAGGCTTCCCCTAGAGACCATAGATCACTGCAGCCAACACAAACTCCGTGTGCAGTAAGCGCATGGTTCTTCCCCTCCGCTCCGCTCTGCTCCCGTTAGGAGCTTTGAGACGCCCTCCCTGCCACGCTTGCTCCTTCCTTCAACACAGAAAACCAGGTTGGCTGGCAGGGGCCGGCTGCCTTCCCCAGAGTCGTGGAGAAGGGCCGGATCATTTTGGCACCATAATAGTAATTATTTCTTTCCTCGGCCGTTGTGCAGATGTCACCAGATCGGAAAACTGGCTTAGAGCGTTTATTTAGTGGAAACTTCCTCTTTTACCAAAAAAGGAGAGGAATCATCTGTGGTGCTTCATCTCCAGGTCCAGGGACGGAGTCCAAGGTCCCTGGGGGGGCGGAGGGAGGGCTGGGCTGATCTGGAGCAGCTCAACCCCTCCTTTTGTCCACCGACCCGCCAAGCAAGAGCCCCTGAGGTCATGCGGCTCCCGGGCTTGAAGCATCTCGGTAAAACGGCACCGTTTCTGTGAACTAAAGTTTCTCCAAGCGGGAGAAGCTGCCGTGAGATGTGAGGACGGGCCCGTGATGAGATTTCTAAATGGCGCAGGTGGACGCAGACGTCCCTCTCGAGCTCGAGACCCAGGACGGGGATGAGCTGACCTCTACTGAACACGCTGTGTGCCAGGCACGACACTGAGGGCTCTCTCTCACATCTGTGTGGGGACAGGTCCGGACACAGTTGAGACGTTGGCTGGTCTGCCGGGACCCGCCTGACCCCGTGCGTTTCCCCTGCCGCTGTCACAGAATAGGGGACCATTTGAAGTAGCTGTAGGGAGCCTCCTAGACCATCCTCACCTGCGAGGACACCATTCACAGTTTGAAGCTAGTGTGTTTATACACATTTACAAGTTTCCCCTTTAGCGATAGCTTGTCATCGGCATGGTAAATTGACTGGTTTTCCCATAAAGTACGTCTGACTTTAAGGCCTTTTTAAAGAGTGATCGAGAAAAGAAAACTGTAAGTGATGTCCCCACTCTCCGTGCTCCAACAGCAGAACTGCTGAGAGCACAGAGGATGCTTTGTCTCCCAGTGCCAGGGACGGGGGGGCGCCCAGGGGGAGGTGCTGTGGGTTGAACCTGCTGCGGGGCCGGGATCGTGGGTCAGTTTGCACAGAGAACCTGTGCCATTTCCTCCACACCCGAGAGCCTCACTCCTTCATCCGTTCATTTCTTCATTCACTTGTTCATTCTGTGATTTACTGATCACCTGCCAGGGCCAGGCCGGCTTCACACCTGTGAAGGAGACGGCGCAGTCCCTGCCCTTGTCAGACACTAAGCGGAAATGAATGACTTCAGAGTGTATAACTCAGAGATCGGTGTCAGAAGGAAGGTGAAACGGGGTGGGGTGAGCAGTGGAGCAGGAGGCTGGCCTCACTGAGCTGGTGACAGCTGAGCCAGGACCAGAGGAGGGGAGGGGGCCGTGAGTATCCGGGCCACAGGGCACCTGCAGAGGCCAGGCGGCAGGAGAGCGAGCAGGCGCCGTGGGGGGAGGGGGAGGTGACACAGGTGACAAGGGCAGGCCACGTAGGGCCCAGTGGACCCTGGGCCCCTCAACTGTAAAATGGGGGTAAGAGACCTCACGCACTGTGCTGCAGACTTGATGGCATCGCCGGCACCAACACGTGTGGGAGGAGCTCAGTGACCTTGAGCAAACATGCACCCCTTTCCTGCAGCACACACGCAGGCTGGCAGCCTTCATCCCAAGGCGCTGATGCACCTGGCTAAAGGCAGCCGAGTTGCGGTGCCCTGAGCTGACTTCAGATGTCCCCCAGCTCACGACACCATCGCAGCTTCCTTCGTGTCCCCAGGGCTCTTCCGGGACTTTATCTTTTAGGAGTTCAGGGAGGAGTTTCTTCCTCTGGGGGAATCCATTCATCTGGGAATGGGGACACATCTCCTGCCAGACTCATGGCTGGGCCTCGAGCTGTCTCACTGGTTTTGGGAAGTTGGAGGGTCCCAGAGCTAAGATGTAGAATCCTTGAGGACAGGAACCGTGTTGCTAATTTTACACGTATGTGTGTATGATGTACTGTATATTGTATATGTGTCTATGCACTGGGATATGCCTCATACAGGTTCTCAAAAACAGTAAGAAATCAATAGGGAATTCCCTGGTGTTCAGTGGTTAGGACTCAGCACTCTCACTGCCCAGGCCCTGGGTTCAACCCCTGGTCGGGGAACTAAGATCCTGCATGGTGCAGCCAAAAAAAAAGAAAAGAAATCAAGAAATCCTTGTAGATCACAGCTTTTCTGACCGAATCAGTCAGCAGTTGCCACAGTAATATTGGATAGCAAGGCCCCCCAGACTCATGAGCATAAGACAGCAATAGCTTTGTTTTTCTTGTGTATCTGTAGGTCGGCTGACTTGGGCCGGGCCTGGCTGTGCTCAGATTGGGTCCGGTCCTCTCCAT
The DNA here is from genome assembly GCF_937001465.1 of Orcinus orca. Lineage (NCBI taxonomy): Eukaryota > Metazoa > Chordata > Mammalia > Artiodactyla > Delphinidae > Orcinus > Orcinus orca. The sequence goes on along the minus strand of NC_064568.1, from coordinate 1,175,489 downwards.
GAGCTCTTGTCCTCCTTGGGCCAGGGGTCTAGCCAAATCCTGCTCCTCCCAGGACCATGTCAGAAGCATGAGAGAATCGTGGGACCATGTAGTGCTTTTTAAACCCTCAGCTCAGACTGGCCCCACCATCACCTCTGCCCATAGTCTACTGGCCAAGCCCAAGGTCGGGACATCATACATTCCTCAGCTGGCGTGAGGACCCGCAGTGACTTGGGGCAGAGAGCTCAGGTGGAGGAGGCTTCCCTAGAAAAGAGCTGAGGCTCATCCCAGTGTTGACCTGGGCCCAGGTTATCAAGGATGGAGTCTAAGCTGATTTTAAACAGTACGTAGGCAATCACTTCTTATTTTAAAAGATACATATTTATTGACCAGAGGGCAGACCGTAGAAGCAAGGAGAACTACAATCCTGCAGCCTGTGGAACAAAAACCACATTCACAGAAAGAGAGACAAAATGAAAAGGCAGAGGGCGATGTACCAGATGAAGGAACAAGATAAAACCCCAGAAAAACAACTAAATGAAGTGGAGATAGGCAACCTTCCAGAAGAAGAATTCAGAATAATGATAGCGAAGATGATCCAGGACCTCGGAAAAAGAATGGAGGCAAAGATCGAGAAGATGCAAGAAATGTTGAACAAAGACCTAGAAGCATTAAAGAACAAACAGATGAACAGTACAATAACTGAAATGAAAACTACACTAGAAGGAATCAGTAGCAGAATAACTGAGGCAGAAGAAGGGATAAGTGACCAGAAAGACAGAATGGTGGAATTCACTGCTGCAGAACAGAATAAAGAAAAAAGAATGAAAAGAAATGAAGACAGCCTAAGAGACCTCCGGGACAACATTAAACACAACAGCATTCGCATTATAGGGGTCCCAGAAGGAGAAGAGAGAGAGAAAGGACCCGAGAAAATATTTGAAGAGATTATAGTCGAAAACTTCCCTAACATGGGAAAGGAAATAGCCACCCAAGTCCAGGAAGCGCAGAGAGTCCCATACAGGATAAACCCAAGGAGAAACACTCCGAGACACATAGTAATCAAATTGGCAAAAATTAAAGAAAGATTGTTGAAAGCAGCAAGGGAAAAATGACAAATAACATACAAGGGAACTCCCATAAGGTTAACAGCTGATTTCTCAGCAGAAACTCTACAAGCCAGAAGGGAGTGGCATGACATGTTTAAAGTGATGAAAGGGAAGAACCTACAACCAAGATTACTCTACCCGGACAGGGTCTCATTCAGATTGGATGGAGAAATCAAAAGCTTCACAGACAAGCAAAAGCTAAGAGAATTCAGCATTGCCAAACCAGCTCTCCAACAAATGCTAAAGGAACTTCTCTAAGTGGTAAACACAAGAGAAGAAAAGCACCTACAAAAACAAACGCAAAACAATTTAAAAAATGGTAATAGGAACATACATACCGATAATTACCTTAAACGTGAATGGATTAAGTGCTCCAAGCAAAAGACACAGGATCGGTGAGTGGATACAAAAACAAGACCCATATATATATGCTGTCTACAAGAGACCCAGTTCAGACCTAGGGACACATACAGACTGAAAGTGAGGGGATGTAAAAAGATATTCCATGCAAATGGAAATCGGAAGAAGGCTGGAGTAGCAATACTCATATCGGATAAAATAGACATTCAAATAAAGAATGTTATAAGAGACAAGGAAGGACACTACATAATGATCAAGGGATCATTTCTAGAAGAAGATGTAACAATTATAAATATATGCACTCAACATAGGAGCACCTCAATACCTAAGGCAACTGCTAACAGCTATAAAAGAGGAAATCGACAGTAACACAATAATAGTGGGGGACTTGAACACACCAATGGACAGATCATCCAAACAGAAAATTAATAAGGAAACACAAGCTTTAAATGACACAATAGACCAGACAAATTTAATCGATATTTATAGGACATTCCATCTAAAATCAGCAGATTACACTTTCTTCTCAAGTGCCCAGGGAACGTTCTCCAGGATAGATCCCATCTTGGGTCACAAATCAAGCCTCAGTAAATTTAAGAAAATTGAAATCATATCAGGCATCTTTTCTGACCACAACACTATGAGATTAGAAACCAGTTACAGGGAAAGAAACATAAACACAAACACATGGAGACTAAACGATATGTTACGAAATAACCAAGAGATCACTGAAGAAATCAAAGAGGAAATCAAAATACCTAGAGACAAATGACAACGAAAACACGGCGATCCAAAGCCTATGGGAGGAAGCAAAAGCGGTTCTAAGAGGGCTGTTTATAGCTATAGAATCCTACCTCAAGAAACAACAAACATCTCAAATAAACAATCTAACCTTACAGCTAAAGGAACTAGAGGAAGAAGAACAAACAAAACACAGAGTTAGTAGAGGGAAAGAAATCCTAAAGATCAGAGCAGAAATAAATGAAATAGAAACAAAGAAAACAATAGCAAAGATCAATAAAACTGAAAGCTGGTTCTTTGAGAAGATAAACAAAATTGATAAACCATTAGCCAGACTTATCAAGAAAAAGAGGGAGAGGACTCAAATCATTAAAATTAGAAATGAAAAAGAAGTTACAACAGACACCACAGAAATACAAAGCATCTTAAGAGACTACTACAAGCAACTCTATGCCAATAAAATGGACAACTTGGAAGAAATGGACAAATTCTTAGAAAGGGATAGCCTTCCAAGACTGAACCAGGAAGAAATAGAAAATAGGAACAGACCAGTCACAAACAATGAAATTGAAACTGTAATTAAAAATCTTCCAACAAACAAAAGTCCAGGACCAGATAGCTTCACAGGTGAATTCTATCAAACATTTAGAGAAGAGCTAACACCCATCCTTCTCAACCTCTTCCGAAAAATTGCAGAGGAAGGAACACTCCCAAACTCATTCTATGAGGCCACCATCATGCTGATACCAAAACCATAAAAAGATATTACAGAAAAAGAAAGCTACAGCCCAATATGACTGATGAATATAGATGCAAAAATCCTCAACAAAATACTAGCAAACAGAATCCAACAACACATTAAAAGGATCATACGCCATGATCATACACCCTGGGATCAAGGATTTATCCCAGGGATGCAAGGATTCTTCAGTATATGCAAATCAATCAATGTGATACACTATATTAACAAATTGAAGAAGAAAAACCACATGATCATCTCAATAGATGCGGAAAAAGCTTTCGACAAAATTCAACACCCATTTATGACAAAAACACTCCAGAAAGTGGGCATAGAGGGAACCTACCTCAACATAATAAAGACCGTATATGACAAGCCCACAGCAAACATCATTCTCAGTGGTGAAAAACTGAAAGCATTTCCTCTAAGATCAGGAACAAGACGAGGATTTCCACTCTCACCACTGTTATTCAACATACTTTGGGAACTCCTAGCTACGGCAATCAGAGAAGAAAAAGAAATAAAAGGAGTACAAATTGGAAAAGAAGAAGTAAAACTGTCACTGTTTGCAGATGACGTGATACTATACATAGAGAATCCTAAAGATGCCACCAGAAAACTACTAGATCTAATCAATGAATTTGGTAAAGTTGCAGGATATAAAATTAATGCACAGAAATCTCTTGCATTCCTATACACTAATGATGAAAAATCTGAAAGAGAAATTAAGAAAACACTCCCATTTACCATTTCAACAAAAAGAATAAAATACCTAGGAATAAACCTACCTAGGGAGACAAAAGACCTGTATGCAGAAAACTATAAGACACTGCTGGAAGAAATTAAAGATGATACCAACAGGGCTTCCCTGGTGGCGCAGTGGTTGAGAATCTGCCTGCCAATGCAGGGGACACGGGTTCGAGCCCTGGTCTGGGAAGATCCCACATGCCGCGGAGCAACTGGGCCCGTGAGCCACAATTACTGAGCCTGCGCGTCTGGAGCCTGTGCTCCGCAACAAGAGAGGCCGCGATAGTGAGAAGCCTGCGCACCGCAATGAAGCGTGGCCCCCGCTTGCCAGGACTAGAGAAAGCCCTCGCGCGGAAACGAAGACCCAACACAGCCATAAATAAATAAATAAAGCAAACTGTCAACAAGTAAAAGTAAATAAACACTATTATAAAAAAAAAAAGATGATACCAACAGATGGAGAGATATACCATGTTCTTGGATTGGAAGAATCAATATTGTGAAAATGACTATACTACCCAAAGCAATCTACAGATTTGGTGCAGTCCCTATCAAATTACCAATGGCATTTTATACAGAACTAGAACGAAAAAATCTTAAAATTTGTATGGAGACACAAAAGACCCTGAATAGCCAAAGGGATCTTGAGGGAAAAAAACGGAGCTGGAGGAATCAGACCCCCTGACTTCAGACTATACTACAAAGCTACAGTAATCAAGACAGTATGGTACTGGCACAAAAACAGAAATATAGATCAATGGAACAGGATAGAAAGCCCAGATATAAACCCATGCACCTATGGTCAACTAATCTGTGACAAAGGAGGCAAGGATATACAATGGAGAAAAGACAGTCTCTTCAATAAGTGGTGCTGGGAGAACTGGAGACAGCTACATGTAAAAGAATGAAATTAGAGCACTCCCTAACACCATACACAAAAACAAACTCAAAATGGATTAGAGACCTATATGTAAGACTGGACACTATAAAACTCTTAGAGGAAAACATAGGAAGAATGCTCTTTGACATAAATCACAGCAAGATCTTTTTTGATCCACCTCCTAGAGTAATGGAAATAAAAACAGAAATAAACAAGTGGGACCTAATGAAACTTAAAAGCTTTTGCACAGCAAAGGAAACTACAAACAAGACGAAAAGACAACCCTCAGAATGGGAGAAAATATTTGCAAACAAATCAGCAGACAAAGGATTAATCTCCAAAATATATAAACAACTCATGCAGCTCAATATTAAAACAACAAGCAACCCAATCCAAAAATGGGCAGAAGACCTATATAGGCATTTCTCCCAAGAAGACATACAGATGGCCAAGAAGCACATGAAAAGCTGCTCAAAATCACTGATCATTAGAGAAATGCAAATCAAAACTACACTGAGGTATCACTTCACACCAGTTAGAATGGGCATCATCAGAAAATCTACAAACAACAAATACTGGAGAGGGTGCGGAGAAAAGGGAACCCTCTTGCACTGTTGGTGGGAATGTAAATTGATACAGCCACTATGGAGAACAGTATGGAGGTTCCTTAAAAAACTGAAAATAGAATTACCATATGACCCAGCAATCCCACTACTGGGCATATACCCAGAGAAAACCATAATTCAAAAAGACACATGCACCCTAATGTTCATTGCAGCACTGTTTACACTAGCCAGGTCACGGAAGCAACCTAAATGCCCACTGACAGATGAACGGATAAAGAAGATGTGGTAGTATATACAATGGAATATTACTGAGCCATGAAAAGGAACGAAACTGGGTCATTTATAGAGATGTGGATGGATCTAGAGACTGTCATACAGAGGGAAGTAAGTCAGAAAGAGAAAAACGAATATGGTATATTAACACATGTATGTGGAACCTAGAAAAATGGAACAGATGAACCGGTTTGCAGGGCAGAAGTTGAGCCACAGATGTAGAGAACAAACGTATGGACACAAAGTGGGGAAAGTGGCAGGGAGGTGGTGGTGGTGGTGGTGGGATAAACTGGGAGATTGGAATTGACATGTATACACTAATATGTATAAAATGGATAACTAATAAGAACCTGCTGTATATTAAAAAGAGAAATCGTAAAATAAATATATATCAGTTAGGAATTAAGTTTGGTTGCTGGAGTAAGATGGATCATAACAGTGGGTTAAAGAAGAAAAAGTTAATTTCTCTCTAACTGGAGAGATGTCTGGAGATATTCCAGGCCTGTGTTTTAAGATGTACGTTTTATTATTACTCAGATATGGTGAGATCAACAGATCAGGTACAGGAGACAACTGCCATTGAAAAGACAGTTGTAAGAAAAAAAAAAAGGTAATTGTTACAGTACAGTCCCAGAAGTGGGGGATGCCACCCCCATGCAGGGCCACATGGGGAAGGACCAGGGAGGGGCAGGGGGAGCAGGGGACTGGGGACAGGACGCTTTATTGTGGTTTCCCTGGAGAGGGGTGGTGAGGCAGGGTGAGCAGCCTGAGGACTGGCTGGTTTGAATAATTTCAGTGGGCTCTGGGGAGTGGGGGCCCGTCTCTAGTTGTCTGGTACAGACCCTGGGGTGATGAGGGCAGGAGGATATTGGCCTGAGTGTGAGAGCCACATAGAGGAGAAGGGGGTGGGGTGAGTGGGCTCTGGATTGGTTTGTTTGCATACGAAAGGCACCCTGGAAGGCAGGTTGATATTCTGTGGGAGTTGGATAGCCCTAGGAGGGCTTCCCGCCCCCCCCACCCCGTTTCCCCAGGGTCCATAAGGCCCCAGATGTCAAAATATTATAACAGAAGACACGTTTAATACACCCTGGGATGACAGCTCTATTGTGTTGTCAAGAAACCAGCTTTCTTCTATCTGTTCTGCCAGAGAGAAGAGCATCCAGCCTCACGTGTCCCTCTTGGTCCAAAACGGCAGCCAGAGTACCACCCATCACATCACATTTATATTTCAGACATTAGAAATGCTGCCTACCTTCCGTCTAGTTAGTTTCATCCATCAGTTTCCTCATATGTTTTAGTGACCAGAACTTAGTCATGTGGCCACACCTGATTACTAGGGAGTCTGGAAGCTAGAGTGCTCTAGCTGGGTTTCTTGCCAGTGTGAATAAAATCAGGGTTAGGTTACTAAGGAGAAGGGAGAGAACGGCTACCAGGTAGGCAAACAGCAGTCTGTGCCAGTTACTCTCTGTTTATGGGAAGCGACTCTGGTTCTCCCTTAACAGTAGTGTTCGAAAGTGTCTGGTAAGTGTGTTGGTATAAGATACGAGTCCCCGTGTAAAGAGATATACCGGGCAGATGTTAACACGTTTGGTGCGTGGCCAGGACACAGTTGTGATGGACGCTGGGTGACTGCCTCCTCTGCAAGAGGTTTGGGGCCACAGAAGGCTTGGTGCATTTGCCAGGGCCCACGGTGGGTGCCCCTCGTTCTGGGTTCAGAACAGCAGTGACACATGTCCCACAAGTCTGCCTGCGTCCAGTTGTGCTGAGTCACCGCCGGCTGGTGGCCGCCCTCCTGACCACGCGCCACGTCTGCATGCTCCCACCCACATGCGCTCAGAAGCAGCTTTCTCTTGCAGCTGTCGTTAAAATGTCCTTTGATGTATGCCTGACGTTCTGTGTCACTGCCGTGTGTGGGGAGGGGGCTGAGACATGGGAGGGCGGGCGGGGCGGGATAGCATCCTGTATTTTATGGAGCTGCACGCAGATATTTAAACCTGTCACAGAGACCAGAACACAGCTCATGTGAACCCAGTTTTAACTTTGGATTTTCCCCTGTTCCCGGGTCATGGTGGCTCACGGGAAGTGAAATTGAATTTAGGCTTTATCTTCTGCTTTTCTTTCTGAGGTTGAGCAATGTTGGGGCAGCCCCGTGCAGATGGGGCTGTGTCAGCTGGAAGAGTGGCCGGGGTCTGATGGCCCTCCTGTAGCCAGCCCCTCCCAAAGGCTAAGGGCGCCGGGAGGCACGCGTAAAAACAAAACACCCGATGCCTTGTCAGAGGTTGCGTCCCTCCTACGCAGTCCCCTCCCTTGGGCTCAGGGCGAATTTTGAAACAGAAAGCAGCATGGGGGACATGTCTAAAGGGTGCAGGATATGTGAACGTGAGTGCACACATTTGAAAATACATCTCAGAAGATGCCTGCCCAGAAAACCCCTTTCTTTTCAACATTCCCCTCTCCCTCGCCGTGGTTGTGGTTGGTTTCCTCAGCTACTGAGTGGGAGAGGGTATGGGGAGCCCAGCTGGGCGCCCTGCAGGGAGAGGCTGGGTGCAGGCACGAGCCTCCGGCCTCCCGGGACCAGGCCTTGGGGAATTCGGGCATGCCTCCCTCTCCCAGGCACCGATCAGGACCCTGCCTCCCAGCCTGTAGGGTGAACCTGCTGGGACTAACAGACGAAGGTGGCCAGCTGTGGACCCGGGCGCTGTGGGTCTCCTCCTCCTGGGTCGGATGGGGGACCAGCAGCTGCACCCGCCTAGTAGGGCTGCTTTGAGAAGTAGTCCAGGTGATGTACGCGGAGGCCCTGGGTGCACGTGCAGTATTTCTAGGTTTCCCAGTAGCCTTCCCTCCCTCAGCAAGAGGTTTAAGAATTCTCATCTTACGGTTGAGGAAACTGGAGCAGAAGTGAAGTATTTCTTGCAATCTTGGAACATTTTGGTATGGAGCTTTTTATATATTTTTTTTGTTTCTTCTTTATTTTGCCTTTTATGGTCGTGAGGGTGACGGCAGGACTGATTCCCTAAAATGGAGAAATTTTCTCACTTAGTCTGGGCGGTGCCTCCTTTCACGGGCATCCCAGGAGCTCAGTGTGAACTGGGTGGGACTGTGGCTGGTGAGCCTGGCGGGTCACAGGGTCAGAGGTTGCCACGCGGGCTCTCGCCGGCCGGTGCTGCGTTCGCAGAGGGAAGCACCAGCAGGAGAAGGAAGCTCAGAGAAACGGGGGAGGGGGGCAAGTGCGGCCCCCTCCCCACCCCAGCCGCTGAAATGGCCACCAACCAGAAGTGACCGAAACAGGACACTGGCGTGTGGGAGGCAGGGCCTGCAGACCCAGGAAGCCAGCTGAGAAGTGCACGGGGGGGCAGAGCCCCAGAGGCTGTGACATGGCTGTGACGGGAGTGCCACCCAAGGAAAGACGGGGCTCGGCCGGTACCAGCTGGTTCAGACTGGTCCAGGCTGGCCCTCCCTGCACACCACGCCAGAGGCAGGGGTGGAAGTGGAGACCTATGTGCGAGGACCGGGTGCCTGCTGGGGGTGGCGAGACCTGCATGTCCCGAGGACCAGGGTCCTCGTCATCCTGTAGCATGTGGCCCTGTGTCATCAGTGGCTTCTGAGCTTCCTTTTTTTTTGCAGAAGGAACTTTCCTCCCCATGGACCACATGCTGCCCTTGTTACTGTCAGCACTTCCAGCGAGGAGAGAGGTGACAGTGTTTGCACGGGGCTCCCGAATGGCAGAGCCGAAACTCAGGCCCAAGAGTGCCTGATGCTGATTCAGTGAAAGTACAGACACCCAGCTTAGCAGCTGATCCACACACGCCCGGAGAATCCAGGGAACAGAGATCCATGCCAGCTTGGAAAACCTTGGGTCCAGGGCCGTGTGCGTGGGCTCAGGCCTGACCCCTGAGGGCATCCCCGGGTCCTTCACCACCAGGGAGAGGGCGCGGAAGCGAATGTGCCCTCACTGGGCCAGGTGGCCCCCATCAGGCGGGGGCTCCATGCTGCTTCACTTTGTTCTGCTGCTTCTCTTCCTTTTGTCTTTTTTCTTTATCTTTTTGGATTCCTTTTGCACTTCTGTGAATGTTGTCTCCCATTTTCGTACTGATTACTTTCCTAGTCTTTCTCCCGTAAGAATCTGTTGTTTATTTTACAATGCAAAAGTAGAAAGTATTTTTTAAAAAATTTTTTTAAATGCAAGGCTGTTGACTCAGAAAAATCAATCAAAGGTACCAGAGCAAGTAAATGGGGCAGTTTTCTCCTCTCTTGCGTAAATATAGCAACTTCAGCGGACATGCTTTTTTAGATTAAGGCAGGAAAGATTAAACTGTATTTGACAGTCCCGTGCTATGTGGGCTTGAGGCTGCAGGAGGGGAGGCAAGGGAGGGAGCCTGAGAGAGATGGGAGCGACACAAACCAGAAGCACAGGGCCAGGGAAGCTCCGCTGGCTTTTCAGGGATCGTCAGTTCAGTGTTCTGTGGCTTTTGGCGTCTCCACCCACTGCTTTTTTCTCTTTAAAATGCTTGCTTGACCAACGAGTCCACATTTCTCTTTCCACCCAGGGGGGCCCAGCGTGTATGCACAAACTGCTCTAGTTGAAAAGTCGGGAACAGCCCTCGTGCCCACCCAGAGGGGTGGCTAGTCCAGACCAGGGCACGCTCAGACCCCGCCTGCTGAAAGGAAAGAGAGGTATAATTTTGGCTGTGGAGAGGCCTCTAAGACATATTGTTAAGGAGAAAAATAGAGTGCCGTTTATGGAAAGAAAAAGAAGAGCATAACACAGAATTATCCGGAGGCACAGACGTGAGTGTGACTGTACAAAGAGGTCTCGCAAACACACACCCAAGTGATAGGGTTAGCAGATGGGAGGCTGTGTTCATGTGCTTTGTCATTTAAAGTAAATAACAGCTTAAAAATCAACAGATGCACAGCTTGTTGACTCAGGTATTACTTACGGCTCTTCACCTGCCACAGTGCTTGGCCTGGCCAGGCCCCGGGGGGCTGGGAGACCCAGATGCCCATCACAGGAGCACGAGCCTCAACGTGTAAACAGCGTTCTCTGAGGGCAGGTTCAGACTGTGCCGAGGTTTTCTCACCCAGGACGGTGTGACAGTTGTCGTGAGAAGCCACCTGCCATGTGTCTAGCTTGTGGTCCTGTGAGTCCATGCGGTGGCCTGGGCTGTAGAGGTGCCGGGCTGGTTAGCAGGGCTTCTGGAAGCTGCGAGACCTCTGGAGCCTGGGCCCAGATCTGGCCGACGTCACCGGCGCTGCATGTGGTCAAAGCAGGTCCACGCCGGGGTCAGGCCCGGCGGGGAGGAGCTGCGGGCCCACTGCAAAGGGTGCTGTGGGGGGAGGTGCAGCTGTGTTCCCGCCAGCCCAGCAGGGGACCGCGAGGAGCCCACAGGTGTGTTTCCGAGAAGGCAGAGATGGCAGCATGTAATGAAAAGTGTTTGTTGGAGCTGTTTTTGATAGTCGCTTTTTTCTGTCCCGGTGGCGGTTAGGGAATTGTGTTGATGGCGCTGATCCAGGCCAGCAGCCGCAGCATCGCTCATTAAAGGGCCCTTCAGACTGATTGTCGTTACCTCCTTACCCCCGAGCCAGCTCCCTAGGCTCCAAGCTCGCGACACCTAGCTGAGTCCCCGCCTGTCACTTTGACACCTGAATGCGCTAACTCCAAGTGCAGTCACTTCTCGAGAGCAGATAGGATTGTTGGCTGGTTGCAGAGCTGGCTGATTTCATTTTCAGGCTTTATGGTTCTGTGCTTATGTACAAGTGTGATTTTTAAAAAAATGATTTAAAAGCCTTAATTTTTTCCCCTGATGGCAAAATACCTGTTCATTGTAGAAATTTTGGGAAATATAAAAAAAAAAAAAGAAAAGACAAAGAAACTAACCTTAATCTGATTACCCAGAGACAGTACCCCATTTTGTGGTATATACTTTCGGCTGTGTGCGTGCGTGTGTGTAAATGAGATCAGAGTGGACAGATGTCCCCTTACAGGTCACTGGGCTGGCCTCCACCTGCTGTCTGGGGCGTTCTCTGTCTCCTCTTTTTTTTTTTTTTTTTTTTGTGGTACGTGGGCCTCTCACTGCTGTGGCCTCTCCCGTTGCGGAGCACAGGCTCCAGACGCACAGGCTCAGCGGCCATGGCTCACGGGCCCAGCTGCTCCGCGGCATGTGGGATCTTCCCGGACCAGGACACGAACCTGTGTCCCCTGCATCGGCAGGCGGATTCTCAACTACTGCGCCACCAGGGAAGCCCTGTCTCCTTCATTTTTGCACTTCCTTCTGCTTTTTCTGAAATGGGAAAGTGGGAGCACAGCATCTTGAAGCTCGATGGTAGCAGATATGGAGGCCGTGTCCTTAACTGCACAGATGGAGAGGCAAGGCCCAGAGAGGGCAAGTATCTTGCTCAAGGCCACCCAGCAGGCTGGGGACAGGATGGTGACTCGATTCCTGGCCCAGGGTCCCAGACCACCTGTGTGGCCTCCTTGTCCCTCGGAGGCTTCATCTACAGCAAACCCCAAAGAAAGAAGGGGCCTGAGTTTCACCAGGAAGCTGTGACGGTCCCACTCGCTTGGGCTGGGCTGGACTTGGTACCCGGCGGTCCGTTCCCACGGGCCTGTCGGTTGACCTGGGAGGCCCTCTCGTTTGTGACCCACAGCCTCTGGCTCTTGTTGCTCCTTGCATCCTTGAGAGTCTGCTGTGAGCCTGGAGATGCAGGGATGAGATGAGGTGTCCTTGCCCCAGGAGCACTGTCTCTGGAGGGTGTGGTTCTCCAGGTAGAGCGTGGTCACCCCATCGTGTGCTGACACTGGAGCCGGGGACCCCAGAGGACAGTGAGAAATCAGGGGGTCTCCTCGGGGGGAGAGGATGAGACAGGAGAGCTGAGCTCCACGAGGGGGGAGGGGAGTGTTCCAGAAGGAGCCCCGGAGCATGTGCAAGGCTGGACGTGCGTGGTGCCTTTGGAGGACAGAGGGCAGAGGCCTGGGACGCGACCTGGGTACTGACCCTTCCTCTGAGCCCCAGGCCATCGAAGGGCAGGAGCTGGAGAGGTACCCAAGGAGCTCCCCGTTTCTGCTGAGTAGGAGGGGCAGGACCTTCTCGCACCCCGTGGTCCACTTGCTCGCAGGGGCGTCCCTGTCAGGGTCTAGAACAGGGCCCATCAGATTAGCAGACCACCTTACTGGGAAAAATGAGGAGGGAGGAGGGCGGGGGCGGAAGTATGTCCCCGCTGGGCCCGAAGACCGGGAGGGTTTTGCAGGCAGTGCTGGGCCAGAGGAGGCCGGGCGCTGCAGAGCATGGGGGTCGGGGAGAGTGTGGACCAGTGAGTCGGCGGGCAGGCTCCCCAGGATGGGTGAGCGAGGGGCAGGGGCAGCCAGGGGAGGACCCTGTGGTTCTACCACCAGGGCAGGTGAGGGACGCAGCACGAGAGGCCTGGGCTGGAGGGGAGCTGCGGGGAAACATGGCAGTGGGACCTGGGAGCCCAGTGAGACGGGAAGTTGCCCGGGCTGGACCAGGGAGGGGAGAGGGTGGCTGCCGTCCGCACAGGGTGTGAGCAGCTTGGAGAGACTCGGGGCACATAGAACATCAGACGCTTGGAGGAAGTGGCCACGGGTATTTAGTTTGGGGTTTTCCCTGAAGGAAAATGAAGAAGACTTGCCCGTTGCAGCTGGACTCTGCTCCGTGTTGGCCACCCGCTGAGCCCCCTGGCTGTCTCCCGACCTTCTGGCTCCACTGCTCTCCCTCTTGCATTCCCCCTGATTTGTGCCCGTCTGGGCCACCTCTGTCCCAGGCTCCTGGCTACTGAGTGTCCTATTCTGGTTTTTTTAAATAAATGTATTCTTTCTATTTATTTATTATTTTTGGCTGCACTGGGTCTTCGTTGCTGCACGCGGGCTTTCTCTAGTTGCGGCGAGCAGGGGCTGCTCTTTGTTGCGGTGCGCGGGCTTCTCATTGCAGTGGCTTCTCTTGTTGTGGAGCACGGGCTCTAGGCGTGCGGGCTTCAGTAGTCAAGGCACGGGGGCTCAGTAGTTGTGGCTCGCGGGCTCTAGAGCACAGGCTCAGTAGTTGTGGCGCACGGGCTTAGTTGCTCTGCGGCATGTGGGATCTTCCCGGACCAGGGCTGGAACCCGTGTCCCCTTCTTTGGCTGGCGGATTCGTAACCACTGTGCCACCAGGGAAGCCCTCCTGTTCTGTTTAAACTCTGTTCTTTGCGTTTGCTGCAGAAAAGTCAAAGCCACTTTGTTAGCAGGGTAGGTGAAAGCAGGAGATTTCACAGCCGGTCTCGTAGGAGCTGGTGCCCTGTGCAGCCACTCCTTCCATGCTCCACAGCCGGTCCCTACGACAGGCGCCAAGGGGGCCGCTCTGGGTGAGGCTCAGGCCTCCTCGGCCTGAGTGGGGGCCACGTCGTAGAGGGGGGCAGACCCCGTGCTGGGACTCAAGCGTCCCCGGACAGGCTTTCCCGTTCCTGGAGTTGCCACCGCAAGGACGAAAGGCAGAGCATGGAAGAAGAGGAGCAGCATTTGCTGGGTGATGTTCGCTGCTTTCATCTGCGTTCTCGTTTAATCCTCCAGCACCTGCCGCCTAGAGTCAGGGCAGTTTTAACTGATGGGAGAAACAGGACCACAACAGGGAAGCGGTTGCCCAAGCTCACAGCCGAAACGCAGCAGGATTTGAACCCACACCTGCTTCCAAAGCTGTGTTCTTTCTTCTTCCAGAAACTCTGCCAGTCGAGGGATTTACGGGGTCGAGGAAAACATGAGAGTCAGAACGTGGTCTATTTAATCTGTCTTCTAACAAAAATAAAGCTGACCTTAAGGACACGGAGAAAGTAGTTTAAAAAGGAAGTATCTGTAAAAGCCAGGTCAGGTCGGGCATTGCCTGCTCGGGCATGGTGTCGCCCATCCCTTGGACATTATATTAAATTTTTTTTAACATTAAACCTTTTCCTGAACTTTTAAGCTCTTGGGATTGCTGATCCCGTGGAGCTCTGTCCTTTGCCTCGAGCATTGTTTGGAATTTGCCGAGCATCCTGTTATTGTGTCACAGACTTCTATTCCTTGATCTCATCGCATCCTGGAGTTGCCGTTGCGAATGCCTCTCCCTGCCCCACAGCTGCTGCCTGTTTATAAGCCACGGGCACTTTCTGTATGTGTTCAGCTTTCATCAAGAGATCTGGGTGAAAGGTCTGGTGGTTCTGGGTGATTCTGCGTCACCCAGAGTCGCCCAGAGCCCTGCCTGCTCAAGAGACAGGAAAGGAACGTGATGTGTGGGAAGGGGGAACCGGCCTTGCCCAGTCATCCTGCAGCTTGATACAAAAGGAAGATCATCTCGCTAGACACCACGAGCCATAGTTATGACACTTTTTGTCATGCTGTTTCCTCTTATTTATGCAGTGGAGAGTAGGATGTTTTCAAATAAACCCTCTAAATATGAAATCCTGAGAATGCATTATTTCTGAAACGCTGCACCGTTAACAGCCTTTTAGCTGGTTATATTATAAAGCATGTTGTAACAGCTCAAAAAAAAAAAAATATCTGAGCCGAAATGTGTTTCCATAGCCCATATGCTGAATTCTGGCATCTTTATACCTTTTTCAAGCTGTTGTCAATTAGTAGAGAAATTAATTTCTCTCTTTGTGTCCTTCGTACAGTCGAGCTTGTGCATGGATGCCGCAGGGAACTCCCTTTTCTCCTCCCATCGAGGGGAGCTCGTGCAGCAGGAGTTCAGGAGATGCAAGCGTGTTGGTCCAGGTGTCCATGATGGAAGCCTGGACCATCAGCAAACAGAAAAGGAGGAAATGGCTTTTGTTGAGGGAAACAAACTGTTTTCCAGGCCAGCAAGCTGTGATCTTGGACTTTCTGCCATATGCACGTTTTCTTAGAGAGAGACAGACAGAAGCAGAACCTCCCGGATCACACGGTATTCCCCGAGAGGCAGCACGAAGGTCCTGTCCAGCCTGCACCAAATCGCCCGTGAGCCCTTCGCCCTCCGAGTGTCCTTTTGTCCCACACTCTCTGCTCTTGGAGCCTCACAAGGGCGTTTTTAGCATTGGCGGACTGTGTCGGCTGATGACTGAACATGATTTTTGGTGGCCTTTTAGCTGAAGGATGCGGCTCCTCTACTTTTAACTTGTCTTTGGTCTCGTGTCCTTACACTTCAGTATAGAATGCTGTTGCTCATGGGACTTCTGCAACATGAAATCCCACGATTGGGGACTGTCACAGGAGCGTGGAAGGCAAGCCAGACCTTCGTCAGAAATGGGCTTTGAAACCCCGATGGCTAAATTTTAAGTAGCATGATGACGCTGCGGCCTAAGGTGGGGAGGATCTATGGGGATTCTGGCATCCTCGTTCCAAAAGAGCATCGAGGGGAACTCAGTGGAAGCAGAAGCTACAGAACAGTCTCAGGGAAGCCTGCTGGGCCTGGAGTGTGTGCGCTTTCTGTCGCATCTCTTCCGGGGGCACCTGGTGTGGCCCAAGTAGTCACGCAGCTGCTCCTGGCAGTGGGGGCTTCCATCTGGCTCAGCCCAGAGCCCTGGTTATCTTACGAACCATTGTTTGGGTCACCGTGTGTTCTGTGGCTCTCTCCCTACCACAGGTAGAGAAATGAACTGCCTTTAAAGGAGGAGAGAAAAATATTTGATTACAAGTTCTTCAGACCCAAACAGTAGCTTTCCATAGGGTTTTTACCTGGAAGCAAAGTACCGTGATGGGAAGAAAGAGGGTTTGCTACCTCCTCTAATAAACAAAGAGCTGTAACTCCCGCTGTGGACAAGGACGTGAGGAAATTCAAATTTCTGTGCTTGGCTGGGGACAACGGAAATTCTCAAGTTGGAATGCATTTTTGGTTCTATAAATGGGGACTCCCCAAAATATTCACATCTTTTGATCTAGAAATCCCATCTTGGCAAGTGTATCCTGACAGTTCTATAAATATCTGTGAAAAGATGTTCATCTCAGTGTTATTTAGAATAGCAAACATTGCTGGCAACCTCAGTGCTCCACCATTGAAAGTAAAGTGAGTTTTGATTTTTATCCCCCTGATGGGACATCATGCAGTCAATATAAATCCCAAGTATAAATTTTGTGTGAAAGTGGGGGAAATATTACAGTCTTATGTGTTAAGTTGAAAATCAGCCCCCTGCCCCAGAGCCTAGCCAGACCGACACCCAACAGGTAAGTGGGAAGCGTGTGTTCCAGTTGAAGTGGTCGGCTTTTACCTTCTTCCTGCAGCAGCCCCTACGGAGGACCCTTGTCAACTGCAGGACTGACCTCCCCAACCCCATCCTGACGTGTACCGCCTGGATGGGAGATGAGGGTGTTGACTACACGAGGAGTCCGGTTGTACTCCCGGCTGCTCTGGCTGGAAAGCACTCCTGGCCACCTCCACCAGGACCCTCTGCCCCACTGGGAGGCCCATGGGTGCCCCAGCGTAAGCCTCTCGCCCGGCAGAGGACGCGGTGGCTTCGTCTTGTCTGGGAGAACTCAGGCTGGCTGGGAAGAGCCAGGAGGCCATGCCAGCCGGCCCTGACCCTGCCGAGGTAGCACCCGGGCCACAGGCAGGACAGGGAATAGACAGTATGGTTTTATGGGTTGTTAAAAACGTAAGTGGTGACAGTGGAGGCACCCCTCACAATTTGAGTTCTTTTTCTCCCAGTGGTGTGTGCTGGAGGGTGTCCCCGGTCAGCTGGTCCAGTTCACTTTGGCCGCCACGGAAATGAGACCAGACTTTCGTGGTGTTTACTCCTGCTTGGCGAGGGCAGGACTGGTTTGTTGCTTTAGAAAAAAAAATTCATTTATTTGTTTGTTTGTTTGGCTGCGCCGGGTCTTAGCTGTGGCGTGCGGGATCTTCAGTTGCTGCATGCGGGCTCTTAGTTGCGGCAGGCCTGTGGGCTCTAGTTCCCTGAGCAGGGATCGAACCCGGACCCCCTGCGTTGGGAGCACAGAGTCTTAGCCACTGGACCACCAGGGAAGTCCCCGTTGCTTTTTTGTGGTTAATTTTTCGTTTCCACAGCTAATATTTGCCGTCCACTTTGTTCCCAGCCCTGACCTGTGCAGTTCACACCGGTGGTCTCGGTTCACGTTTCCCACAGTCCGGGGAGCGGGGGTGAGGAGACAGGGGCCCAGAGGAGCTGAAACCCTGCAGGAGGCTGCACCCTGCAGGGCCGGGTTAGGTCCAAGGACGTCTGACCCCAGAGCCGTCCCGTGACCCATACTCGGGCTGCCCGACGCTTTCCTGGCTTCCCCAGAAATCGGCCGTGAACGTGTGTTACTTCTGTAATCAGAGGAGGGGTGCAGGGTTTTATTATTTACGTAACATTTTAAATGCAGGCCAACGGATCCAGGTGTTTTTCCTCATTCCACGTGGCACCTCCGCAATAGAAATTGTTTTCAACGCTGCCTAACGGAACGTTCCGTGATGGGGCTGCTGAGGCTGAGGACCTGCGTTTTGACGGTTTGCACTTTAGTGAATTTAAATTGGCCCCACGTGGCTGTGGCTGCCACCCCTCCAGAGTCGCTGCCCCATGGCGTCTGGGGATCAGGCGCCCTCGTCTGGGGCCCCACCGCCACCCTCCTGCCTGCTCCACCCTCCACAGGGAGCCGAGCCTCGCGCCCAGGTGGCCCATCTCTAACCCTTTCAAGGGCAGGCCCGGGGTGGGGGGTGGTCGGGGCCAGCAGGACGCCCACGGTCCAGCCGATGGCCTGGGCACAAGGCCTCCTGCTGCCTTGTCTGTTGCTCTGACAACACCAGAGGGTGGAGGATGCCTGAGGCCGGACTCCAGGCCCCCAGCCTCCACCCCACGCGGTGATCCCACGGGACCCCCACTGGCTCCTTAAGAAGCAGAGACTTGGGGTATACTTGCCCCTGCGTCTGCTTGAGGAATCAACAGGAAAGGTCCAGACTCCCGGGACCGCCAGCACGCCGACCTCATCCTCATCTAATTTCATAGCCTCGTGTGCAGTAGTGATGCTGATGCGTAATTAACGCCGGGTTTGAGGATCGAGGATGCTTTCACTGTGTCCTGGGGGTGGTTGGTGTGTCCTGGAGTTGAAGACGGCAGGGAACACTGCCCAGAGAACACAGGGCTGCTCTGGGTCCCTGCCTGCATCCTCACCTGACCAGCAATGCAGTGAGCCGTTGCTGAGCGCTTGCTGTGTGCTGCACTCAGGGCTGACCACTGTGCCTCACTCTCCCTGACTCCCCACGCACCCTGTGGAGTGGGGTCCACGAGCGCCCCTTTGTGTAGGCGGGGAGGCTGAGCCGGCCGAGGTGAAGTCACCTGCCCAAGCTCACAGGGAGGTGAGGTGGAGCTGACTCCTGACCTCCACGCTCAGCTCTGTCCTCCATATCCCGTCCTTCCCTGGTTCTCCTGGTCCTTAAATGGGGTGGTGACTCTTCCTCGAGATTTGCGCTGTTGTCATCAAACAGGAGGAGCCTCGGGTCCAGGGGCTGGCACGGGGCGGGAGCTAATATGTGCTCCTCTTCTCGCCTTTGTAACCTCTTAGCTGAATTTGAACTTGCAGTAGTGTTGGTTCAGCACCCGGGTGTGTAAGGGCGTGCCCCCTGCCGGGCCCTGCCGGGGCCTCAGTGTGCAGAGCTGGCCCTTTGTCAGGGGCAGAAGGGGCCGTTTCTCCTGCCCGCTCGCTCTGTGGTCGCTTCCATTGACTCTCTGTGGTTGAGAAACACTGACCACCTTCTGTCTTTTTGAAAGCTCTGGGGTCCTGACTTCAGCTGGTTTTAGTTGCTGGCATCTCCAAGGCTTTCAGAAAGTTCTGCTTCCTAAATATTAACAATACAGCGTCTCCCATCCTGGAGAAAGGGATCTGTGCTTCTTTCTAAAGCAGTTCACTTCACCATGGGTGATCTCCTTTGCTTTTTAAACGTAGCATTTGTTGCAGTTTCAACAGAGGTTAAACTTGGGTTGCCCAGTTCTCATGTTTTTCTGTGGGTTACAGAAGCTCCAGACAACTGTCAGGCGCCACATGGGAGCTTCTGTCATCTGGTGGGGACTGAACAGACCTACCTTAATGTTTTGAGGAGAAAAGTTCTGTTGGATGTTAAATTTATTTTTAGTTAGAAGGAAACCAAGGCGAAAGCAAGCCATGATTATGCGGAGGAGAAATACAGGTTAGACATGCAGAAGAACCTCTGATGGGGAAGAGCCCTAAACACGACGACAGCTTACGGGTTTTCTCCTCTGAGACTGTGTGGGGATGGGAGGGAGCGTTTGGTGAAGACCCTCTACTTGCCGGCTGTGCTGCCCTGGTTCATTTATTCCAGCAGCTTTACGATGAGGTCAGGAGATGTCTCCTAGTTCTACAGATGGGCAAGTGACTAGCGGTAACTACCATCTTAAAATTGGTGTTTCATTCCCTTGCTTTTTATTCTGTGCTTTAATCACATAGGTTTGGCTCTCTAAAACTAGATATAGTTTGCTTTTGCTTTTTTTCGTTTTCTTTTTTGATTTTTTTTTTAGCTTTCTATAAAATGGCTAAACTTGAATACCTTACTTTCTTTTTTTCACTTTGTATTTTGTTTCTAAGGTTCCTACATGTAGCTTTCGTTTATTCGTTTTTTCACTGCTGTAGAATAATCCCTTTAGCTACAATGTGTCCATTCTCCAGCTGTGACAACAGGCTGTAGCGAAGGATGTTGCCCCGTCTCCTGTGGTGCCTGCACAGGAATTTCTCTTGGGTGTATGAATGCCTGGGGGTGGAATGGCTGGGTTGTAAAGTATGGAATTCCAACCTTGCGAGATGCCAGATAGGCTTCCAAAGTGATTGTACTGGCTTCTCTCTGTGTAACATATACGGGCTAGTGACGCCCTTTAAGTTTGGACACGGGAGCTCAATCAGGTCTCCTCCCGGCCCCTCACAGTGCTCTGTTACACCGGAGCGCGTCCAAGTGGCTTTATTCTCCCTCTGGGTCTGTGTGGCTGTGATTCCCACACGTGGCTCCTGCCCGTCCAGTCCTGTGGTTCTTGAGGCCAGAGGCGCCACAGTGACCGTCTGTCTCGCTGGCCTGAACCGCACGTCCCACAGGAGTCCCCCTCCTCCTTCGTGCTGGCCTGTGCGCCGGGTAGGAATGCAGGGCCAGCCCCCCGCGGGATGGAAGGAAGTCCGTCCCCTTACTGGTCAGATTTTCCCAGGGAGAGAAAGCCATGTCCCTGGAGCCTGGGTCAGGGAAGTGCTGTCTGCTTGGAGCCTCCAAAGGAGCAGAGGCGAGGAATGAGAGATCTCTGTTTGTGCAGACGCCCCGTGGGGAGCGCGTGGTCCGCAGTTAGGGCCCTGCTGTGGACCCTCACCAGGCAGGGCATGTGGCGATGCTTTTGCTGTGCAAATGGCAAAATGGGGAGCCTGGTACCCCAGCGTCTGGAGGAAACCATCTCATCGTTCAGACTTGCGGGCCTGGTGTGAATGCCTGCCTGTGTTTTCAGTCACACGCACCCATCTCTTCTGATTAAAACAGGAAGAACGTTTGAGGTGGATTTAGGGGTAGAATAGAAGAGCACAGAGGCAGGGTGTTGAGGCACCACCGTGTAGGGGCGGGCTCTGGAATCAGACTTCCTGGGTCAGATCCAGCCGTGCCGCGAGGCCCTGGCCTCCTTGTTGGCAAGGCAGGTGCCAGTAAAAGCACCAGATCTGGGGTCTGAAGTCAGTGCTCGAGCCCTTGCTCGGCCTGGAACTCACCGGGAGGATGAGCTGCATCCAGTCTGTCCGAGGGTCAGTCTTGTCTGCTAGAAAGTGGGGGAAAGAATCTCTAACTCACGGGGTTGTGAGGATCAAGTGAAATAACCCTGGGGAAAGGGCTGTGCAGATTACAACCTGCTGCGTAATATGGGGTGTTGTCATTACTGGTTTTTTAATGCTTTGTCTCTCTTTCCTCACTCAAGGCTACATTTCACCAGATGTTTCTTCTCTAAGAAAATGAATACTGAGTAGAACTGGTTCCCTAAGAAGAGGGAAGTCAGTTGCTCATTTCTTCCTATTCCAGCTTTAACGGGACCATGAGCTTTCTGGATACTTCCTCATGATCTCTTTAGCACACGGTGGTGCCGTGGAAAGTTATTTTCAGGTAGAAATATTTTGTATGAGACAAAGAGACGGGGATTATTTCATCATTCAGCAAAGAATTATTAACTACTTAACTGTGCACGGAACACGACGCTAGAGTGTTTTAAGGGTCCTTGGGATTGGTTTTAATCAGATGTGGTGAGACACACAGACACGGAAATGGCTGTCACGAGGGACAATTTATTATATTCACAATTCCCTAGAAAGGGGGCAGGGCACCCCACACAGGGCTGGTCAGGAGGCAGAGGGAGGGGGGGAATGCAGACGGGAGCCTCTACTGCATTTTCTGCGGAAGGAATGGTGAGGCGGGCCGAGCAGGCTGAGGATCGGCTGGTTTGAATAATTTCCGTGGGCTCGCGGGCTCAGGGGCTGCCCTGGTTGTCCGGTGCCTGGCCCTGGGTGACAAGGACAGCAGGAGAGTAGCCCAGAAAGTGAGAGGTGGGATGCAGGCTCTGGGTGGGTTGGTTTGCATGTGAAAGGCCAGCTCACAGGCCAGTTCTTCACTGTCTCTAGAAATTCGCTAACCCTGGGAGCAGTGGTCCCTCCAGGGCCAGCTTTAACCAGATGGTAAAGCATCAAAATACAGAAACTAAAAAACACAGTACATAGCAGAATCAGGGCAAACAAAACAAAACCATGCTGGATTAAGGCCTGTGGCACAGGGCTCTTTCTTTTACAAAATATGAGGAAAAGGATTTTCATTGCAAATGCAGAACCGTTGCTCAGCGTACGTGGCGGGAAAGGAAATGTATCCATCAGTGTGGCCAGGGTGATGGAGATGAATCTCTGGTGAGTGGCCATTATGGAAATCCTGGCTACAGTTCATTTCAGCAGGTGTATAGCAGGCACCTGCCCCCCGGGCCAGGCCATTGCGAGGAGCCCTGAGGAATGTGCGGAAGAACAGAAGGGGATCCTTGATCCCGAGGCCAGCCCTGGCGGGTGTGGGGCACGTGCGGGCCCAGCCTCCTCCCCGAGCCTGTGGCAGACGTCACCAGTCTCCCACAGCACAGTGCCGTGGGGGCCACCAGCCACCCATCAGAGCTGCTTGTCAGCCGGGCTCTAGGGCCCCTCGGTCCATGGGGGAGGAGTGGTGCTGGAGGAGAGAAGGGGGGGAGCTCCGGTCAGCTCACCTGTGATAGAGACAAGACCTGGTTGGGGGGGAAGGGGAAACTTGCACCTGTGTGGAGGGAATTGACTCCGTGGAAGGGTTAGGAGTGGCGATGGGCCTTAGAGGGTTTGCTCCTGGCCTGGTGCAGGGCTGAGGGCCCCGCAGCAGGGGGCTGCTGTATGAGAGGCGCAGCAGAAAAGCGTGGATGTGCTTGGAGGGGCAGCGGGCGGGGGGGGTGTGAGTGTGGCTCCGATTGTGCTTTCTAGTGAGGGAGCAGGACCAGTAGGAGCCTTTACCAGAGGCCCCGAAAACTGGGCTGGTACACGCGGACCAAGCTCTGAAACAGTGGAGACTCTGAGCCCTGCAGGATCAGAGCAGCTTCCAGAGGGGTGCAGAGGGGGTTAGGGCAGGCAGGGGGCTGGGTGGGAAGCTGTCGCCAGGGAAAAGGCGAGGAGCGTCTCACCCCCCGCTAGGGGCGTAGGCATGCAAAGGAGCAGGCCGATCTAGGAGGCTGAGGACCTAGAAATCTGGAAGGGTTTGGGGACCAGCTCGACATAGGATAGAATGAAGGTCAGAGACAGCAGGCCTGTTTTGAGCCTGAATGATTCAGAAGGTGAATCAAACCCGGGAGCGGAGCCACTTTGGAAGCTGTTTGAGGATCAACAGGACAGTCGGGGGATTCTTCTGACCAGGGGTTCACGAGGCGGATCTGCAGCTCTGGGAGGAGCGTGCCAGGGCGGGGAGAGCGGGCAGGCGCGGGCGGGGCGCACAGTGTGCGTCGCGGGGAGAGGCAGCCATGGGACAGTGGAAAGGAGCGCGGGAGGGCCTGCGGGGCGGCCGGGGCGGGTAGCACTGCAACGCGCTCGTCACGGGGGCTGACTTGTGAGCAGGCAGGCCGGCAGAACCGAGCAGCCCTCCTCCAGAAACAGGCCAGGCTCCAGTGAAAGGGGAACCTTCACATGGGATCGGGGGGGCGCCACAGTTCAGTGAGGTGATGAGGGACTTCTTCATAAATTCCGCTAGAACAATTAAGAACCATTTAGGAACTTGATAGAGGTGGTTGAACAGCGTTGTGAATATACAAAATGCCACCGAATTGGCACACTTTACAATGGTTAACATCGTGTTATGTGAACTTCGCCTCGATTTTAAGAGGAAAAGAACCGTCAGGAAAGAGATCGTGTCTCATACCAGGTACCACGATAAGCTGCAGGTGGATCAAAGATTAACATGTAGAAAATGAAACCAAATCTAGAGATGATGGTGCGATGGTTGCACAGAAGTGTGAATGTACTTGATGCCACTGAGCTGTGCACCTAAGAATGGTTAATGTAGGACCTCCTGGTTGTCCAGTGGGTAAGACTCAGCGCTTCCACTGCAGGGGGCATGGGTTTGATCCCTGGTCGGGGAACTAAGATCCCACATGCCGTGCGGCATGGCCAAAAAAAAAAAAAAGGTTAAGGTAAATTTTATGTTATGTATATGTTTTCCCCCCGCCCACAAGAAATGAAACCATAAAGGAACTCATAGAAAAAATGCTGAGTTCCTTTATACCCCTGGAGTAGAGAAGGCTTTTATAACTAAGAATCAAAACTCAGAAGCAATAAAAAGAAAAGATTGATAATTTTTTAAGGGTTTTTTTTTTTTTAAAGCAACTAGTGCTCAAGCTGTTTTTTTTTAAATGAATTTATTTTTTATTTATTTATTTTTGGCTGCGTTGGGTCTTCGTTGCTGCATGCGGGCTTTCTCTAGTTGCGGCGAGCGGGGGCTACTCTTCATTGTGGTGCATGGGCTTCTCATTGCGGCATCTTCTCCTGCTGCAGAGCACGGGCCCTAGGCGTGCAGACTTCAGTAGTTGTGGCTCACGGGCTCTAGAGCACAGGCTCAGTAGTTGTGATGCATGGGCTTAGTTGTTCCACGGCATGTGGGATCCTCCCGGACCAGGGATCAAACCCGTGTCCCCTGCATTGGCAGGCGGATTCTTAACCAATGCAGCACATGGGAAGTCCCAAGATTGACAAGTTTTTCAAATAAAAATCTTCTGTAGCTTAAACACAACATCAAGTCAAAGCACAGATGACCAGCTCGTATACAAAGAGCTCTTAAATATCAAGAAATGCAAAACCCTGCAAGCAAAGACAGAAATTCTCAGTTTACCAGAAAAGAAATACAAGTGACTCTTGAAATGTAAGGAGATGTTAGACCTATACTTTCTCCTCTGTCTTAAGGGCAAGAATACAAACACTGAACGACCTGCTTTGTTGGGAGGCTGATAGATTCAACCCAGCACATCCCACGTGGACGGCAAGTGGGCGACTTCTACTGAAATGGCACCTGCACGCACCTTTCAACCAAACAACCTTGCCACCTAGACATACACCCTGAAGGCACACCTTCACAAAGATGGAATAAACATTCCCAGTGATTCGTTACAGTCCGATGTTTAATAAACGAGAGGTTGGATGTCACACAAATGGGTTTTGATGAGAGATGGCCAGAGTAATCTGTACTCCGCCCACACAGAGGAGCACTGCACAGCCCTAAGACAGAGGAAGAGCTCTTGGCCTGTTTGTGATATGAAATAACCTCCAGAATACGTTAAAAGGGAAAAAAAACTGGCGCGAATAGGGTGGGTCTGTAGCATGCTACCTTCTATGTAAAAAAAAAAAAAAAAAAAAATTATTTTTGCAAAAACAATTGCTTTGAAAGAAAAAACAGAATAGTTAAAATGATGAGCCATGGGGAGTGAGAGGGGAGAGGTAGAGGAGGCAGGAGCAGCAGCAAGATGTCCCTGGATGAATCTTTTCTTTTATTTTTCTAACTTTTGAGCCAGGTAAATGTTTACATATTCACAAAAGAAAATGAAAAGTAAAACACCAAAATCTATAGTTGTGAACAAATTTATTTTGAAACTAATCGTATATCAAATTAGTAACATAAGCACACAGAGAAAATAATGATCACGTATTTGTAATAATTCGAACTTTAAACATAATACTCTGGGGCTTTCCTGGTGGCGCAGTGGTTAAGAATCCGCCTGCCAGTGCAGGGGACGTGGGTTTGAGCCCTGGTCGGGGAAGATCCCACATGCTGCGGAGCAGCTAAGCCCGTGCGCCACAACTACTGAGCCTGCGCTCTGGAGCCCATGAGCCACAACTGCTGAAGCCCACGTGCCGAGAGCCCGTGCTCCGCAACGAGAGAAGCCACCGCCACGAGAAGCCTGTGCACCACAATGAAGAGTAGCCCCTGCTTGCCGCAACTAGAGAAAGCCCGCGCACAGCAACGAAGATCCAATGCAGCCAAAAATAAAATAAATAAATAAATTTATTTTTTAAAATGGCAGTATTAAACATAATACTCTGACCATTTCATTACTGAACTGTTTTCCGAGGACGGGAGGTGGGGTAGGGGGAGTATTGTTTAGTGGGTGTATCAGTCAGCTTGGGCTGCCATAACAAAGTACCCCAGGCTGAGTGACGTAAACGATAGCAATTTATTTTCTGAAAGTTCTGGAGGCCGGAAGTCCAAGATGAAGGTGTCGACAGGGCTGGTTCCTCCTGAGGCCTCTCCCCAGGGCTTGCAGACGGGCGTCCCTCTGTGTGTGTCTGTGTCCTAACCTCCTTCTCTTAAAAGGACACCAGTCAGATTGGGTTAGGGGCAAGCCCAGCGACCTCATTTTAACTTAATCACGTCTTTAAAGACCTGTCTCCAAATACAGTCATGTTCTGAGCTGTGGGGATTAGGACTTCAGCACGTGAAGGGAGTGGGGAAGGGGGACGCAGTTCAGCCTGCGCGAGGAGCATGAGGTTTTGGTCTGAGGAAGGTGGGAGGGTTCTGGGCGTGCATATGGTGGCGACGGTTGTGCAGCAGCGTGAACGTGCTCGATACTGCTGAGCTTGCACTGGAAGATGGCGAAGATGCTGTGTTACCACAATAAAAAAATAAAAATGAGTTTAAGGGGACTGAGGGTGCCGCTGAGAGGGTGACAGAAGGCTGTGTGCGATGGGCACTCGTGGGGGACGGACAGTAGGAAACAGGAGTTCGGGGTCTGACCACACAGAGGGTTTCCGAGTTTGAGGTCTGGGCGGCCAGCCGTTCCAGCCGCTGTGAGCACCCCCTCCACTCTCCGTCCGTGAAGCGGGCGGCATGGTCACTGCAGCTCTGGGCAGGTCCGCTTGCTGTGCTTCCTTGTGCTCTGGGAGCTCCTCCTCGTTTGCAGTTTTCAAACCCCCACATTGCATGGTTTCTATGGCGACTGACGTCCCTCCGAGAGGGGAGCGTGGAGGGACCCTCAGAAAGAACGCAGGGAAGTGAACAGCACGGATATGGGACGGGCAGTACAATCCAGGAGGGAGGGAGCATGACCTAGTTTTACGGCTGCTTCGCTGAGAAGGTTCTGGCAGGTACGCTTGACTGTCTTATGTCTGTCGCACTGTCTTCACCAAGAGCTGTAAAGGGAGGTGACAAGATGCAGCACTTTACCTGGTGAAAAGCTAACGCTTGGAAACACAACTGCGAGGGTCAAGGCCTTGGGAAGGCCCAGGGAATTCCAAGCCTCATCCGTCTTGTTTCTGGCCACTTGGGGAGAAACGAGGCCTAGTGAGACTCCACGTGCCTGTCCTTTCTTTTTTCCTGGGATACGGCCACAAGGAAGGCATCCTGGCTGCGTGGACAGGCTTTGTGATGTTCACATCCTGGCTCATGACTTCTGGCTGTGTGATCTTCGGCACGTTCCTTAACCTCTCTGTGCTTCAACTTCCTAGTCTGTAAAATGGGGGAGAAGAGTTCCCACGGTCAAGAGTTCTTGGAAGGGCTTGGTGGGTCCTCCCTAAAGAGTGGCTTGTAATTCCGTGAGGAGACCCCTGGGCTTGGCAGGAGTCAGCCTCTGGTAACTGGTTCTGTTTCCTGTTCTCTTCCAGTTGGCCACGGGCAGAGCGAGGGGGAGAGGATGGTGGTGTCTGACTTCCAGGTTTTCATCAGGGACGTGTTGCAGCACGTGGACGTTGTGCAGAAGGACCACCCAGGGCTTCCCATCTTCCTCCTGGGCCACTCCATGGTGAGTAGACCACGGAAGAGCCCTCTAAGTCAGGCCGGGCCCCAGCCCCAGCCCTGCGGTGGGTGGAGGGTGAGGGTCCCGGGATGCAGGGGGCCGCCCTGCCTCTGGCCCCATCGCACTCTGCCTGGCCAGCACAGCCCCCTCTGGGAGTTCCCAGACAATTTATGCTCAGGAAACGAGGGCCAGCATCTTGGAGGCAGCCCCAGAGAAGCTCACCTCCGCCCGTTCCTTCCTGCCAGGGCCCAAGGCGCCAGGAAGGCGCCACTTCGTGGTGGGGCCCCAAGGGTACTTCTCCCTGCACGGCCGCGGGCGCGTCTCAGAGCAGGAGGGCCCCTCAGTCAGCCTGTGGAGAAACAGAGGTCCTATGCGTCCTGCCCGTTTCAGAGTCACACAGTGCACATGGGAATTAGGATGGGGTTCCAGAGGAAACAAGTCCTTCAAGGTCATTGCAAATCCCTTTCACCTTTTAAATCCATTAACCCCCTAAGGATCAGCCAACTATAATGTATAGATCAGGGCTCTCAAGCTGGCAGCATGCAGGCCGGATCCGCCTCTAGACCCCCGCCCCAGTGGCTGGCAAAGAACGTTTTGAGCTGCTTGGTTTTGAAAGCTGGGTGACTTTTCCCTCCCTTCCAGCCCGGTCACTGCCGGGCTCTGTTCCTGCGCGTCTGTTACCTGCCTGGCCCTCGTGAGCGTGTGTGGTGTCAGCCCTGGGTGCAGGTCACCTTCAGCTTCAGCAGACAGCCAGGGCCGCACGCCTTCAGCACCACCCGCGCTCTCTAACTATTCTTCTTGGAACCTACATTTCTGGGACCTTTACTGAACCAGGAAAACAGAAAAAGGGTAGCAGTCTCTTATTATCATCAGATTTTTTCAGATCTCGTGTTAAGGCTGACGGAATGGGTGAGTTGGGAGTCTGCCAGCTTTGGGCTTGAAATGAAATAGAAACATGTTATTGTTTAACTTGCAGCCCACAAGCAGGAACCTTATTTAGATCTCCCTGAAATGTTTGCTGTTGGAAAACCCGGAGGAAAAAACATGTGAAAGCAAG
Organism: Orcinus orca; assembly: GCF_937001465.1. Classification (NCBI taxonomy): domain Eukaryota; kingdom Metazoa; phylum Chordata; class Mammalia; order Artiodactyla; family Delphinidae; genus Orcinus; species Orcinus orca. The sequence continues at coordinate 1,146,817 of NC_064568.1, read as the reverse complement.
TAATTGCAGGTCTAGTTTATCCAACATTTGAGGGTGTCTATTCCAAGGTACCGTCCTTGGGGCTCTGGGCCGGGACTGCAGCCCAGCAGGAGACCCGCGATGGGGCGGCCAAGAGCCCACGCTGGCGACGCCCACACCCACATGCGGCCCGTTCTCATTGCAGGGGGGCGCCATCACCATCCTCACGGCCGCAGAGAGGCCCGGCCACTTCTCCGGCATGGTTCTCATCTCCCCGCTGGTTCTCGCCAGTCCCGAGTCTGCCACGACTTTCAAGGTAAACGGACTTCCGGTTCCATGAGACTCCTGCAGCTTCCCTGGCCCCGGGGCGTCCGTTCACAGCTAGAGTCTGGGGGAAAGGGCTTCTCCCACGATTGTGATAAGGTTTGGACAAGTAGCAAGCATTGTTGTCCCTGGAATCCTGTAGTTTCTCAAGTCAGGTACTTTTTTTCCCAAAGGCAAAAGAAAAATGGCTTCCTGCTTGTGCATGTTTCTCTGGTGAACGTTAGGAGGAGGAAAGGTTACGCGGGTTAGGAATCCAGCGAAGGGGCCTCTGTTAACAAGCCACGTGCTGGGCTGGAGCTCGTTTCCGGGGACCGTTGGCCAGCATCGGCCACGGCATGCGGACGCGGAGCTGCAGGCAGTTGCTAACGGGACAGCGCCGGCGCCTTGGCTGTAGTACTTTCCATCCCTGAGCACTTTCACCTCTGACCTGTCGGATCCTCCATTCTGTTTTCCTGGCTGTAATGTTCCACGCGGCGCAACCCAGTGGTTCCCGCGTTGAGCTGGGCCTCCTCCCCCTGAGGAAGGAGATGGGACTCGTGGCCTCAGCAGGGCTGCCGGGTTGTTGACACATTATGGACCTGAGGTTTCAGAGACGGGTAACCCGGTGAGGGTGGGGAATCCCAGCCCCGAGTGTCCCCGAGCAACGGTCAGTCTCTCCCGGTCGCTGGGGGACACTGCTGCCCCCGAGCCAGTTCTCAGGACTCTCAAAGGAGCACGAGGGGTGAGTGAGGCAGTGAGTGGGTCAGGGTCATTCAGTGGTCCTGGTCCGAGTAGAGTAAGCAAGACCAGGATTTCAAAAAGGGGGTCCCCACGGCGCGCCGCACGCTTTGATTCGTGATTCGTTCTGCCCAGTGTCGGGCACGTGCTGGGCTCACAGGTGAATCGTCTCCCTCGGCTCCCACCCTCACCCCGGGAGAGGTCGAGGCCTGCGCTTTACGGTCGGGACGACTGAGGCTTGGAAGGGACGAGCGACTCTCCAGGTCCACCCCAGTGTGGTCGACTGGGATCTGGGGCTGTCCTCTCCTCTCCCCATCAGGGGTGTTTCCCCAGCGAAGAAAGTGGACGTTTTCCCTTTGGGAAGAGTCCAGGACCGTGGGGATTTTTGGATGAAGTGCACCAGGGGATCAGGGCAGCTGGGCCCCAAAGTGGAGCCCACAGGCTTTCCCCCAAGTCACTGGCAAAGGGGGAACTTCTGGGCAAGGCCACCAGCGTGACCTTCCGAGCCTGCCGCTAATAGATCACCTTGTCAAATCAGGAGCCGGCTGTCCCCGGGGGGATGCAAGTCTCCTCTCATTAACCGAGACAAATGAGATTGCCCGTTGCCCCCAGACCAGAGGACACATCCTCCCCGTGAAGTCTGTCGCTGCTCCGGGCTTCGGCAGTTCTGACTGACGTTCTGTGATTCGTCTGCCACCCCCGGACCACGGGGTTACCCTCCACGTCTCGCCTGACAGCCTTCTGAAGGAGTCTCACGGAATCTTTGTTTAAAATTTAATTGACACATGCTTAAAATAATGTATCTATACGGTTCAAAATGTGAGAGAGGGAAAGGGCATGAGTGGAGTCTCCTCACGGTTGCAGGCGGGCAGCCACGTAGCAGAGTTTGTGCATCTCTGCGGGTGCGCACACCACTGTGGGTCCCTGTGTTTCACACACGTGGGAACACGCTCTCTGTGCTTCCTGTTTTGTTCTTTTGGTGGCCTGTTTGTTTTTGTGGGTGGGGTTTAGTTTGGTCATTTTTCTTTGTGATACCTCTTGGCGCATAGGACTAGGAAAGGCCTCGCTGCAGGCCTCGGGTCAGGTGAGGCCCAAGGGGGATGGCCCTGGGTCAGGTGAGTCCCCCCTGCAGGGATGGCCCTGGGTCAGGTGAGTCCCCCCTGCAGGGATGGGCCTGGGTCAGGTGAGTCCCCCCGGCAGGGATGGCCCTGGGTCAGGTGAGGCCCCCCTGCAGGGATGGGCCTGGGTCAGGTGAGGCCCCCCTGCAGGGATGGCCCTGGGTCAGGTGAGGCCCCCCTGCAGGGATGGCCCTGGGTCAGGTGAGGCACCCTGCACAGATGGCCCTGGGTCAGGTGAGGCCCCCCTGCAGGGATGGCCCTGGGTCAGGTGAGGCACCCTATGGGGATGGCCCTGGGTCAGGTGAGGCCCCACTGACTGGCCTTTGGGTCTTCCCAGTGGTTCACTCTTACGGACCCCAAAGACAGACAGCCTCCTGGAGACCACCCTGGCTGAGGGGAGGAGGGGCCCCTTCCCTGGGTAGAGTCACACTGTCAGGGCACAGAGCACAGGGCAGTGTCCTATTCTGTGACTCTTCTCCCAGAGCGAGGCTCCTTGACAGGTCAGAGGTTTGTTTCATGGCAGCCAGTTCCTGATGGAGAGATTTTGAAAATCATTATAGCCAGCCAGCGTGAGATACCCAAGGCTTGGAGCACAGACGGGCTTGTGGAAGATGACAGCTCCCCGCTCCAAACGTGAGAATGCCAGACCCCCCCGCCCCAGATCCCGCACATCTGGTTCTTACTCCATTTTCAACAAGCTGGGGTATATTTAGCCTGGGGAACAGACAAGGAGGACAGAGTCTCCTGGTCCCAAATGCTGTCTGTGTTCAGATCGTGGTGGGAGCAGGAGAAATTCAGAAACAGAAGTCCTGTGCATCAGAACAAGTCTCAGTGGTTAATGGGAGGTTTCCTGGGGATTGTCTCATGCCCCCAGGCATGCTCTGGGGAAGGCAGCACTGCAGCCAGCCCTGGGCACACAGGGGAACGCTTGGGAACAGGTGTCACACCCTGAGCTTGCCAGGCCTTGTCCCGGGGCGACACGCAGGAGGGGCTGCAGGTTAACCCAGTCCTTTCTCTGGGGAAAACCCCGACATCCCCCTGGATTTCTGCCCGGGGTCAGGGCGGGGACTCAGGCTGCCCAGAGGGTAATCCTCTAAATGACCTTCTCTGCCTGTTGCCTGGAGGTTGTCCCCCGGGGTCAGGTCCGAGATGCAGGAGCCATCCCAGTGCTTCCGGATGCTTCTCCACCACCACCCCCACCCCCGCCCCGCCCGCCAACCAGGGCACCTGGCCAGGTGGGGCTTGAGGGGCCGCTGTATACCGAGCACTCATGCCAGACACGTACCATCTTATTTCCCCTCCGTCAGCACCCCGTTCCCGTTTACAGACGAGGAAACGAGGCTGACTGTCTCGCTGAAGGTCAGCGTGAGCTCTGGCTCAGGCGGCAGGCGTGGCAGGATGTTCCCTTCGCCCCGAAACTGCCCTGGATCGACTCTAGCCCACCTCCCCTCTGAATGTCACTCTTCTGCTTCCGGAGTCCGGAAGGCCCTGGAGCAGGGGGTGGGGAAGGGACACGGAAGGGGTCTGGGGACTGGCCGCTCATTCAAACTTCAGGTAGAATTAGCCTCCGGAGTCAGGGCTTAGCCGGCTCATAAACCGGCCCCTGAACCTGGCAGCGGCGGCGCACCAGGCGTGTTGTTGCCTCTGTAAGGCGTGCGGGCTTCCTGTCGTCTGCCGGGAGGCGCGCTCTCCCCCACCCCAGAAACTCTGGGCTGTGCCCCGGCCATGCACTCCTGCGCCCACGGAGGCCTGCACTTCTGGCCTCCTGTGCGTGGGTCAGCCTGTTGAGCTGCTGTATAAAAGTGAGTGTAATTACTTCCCTCGTGTCAAGTCTTTTAGTGGCAGAAGCTTAAAAATGATCTTCGGGAGCCATTAAAACCTTGGATCAATAGAGGCATTTGTGCAAGTCACGTGCACTTAAAGCGATGGGGCCGCAGTTAACCCAGGGGCGCCCCAAGGGCAGGCCAAGGACACGTGGCCGTCAGCTCGCTTGCTTGTCGGGGGTGGACCTCACTTCCGGGAGAGTCATCCTCTTTTGTCGCTGAGGTAGTTCGGGGCTCCAGCTGTCACCTGGTTCCGCAGGTCACCTCCTGCCTGGGGTCCCCGCTCTGAATGACATCAGCGTTTGCTCAGTCGACCGAGGAGTGTTGGTGGAGCTTCTCCTTGGGGCCAGAAACCAGAGGGCGGTTAGGGACGAGCTCTGGAGGAATTAGGTGTCACGCAGCCTCCTAGCAGCCCTTCAAACCGTTTCATTTTCTCCATTTTAGAAATGGAGACACGGAGGATCGTAGACCTTCTCCGGGATTCAGAACCACAGTTCGAATCCCACTTTGCCCAGCTCTGAGTCTCCAGGACCGATTCCCCCACTTCATTACCTTCCCTTTCCAGGGCTGGGGTCCAGTGACTGTGTGTAAGTCGTCATGGGTCTCGGCCCCCAAATTGTCCTCAGGCGACATGCCCTGGGGCCCCCGTTGAGTCGGGGTCCCTGGGACCTGTGTGGTGGCACAGACCTGACTTAGCCTGTTGGAGTCACGATGAGGGTGGGGTCTCTCCTCCAGGGGGCCCGGCAGGGGTTGCCCCTCTCCTGAGCTGGATCTGGGGCTCTCTCCAGCGCCCCTGCAGGGTTGTCCGAAGAGTTCGGAACGCTTGCTCAGAATGGCATCAAGATGCAGTGTCTTGCATCCCACTCCCTTTGGGTGAGGCACTGCCCCTCACCCTTCTTCCCGTGGGCACAGGTGCGGGGCTCTCGCGGTGGACGGCGCTGGGGGAGATGATGGCAGGAAGCAGCAGCAGCCTGGACAAATCGCTCTTTCGGGCGTGGGGTCTGCTGGGCTCCCTCCGACCCCCCGCCTCCTCACCACGCGACCTCAGCACCCCTCCTGAACCTCGTCTTCCTTGATCCACCACTCCCGCTGCTCCGTTTCCTAACGGAAAAGCTAATGAAATAGACCAACCCTAAGAGAGCAGCAGGGAAAGTGAGTGTGTCGAGCAGCCGTTCAGAGCATCCTTCCCCACGTGCCGCCTCTTTTCCTCCTCTGGTGTTTGTGGGGAAAAGGCTAAGAAACACCTGATTGTTTTAGCTGTGACATTATTGCCATCAAAGGTTTGTCTCTACCCAGTTGAGTCTTGTTGGAAATGTGGCCAGAATTTACTCTGCTGGTTTAGAAAAAGAGCTGAGGGTCAGGGTGGTACAAAGATGTCTCACTGTGACTCCTTTGAAAGAGAGGCTTACACATTAGGTGTGTCCGTGTCCCTGGTCCTACACTGTGGGGGTTGGGGACACTGCACCACCTGGGCCACAGCTCAGAGCAGGTCAGGCAGAACCTCTTAGGGTGGTGCTTCTCTGACTCAGGCTACCTGCCCCTCCACCTTCAGGGCACACACGAACGCCGGGGGTCCCGTGAAAATGCAGAGCCTGATCCCTGGCAGATGCCGGTGCTGCTGGTCTGAGGACCACATGTAGAGCAGGGGTCATGGAACATCAGGAAGGGACAGGGCCTGACGGGGGCCACGCCCGCTGCCAGTACACCAGCGGGGTGCAGGGAACAGGACTTCAAAACCAAGCGCCGTCTTCTGTGGAGACCAGGGGCTCAGGGCGATAGGCTGTCGGAACTGCAGCAGGAGAGGCCCCGCCGGACCTCGGCGATTGTACTGGGACAGGAAGGTGAGGGGGCAGCCGGACTGCTGTGCATTACCTGGTCCCTCCAGGGACCGGACCCTTGCACTGTTGTTTTCGTAAAGCAAATGCTTGCCCAGAAATGGCTCTCTTCCTCTTTTCTTCCCGTGAGGCTCTTGCAGCTTCCCGTGGCTGCGCAGAGTTCCTGTTAGTGATGCAGAGAAGACCACATGCTCAGGGACGGAGGCCAGGGCAGGTTTCCCTGTGGCCCTCTCCTAGAGGCAGCGTCTCCCCTGGCTGCCTCGTGCCCACCCCCCCCCCCCCACCGGGAAACTAGAATGAGGACGGCATGCGTCTCAGCCCTCCTGGCCTGATCCTCGTGGAGCCTGAGCTGTCAGTGTCTCTTCCTGGGGTGGAGGCCTTGGCACTTGGGGGTGTGAATGTTTGGGTTGAGAGGTGCCCATGGTGGGAGCAGAGACCGCAAGGGTGAAGGTGAGTCTGACCCTCCACGAACAGCTGGCAGCGTGCCCGCGTCCACGCAGAAACGGTGCCCGGCTTGGACAGTGGAGTGGACCCTGTACAGTCTCTGCCTTCACGCCTGCCACGGGGCAGGTGCCCAGGCGATGTGTCCCTGGGCCTCTTCCTGCTGTCGGCTATCTGATCGGGGAGTGGGTAGGAAGCTACTTGCCGAGGAAGAGCCGTGTCCTTGAGGAGTCCGTGCTGGACGAGGCAGGCAGACGGGCCAAAGTGGGCAGCAGGGTCTGGTTGCATCGCACACAGCCTCCCCAGACTCCTGGGCCTGGCAGGGTCACACATGGAGTCAGCTGAGCGGCTCCGTGTCCTTCAGGAGGCCGTGGCAGGGCATCAAGGACAGCGGAAAGTCTAGGACCAGTTCTACAAGCTTTGGGATCCACGTCGTTTTCCCTAATAACGTTGCCCTTGGGCCACTGTTGCTGGAAGGGAAAGGGCAGCTGCATCCCAGGCCCCTGCCCACTTCCAGCTGGCCGTGTGCAGTGGCACTGAGCCTCTGTGTAACAGACAGTGTCCTCGTCTGTTACACGAGGGTAAACCCTCACCTCACAGCATTTGTGTCCAGATTAAAAGACTGGGCACCTGGGACTGTGCCCAGCACACCCAGGGGTTGTCACTGAGTGGATGTGTGTGCCCTCCCGCGATGCAGGGTGCCAAGAGGCAGCACCTGTCGGCTCTGTGACACGCGCCCTCCGCGCAGACCGAGGATTCATGCTCGCCACCTTCCGTGCAATTCTAATTTCAGCGTTTCTCAGCTCGCTTTTGAAATAGCATCTTTCATCCCCGGGTGTCTGCACAGCCCAGAAACGGGAACAGCCCCCCTCTGCAGGCAGACATGTGAGATCCAGGTTCACGCTTTTCCTGGGTAAACACCAGATCCAGCAGGAGGGGGTGGGAAGGCCTGGACCTGAGCCAGGACCATGTTCAAGGAGCACGCGTTGAGCACCTCCCGTGTGCCGGTGCCTTTGCTCACAGTGGTCCCGTGGGGAGCTAAGGGGACAGGCTCAGTGATGTGCAGCTCCATCCACACACCTGGGGCCACACAACCAGCAGTCAGATCGGTGTCTCCCTCAGCGCCGTGTCTAATCGGCCCAGTGACTGTTTGTGCCCCAAGACAGTCAGCAGGCGCTTCCGGATCAGAGCGTGTCCTGCCTCATCTCGGGTGACTGGGTGCGTCTGCTCCTGCTGTGTTTTTGAAGGTCCTCTGAGAGGTGCTCGTGCACAAGCACTCAGCTAGGAGGTCCTGCACATCATTCAAAATCATGACCCATGAGGGATCTAGGGAGGGTAACTGCACAGAATCAGGGTCAGCAAAAAACACATGTGGTGTCCCGCTGTCACCGCACGGCCTCCCCTCGCCCGGCTCACCCACAGGGGCCCAGAGCCAGACCAGTGAGGCCGTCTGGTCGGAGAGAGGAGGGTCCTCGGGTGCCCAGCCCGGGACCAGGCCTGGCTGAGGTCCAGTCTGGGTGTCCCTCTCCTGAGCTGGCCCCGAGGGCAGCTGGGTGGGGGTCCCACTGCACTCACCCTGGCTTCTCTCCCACCTAGGTCCTTGCTGTGAAAGTCCTCAACCTTGTCCTGCCGAATGTGTCCCTGGGCCGGATCGACAGCAGCACGCTCTCACGGAATAAGACAGAGGTGAGGCTTTCTGAAGACCTGGGGCAGCTGGGGCTGGTGGGGGGGAAGGCAGCAGCCCCGGGGGGAAATGCAGGCGTTAGCTCTGCCTCGGCGTTTACCACTATCCAGCCAAGGCTCTGTGCGAGGTGACGGGGACTTGAAGATGTGTGAGACGCTGTCTGGCTTCAGGATTGGGTGGGAAGGATTGGGTGGGAAGGAGTGGGTGGCGGTGCTGCCTGAGCTGTACCCACGTGTGCAGAGGAGCTGACCAGATGAAACTCTGTGTGTATCAGCCAGGTCTCTTTTGGTTGTAAGTGACAGAAACCCAACTCAAAGTGATTTGAGCACAAAGAGGGATTTACTGGTGAGTGTAACTAAAGGCTTCAGGCATGGCTGGGTCCAGGGGCTCAGGGTGTTGTTCACCATCTCTCTCCCCACCTCTCATGTCCCCTGGTTTGGCCTCATTCCCAACCAAATTCTCCCCAAGTGGAGGCAAAGCTGACCACCAGCAGCTTTACATGAGCAACTGCAGTGGAAAGGCCGCACCTCTTCCCAGCAGACGTCTCAGGGCTGGTTCTTACTGGCCGACAGTCTGGGTTACTGGCCCAGGAAAGCGGGCGGCATCAGTCCTACCCAACCTCGTGGCCTGAGAGCAGAGAAGGGCAGTTCTGTTGAGGGGCGGGGTGGATAGGGTCGAGGATGGAAGAATGGATTCAGGCCAGGCCACGTGTCCACTGGGTTGGGAGCCGGAGGGGGATCGGAGGAAGGGGTTCGTGGCAGAGGGAACAGCACGGGTGACGATCTCGGCACGAAGAGCCTGTTTGCAGAACAGCCGGTAGTTTGCTTCGGCCACGGCGTAGAGGTGAGCGGCAAGGGGTAAACTGAGGGCAGGCCAGGAGGCACCGCTGTGCCGGGGGTGGGCTACTGCCCTCAAGCAGAGCTCGCTGCCCTCTGTGGAAGCAAAACCAGCCCAGGAGGTGTCGCGTGCAGGGTGAGGCGGCCTCAGGCAGATACGCCGGGGGTTGTGCGATGTCACCGTCACCTGCTCTGGGACCAGACCCCAGGGTTCAGCATGAACGACGGTGCGCCTTGACGCCAGGTCCATGCAGAGACCGGGGTTGGTCTGTGAAGGTGCTGCTCAGCGGACCAAGCCCCTCCCCTATAGTGAAGGGCCGGCACCTCATCCCCTCCTGTGACGGGGCCCTTATGCTCCGTGCCAGGCTTGTGTCACGTGCTCACCCATGCACAGCTCCCGTATCGCGGGGGAGCAGACTGAGGCTCCCCATATGCAGGCACATGCCTGGGGTCACCCGCTGATGGGACTAGCCTCAGAGCTTAGGTCAGCGGGTCCCCAGCCCGCTCTGTCTGGGGGGCGACAACCCAGTGGACAGGCGGCACCCTGGGCGCCTGGAAGGGATGGTCCTCAGGGTTGAGCACATCACTGTGCTGCTCTCCTGCCTCAGCCTCCCATCTTGTGTCAGGAGTTTGAAACCAGGGAGTTGCTGGCTGCCCACGGACCCTGGAAAGTGGAGCGGGTGCCCGGCATCCCAGTGGCCTCCCCCGCTTCCTTGGGGCTTGAGCCGTCGGACTCTGGCTTCATTATAAAATATGGCCTCCTGGCCCTTAGAGCCACTCAGAGAGCAGGCAGCTAAATGGGGATCGTGCCTAACGTGTAGGAGGGGACATTCCCGATCAGGGGTCAAAACCCAGGCCTCCGAGGGCCGGCTGTTTATGAATCTGGCTTGTGTGGGCCCTGTGCGGGGAGCCTGAGGTGGGCCAGTCCGCCCAGTCGTCCACATTCCATTTGAATTTGAATTTAATCTATTTTTTAAAATATTTATTTATTTGGCTGTGCCGGGTCTCAGTTGCAGCACGCAGGATCTTTAGTTGCGGCATCCGGGATCTAGTTCCCTGACCAGGGATCGAACCCGTGCCCCCCGCCCCCTGCATTGGGAGCGCAGAGTCTTAGCCACTGGACCGCCGGGGAAGTCCCCAATCTAATTTTAAAAGCAGTAACTCCCAAACCTATGTCCTGGGGCCAAATTTGACCCACCAGGGTCAAGGACATTTGAGTAAAGGAAGAAGATTTTCATTCCAAAAGGCAGATCTGTGTGGTGAGAAGGCACAGTGTTAGGACCCAGAAAGACCGAAGCCAGTCATGACATGAGTGAGATCAATATTAACCCCATTTCCGAGGTGAGGAAACCGAAGCTCGGAGGTTGCATAATTTGTCCGAGGTTACACAGCCAGTCCGGGGCAGAGCTGGGACCCGAAGCCTTTGATTCAAAGGTCTCTGCTGGGACGCCTCCTCCCAGCTAGTATTTATTTGCGAGCGTGAAGCTCTCTCTCCTGCTTTGTAATTACTGGTCCACACGGCCCGCGGCTGGAGACCATCGCTGTGTGTGCAGGATCGCTTGTGAGGGGAGTCGTGTGGGCAGGGCCTCCTCCACCTGCCGCGGCCAAATAATGGCTCTGGCTCAAACGTGCAATTTCCAGAAAAACCACTGATCTGTGTGGCAGCTGTGCTAGGACAGCAGTGGGCTGGAGGAGGGACCTCCCTTTGAGAGGAAACATCGAGGTGCAAATCCGAATTGTTTACCTCACCACCTGAAACCACGTGGGCAAAAGGGAAGGAAAGAAAGGTAATGAGATGATTCCGAGCCCTCATTGTTTGAAAGTAGCAAATTTCAGAGCTTTTATCTCCTTTCTGAAATAATGGAAATTTCACTGAAGGCCTTATGAAAACAGCAGAGTCTGGGCGAATACCCAGCATGCAGCCTCCCCTTGTGCGCTCATCCCCGCCCCCGTCCGTGGTGGCACACCAGCCTGTATCAGGTTTCTGCCGGGTCGGGTAAGCGGGATGACTCTTCAGAAGCACTCATAAATTCCCCTGCTGGGAAGACTCGGAGGGTGGACTCGGGCTGGAATAAATAGGAAGCAGGAGCTTCCAGTCCTTGGCATGGAGAACGAGCCCCTCTCCTGCCTTCTCTCTGAGTCGCCCTTTCAACATTCTGCTGAGCGTTAAAAATAGCAGTGCCGAGGGGGAAAATGTGTTCAGAAGAGGCACCTCCCAGATCCAGCACCGGGTGTCTTAAGGCCCACTTTAGCCGAGACATTTCCCCTGGAGGCCTGCAGCTTTTTAAAAGCCTCAGGAGGAAAGGAACCATTTGCTTCACAAGCTCACTGAAGTGGGACCTGGGGGAAGGGGCTGCAGGCTGGGGTGCGGGGGGCCTGGCGGGCTCCCGGGGGGATTCGGAGGTCGGCTGTGTCTCTGGGGAAGCAGGACGTTTGTTTGGGGCTTGATGTGGCAGCCAGGACTGCCAGCATGACACCCTCACTTCACAGAAGCGAGCCCTCAGACGCACAGGCTCCCGGCATGTAGGAGTAAAGGCAGACATGCCTGGCGTTGGCTCAGCACCACCCAGTGCACCGCGTCGGGGCCCTCCGTCTCCCCTCCACAGCTCCGGGAAGTCAGTCTTAACATTTGATGTTTGTGGAAACTTAGGCCCAGAGAGGGCAAGTCACTTGTCCAGGGACACACAGCTACTAAGTGAGGATTTGAGCCTAGGTCCTCATGTCCGAGCCTTAGCTCTGAAGTGCTCCTGGAATCCTGGGGACAAGCAAGTGGCTGCTCGGCCTTTGTTGTGTCTGTGTGCACAGTTAGAGCCCCCAGTCAGCACACTGGCCTACTGTACTGACATGCTAATCATTCCACCCTCAACCACGGGTTTTTTGGAATGTGATGAATCCCTCCCACTCTGAAAAGCCTTGAATGTTCTAAATAGTTCTCCGGCCAAGGCCGCCGGAGGGGGAGGTGTGAGGGGGAAGTGCTGAGGAGCTCCTGACGCCCCCTGCACACCATCGATGACCCTCCGACCGCTCACAGACAGGTACCCTGCTTCCCTTCCAGGCCCCATCCCCTGGCCCCGTGTCCAGGTCTTCTGCTGGGAACGTCCACTGTTTATATATTGGGGCAGTTTGTCTTCTAGAACCGAGTCTCTCTTCTCTGTAACTGTGCTGGGACGCCCTCCAAGCGTCTCCTGGCTGGTTTACATTCATGCCTGCTGGCCATATGGTGAGTTCCGGGCACCCAGGGAGCTGAGAAGGGGCCAGCTCTGCTCCCTTTCATTTCTGTGGTGGGTTCCGCTCCAGACCCCCACCCAGTATTTGCCGTGTGCCTGCCTCAGGGGTCAGGCCACTGTTGCCCTGTTGCCTGCGTGTCTTCCGCCCACACGGCTGGGAGGCCACCTGCCCGTGGCCCTGGGAAGCTCCTGCCAGCTCTGGGAAGGCTCGGCCATGCCGAGGCGTTTGACTCATCGTAACCAAGGCTAAAGATAGGCTGAGGCTCCCATGCTGCCCCCAGGACACAGCCTCCCACGAGCCCCTCTGAGAGCCGGTTATTACTTTCCAGTATAACCTGCTTGCTTATCTGATCTTACTCTGTGACTCGCTGTCGTTCATGGCTCATGTCGCCACAGAAGACTTGGCTATTTCGGGCAGCTGATAATTTACCGACGTCTTAAAAAAAAAAAGGAACCATGGGAACATCTCTTGGCGTGGGCCTCCGTGTGGGGTGGCCGGCGGGGGAGCGCGTGAGCGGGCCCAGCTCAGGCCAGCGCCCTGCATACGGGTCCGTACCCCTGCCTCCCAGCCCTCCTTCCCCCGGGACTCTGGCAGAAGCAGCTCCGAGCTCGAGAGAGGCAGATCCCTGAGGTCAGCAGCTGTAATGGCAGCAGAAAAGCCACGGCCTCTGTGGAGAGCCTGTCAGAGGCAGTTCCAGCTGCCAGCCAGGCCCCAGACAAAACGAGGCACCCCCTGCCCTGCCTCTCTCCCAGGTACCGTCACGGGTCCAGCAAGAAAGCAGCTGCAGTCCGGGCAGGGCTCACCCACCACAGTCTCAGAGGTACCACCGGTGACCTCGCAGCAGGCCGGGAGGTGAGGGGCAGCTGCAGGCCGGGCAGGGCTCACCCACCACAGTCTCAGTGGTACCACCGGTGACCTCGCAGCAGGCCGGGCAGGGCTCACCCACCACAGTCTCAGTGGTACCACCGGTGACCTCGCAGCAGGCCGGGAGGTGAGGGGCAGCTGCAGGCCGGGCAGGGCTCACCCACCACAGTCTCAGAGGTACCACCGGTGACCTCGCAGCAGGCCGGGAGGTGAGGGTTGGAGGCCCATTTACGTGCGGATAGGACGCCACTGACTTGCCAAGGCTTGGGATACTGGCCAAGGCCGATACGAGCCCCGATATGAGTCTGACCACGGGGGTCTCCTGCCCCAAACCTGCCCAGGGGATGCGTGGCTCCTCCCGACAAGGGGATAAAAATGACATGAAAGCCAAGGCTGCGGGGAGAGGAGAGGTTAATTTCCGTAATTCAAACTGGAGCTTTCCCTCCAATTTTAATTGTGGAAAATTTCAAATCTACAGAAAAGTGGACATAGTAGTATAGCATACACCTGTATACTCCTCCCCATAATTCACCAGTTGGAAGTACTCTGCCATGCTTCCTTTAGCTATGCTTAAATATGGAATATCAATGTGGACATATATTTTAAATACTTTAAGATTTATTGTGCTACAATATACAGAATATAAAATTGGCCGTCTTAACCAGTTTTAAGTGTACAGTTCAGTGGGGTTAAATACATTCACATTGTTCATCCGTCACCACCATCATCTTCAGAACTTTCTCATCTTCCCAAACTGAAACTCTTCCCCACTGAACACCAGCTCCCCAGCCCCCCCAGCCCCTCCCCCCGTGAATCTGACTCCTCGAGGGACCTCAGTGTTTGTCCTTTCATGACCAGCTTATGTCACTGAGCATAATGTCCTCAGGGTTCATCCGTGTGGTAGCAGGTGTCAGAATCTCCTTCCTTTTTAAGGCTGAACAATATTCCATGGTCTGTATAGACCATGTTTTGTTAATTTATTCATCCTCAGTGGACACTGGGTTGCTTCCGCTTCTTGGCTCTTGTGAATAACACTGCCGTGAACATGGGTGCGCAAGTATCTTTTCAAAACCCTGCTTTCGATTCTTTTGGGTTTATACTTAGAAGAGGGGTTGCCAGGTCGTTTTGATATGCATTTCCCTAATGATTAGTGATATTGAGCATCTTTTCACATGCTTTATTGGCCATGTGTATTGATATATCTTCTTTGGAGAAATGTCTATTCAAGTACTTTGTCCATTTTTTAATCAGGTTTGCTGTTGTTGAGTTGTAGGAGTTCTTTATATAGTCTGGATAATAACCCCTTATCCAGGTACATTGTTTGTAAATGTTTTCTCCCATTCTGTGATAGTGTTCTTTGATGAACAGAAGGTTTTCATTTTAAGGTAGTCCAGTTTATCTATTTTTTTCTTTTGTTGCCTGTGCTTTTGGTGTCATATTCAAGAAATTATTGCCAAATCCAATGCCATAAAGTAGATGCATTGTTTTGGCTAAAACTTTTTTTTTATGTTTGTTTGTTTGTTTATCGATTTTGGCTTCGCCGGGTCTTAGTGGCAGTACGAGGGATCTTCGTTGCGGCATGCAGGCTTCTTAGTTGTGGCGTGTGAATTCTTTGTTGAGGCATGCATGCGGGATCTAGTTCCCCGACCGGGGATTGAACCCAGGCCCCCTGCATCGGGACCGCGGAGTCTTACCCACTGGACCGCCAGGGAAGTCCCCTGAAACTTTTGAAAGGAAGTAAGTTGCAGACCCTGTGGTCGTACTTCAGCATGTGCTGCCCGAGAGGAAGGACCCAGAATAAGGACATTCACGCACAAGCCATTCTGTCATCACACTTTGGGAAAGTAACAGTAATTCCCTGTCATCATTCCTTTCATTACCTCTCACCATCTGGTCCATGTTCTGATTTCCTCAGTTGTGACCAACATTTTGATTCCAAGACATGAGACCACGCGATCTTGCTGTTTTGTGACCAGCAGTTGTGAACATGGTCCTGCAAGACCCCAGTGATTCTTTCTTGTTTCTCTTATTATTTATTCAATCCCTGGGCCTGTGAAAAGGTGGCCGTGGCCCGTGTGATTGGGTGCAGAACGTGGGTCTGCTTTTTCCCTTCCCTCGGTGACCACTCAGGACCTGTGTCTGGTTCCAGGGTCACACCGCAGGGACCACCACTCCCAAGGCACAAGCAAGGTGACCCTCTGCATCACTTCTGGTTCCAGTGCCCTGTGGCGGGTTTGTGCAAACCGCTTGCACCCACCTGCCCAGGGCCTGACCTGCCGGCCCACCTCAGGGCTCGAAAAGCAGGTACAAGGGTGAACAGGAGTTCAAGCTTTAGTAGCAGAAAGCACTTCTCGGGAAAAGATGTTCGGTAGTTCACACGCCCTTGATCCGTGGCAGTGTATACATGTAGGCTAATCCCCATTAGTCCTCTTTCTGTCCAAAGTGGAACTGCAGGTCCTTACTTCTGGTGGCTCTCCTCTGGTCCGGCTCAGGAATTTCAGTCCCCCAGGGCGGGGCGCCTGCTCCGGGGTTGGGGTCATAGCGGGAACTTGGGCCTCGGTAAACAGGGCTTGCTTCAGTCGGCCGTGCTGGGGAGACTCTGTGGAATCAGGCAGGACACTTATGTCCCCTCCCCACCCTGCAGGCGGCACGTCAGGCCAACAGACACTGTGTCACTCGCGCTTCGGACCCGGCCCTGTGTTCAGGGTCACATCGTGGGTCTGTGAACAGCGGACAAAGAGGCGGGGCAGGGGGAAACTTGAGCTTCCCAACAAAAAGTCCAGAGGCGAGGCCTAGGAGAGGTTTTCTCTTGTCCAGCTCCCTCTGCAGCAGTCCTGCCGTTCACGACCAAGGCGGGGGCGAAGACATGGCCTCTGCAAAGACCTGCCAGTTCATCTTCGGGTTCCCACAGGTTTCTGGCTCCAGAGAACACTTGGGTAGAGTTGCCCTGCTCTCTCCAGTGTGCCGGGGAAGGCTATCTGATTTCCCTGGGGTGAAAATGGGTGGATTAAGAGAGATGGAAACAGCGGAGGAAGGAGATGGGAATCCCAGGTGGCCCTGAAACAGGTGGAAGATGAGGTTTCCGTAGGCAGAGGGAGGGGATGGGCTGGAAGGAGAGTCGGAAGACCAGCTGCAGACATGTCTGTAGGTGCCTGGGAGGGAACGCAGGAGGTTGGGCCTGCTGGGCTGGGCCTCTCTGGGAAGTGTGAAATCACGTGGGCAGGACACTCACCTGTGCTCAGAGGCCCCCCACCCCCACCCCGTGGCAGTCCGTGAGGGTGGCAGCACGCTACAGTCCTCACCAGGGACGCACCCGTTTCTCTCCTGGGGCGTGCTGGTTCCCTGCAACTCCACGCCCCCTGGCCGCTTGAGCCCACAGGACTCACCTTGACCTCCTCCTGTCTAAACACGTAGCGCAGCGTGGTGAGAGATTGGGAATGCTGATGGTGGGGCCCGCCTGCCTCGTTCTCATCCTGGCTCTGTCCCTTACTTGCTGTGTGACGTTGGGTGAGTCACCCAGCGTTTCTGAGCCTCAGTCTCCTCATGTGTAAAATGGATAATGATGACAGCCCCTGCGTAGGGGTCCTGCAGAGACTTGAGGGGCAAGTACATGTAAAGCACTCGGCACAGCACCTGGCACAGAGGTGAGGGCTCAGGGCTAGTTATTTCTAATACTGTTCCAATTAATCTAATTTTGAGTCTATCCCAGAACAGCTTTTCAAAAAAGAGGTCAAGAGATCTGACTGGGTGGGGGTGGGGGGTGATTCCTGGATTTTGCTCAACCAGAAGTTTAAGAACGCTCCCAACTGTGGGTTGCTTCCTGTGCTTCAGGGCAAAGCTTTTTCAAAAGGCAGGCCCAGGCTTCCCTGGTGGCGCAGTGGTTTCCTGGGCCCGTGAGCCATGGCCGCTGAGCCTGCGTCCGGAGCCTGTGCTCCATGCCGGGAGAGGCCACAACAGTGAGAGGCCCGCGTACCACAAAAAAAAAAAAAAAAAAAAAAAGGCAGGCGCCCCAGTTGGCTTGTTCCCAGCTGTCAAGTCAACCTTGCTGAGAGCCCTCAGACCCCCCGACAGGGAAGGTGCCAGAAGAGGCTGGGGCTCGGAAGAGGACCCTTCCTCGATGGGAAACCCAGGCCGAGGAGTGACGCTGCACCTCGCTGCCCCGCGCTGGGGTCAGGCGGCCGCATGGCATTAGCCTCGCTGTGGGGCAGACCCAGCCTGGGCCCCAGGGTGCACATCCCATCCAGACGCCCGGCGTCCTCCGGGGCGTGACCACCGTCACCCCCATTTCACAGATCAGCAAACTGCATCCCAGAGAGAAGAGCCTTGCCCACGTCACACAGCTGGGAAACGTCAGGGCTGGGTGGTCTTCCTCACAGGGTTTCCCCCCAAGAGAAAAGACGTCACGTCTCAGCTGGTGGACACACCTCCAGAGGTTGGTCACCTGGAGCAAAGGTGCCCTGGCTTGGACCCGGGTCCACAGCCTCCAGTTGGTGTCTTCGCGGCTGTGCTCCAGAAATGGGGGGGCGGGGGGGCAAGAGAGATCGCCAGAGACCGAGTCCTTGTTGTGCCTTTAACTATACTTGTGCTTTGAGACCTCTGATTCACGTGCAGTTGTGAGAAATAACTCAGAGGAGCTGTGTGCCTTGCCCAGTTTGCCCCAGAGCTGACATCTTGGAAAACCACAGGGTTATGGCGACCAGGATACCCTCGGGGGTGAGTCAGGCCGTCCCCACAAAGACCCCATGTTGCCATTTTGTAGCCCCACGCCCTCAAGCCTGACCACCACTCGTCTGGTCTACATTTCTCTGATTTGTCCTTTTATTTATTTATTTTTTTTTGCGATACGCGGGCCTCTCACTGTTGTGGCCTCTCCCGTTGCAGAGCAACAGGCTCCGGACGCGCAGGCTCAGTGGCCATGGCTCACGGGCCCAGCCGCTCCGCGGCATGTGGGATCTTCCTGGACCGGGGCACGAACCCGTGTCCCCTGCGTCGGCAGGCGGACTCTCAACCACTGCGCCACCAGGGAAGCCCTGTCCTTTTTTTAAAATATAAATTTATTTATTTATTTTTGGCTGTGTTGGGTCTTTGTTGCTGCGCGCGGGCTTTCTCTAGTTGTGGCAAGTGGTGGCTACTCTTTGTTGCGGTGCGCGGGCTTCTCATTGCAGTGGCTTCTCTTGTTGCGGAGTATGGGCTCTAGGCTCGCGGGCTTCAGTAGTTGTGGCACACAGGCTCAGTAGTTGTGGCTCGAGGGCTCTAGAGCGCAGGCTCAGTAGTTGTGGCGAGCGGGGTTGGTTGCTCCGCGGCACGTGGGATCCTCCCAGACCAGGGCTCGAACCCGTGTCCCCTGCACTGGCAGGCGGATTCTTAACCACTGCGCCACCAGGGAAGCCCCCGATTTGTCTTTTTAAGAATGTCGTGGAGACGGAATCCCACAGTAAGTGATCTTCGGGCACCGACTGTTCGGTCTTTGGTTTTGAATGGGCTCAGGCTGTTGACCGGTGCTCCGGGCCTGGCTTGGGCTGGGAGGGAGAACGCTGTCTGTCTCCTGCCTGGGGGACAGGACACGACCCTCCCCCACTAGGAGAACTTTTGGTGGATTTAGGTCTTAAGCCCTCAGAAGGCAAAGGCCCTGGGGTTGGGCGGGGCTGGTTACCTTAGGGGAGGGTTTGGGCTTCTGAGCCTGTTTCCCTGAGAGGAGGCGGTCCCTGCCCTGCCTTCCCGGCCGCCCCTCTGCACCCCCCCCCCCCCCACCGTGCGGTGGTGGCTGGCACAGGGGCCTGCCCTTTCCCCGACACAGCTGGCGGCTCCTCCCAGGTCTAGAATGGACCATTGTGTACACAGCGCCTACGTGCTCCAGTCGTGGGAAGAGAGCCAAGAGTGGGAAGCCACCTGTGCCGTCAGAGCGGTTAACCCGGAGCTGACTCCCTGCGGGGCTTCATGGCCGTCAGCAGGGCAGGCGCCAGGCCGCTCAGGAAGGAGGTGACCTCGTAGGCCCTGGCCCTGGGCGTTCGTTCACCGGGACACCCGGCAGCCAGGGCTCTCTGGCCCCGCCGCCCCTTCCCGAGCAGCCCTCCTTGCAGACCCTGAAGGAGCCCCTGCTGCTCCCGTGTTCTCGGCCCCCAGACTGGTGGCCCGGCCCCGCGGGAGGCCCGCCGTCTCCGCTGCAGTAAGGGGCTCATTCATCTCGTGTGGCTTTTCCCAAGTGGTCTGGCTCGCCTGCTCCGGAAGAATCAGGGTGGTGGGGGGACCTGGGACAGCCTGTCCCTCTCCAAGTGGATCTGGGACCCTGGATGAGGCCCTGCGGGGAGTTGTCACAGGGAGACGCGGCCCCCGCCCGAGTCAGATGGAGACACAGCGGACACTCAAGCCTCCTCGCGGGCAGCTGACCCTCTGTTCCCTCACCCCTCCTGACACCACACAGCTCTTGAAAAGAGAGGTGAGGGAAGAGGGGTCACGGTCCCGACCTGGTCCGGAGAGTTCTGTGGGCATGTGTCCCGTCTCAGCTACGGCAAGCAGGCCACTCACTGTCCCCTTGGGGCAAGAGGAGTGAAGCCAGAAAGTCAAGGACGGGGCCCGGGTAGCCCCGCAAAGGGCATGGTCAGATCCTCAGCCGCAGGTGAGGCCAGTGTCAGAGGAGGTCCCGGCAGGCTGACGGCTGAGGAGGGCGGGCCCGGCCGCTATGCACGTCCACAGGCGCAGGGGGACAGCAGACCTGCCTCTCAGGCTGGCAGGCCGCCTGCTGGAGCCACGTCCTGCAGCCCGCGGGGGTGTCCTGCCCAAGCCTTTCCCTGGCCTCGTTCCCGCACACACAGCCCTGTGACCCGGCAGTCGTGGGTGCCCCTCACCCTCTTCAACCAGGGGACACTGTGTCAGGACAGACAGACTTAGAGAAAACAGAATCCACTCAGACTGACACCGAAACATCTTCTGAGCTGTGCCTGTGTGAACTCATCAAAGCGAACATACGATGTCGCTCACGTGAAGAAAACCCACAGCTTGATACTGAAACCGTCCCAGGGCACAGGCGTGGATGGCGGTCGGGGGGGGGGGTCACAGAGCAGGCTGGAAGCAGGGGCAGCGCGGCCGGACTGACCGGGGGTCCCCACCCCAGGCCCGCCGCCGGGGTCGGCTCTTCAGAGCCAGAGCAGGAGGGACCGCGAGGGCCTGACGGGCCCTGTCTCTCTCCTCCCGCAGGTGGACATCTACAACACGGACCCCCTCATCTGCCGCGCGGGCCTGAAGGTGTGCTTCGGCACCCAGCTGCTCAACGCCGTGTCGAGGGTGGAGCGGGCGCTGCCCAAGCTGACCCTGCCCTTCCTGCTGCTGCAGGGCTCTGCTGACCGCCTGTGCGACAGCAGGGGCGCCTACCTGCTCATGGAGTCTGCCAAGAGCCAGGACAAGACGCTCAAGGTGAGCAGCTGCCCCACGTCCCCGGGGCGGGGAGAGTGACGTCCCTCTAGGGCACCTGCCCGAACCCTTGGTTTAGGGCTGGCCTGGCCCCCGGGGAGGCACGTCCGCACCTGGCCTCCGGGCAGAAAAGGTCGTCCTCCTCAGAGGGCGTTAGGCGTGTCACGCACAGCAGGATGGAAAATGCTGTTCCAGGTGGAGCAGTTCCCGGGTGTCTGGCTGAACCGGGAAGACCCCTGGCTGGAGGATGGGGAGAGAGCAGGTGCACCGGCTGTGTCCCTGCCACGTGGCAGCGGAGCCTGAAGGTGGCTCTGCGTGGTCGGCTGGGCAGACCGCCACCCCAGGGCACACGCGCGAACAGACGTGTCCCTGGACAGTGCTGCCCCAGCTTGGGCACGGCCGAGTGGACGGCCCGGTCGAGGGCCACCTCCCGCTAGGTTATAGGGAACGCGGCAGCTCCCCTCAGGTGCCACACCTGCTGCATGGGTGCCGGGACTGGCACTCAGCTCTCTGCCCCGAGCCCCCTGCACCGCTTGCCCCAGCGCGCTGTGCTACAAAGGCTCTCACGTGTCTGCACTGTGCAGCGCCCCTCCGTCGCGGCTAAGAGTGGCAGCCCCTGGCCCAACACCCCTGCCAGAGGGAGGCCCGGACGAACAGCAGGAGGAAGGAGGGGAAGGAACGCCGCTCCCATCACGGCAGGAGACGGTCCCAGCCGCAAGTCCCACGCTGGCACACCTGAGAGAGAGTTGAAATTCAGAAAAAGCATTGAAATCAGGGTCTCGAAGAGATATTTCCACCCCATGTTCACGGCGGCCAAGAGGTGGATGCAGCCCTGGTGCCCACTGAGGGGAGGTGGTCCGTCCAGGCAAGGGGGTGTTTTCCAACCTTGAAAAGGGGGAAGTTCTGACGCAGATGAGCCTGGAGGAGGCTGTGCTCAGCGAAATGAGCCGGTCACAGAAGGTCAAATAGTGCGTGATTCCACGCACATGACATATGCAAAGTAGTCAAAGCTCATAGAAACAGAAAGTAGAGGGACTTCCCTGGCGGTCCAATGGTTAGGGCTCTGCACTTTCACTGCTGGGGCCCTGGGCAGGGAACTAAGATCTCGCAAGCCGAGTGGCGCAGCCGAAAAAAGAAAAGAAAAGAAAGTCGGGTGGAGTTTCCAAGGGCTGGGAGGAGGGCGCTGTAACGGGGACAGGGTTCAGTTGTGGAGGATGAGAATACGGCACCGCGTGCAGAGATACTTAACACCACTGAGCCGCACACTCAGAGGTGGTTAAGATGGTAAATTTCATGTTATATGATGTGTACTACAGTTTAAAGAAAAAAACAAACAAACTTGGAGATAGCTGTTAGAAATCGCTGAAATGGCAAGTAGGCAGGTGGTTATACACATGGAGAGTTCAGGGGAGGTCTGGCTGGAGATAGAGATTCTGAGTCATCAGCACACGGGTGGTTTTACAGCCAGGGGCCTGGACGGGGCTCCTGGGGAGAGGGGGAAAGAGGCCCGACCCCGCCTCAGCCGCACCAGCCTGCAGCTCAGGAGGGCGGCGGGAACAAGACCAGGAGGGTCGAGAGCTGTGGGAACCACAGAGGAAGGTGCTTCTAGAAGGTTCCCCTGGCCAGCTTTTGAATGATGCCGAGAAGCCAAGTCCTACGAGAGTACAAGTGATCCCCGGCCACCGCTATGTGAGGGCCGTGGGGCTGGTGTCAGGACCACCGCCGTGGGCGGGTAGGAGTGAGGGTCAGCCGGGTCAGGCTGGGGTCCCACAGGGAGGAGAGGAGGCGCAGGTGGGGCAAGGCTGGAGGGGGAGTGGCGTGGAGAGGGGACAGTGGTTCAAGAAAGGATCTGATGAACATGTTGGGACCTTGCCAGCTGTTTGCAGCACCACCTGCTGACCAGGCGTGGGTGCGTGGAGAGGGGGTCCTCTCCATCCGCTGCCCGGCCGCCTTGCCCACACGTCACTCGCAGTAGCCGTGACTTCCTGTCTTTCCTAATTGCAGATTTACGAAGGTGCCTACCACATCCTCCACAAAGAGCTTCCTGAAGTGACCAGCTCCGTCTTCCGTGAGATAAACACGTGGGTCTCTCAAAGGACAGCGGCGGCAGGAACGGCGTCCCCGCCCTGAGTGCCCTGGCCAGCCGTCGGGCCACAGTCGGGGAAGCAGGCAGAGGAAGGGCAGGAGCTGGCTTCTTAGATGTGGCTTGCCAACAAACAAACAAAAATCACAAATTGGAGGAATCCCTAGCGCAATTTACTAAAAACAAAGAAAAAAGACAGTCTTGTCGCACATCAGGCCGTCCGCCACTGGATCTGCCTTAAGTGGTGGACACTTTATGCAAAAATAGGAGGTCACGGCACTTCCCAGAGAATGTGCTGGAAGGCCTTAGGCCGCAGAGCCCTGCCCCGCCTCTCCCGCTCCGCAGGGTCCCAGGACCCCCGCTGCAATAACTGGAGGGGTCCCCTCCCGCCACCCCGCGCCCCGCCCTCACTGCCTCGGCTGGGCCCCCTCTGGCCGCCGGATGCGGGGCGGCGTCCACTTCCCCGGCAGACTGGCGCCGCCGCGGCCCAGCACATGCCTGCACTTCCTCGGCACGTGTCCACCCGTGACCCGCGTCAGCTCCTTGTCCGCCGGGAGCCCGGGGTGGGCTGTGGGGCAGGTGGGGCTTGGCCCAGAAGAGGCACCCTCGCCCCCTTCCCTCCGCGGGGCACGTCAGGGCGGCTGTTCGTCGCTGACTAGTGTTACCTGGGGCTCAGAGGATGGTTGTGTTGGAGATGGAGTGCCTCGTGTGTATAGCGTCTGTTCTGAAGCAGAGCCGGGTGGGGGGGGGCGGGAACCAGGGGCCTTGAAGGCATGGATGCCCGACAGCCCTGTGCAGCCCCGGGGGGCGGGCCTAGGAGCCCCGTGCGGGACAGGCCTGTCCCAGCCCCTGCCTGCCGGGCCGCAGCCGCCCTGGGAGCCTCGGTGCTGGCAGCACAGCTACCTCTGGTGGCCGGAGAAGCTCCCCACGCGGTGGCCCTGCCCACGGCTGCAGGCCTGAGGCCACAGCAGCCCCGCTGCCTTTCTCGGTGCCAAACCCGCAGCCCCCCACCCCTTGGCCCTCAATTGCGCCAGAAGTAAACGGGGTCACCACCCACCCGGGGGGTACTTTGACTTTGAAATGGGACTCGCTGTCAGGTCTTGAGGCCCCACCTGCAGATGTGGCCGTGGTGGGGATGGAGCTGCCGGGGCGTGGAACCTTGGGGGAGGTGCGGTCCCGCCACCCCAAGGCTTCCCTGCCTGACGTGGAGGCTGGGGGCAGGACTCCCCACTCCCTTGCCCCTCCAGCGCTGGGAGCTGATGCCCCACGTGTGCCGTGTTCTTCCAGGTCTGCTTCTCGGTCCACCTCCAAGGGCCCCCGAGCTGCTCACCCCAGCGACCGTCAGCTGGGGGGGGCCTTGGTGCGTGTCTTGCTGCCCCTGCCCCTTGGCAGGGAGAGGCGCCCAGGCACCCAGCCCCGGGGGACGGCGCCTGGGTCCCCACAGAGAGCGTCTTCATCGCCACGTCTTATTCCTCTGGCTTCTCTTCAGAGGAGAAAAACATGTAGAAAATGCAGAGAGGTCGGCCCCACCTGCCCAGCTGGGCAGCCGTGAGGAAGTTCCTGCTCTCGGGCTAAGGACCGGCAGAAACTCCACCCACAAACCCCAGGCGCCCAGCTGTCCCGCCTGCAGGCCACAGCCCACCCCCACCTCCCAGAAGCACGCCGTGGCAAGGCCACATCCCAGAGTAAATACCAGGCCCGTGGGTTGACCAGTAAGCTTTCGATGCATGAATTTATTTATCTGAAAGCTCTTACAGAGGCATATTCAGTCACCTTTACAGATCTGGTTAAAGAATCGCCCATATTTAAAAGAAAAAAGTTCTTTGAAACCAGGACTGTTTCCTCATCTGGGAGGGGACACAGGGTACGTCCACCTGCTGAGTCAGGGGTGCAGGTAGCAGCGTCTGGAGGGCCCCCAGGGAGCACCCTCCCGTCCTTGCTGCACCGAGCAAGTCTTGAACTGGGGTCACCCTCCATGTTGGCGGCTCTGTGCCCATACCTGGAGCACCAGCGCCATGCCATCGCCGTGGTGCAGGGGAGCTGGGCTTGGAAAGGAAGCGAGGTCACACACGGCCTGGGCTCGAGGTGACAGGAGGACAGAGGCCACAGAGGGGCCCTGGACATGCAGCCTATCCAAACCACGCCTGGGAGGACGGACATATTACTCGGGACGCTGGGCCCAAGCACGCCTGTGAACTCGGTGCCGCCCTGTAACTCAGAGGCCACACTGGGCCACACGAAGTGGTTTCACGCCTGAGAAAGTCTCTAGGAAAAGATGCCACCTGCAGCCACTGGAGGTCCCAAGCCCGCCAGGGCCCATTCCTTTGCTGGGATGGGGAGTGGTGACCCCAGCTTCCCCTTGGCTCTTGGGGGCTCTGGAAACCCCCTGCAGGGCCCCACCCTCCTGCTCTTTCCTTCACCAACTGCTGGCATCAGCCTGTTAGGATCATAAGCAATTTACTGGTTATTGTCATTGCTGCCGCTCAGCCACCTTCCTACACGTACGCTGTTAGTGGGGACCCGTGTATTAGAACTCTTAACGCACCAACGTCTGCCACAGCTAACCCTAATAAACACATGTTTTCTGATGGTGTCGTCTGCCTGTCTGTGATCTGACTGCAACGTCCCTTGCGGAGAGACCAGCGGCCCTTTGCGAGGCTGCACTGGGGGTCTGGGCCGGTCCCCTGATACACCCCAGTATGCGGACCTGACTGTCCCTCTTGCGGAGCGGACTGCACGCCAGCTTTCTCGTACAGACGCGGCCACCGCTGCCACCAGAGGCCGGGCCGCCCCAGTTCTGGGCTCCACGGCTGACCCTCCTCCACAGTCCCACGTAACTTCTGACAATTTAGAAATAAGTTCTGATCTCCTCCCCCGTGGCTGCACCTCTGCCTCGCCCACCTGAGCGCAGGAGACCCCAGCTCGGGCGGGTGCCTGCACCCCTCCCTCCGTCGCCCCTGCGCCTGACCCAGAAGCAGAGGCTGTCGGCTGCCTGTCTGTCCAGGCAGACCATCTCCCTCTGGCCCCGCTGGCCCCAGGGCAGTCACTGTCCCTTCCTGCTGGTGGCCACAGCAGCCTCCTCCGGGTGCCCCATCTTCCGACTTGTGTCCCATTGGTCTTTTCCCACATAGCGACCAGAGCGGGTGTTCAACGCGTCAGGCGGTGGCCCTTCCCACTCCAACCCTCGTGGTCCCATCTCACGCAGAGGCGGCCACGGCCCTCCCAAGCCTGCAGGCCCTGGGCCCGTGGCCACACGCCAGCCTCTCTGTGGAGCCTTCCCACCACCCTGTGTGGAGCTACCCACTCCCTGGCCCCCGCCACCACTCCTGCAGCACAGCCACTGCCATCTGACTCGACCGCGTTCTGTGGACCCTCAATAGCCCTGTCCCCCCACCGGAGCTGAGCTGCGGGAGCTGGGTCCTCGCGTCAGACCTCTGTGTGGTTTCCAGGGGTCCCTGGTAAATATCTGTCCAGGGAGGGAGGGGGTGGGGGACCAGTGCTCTCTCTGGGCCAGGCTGGAGCCTGGAACTGGGGTTGTAGGCGCAGGGCCCACTTCTTGGTGGGCGCCCGTGCCCTCACCCAGGCCACACCTCCAAGGGCCCCCTCGGGTTTAATGTTCTGCTGTTGCTGGCTTGAAATCCTCAATCTTTCTGGGCATGGTTCTCCTCCCGAGTTCCTGGACTGCCCTCAGGGTCGCTGCTCTGGACGCTTCCTCGGGCAGGTCGCCCAGCTCCACGTCACTTAGTTCTTCTGGGCTTTATCTTTTCCTTCGTCTGGAACATGTTCCTCTGCCCCCTCGGTGTGTCTGAGTTGCTATTTGTATTTTATGTCTGTTAGTGACGTTTCTCGACCTTGGAGAGGGGGCCTCTGTAGGAGACGTCCTGTGTCCCAGCGGTGCTCTCTCCTCTCGTCACCCAAGCTGCATGCTCTGGGGGGCTGCGTGAGCCCTTCTGTGGCAGGGGGCTGAGCGCGTGGGGCGGCTGGTGGGCCTGCTCGGCCCCTGGCCTGGCTGGTCGCCAGGCCTTGCCATGTGTGGATGCCGCTGGCTGCTGGTTAGCGGGGTCTGGTCACGAGGCGGCGGGTTGTGGAATCCTAGGGGACCCCAGGCTAGTGCTGGCTCCTTGGTGGGCAGAGTCGGGGTCCAGGAGACCCTGGGATGCTGCCCACCCACTGGCGGGTGAGGCCAGGTCCTGGGGTTAGTGCCGGTCTACTGGCAGGCGGAGCCGGGCCCAGGGTTCCCAGAGCTGGTGTTGGATGGCCGGTGGGGGAGCAGTTCCTGACACAGTTGGGTCTGGGGTCCAGGGTGTCCTGAAGCTTGCGGTGACCTGCCGGTGGGCAGGGCCAGGGCCCAGCTGGTCCCAGGGCGGATCTGGCCTGCTCTGGGCAGGCTGGGTCCACAAGCTGCAGGACTGTGGTTTTCTTTTCTTTTTTTTTTTAAATTTAATTTTTATTTTATATTGGAGTATAATTGATTTATAATGTTGTGTTAGTTTCAGTCAGGTGTACAGCTAAGTGATTCAGTTATACATATATACACTGTTTCTCAGATTCTTTTCCCACATAGGTTATTACAGAATATTGAGTAGAGTTCCTGTGCTATACAGTAGGTCCTTATTACCTATTATATATATAGTAGTGTGTATATGTTAATCCCAAACTCTTAATTTATCTCTCCTCTGCCCCCCCGTTTCCCCTTTGGTAACCATAAGTTTGTTTTTTAAGTCTGTGTGTCTGTTTTGTAAATAAGTTCATTTGTATCTTTTTTTTTCTTTTTTCCTTTTAGATTTCACACATAAGTGATATCATATGGTATTTGCCTTTCTCTGTCTGATTTACATAGTATGATAATCTCTGGGTCCATCCATGTAGCTGCAGATGGCATTACTTCATTCTTTTTGATGGCTGAGCAATATTCCATTTTATATCTGTACCACGTCGTCTTTATCCATTCCTCTGTCGATGGACATTTAGGTTGTTTCCATGTCCTGGCTATTGTAAACAGTGCTGCAGTGAACACTGGGGTGCATGTATCCTTTCAAATTATGGTTTTCTCTGGATATATGCCCAAGAGTGGGATTGCTGGCTCATATGGTAGTTCTATTTTTAGTTTTGTAAGGAACCTCTATACCGTTCTCCATAGTGGCTGTATCAATTCACATTCCCACCAACAGTGTAGGAGGGTTCCCTTTTCTCCACACGCTCTCCAGCATTTGTTGTTCCTACTTTTTGATGATGGCCATTCTGACGGGTGTGAAGTGATACCTCATTGTAGTTCTGATTTGCATTTCTCTAATAATTAGTGATGTTGAGCATCTTTTCATGTGCCTCTTGGCCATCTGTATGTCTTCTTTGGAGAAACATCTGTCTAGATCATTTGCCCATTTTTTGATGGGGTTTGGTTTTTTGATATTGAACTGCATGAGCTGATACGTTTTGGAGATTAATCCCTTGTCGGTTGCTTTGTTTGCCAGTATTTTCTCACATTCTGTGGGTTGTCTTTTTTCTTTATGGTTTCCTTTGCTGTGCAAAAGCTTTTAAGTTTATTTAGGTCCCCTTTGTTTACTTTGGTTTTTATTTCTGTTACTCTAGGAGGTGGATTGCAAGAGACCTTGCTGCGATTTATGTCATAGAGTGTTCTGCCTGTGTTTTCCTGTGAGTTCCATAGTGTCCAGCCTTACATTTAGGTCTTTAATCCATTTCGAGTTTATTTTGTGTATGGTGTTAGAGGATGTTCTAAAGTAAGTCCCCTACATAGGAATGAGTTCTGTTCCGAGAGCGCATGCGTAAGTCGTTTGTTTATAAGTCCAACAAAGTTAGCCTAGGTACCCAGCTAACACAATGGGCTATGTAGTACTGTACTGTAATAGGTTTATAAGGCTTTTCACACAAATAATACATAAACACAAAAAATAAAACATTTCCTTTTTTTTTTTTTTTTTTTTGCGGTCTGCGGGCCTCTCCCATTGCGGAGCACAGGCTCCGGACGCGCAGGCTCAGTGGCCATGGCTCATGGGCCCAGCCACTCCACGGCATGTGGGATCTTCCTGGTCCGGGGTCCCCTGCATCGGCAGGCGGACTCTCAACCACTGCACCACCAGGGAAGCCCAAAACATTTTTAATCTTACAGTACAGTACCTTGAAAAGTACAGTAGTGCAACAGCTGGGATACAAGGGCTGGCATCAGGTGAACAGGCAAGAAGAGTTACTGACTGAGGAGGGAGAGGAGGTGGGAGACGGTGGAGCTGAAGCATCGTCAGCAATAGGAGACGGAGGGCGAACTGCAGTTTCACTCACGCCTGACGTTAGTGGAACACATATTTCGTTCGCAACTTGAAGGTTTGTATGTAGGGGACTTACAGTAATTTCATTGTTTTACATATAGTTGTCCAGTTTTAGGGCTGTGGTTTTCTTGGCCTGGTGTCTGCCCCCTGCTGGGCAAGGCTGGTCTAGCAGCCTGAGCAGGCTCCCTGGAGGGTAGGGCAGGTGCCTGCCCACTGGTGGGTGGAGCTGCGCCGTCTGGTGGGCAGGGCCGTGTCCCAGGGGGCTGTGAGCTCAGCAGGTCCCAAGGCAGCCTGTCAGCTGACGGGTGGGGCTCTGTCCCCCAGGGGGCTGTTTGGCCCAAGGCTCCCAGCACTGGGCCTACAGGCTGTTGGGTGGTGCTTGGTCTTGGCGCTCACAGGCCAAGATGTCAGCCCAGCAGCACAGCAGCTGTGTTCACGGGCCGAATGTCCCCCTGTGTATCTGCCACCGGCGTCTGTGTCCCCAGGGTGAGCCTCAACCGCCCCCCACCTCTGCAGGAGACCCTCCAAGAACAGCAGGTAGGTCTGGCCCAGGCTCCCATCAAATTACTGCTTCTGCCCTGGGTTCTGGTGCGTGTGAGGTTTTGTGCGGCCCTTGAGGAGTGGGGTCTCTGCTCCCTCGTCCTGTGGGGCCCCTGCAGTCAAGGCCCGCTGTCTTCACAGCCAGATGCTCTGGGGGCTCCCGGTGCCGGACCCCCGGGCTGGGGAGCCTGACGTGGGGCTCAGAGCTCTCACTCCTCGGGGGGAACCTCTGCAGGGTCATTATTCTCCAGTGTGTGGGTTGCCCACCTGGGGCTAAGGGACTCCTGCTGTCTCGTCGTCGTTCCTTCTTTATGTCTTTAGCTAAGGGACTCCTACTGTCTCGTCGTCGTTCCTTCTTTATGTCTTTAGCGATAGAAGATATTTTCTGGCAGGGTTTGGTCTTTTCCGTGGATGGTGGTTCTGCAGGTGGTTGTGATGTTGGTGTGCTCGTGAGAGGAGGTGAGCTGCTCTCCTGAGATGACTTGTGATGAAATTTTCAATCATTTTGGAATAGGTCCCACGGGGTGGCCAGAGCTGGCTGTCCCCTGTGCAGAGGCCCCCTGGGTGGCACGTAGACCTGAAGGATGGTCCCCTCCCAAGGCCTGCACTCCTCCTACAGCCCAAGCCTCATGGGGTTGACTGTGGGCAGTATCCTCTCTGGGCTGTTCCTGCCTCCTGGGAGCACCCACAGAGCACAGACTCCTGCTGAGGGCCATCACGTGGCAGGTGCCCCATGGTCTTGGGGCTGCCCCCAGATCCAGGACGGGGTGACACAGCTTGCCTCATCTTGGTGGGGCAGGAAGAGGGACGATGGAGCGCCAGGCCGGCCCAGCAGGGGAGAGCACGAGGTGAGCATGAGAGGGGCGTGTCCGAGGGGCTCGGGGTAGATGGGAAGGGAGCACAGGTTGGTCCCAGGACTGGGACTCAGGGACGGAGATCTCCAGCAGCAGCAGCACCCCGCCCGGGACGGTGCGTGGGGGGAGCCTGCGGTGGGGGTGCAGTGCTGGGACCAGACACCGGAGGTGTCTGGAGCCTGGGGTAGAGGACACGGCGGTGGCCAGGTGGGGGCTGGGTGGGAGCAGCAGCTGCTGTCCCACTCACGGCCCTGAGTGTGTGGCTTCCAGCCCGTGGACCAAGGAGGCTGCTCCTGCCACAGCACCCTTATCCCAGCCCACTGGGAGGGAGGAAAGGAGAGGGGCAGGGTGAGCTTTGCAAGGACGAAACCAGAGACCCCATCTGCCGTTTCTGCTCACATCTAGGACCTGGTGGCGTGGCCACGGCTCAAGGCAGCAGGGAAGCTGGGAAATGAGCCAGGTGCCCACAGCAAAGGGCGGGCACAGAGCTCAGAGAGACAGCAGGCTGTGCCCAGGAACCAAGCATGCACCCCAGGCTTTCCAGGAGGGGAGACCTGAGCTCAGCATCCACCTGGAAGATGCCAACACGGCAGGTAAGAGTGAGCTAGAGGTGAGGCAGGGCCCCAACTGGGGCCGAGCTGGCAGGAGGCGGCTACCGTGGAGGCTGGGTGGCGGCTACCGTGGAGGCTGTGTGACAGCTACCTCGAGGGCCGAGGAATCAGGAGAACACGAGTGTCCATCTCCACGACTCCATGGGTAAGAAGGGGCTACACCACGTGCCCAGAATTGCTCGTGTCCCATCTTCCAGGAACGAGGTGAGTTCACGTCGAGGTTCAGTGGGCTGAGCCCCACCCACCCCTGCTGGTGCCTCCTCAGGACCCCGTCTCACTCCAGGTTTGGTGGTTGGTAGTACTGCTCCCACTTAGACCGATAAGGATGCTGGGGCTCTGATGTGCTCTAGCCCAGGTCCCCGGCCCACGTGCAAGACAGCCGCTGCCTCCCCGAGGTGCAGGTGGTGACCACCCAGGTGCAGGGTGCTGATGGGACTCGGAGAACTAAGCCACTGGCCGGGGGGTGGGGGGCTGGAGTGCCTGAGGGCAGCTTCCTGGCTCCAGGGCCCCCCCTGCAGAAGTCCCTGCCTGAGGCTGTGCTTCAGACTTTTACCAAAGTGAGAATTTTTATGCTAGTAGAGCGCTCCAGGAATGAAGGCTGCCCCTCGCCCTGGCAAGAGCACTCCTAACTTTGTGACGGCACCCTCACTCCTCCTCACTCTGCCGCATTGAGGCAGACACTGAAAGCTATGTAGGAGTTTTCCAGGTGGAGGAGCAAACATATGCATGCCTTTTTTTTTTTTTTTGCAGGTGGGAAGATTATTATAGGATGGGTTAAAAAAACGTATATCTTTAGGTAAGAGCCAGGACTAGGGCGAGGCAAGTGAGGCACTCCCCTCAGGCACACAAGGGTGCACCAAAAATCATTCATAGTCATTAAAAATAAGCAATAGTTTAATGTAATACTTTACTTTTAAATCAAAATTAATGATGAACTTTCAAAGCAGGATTCCTGGTTGTCTTTTGCTCCAGTCCCCCGGGACTCGGCACAGCACGGTCGGTCGGCTTGTGGCCGCTGCCCCGCCGGCAGGCCCTCTTCGCCCTTACACTCCACTTTACGTACAAGCCGTTTTTCTTTTCTGTTTTTGCTTACTCTGTTAACGGTTGATCTGTTTTTCCCAATGGGATCTTGTGATGGAATAGAATGCATATAAAATTTCCTAGTAAAATGTATGGAAATTTTTGATTCAACAGTGTTCACTTCGAGGAGGCCCTGGGCTGAGGGTAAAACAGTGGCTTCCATCCTCAGCACCCCCTGGACTGATACGCACCACAGCCAGTGGCTGAGGCGGGTGCAGGGAGCCAGGCCAGGTCTGCTTAGCTGGGGCCCTGCGCCCCAAGGTGCAGGCTGGGCTGAGGCCCCACGGCGAGCCATATGAGCAGCTGCTCAGTAAGCGAGCTCAGAAGCCCTGCCTTAGCTCACCTGAGGGCAAACAAACACCTCTGGCCCCACGAAACCTCCCAGGGCCAAGGGGAAACCCTGTCCCCAAGGGGGAGTCTGGTCATCAGAGGGGCTGCCTACTCAGACCCACAGACGCGGGGCCCTGACCCGAGCTCCCCCGACCCTGTCCCTGGTACACAGGCTCCCACGGTGAATTCAAGCTTTATTGCCGCCTCCGCCCAGGAAAGCATGCGAGGAGGGGCCAGGAGCAGGTGGGACGTGGGAGGGAGGCCCTAAGAAACGGCCCGCCAGGTTTCCCTGAGTGGTGCCCAGCCCCAGGGTCTTGGGGCTGGTTTAGTGCTGCGGGAGAGGCCTCATCCCCAGGTGCCCCTCCCCGGGGTCCCCAGGCACAAAGAGGAGGGGAGACCCCGCCGAGCGCCTACCGGCGCGGTGACGCCCCGAGCTCACAGACCACATGGCGCGCAGCCCTCAGCAGTCCAGGCCGACAGACGCCAGCAGGTCCTCCAGCGCCCGCAGCTGCCGCTCTGCCTGCTCCATGGCGCTGCACGTCTGCGCGGTGCTGCCCAAGTGGAAGCGGATGTCGTCCACCAGCGGGATGGAGTCCGTCTCCTGCCGGGCCGTCACGGCCGCGGCCTCCTCCTTCACCGCCTCCACGAAGTCCTCCCGCTCCAGCAGCTGCGGACAGGCCAGCTCAGGGCACGCCCGCCACCCACCCTCAGCCACCCCGGGCCCACGCTCACCTTCTCGATGACCTTGGCCATGTACTTCGTGCACTGGTCCTCCAGGCGCGCCAGGCCAAACAGCTTGGCCACGCGCCACACGCCCACCACGCTGTCCTCGTCCAGCAGCTGGGCCAGGCCACGGCCACACAGCTGCTTCAGGCCTGGCAACAGGTACATGTCAGCCACACTCAGCACGTCGTAGGCCAACTCGGGAGGCAGCTGTGAAGAGAACGGAGGTGAGGAAGGGCACCCGAGACTTAAGAATGGGGTCCACGGGCCGAGCCAGGGGCTCACGTTGCAGGCCAGCTCTGCCCCGAGCCCCACAGCCAGAGCCCATGTTTCCCACCTGCTGTGGCAAGCACGGCCTCCAGAGGACGAGGGAAGCTGGGTGCAACTTTCACCCAGTCCAGGCGGGGACACCTGCTTGGCCGTCACCCCGTTCTCTGGGAGCAGCTGTGACAGGGATCCTACAGCCCACTGACCCCTTCTGGGAGGAAGTGTGCTAACCCTGCCCTGGGCGCTCACCGCAGAGAAACAAGAAACAAACCCCCTTCCTCAGTCACCATATTACTACAGTGACCAGCACACACGCGCACAAGCAGGCAGTGCACACCTGCCGCCTCCTCACCTGGGGCAGCTGCCTCGGGGCAGCCAAAGGGCCCTGTGGTGACCCCAACGCATCCCCACTGTTGCAGGGATTCAGGGTGACTGTCCCCGCCCACCCCGTGGCTGGAAAACTTGGGGACCTCAGGTGGCTACACTGTGTCTCCAAGTGCCAGGTGCTCATGCCATGAGTCTTGTCACTCATCCTTGCCCACCCCTCCACCTGATAGAAAAGTTCACACAGGACCCACACTCCAGCCTCATGGAGAACAGGCCTCCCAGAGCCAGTCCAGACCTGGGCGCTCCCTCTAAGCCCCGTGGTGACGTGGCCTGTGTAGCCCCCCCAAGCCCTGCCCAGCGCGCACACCTCGGTGTGGTCACTGTAGACGTAGTACAGCACATGGGTGAAGACGGCGGGCGAGACGTCGTGCAGGGTGATGGCCAGGAGGCCGCCTGACGCCTCCAGCTCCTCGTTCTCGCGGAAGTGGTCATCCAGCAGGGCCCGGAAGTAATCGCTGCGGCCACAGAAGAAGGCCTGTGGGAGGCTGGGCTCAGGATGGGCCAAGACTTGTGCCTGGAGGAGCTGGCCCGGGGCTTAAGGCAGGGGTGGGGGTCCGGAGGGAAAAAACTTAGTACCTTGTGACAGAGGAAGCTGTAACCGTCCACTCGGAAGCAGACATCAGGACAGCTGCTGAAGCCGTCGCAAGGGAAGGGCAGCTCGCCAAGATCACCCTGGCGGGGGACAGCAGAGCAGGTGCCACCAGAGCAGGCAGGAGACGGGAGAGCAGCCGGCCCCGGCCAAGAGCCCGTTCTAGCTCATCCTGGAGGACGACCGCTGCCCCGCGTTGACTTAGATACAAGACAACTAAAGCAAGCAGGCTAGCTCAGAAAAGGGAAGCAACTGGGCTCTAGGTTTAAACCGCATACCCATCCCCAGACACGCCCCCTACCCACAAGCCCAGCCCAGGCGGGTGTGCTTACCCGGAGCTCGGGGGGCAGGGCACAGTCGGCCAGCAGGGCCAGGTCCTCCCGCAGCCGGGGGTCTACCTGGGGGGGCTCAATGGTCAGCACCTTCACACACGTGCCTGGCTTGGAAGCCACTGTGGAGGGGAGAACGCAGCTTCAGGGAGCCGGGCGGCCCGCCAGCTGCTGCCTGAGGCCCCGGGCCCCAAGTCCTGGACACGCACACTCACACTTGGCCTCCAGGTCGCCGAGCAGGTCCCACAGCTGGCACTGCTTGGCCAGACGCTCACAGTCGCCGACATGCTCCACACCGACGTCCAGGCAGCCTGGGTATGGGTGCAGGGCTGGGGGGAGGCTCAGAGCCTGAGGGGGCCCTCGGCTGCCCCGCGGCCGTGCCTCGGCCCACCACCCGAGTTCTACAGGACCCGGGACAGACGAGAAGGGCTCCTCTGTGGGTGGGAAAACCCAGCCCAGGAGGCAGCTGGAACCACCCTGCACCCCAGGGGATGAGCCCCAGGAGAGAAAAAGTGGCGCCAAAGCCACGTCTGGGTGTGCTGCAGCCCCTCCCTACCCAGACCCAGGGCTCACCTGTGTACAGGTACTGCAGGAGGGCCCCAAAGGCCACGGGGTTGATCTGCAGGCAGAGACCGCAGGGAGACAAGGTCGGAGACAGCCGCTCAACACAAATTCCCTGCTCACCCTCTGCCCTCCCCATCCCCGGGAGGGACGCACCAGAGGGTGCCTGAGGACCACGACACTTTTGCCCTTCCATTTGGTGTCGAGCATGTGTGCGAAGTAGGTGCTGCGAGCACCCAGGATGCAGCGATGTGCCCGGAAGGACTTGCCGTGCACTAAGAAGACCACGTCGCTGTGGATGCCCTGCTCCAGGAGGCTGGGGGCAGTGGAGGGGGTCCTCAGCAGTGCCGCCCCCAAGTCCCCCCACTGCCC
Organism: Orcinus orca; assembly: GCF_937001465.1. Lineage (NCBI taxonomy): Eukaryota > Metazoa > Chordata > Mammalia > Artiodactyla > Delphinidae > Orcinus > Orcinus orca. The sequence goes on along the minus strand of NC_064568.1, from coordinate 1,111,575 downwards.
CCCCTCAGCCCCACACCGGCCACGCCCACCACAGAGCCTCTGTGCAGGGCTGTCTCGCGCTCAGTCTCACCGCAGCAGGCAGCTATAGTAGTAGTCCCGCCGCCGGTAGGAGGCCGTCACCTGCTTGTAGTCACGCAGGGCCCGGCGGATGGCCTCGCTCTGGGCCCCGTAGAGACAGCGCTCCCCATCGAAGGTGTTGGCCTCGCAGCGGGCTCCTGGGGACGGCAGGGCTGCCCAATCTGCAGGGCCATGGGGCTGCCCGCCACAGCTGGGGAGGGGCCTGGGGGAGAGGCGCAACTCCCCCTCCCCACCCCACCTACGGGGCCCGAGTCGCCCTGGGCCTGCTCGTGCCCCAGCATCCTCCCTGCTGGGGCCCAGGCACACGCCACACACCACACAAAACAGACGGCTTGGAGGCCGGCCCTAATCTGTGCACTGGCAGTCTGGGGACACACCCTAGGCAGAAGAGTCCCCCGTCCTCACCTAACTGAGGTTCCTGGGGCAGAAAGACATACACAGGTTAGCAAATGACGTCAGGTGCTCTGAAAAAGAAGCTAAGCAAGATGAAGGGTGACAGTGGTGGCAGCTGCCACAGGAGAGGCTGTGGAAGGTCACTGTGGCAGAAACAAGGTGCAGAGACGTGAAATGAGTGAGAGCCATGCCAAGACCTGGGAAAGGCCTTCTGAGCAAAAGGAACAGCAAGTGCAAAGGCCCTGAGCGGCACGTGGGGAGGCAGCAGAGGGCTGGCGGGGCGGGAGGGGGCGCCTGTCAAGGAGCAGCTCAAGGCAGGCCAGGTTCTCTAGCTCATGGGAAACACAGCAGGGAAGGCACTCAGGCCAGGAAGCAGGTCACACTGGCCGTGGGGCATGCCCACTGTGGCAAGGACAACACACGGTAGAGGACAGGGAGGGGCAGCCGCAGGGACGCTGACCCGGGGCTGCGGAGCTGAGGGGAGAACCGGCTCTGAGGGCAGAGCTAAGGGCATTGCTGACGGGGTGCGGGACTGAGAGGGGATGCCAGGGCCCCTGGGCACAGCCCACGTCCACCGCCCCACCCAGCCCTGCCCTGCGCACTCACCGTTGGCTAGCAGGTAGAGCACCAGCTCTTCGTGTCCACAGAGGCAGGCATAGTACCTGAGGGGGAGATGGGCGGGGCAGGGGCGCTGTCAGGCCTGCAGGCCCCGCCCACCCTACCCACCCCCTGCCCCCCCCCCCCCCGGCACTCACAAGGGGGTGCTGTCCCACTTGTCCCGCACATTCACCTCCACGTCTCGCTGCTCCAGCAGGTACCTGGGCAGGGGAGGTCAGAGCCTAGGTCAGGATGGGTTTGGGGTCTGGAGAGGAGACCTGCGGAAGGGGAAGGAGGAAAGCCTCCCCAGGTGAGGGCAGAGACCAGAGCAGGACAGGCGTTTAAGGCAAAGGAGCCACGAAGAGTGGATGTGGGAGCCCCTGGGCGTCGGAGGCCCCAGAGCTGAAGAGGCTGACCATCTGGGCTGAAGGCTGAAGGGAGGGAGGGAGGGAGGGAGGGAGCGGGGAGGAGGAGGAGGAGGAGGAGGAGGAGGGGGGGCCCTGCCTCCACCCGAACCCTCGGGCTGCATGGGGTGGCAGGTTAGCCTTCCCAGGGCAGAGGGACTGGAGGTGGACAGGACGACCAGGAGACTTGCAGGCGTCCTGGCAGCGTGGAAACGAAAAATGGACAGATTATATAGAAGGCGGAAGTCAGGAAACAAAGCAGCAGAGGAGACGGGTGAGGGGAGACCACGAAGAATGGTGATGGACAGGAACCCACTCCGAGGAGACGCCCAGGTTGGATCTCAGAGTGCACCACACTTTGGGGGCTACCAACTAACTCCCAGGTGTCACCCGACCCTGGGGAGGAGCCCGGAGAAGCTGCGGGGCTCAGGAAGTCCCCGACTGGCCCAGGGGACGGCGCCAGGGGAGGTCGGGACCAGGGATGGGGGAAGGAAAACAGGTGCCTCATATCCCACATCAGCAGCCCCCTCCCCTCCCCGTGCGGCCCGCGGAGACGGCGATTGCAGCACCCGGGCTGCGTCAACCGCAATTAGGAGTTCCCGAACTTCTGAGAACCAGAGGCTGGTTCCGGGCCACAGGCGTTCCCAGCGCGGGGTCCGCAGCTCATCAGAGGAGCCACGTAGGGGGCGTCCCAGGCCTGCCCCCAGGGTCTGACCTCCGGGCCCTTCTCTTCTCTCTGCCCCTCTCCGCCTCCTCCGGGCGTCCGCGTGGCAGTCCTCCCCTCCGGGACTCCCGGAAAAAGTCACGCCAGCACCCGACCCCCGCGCCCCCGCTCAGAGAGCTGCCTGGACCGGGGCGGTCCTGCTTCGGCGCCCGGGCCGCCCCCCACCCCCACCCCGGCCAGGAGCTCCGCGGGCGGCCGACTCACACCCTCCTCGGGGCCACGGCTCCTCACCGCACTCGGCCCACGTCCCCCTTCCTGCAGCTGGAGAACAGGTCGCAGGTATCCATGGCGCGGACGTCCCCGACCCCGGCCCGGCGACCCCAGGGCAGCGGCGAAGCCCCGCCGGATATAAACACGCCGCGCCGCGCCGCGCCCCGCCCGCTCCGCCCGCTCCGCAGCGGCGCCTGCCGCCCGGAGGACCGACCCGGGATGTGCCCGCCCCGCCCCGCCCCGCCCCGCCCCGCCCCTTAGTCCACCGCCTCCGCTTATCACACACGTTCTCCCCCCACTCCGCCCCCAAGCGCAAAAACCAGTCGCGCAGGCGGAGGCGCGGGGCCCGGCGTGCTCTCCGGGCGGCTTTAATGGGGTCCCGGGGCAGCCCCTCGGGGCGTCGGGTGGGGACGGGGATGGGGCCGAGGTGCGTCGTGAGTCGGGGGAAAGCGGGGACCCCGCGCCGAGGGCCGGGCGGGGCACAGCCCCTCACAGGTGCGTGTCCTCCTCGAATACGTCCGAGTCCTCGGGGTCGCGCTTGCCCCCCATGAGCGCGCTCCAGCCCCCCGGGCCGTTGACGGCGCCGCCGCCGTTCAGGCTGGGCTGCTTCTCCTGCATCTCCGACTGGCTGTCGCTGGCCACGTCCAGCGTGGGGTTGTCGTGGCAGCCGTTCTCCACGAAGCGCAGCTCCTCGCCGTGCGACTGCGGCGGGAGGGGCCGCTGGGAGAGCACGCCGGGCCCCCGCCGCCCCCGCTTCATCCCCTCACCGGGCCTCAGGCCGGCGGCCAAACCGCACGCAGGGAACCCCAGCGGACCCTGATGGACGCAGGCCCTTTCGGCTCTGGGTCCTTTCTTAAAATGACTACTGACCCTGCACACGGAACAGACCCATGGCCTCCCTGACACCATCTGGTCCCTCCCGCCAGCACCGACCCCTTCTAAAGGGGCTCATGGGAAACAGGAGCTTTGTGCCCGGGCCCCTCCTTTGCGGGGAGCCGCCAGGCTGCTGGAGCCTCCTGTTGACGCCAAGCCCCCAAGCCAGGGCCTGTCTGATGAGGCATCCACAGGAGCCCAGGCCTGCAAGGCCGCCCGCCCCCCAGCAGCGGCCCTGCGGGTGCAGCCAACGTCCCGCTCCCTGCACCTCCAGCACCTAATGCGAGGCCGGCGCCCTGCAGAGGGCAACTGGGGGCCAGGCCCTGCACTAGCGCCTCACCCGCAGTCACCCCACCGGCAGATGGGGACACTGAGCCTCAGATGCCTGAGCTGGGCACCCCCTCACCGGCACCACCGCGGCCCAGCCCCCTGCCCCTGAGCTCCACGCTCGCTCACCACGTGTTTCAGCTTGGGCAGCCGGCGCTGCCAGCAGTTATAGAGCAGGCCGAGCACGATGATGATGACGCAGATGGCGCCGATGGCCACCAGCACCACAAAGAGCGTCCCGTAGTCGCTGCGTACCTGGCTGGCCCGCGCCTGGCAGCTGCCGGTGGTGGAGTAGTTCTGGATGCCAATCTGAGGGCGGGAGGGCCCGGTTCCTTAGCCGAGATCCTAGGGTGCCAGGGCTCCCCACAGGGCCCTTGGGGTCGGAGCTCAGGGACGGGGAACAGGCTTGCCCGATCTCCAGCCCACGCTGCCTGAGGGCGCCTCCACCCCCAGACTCCTCACAAACCCTGCTGCAGGCGGCCTTTGGCCCTAAACCCACCTGGTGGTGGCCCTAACCCCCCACTGAGGTTGGCCCCATGCCAGCAGTCACAATCCACACGGTCCCCACCAGCTTGAAAAAGGACACGAGCAGTTGTGAAGCTCTCTCCTCACATTCTCCACCACACACCGCAAGGAACTGCAAACACAGCTTCTACCTTGGGGGGCAGGGGTGTCCCGGTACCATTATGGCCATTGTGGGCCAGAGAGAGTGCACGTCCTCGGCCACCCCCAGTCTCCCAGCTTCCTCCCTCTTCCCACTGGAGTGGTCACCAATGTCATTTAGCGCCCAGCACCCCCGACACTGCGTTGTCTCGAGTGGGCGGCCTTCTCTGGCCAAGTGTCTGCTCTGTCCCCACCGGGTCAGGCAGACACTCTCCACAATCAGCATCTCGGGTGGAGGAAAGCAGGAACGGCGAGGTGCCGTGATCAGATGACAGGCGCCAGGGTGAGGGCGCCGTCCACTGGCTCCGGCGCAGAGACCTGGGAGTCCCCCTTTCTAAAGCCAGGTATTAGCTCTTCTTCCTGTGAACCACCTGTATATTTCCAGCACTTTCTCTATTCTCTTTTTAAGTTACCACGGCTCAGGTCTCCTGCTAGACTCACCACCAATGCGCGTGCTAAATCTGCCCACTAACGTATGTCCAAAGACCCAGCATGCCTTTCGGCCGAATCAGTCCGAATGAAACGTCCGGAAAAGCCAGAATACCCAGGGGAGGGGAGAAGCAGAAGGGTCTGTAAAAAAGGTTAAACCCCACTTTCCACCAGCCCCCCAGTGTTCGTGAACCCCAAGTCTCACAACTGGACCGGCCCCCGTGGCTACCCAGGTGGTGTAGGTACAGCATCACGGTGAAAGGCCCAGGCTCTTGAATCTCTCAGGCCTGGTCCAAAGCCTGGCTCAGCCACGCACTCGCTGTGCCATTTTGGGCAGGTCACCTCCCTGCTCTGGGTTTCAGCTCCCGTCTTAAATGGGGCACCTATGGTACTCAACAGGGGGCCTTATTTACTGCTTACAACCCCGGGGTGGTGCTCAGGGCCGGGTGAGAGAACCCAGTCTGGCACTCAGCACACTTATCAAAAAGCCGCAAACCACCACGGAGGCCACCCCCAGCCTGGCGTGGACTAGATAAGGAGGTGGGGCCTCAGCTCTGTCAACAAACACTGGAGGGCTCTCAAGGGACTTCCCTGGTGGTCCAGGGGCTAAGACTCCACACTCCCAATGCAGGGGGCCTGGGTTCGATCACTGGTTACGATACTAGATCCCACATGCCACAACTAAGAGTTCACATGCCACAACTAAAGATCCCTCATGCCGCAACTAAGACCCGACACAGCCAAATAAATAAATATATAAAAAACAAACTAAAAACACTGCAAGGGGCTTCCCTGGTGGCGCAGTGGTTAAGAATCTGCCTGCCGATGCAGGGGACACAGGTTTGAGCCCTGGTCCGGGAAGATGCCATGGAGCAACTAAGCCGCGGAGCAACTACGCCCATGTGCCACAATTACTGAGCCTGCACTCTAGAGCCCGCAAGCCACAACCACTGAGCCCACGTGTCACAACTACTGAAGCATGCGCACCTAGAACCTGTGCTCTGCAACAAGAGAAACCACGACAATGAGAAGCCGCCGCATCACAACAGAGTAGCCCCCGCTCGCCGCAACTAGAGAAAGCCCGTGCACAGCAACGAAGACCCAACGCAGCCAAAAATAAATAAATAAATAAAAAACAAACAAACAAATACTGCAGAACTCTTGAGAACTAAGGGGACTGATAAGGCCCCTGGATTCCAGTGAATGGACGGGGCCTGGAGGACACGGGCTGTCCTCAAGAAGGGAGGTGAGGAACTGCACTTCCTCCTCTGGGGAAGGTGGATCTGGAGTAGAGGTCGGCCAGCCTGTCTCCTCAGCCCAGGTCCCTGGGGCTGGCCAGGTGGGCGGTGGACTGCCTGGGTCGCCCCACCCCACCCCACCCCGGGGCCCCCGAGCTGGCTCAGTGGGGAGTGCCTGGTGACACTTTCTTTTGTGCCTTTGGGAACTGTGCCACGTTCTCCCCACCCACCAGGCTTCTGCACGATTTCGCTTCTCTGCCGCCCACCAAAGAACTCCGCTTACCCTCCAAGATCCCCTCGGGGGGCCCCTCCCTCTGCATCCTCTCCTGACCACCTCCCTCCACGGCTTGGGTCTGCGCCTGCTGTCGCATGTCACACGCACCGCAGCTGGTAGCTCCGTGCTCCTCGGGAGCTGGGCCTCGGAGACCGGAGACAGGAGCTGTCCAGAGCTGCTTCAGGCCGCACCCCGCCACGCAGGCCCTCACGCCTCAGGGAAGGCAGCCCCGCCCCAGAGTTTTAGGGGTGCAGGGAGCACGGCCACGCTCTTACCTCCACCAGGCTCCTGCGGATGTCGCCCAGCATGGAGAGGACATCTTGAGTGGGCACCACCCCTAGGGAAACGCACCATCAGCACAGCCCTGGCCGCAGAGCTGCTCGGGCTCCTGACCCTCGGACCCCATCTGAGCCTCCGAGCCTCACTCCCCAGCGTGGAGCCCACACCGACCATGACCCGTACCTGCTGCCCACCCGCTGGCCCCTTCCAGAAGCCACACCCACGGCCCCTCCCCCACCACACAGAGTACACGGGCCTGCGCCTCCCTCCCGACCAGGGTGCACTCATCCTCCTTCTCTCCAGAACCCAGGCCTGTGGGCGTCACTGAGCCCTGAACCAGGCAGTCCAGCTGGGACTCAGCTTGCCCTCCCCACAGCCCCCACTCACCCTGCTCGCCCACCAAGGTCATCAGCAGGTGCCGCTCCTTCTCGCTGGGCTTGCTCAGGGAGATGTGCCAGTCCCCGTGGCGGCTGCGGCCGTGGCGGGGCAGCGCCTCCTCCACCAGGGCCAGGAGCTGCAGCCCCCGGTGCCGCCGGAACACCTCCTGCGAAGGCAGAGAGAAAGCCCCGCGTTCGGTGAGGGGTGATGCCCCCTGACCCCAGCCTCTAGGCCTGGGCCCCTCTGACCCGGGAAAGGCCAGCGGGCTGCCCAGAGTGGCTGCTCAGGGACCTCTGGGGACCACGGAGGAGGCTGTGACCCTGGCCTCGGGGGACAGTGGGCACAGGAAGACCTGAGTCCACTTGGTCCCTGCAGGCGTCCAGGTGCCCCCTCCTGCCTTGGCCTCTTGCACTCACGCGGGGCCTGGTGTCCAAACGTGTCATGTGACGGACGAGTATGTCGGGGGGGAGGACAAGAGAGTGCGCGTCAATACGGCCACCGAGGTGGGAGGCATCCTCCCCAAACTCCCCTCCGCCTGTCACTGGAGAGACAGGGCTCAAAGCTGGGCAGTCAAGAAAGAGTCTGCTGTAGAGAACGAAGGTGTGGACACCGAGGCGGGAAAGCGGGGGGTGGGGATGAACTGGGAGATTGGGGTTGACATATATACACTAATATGTATAAAATAGATTAAAAAAAAAAGACGCCTGCGTCCTCGCAGGGTGCAGCGGTGCCCAGGACAATTAGCAGAGGTGGCCATAATGGTAGACCCCTGGCCGCAGGGAGGGGCAGGAGAAGGGAAAGGAGACTTCTTTCCCATCTGGCGCTCTTGTGCTGCTGAGATTTCCTTCAGCTTGTACACAGGTAATCACACAAAAACAAAAACAAGAGGCTGGCAAGAGGCTGGCACTGAACAGGAACTTGGCACGGGGCAGGAGGCCTTGCCTCTGGCTCCCAGCCCGTCACTGTCCCTTCCTGGCCCGTCTGGGAAGAGGCCCTCCTCTGGCCGGGTCCCCCGACCCCTGGCCCCCAGCAGCCCCTCCCTCCTGTACGTGGGCTCCTATCTCCAATGCTCCCAGCCGCGGGGCCGCGAGCCAGGTGTCTCTGCCCATGAGACCCAGGCGTCTCTCCAGGCCAGCCTTGTGGGCTCTCCTTTCTGCTGGGGCCCAAGCTAAGGAGCGTGGCTGTCACGCTACTGACGTGATGAAGGGCCTTGTTGCCATGGCAAGTGCCCAGTGCAGGCTCTCACGAGTGTTAGGCTCAGCAGCCTAAGAGAGGCCTGCTCAGTTCCCCACCTGGGAGAAGGCTGGTACCTGGAGATGGCCCGAGCGAGCGGCTCGGGAAGCCCCAGCTCCTGAAATGGCCGCTACCGTCCGTGTGTGCGCGTGCAGGGGAGGGGCAGCCGTGCCTGAGCCCTCCTTGGGGCGGCGCCTCCCCGTGTGTGTGGGGGCTGCAGCCCTGTGCGCCACCACCTGCGCACACCCCCCATTTTCAGGGTCCAGACGTTTGCCTGGCTTAAGCCCTAGACCCACAAAGTCAGTTCTGGGAGGGTCTGATGACTAGGTGTCTCATACATTCATTCTGTAGATGGGAAGTGAGTGTCAGTGGCTTTGGAATCAAATATGGACTCAAATCTTGGTTCTGCCATTCATCGGCTCTGGGACCTTTAGCAACACACTGCACCTCTCCGAGCCTCAGTTTCCCCATCTGAAAATGTGGGCATCGGGCCTAAATCCGTGGGCTTACTGTGAGGATTGAAAGGACTTATTCAGTCATAGGTGCTGGGACGACTGGATATCTCAGCAGAAAAGAAAAAACATACCTGGACTCATAGGTCACACCATACACCAAAGTCAATTCCAGATGCATTTCAGATCTAAAGCTTTTAGAAACAAGCATGGCCTTGGAGTAGGCAAACATTTCTAAATTGGACCCGACGAAACCACTAACCATGAACGAAAAAACTGATAAGTTGGAGTATTTTATGATGAAGTTTAAAAAAATTAAGAACTTCCATTTATCAGAGGGTACTATTAAGAGGGTGAAAAGGCACCCCACAGGGTAGGAGAAAACATTTACAATATGTATACGAGACAGAGGTTTCATATCCAGGACATATAAATAATTTACAGACATCAATAAATAAAAAGTCAGATAACCCAGTCAATAAATGAGCAAAAGATCTGATGAGGCACTTGACCAAGAGGCTAAAACACACATGAAAAGCTGTTCAACTTTGTTAATCATCAGGGAAATGCAAAGTAAAGCCACAAAGTAGTGCCACCACACTACATACCTCGCAAAATGGTTAAAATGAAAAACAACACCGATGGCCGGCAGACGCGGCAGCCCCAGAGCACCCGGGTGCTGCCACGGTGTCACTGGCACAGTCACCGTGGAAAGTCGCTGGACGGTATCCAGGGAAGGTGAACGTGCGCATACACGCTGACCCCACGGCGCCACCCGTTGGAATGTGCCCGAGATGTCACAGGAAGACAAATACTGTGCGATCCCACTAACATGAGGGGCCCAGAGCACTCAGATTCACAGAGACAGAAAGTAGAAGGGTGGCTGAGAGAGGGGGGAGATGGAGTTGTTTAATGGGGACAGAATTCCAGTTTCTGCAAGATGAAAAAGTTCTGGAGATCTGTTTCACAATAATGTAAATGTACTTAACACAACCGTACACTTAAAAATGATTAGAATGATAAATTTTATGTTAGATTTTTTTACAATTAAAAAATCCACCGTAAAAAATAATATTGACTAATTCGGTGGATGTCGAGTATTAAATGAGAATAACAAACCAGACAAAAACAGGGAAAGCTGAATGAAAGCTATAAGCTTCTATGTGTTCTTTGGGAAAAGAACAGAGACATTAACTTTAGACTTCATTGTTCAAGTATGTGCCCCCCAAACTCCAGAGTCTCAAGTCCCCATGAAAGCCATGAGAGCTCCTTGAAGAATGCTGATTCCGTGTCCGGGGAAGGGAACATTCAAGAACAGCCTGGAACATCCTTGTGCACAGAAAGCAGGGAAACTAGCAAACACTAAAGGTTGGTCAAAAGGACTCAGAAGCCAACTCTGAGCTGAGGCTTTCACTGGCCAAAGATGGCATTGTAGGCAACGCAGGCTGCCTGCCACTCAGTTCCACAAGGATCAAGTCTTAAGCCACTGCAGTCGCTGACCTACACTCTGAGAGGAATGCAGGACGAAGCATTCTGTGTCTGGATATATGGGCCCCCAGAGAGTTAACATGTATACTAAGGAAGAATGGCATTGACCCCAGATTCCTGCACTGTCCCACACACAGAAAAGCACTCAAATCATTAACTGAGACGTCTGGTCCTCAAGGCCAGCAGTGACCTTTCCCTGAGGTCTCCGCTGCATGCGTCCCCTTCACCGAAGTTCATATGTATCCTGGCTCGTCCACCCGAGAGGCTGTCTCCCAGGCCACCGTCCTCAGTCAGACACTGAATGAACTCGACTCACAGCCCTTACCTCGTGCTTTATTTCCAGTTAACAGAGTGAGCATCAGTAAGACTAATAACTGCACTGCCCTGGATTGAAACACACCAATGATGTTACAATCTATCACTTTATAAAGATGCTGGGAAAAAGAGAACACCTCGTTGGTCACTTGTGGATTAAACGTGTGCATGTACTTTCACTTTTTCTACCAAACACACTAAGCAAGAATGAAGGTTTTTTCTTTTAAGGTCTAAAACCACAAAGACAAAACCACAACAAAACAGCAGAGGAGACAAGAGCCACAGCATGTGATCACCGGAAGCGGATGGATGAGTCAGAGTTTCCCAGTTCAGCAAGCCCGAGAGAGCCAGACGCTGAGCCAGGCGGGGAGAGCTGAGGAGCACCCAGACTTCTCGCCCAACTTGCCAAACGCTCTGGATAAGCGGCACTGGCTCCCTCTGGGAGAGAGAATGGAAACGGCACCAGCACAGGACCACACTGAGAGTGTGTTTAAGAAGCAATGGACCCCTAGTTCCCCCTGACACCGCACAGCTGACAAACATCCCTTCTCCCTGCAGAAGACGGGACGCTTGTTCTTTAATGATGGTAAAATAGAGGGTCTCTGACCTTGAGGACACCAGACCCAGCCGTGGGAGGGGCTCACACTGCGAATGGGTGCGGTGAATAAACTCACCCATCAGGCACGTGTGTCCTAACACAGAAACACAGCCCTCTCCCAAGCTGCTCCCAGAACCCTGGCGGCCAGCCCCATACCCTCCCCGAAGGACAGACGTTCCTTTTTCCAAGAACCTAATCACCCAAGAGGAAGGCCCTAAAGACACTCACATTAGAAATTTTCACATGAAATGGCCCGGCCAGACCACCCTCCCGAGAAGCTACAGTGAAGCCCACCCCCAGGCTCAAAGCTTCCGACCAGCTTTTGCTGGCCCTCCTTAAACAGCACCAAACAAACGCCGCCAGACATCTGAGGAGAGGACGCATGTGGAAAATTGAGAACAAAACTAACAAATGGGGAAAGCGTCCCGTACAGGGAGAAAACAACTCTTCAGAAAGCAATTTCAATATCCTCATGGAGAGACGACATCACACGCAGAATCAAAAACGGAGGGGGGCAGGCACAAAGAGCCTTGGGGATTTAAAAACCCGAGAGCCCTCTTTTCTCAGACGTTGGTGGGAGGTGGCTCCCCCCAGGGGGTCAGGCCACCCACCCCGGCCCGGCCTGCCGCACCAGCACTCACACAGTCCACGTTCTCCGCCATGTTCAGGATGATGTAGTTCTTTCCGGCTAGGTTGCTCCAGTCTTTGCAGATCACCTGTGCAAAGAAATAAGAAGGGCATCTGGAGGGAGGGTGGACGGAACCCTGTGAGAAGCTAGGAGGGCGAGGCCAGGCATGGGTGTGACAGCTGGGTGAGAGCAGACAGCCTCTGCAAGGTGACATGCCCAGGACCCGGCCAAGGTTCACCAACCCGATGTCTGGAGGGAGTGGAGGCAGGAGCTGTGTCACGGGGGCCCGGCTGCAGGGGCCGGCCTGGAAGCTTTCGAAGGCAAACTCGTGTAACGTTCTGAAGGGCAAACAGTAGCATGCCTGGGGGCCAGACGCACAGCTGACCACCTGGGACCCCTCCTTTCCTTTTGGTGTCGGGGTGGGCGGGTGAGGAGGAAAGCAGGGGCAACTGCACAGTGGTGGGGGGTGTGGAGGTGGGGCTGGCCAGAGCGCTGTCAGCACCCACCCTCAGCGGCTGTGACGAGCAGAGGGCACCCGAACCCATGACTACTGGGCGGGGGTGCCGAGCCTGTGCACCTCAGTGTGAAGAGGATGCCCGCTGCTGGGCCATGAGCTGTGCCCCCCAAAGTTCTGCCCGGGATCCACCCGCCGTCCCGGGGCCCGGCAGAGCTCTCCCCATGCCGTGAGCTGGGCATGGCCGGGCAGCCCGCGAGCACCCTCACTTACCTGCGTGGAGTCCCAGGGTGTTCTAGACGGAGTGTCGGCGGTCTGCCCTTCCTGGGGCAGCTGGCTTAGGGTTTCTCGTCCCACGGCAGCAGAGGAAGGTGTCAGCTCCGTGTCTCCAGGAGCCAGTGAGAAAGAGGCTGAGGCTCCAGGGTGCGTGGGGTCTTCGTCTGAGGCCTCAGCCCCGCCGGGAGCTTCTGTCTGAGAGAACGAGGCCGGGGACGGTCCCTCCCCCGGCCGGCCAGCCAAGCCAGCTGTTTCCGCAGTGGCCTCCTCACTGGGCTCCCGAGGGGCCTCCAACTCTAGCCCGTGCCCTGCGGCTGGCAACGCCGTGCCCCCTGCCCCCCAGTCGGCCACATCCTGACCCCCCAGGGTCACTGGACTTGGGGCGACTGTGGGCGGGGAAAGGCTTGGCTCCATGCTGCTCCCCACCTCCACACCCGAGGAGGCCTGGTCCCCAGACTCTTCGTGCCGGTGTTCGGGGGCCCCTGGGGTCTGGCTGCTGCCGGTGGGAGGAAAGCCGTGGACCTGACTTCGGGGTTCTTCTTGGGATCTGGTCACAGGCAGCAGCTGCTCCGCCTCTTCCTCCTCTGCAGGGACCACACGCCAGGGTGGCTCCACCAGGCTCATCTTGGGCAGGGGAGACGGGAGGCTCGCCCCCTCTTGACTCTGGCCCGTATCCTCTACGGGACCAGCCTTCTCAGTCAGGTCTGGGAAACCGTAATCTACGGACAGAGACGGAGAGTTCATTCGCGAGCGTCATCATTCGTTGACTTGCTGAGCACGTGCTGAACGGACGATGAAAAGAGCCGTGAGACCCTCAGGGGAACGGGGGGGAGGCTGGACAGTTGATCGTGTGGGAAAGGAGTGGGAAATAGTGGATTGGTGGGGACAGACTGGGGGGACAAGGGCCAGGCTGGTCCTCACTTCCTTCATGGGAATAGAACGACACAATTCGGCCACTTAAGTCCCACAAACACGGGAAGGTGCGAAGCCTACACGCTCCCCAGAAGTGGCCCCGCTAACATCTGGCGCACAGGGTCCCTGCGGTGCCTTGTCTGGGCCCTCCCCGGGAGACCCCATCACGACCCTTCACCCCTTTTCTAATGGGCTGGGGTGGGCGTCTTCCAGGTGAAATCCCCCAATGAAGTCTGGGAGCCCTGTGGTCACAGATGACCACCACTGTCCCTAGCCAGTGCTCTTATTCTGTAAATCAGGTCCCGACTGGGAAATGCAAGATGCTGGGAGAGCAGAGAGGGGCACTGGCTGAGCCCACCCAGCGTCTGGAGCCTTCCAGCACTCACGGGGCCACTGCTGGCGGGTGGAAGGGGAGGTTCCTCTCCCTGCCATCCCTGGAACGACACTGTGAAGCAGAATACGGAGGCCTCCTGGAGACCAGGACATCTGGCTTCTCAGCGCACCCCAGGCTCCGTCAGGATAATGACACGTGAAAAGCACAGACCAGTTTTGCTGGAAATTCATTCAAATATCAGAATCTATATCTAGGTAACAACTGTTATTGGCTGCCATTTTGTTTCAAAATAATAAATATCAAAGACAGGTCTGAAATACTGCGTAGAGCTGAGAGGGCTGGGGAGGGTCTCAGGTGCTGACTGAGCTGCTCATTCTCCTCCTCCCAAATTTCTGTCAAATGACAATTTTTTTTTTTCACTGTCAAAATGAAAGTCTAAAAAATGTAGATAAATTTCTGGGAACATGGAAAGCAGATGAGATCATAAGATCAGATAACCCCTCAGCCAAAATTAACAAAGAAAAAGTCAGCAGTGGAGGAGGGAGACTCTCTTTCCATCAGAATTAAGGAGAGAGACTACTGTGGGGTTAGCAAGGACACAGAACAGAAAGCTCAGGGAACACAAGATAGTTTTTAAAATTCTAATGAGTATCCTCAGAAAGACCTAAAAATATTGCATCCCTAAAATAAGAACAGGCTAATAAAAAGATGAAGTAATCTTTAAAAAAGAAAAGTTCTTGGAAACTGAAACTCGATTGTTTAAATGTGAAAGTTCGATAGCACAGCTAGAAGAGAAATCAAGGAAAAGTCATCAGAGCAAAAGCAAAGCAAAGCTAAAGGATACAGGTGACCAATGTACGAAGCCTAGCAACTAGCCAGCATGATCTTCAAAAAGAGAGAAATAAAATGGAGTAATAGCCAAAGTTCCCAGGCCTCACAACATGAATCTTCATGTTGGAAAGGTAATAAACAAGGTGAATCATAAAAGACTCACACCTAGCCTCATTCTCACAACAGTCCAACTCTCAGAGGGCTACCTATAAAGGAACAAGAAGCAGATTATCAAATCATCACCAAGCTTCTAATTAATAACACTAGATTGCAGGAGGGAAAAATGTGTTCAAAATTCTGAGGGAAGCTTATTTTGAACTGGGAGTTTTATACCCAACTGAACTATCATTCAAATGTGATTACAAAATAAAGACACTGTCATGTATGTAAGGATTTAAAGGTTTTCTTATCCACAGATTCTGAAAGAATGAATTAAGGAAGTTCTCCAAGAAATCCAAAAAGACATGGGAAATCAAGAAATGTAAGAGAAATGTCATGAAAATCAATCTCAGGACAGAAGCTGGGAAGCAGGCCTAGAGAGCAATTATTCAAATTAGAACAAGGATCCAGAGGGCTCTAAGAATTATTACTTTTCCTAAGAAAAAGTATGATTTTTAGAAGCTGGAATGATCACTGAACTCCCACTACAACATTTAAATGAATAATTAAAACAGTCCACCACCCCCACTTTTGTTAGTTACACTCTTCAGGGCAGCAGAGACTTAGTAATTTAAGATCTTCCCCTCCTCCACCCCTGCACACACTCTGAAGGGAAGCTGACCTGTTCCCCACACAGAGCAGCTGGGGTGAGGCCTGCTGGTGGGACAGTGACCACAGAACTGCTGAAGAAACTCACGACAGCCCCTAAAACTGAGCAATCTAGTACCACCTGTACAAGCAGGAGAGTGAGAAAGCAAAGCAACTGGCCTCTGAGAGAAGGGCTAATCTTGTCAACAAAGAAGCGCTTTGAAGAGCTGATCATTAACCTCTTCAGAGATTCAAGAGGCAATTACACCATAAAACAAGGAGAACAAAAATGTTTTACTTCAAGAGAAGTAAGAACTTTATAATAGACCTGTTTAAAACTGAAATGCAAAATAAAAACAGGACTGAAATGGGCTGGCTGACCGCCTGGCGGGAACCTATGTAACAGAACGTCAGATGGGTGTCTGGGCAATAAAACATATAAAAAGCCCTTACAGTCGTGCAATTTCATTCTTAGAGGATTAATCTGACAGCAACGCACAAGAATTAGACGAAGGAGGGGATGGAAGAAGGCAGAGCAGAGTTAGGGGCTTGTCGCAGTGGATCAGGAGAGATAAATGGAGTGACAATAGTGGAAGTGACGAGACAGGAATGGATGCAAGAGCCGGCCCTGGGGCAGAGGCAGCTGGCTAACGGGAGGAGGTGAGCACTGTGGGAAGAGCCATTCCATTAACAGAAACAGTGAAATCCAGAGGAAAAGGGCACTGGACACCCTCAAGAAGCGGTGGGAACAGCCAGCAGCTCAGGGAGAGCCTGGACCGTGGCAGAATGGCGAGCCACTGACCCACAGAGTCCCACTGGGGCGGGACAGTCCCCAAGGGGCAAGCTGACCAGACAGGCCCTCTACTCACCCTGATGCTGACCCGTGCCAAACACGGGGGTCACAGTGGTCATGCTGTTGGTGACATGATCTGGGAGCCAGAAGGCTTGCCACCACCTTGCTTGTCTGAGCAACGGCAAACTCCTCAGCTACCCTGGGCTTCAGTTTTTCCCGAGACAAATGAGGATGCCCATACCTAGGATTTCTAAGGCTCTTTCTAGCATGGATATTCTAAGCTTCGGAGACACTTTTGACAAATGTGTCTTATAAAAACAGCATTGAAGGCAACCACTCGTCTACTGTCCTAAACAGCATAAAATAGGAATCACTAGGTTACAAGCTCCTCTGGACAAGCAGGGGGACCTTCTTCACCTGTGTCCCCAGCACCTAACACAGAGCCTGGTGGAGTGGACAGGAGAGCAAGGCCTGCTCGCTGAGCCCGTCTCCCACCTTCCACCTCCCGCACCCAGGGTGTCCCCACAGGGAGAGAACAGGGCCTCCAGTCACGATGCAGAGTCTCCTTTACGATCTGCGTCAGCTCCTCTCCCCTCTCCCTAAATGTGACCACTTCCAAACCATCCGCCCTGGACTCACCATTTCTGCACTTCTTTCTCAGTGAGTTCACTGTTTCTGAAGACTTTCTCTATTGCCTCAACACTAAAGTCTCCCAAATTGACATCCCCCAGCAAGCCTCCACCCTTTTCCAGCCTCTCGTCTCTGGTGACTGAACAAATCACTAACTGATGCTCACTGGTGCTTGGAATCAGCAGAATTTTCTTTTTCTACTTTTTCTTACCACCTCTCAGCATCCAAAATTATTCCTTTCCCTTTTACTGTGTGATTTCAGTTTCACTGCTTATCAACCGTATGGCCTTGGTCATGGAACCTAACGTCCATGTGCCACCTCTTCCTTACCTGTAAAAAGCGAAGAGTACGCAGCACACACGGCTGTGGTCTGGATTCAGTGAGATGAAGCTGGGCACCACCAACAGTACAAACACCCCGTTAATTTAAGCTCTTCCTCCACCTCCTCCTCCTCCACTACCAATATTAAAGGAATGTTCACACTGTTAAATCGTAAGAGAAAAGAGCAGCATTCTGGAAGTGCGCTCCACAAAGGAGGAGCACAGTAAGCACCTGAGTGGTAAGTCAGGATCCAGGAGAGAGGCAGGAAACGACCAATCATCTATTGACAAGCCTGCATATGATCTGAATACGGGAAATGCCTCTTACACCAGAAATGAGAACTAATGGGACGCCCACTGGGGGCACAGACTACAGAAGTATGACAGGAGGTGACACAGGGGCAGCTGGGGGACAGACCGTGGTGGGATGGAAACGGTGGTCCCAGGGGAGTGGATCCGAATGTGAATGTAGACTAACAAGCAAAGAAACTGAGCCTTGTCCAAGAGTAACCGCGCGCTGATGAACTGAGAAAGAAAAACCGTGTATGACGTTCCTTCCAAAAATGCAGAACCTGAATCTAATTATGAGGAAACACTAGACAAACCAAAACTGAGAAGTCTTCTACAAAATAACTGGCCTGTCTCCTTAAAAAAGCAAACATCACAATCCTGAAAGACAGACTGGAGTGTTCCAGAATAAAACAGACGGAAGACACATGAGAACTAAATGCAGGACATGATCCTGGACTGAACAGCGAAGTGGAAACAGTAACTTTTTTTTTTTTTTTTTTTTTGCTACTAAGGACATTGCTGGGAAAACTGGCAAAGTTTGAATAAAGTTTGTAGTTATATAACAGTATTGTATCGATGTCAATTTCCTGATTTTGATCATGGTACTGTGGTTTGGTAACAGAATGTCTTTGTTAAGAAATACACACTGAAGTACTTAAGGGTCAAGGGGAATTTGCCTGCAACTTATTGTCAAGTGATTTAGGAAAAACTCTCGTATATACATCCATATATACATACACAGAATAACAAAGCAAATGTGACAGAATGTTAATAATGGGGGATCTAAGTGAAGGGTATATGGGAATTATTCTTGGAAGTTTTCTGCAAACACAAAGTTACCCACCAGAAAACAGAGAAGGCAGGGGACAGGGCAGGCTGTGTGGACTAACAGTTTCTGACCTCCAGGAGAAAGGAATACAGGTGCACAAGGCAGGTGAACAATCCCAGGGGGGAAGAAGCGGAGCGTTCGTCCCACTCAGGTGTCCAAGGGAGGAAGACCAAGATTCCAGAGGGTAGCGACCTTGGAGGAATGAGGAAGCCTCAGCACTCACCTTGCAGGGACCAGGAGTAAAATGACAATGGAGGAAAAGGAGAGGGATGGAGATGGGCAGAGTGAAGAGGTGGGAGAAGGGGACTACTGGGAAGAGGGGGTAGGGGACTGCAGCGGGTAGGAGGGGACTGGAGGGGGGGAGAGGAGGGGACTGGAGGAGGGAGGAGGGGACTGGAGCGGGTAGAAGGGGACTGCTGGGAGGAGGGAGGAGGGGACTGGAGGGAGGGAGGAGAGGAATGGAGGGACAGGGAGGAGGGGACTGGTGAGAGGGGGAGAGGATTGGAGGGAGGGGGAGGAGGGGACTGGAGGGAGGGGGTAGGGCTAGAGGGAGGTCATGGAGAAAATGCACCAGAAATTGCAGGATGAAGGGAGGGAATGGGTCTCCTCCCCAGGCGAGGTGGCCCCTACCAGCGCTCCCGTCTCCGGGAGCAGCATCAAGCATGGCCTGATGCCCCAAATCCTGGACACCAGACCAGACACTTGTCCACTGACAGCCCCGTGGACGTGGAGAGTGGTGCTCCATCCTGCTAGTAGCCCAGGCTTTGCCCTCCTTTTCCACCTGCTTCAGGCGTTGGAGTAGGGTTCCACAAACCCCAATAGCCTGTCAGGGACAAACACCCCACATATCTGGACACAGGTGTGAGCAAGCAGAGATGCCCAGGAGACACGTTCGCGACAGCCTGAAAGCAAGTCAAAGCCTGTCCCTGTGCCCCGGAGGGCGGTCACAGCGGGGGCAATGGAGAGACAGTAAAGGTCCCTCACAGAGCAGGTCCCCCAGGCGGAGGCTCCAGCTTGGCCTCAAAGGGTGGAGGGTCAAGGAGTGGCCACGCTGCCCGGGGCTCAGCCAGCCAGGTGCCCTCACTATCCCTGAGATACCAGAGGCCCACCGGGGACCTCGTCCAATGCACCTGCCCCCATCAGCTCCCCTGCCTGAAACACCGGCCGACAGTGCGGGGAGCAACAGCACGCCCAAGTGGCTCCGCTGGAAACGACATCTTCCCCAGAGCCCTGGGGAACGTCAGGCCTGCGCATTCCAGAGTGGGGTCCTGTGACATCAGCAGGCCCACAGCCCTGCTTTCACAGATGCAGAGCAAAGCTCAGAGAAAGGATGACACTTGCTCTGCGTGGTGAGGCCCAGACCTGTTGCAGCTGTGAAGCTGCCAACCTCAGGTTCTCGTGTGGTCGAAGCCAGTCTCTCAAGACACGTTCCCGGTCAGCCAGGCAGCGCCAGAGCTAGCTTCAGCTGACGCAGCAGCATCATCCCCTTGGTCCCGATCCTCTGAAGCTGGGCTTCGGTCACCAGCCTGGGTGACATGTAAGAGCCAGGGCCAAGCTTCAGAGTTCTGCAAGGGGGGCTGGGATTCTGGGTGACTGGCCCGGGGGCTCCGCACAGCCACCACTCTGGAACGTGAGGCTAAAATGAATGACATAAGGGATGCACAACCCTGGGCCCACCGAGGCACTCTTTCCTCCCCTGAAAGTCACGTGCAGGTTCTGCATCCCAGAGCTCAGCACACAGCCAGGCACACGGGTGTGTGCTGAGGTGTAGTTGCGGCGGGACCCCGAGGAGTCCAGGGTCCTGACAGCAGAAGGACCTGGGAGGTTCGCTGATGGGCCTTGGCCCTTGGCCGAGGCATGATGGCATTGCTGTAAGTTACTTTAATGGTAACTCAATAGAGCGAATTTCTTATTTATCTTTATTACAACACAAATAAAACTGTACAGACTGTAAATGGCAGAATTATGTATGCATAAGGGCAAATTATTCGGAAGGGAATTTTTAGACAACGTCTAGAAAAATGGGCTGCAATCTTCTTCAAGAACATGTCTTGGCCTCCTTAGGGAGACATTTCTGTGTCATTGGCTTTTTTTCTCCCCAATTTCCTTAAACCCAACTGGGATGGTTCGCTTACAACTTAAGCCCATTTCTGTTTTATCTGCTAAATGAGGAGAACCTGGGAAGCATCTTCCTCAGGGGGAAAAAACCCTACATATTCTCTTAGTTGCCCCAGTTTAGCCTTCTTTTCCTGGGGCTACATAACCGTAATTATTCCTTATTCTCAACCCTTCCCCTTGTCATTTATCTCCTCTTGTGAAAATTCTGGATTCGCCAGTTTTAAGGTGGTCATGAAATCAAGAGTAGGCATGCAGTAAATGTTTGGTGAAGGGACTGTTAAACACTGAACACGACTGACTAACCGGAGGCTAACGGATCAGAGGGTAAAGGAAGATCTCTTAACTCACCCAGTGTCGGCACGTAAGCTGCGTCTAGGCCTTTTTGTTTTTCTCTTAATCTCACTACAGTGCTGGCTTTTGTTCCCTAAATAGATCATGTCGCATTTTTTTCCTGCTAATATGTCACCCAAGTTTTGTAGGTCTTTTTCCCTTTTTATCAAGGTTGCACCGGACGTTATTTCTGCCTTCCAGGGTGGCCATCTCTCATGTGGCCTTCGGCCTCAGCTGCAACGGTAATGAACTGATGCCTCTCTTTAAGACAAGGAATTAAAACAGGCATCAGGGCCACTGGCCTCGAAAGATCACGTTAAACACCCCTTTAGGTTAGTGTCAAATCACTGAAAACTGTCCCGAGTGCAGCACGCAAGCCAGCCAGCCAACCGCTAATATTTACAAAAACACTCACAGAATTCACAACAGATTTGTATAAAACAGAGGCGCAAGGGGAGCTTCCGGTAAATTAAACATGCCTTTTTAATGGTCAGCCTCAGTAGTCATCAAAGAAATGTAAATTAAACCAGATGATAAACCTTTTGGACCTCCAACCTGACAACACAGGAGTGCATTTAAGGACCATACTCGGTACCGGGTGGGCACGGGAACAGGCACTCCACCTGCTGCTGATGGGAGCAGAAATCGGGCCTCAGTCTGGAGGGGAAAGCATGAACAAAAAGCCGTGAAGGCAAACACCCTGATCCTGTCACTTGTCTTCCACAAACGCACGCTAAGGCAACAATTAAGGACGCTCATGACGATTCAGTGTCAAGGATTCTTGTCAGGGCACGGCTCACGGGACGCTCCTGCTTTCACATGGCAGGGGCAGCCCATCCACACTTGGGATGCCAATTCGGCCTCAAAGCTGAGGCTGGAGAACTGTGTTTGCTGCCTGGGAAAGATGTGCGTAAGTGAAACCGCAAGATCTGTGCCCTCGAATTCCATTTTTCATAAAAGCGTATTTTATCTGAAAGTCCAGTAAGAGACACACCAGAATGTCGCTGTGCCCAGACTCTGGGTTGGTAATGGAGTTATGAATTTTTTTGTAACTTGTTGCATGTTTCTGACTTTCATACGATGAAACTTACTAGCGTAAATCAAAAATACGGAGCTTTTTGCGTTTCCTTTCTTTTTTTGGTGTCCAGCTGAAGTGCTACTGTCAGGAAACATGCCTGAAGTGTGGGCAGTGACCCGGAAGGTCAAATCATTGCATAACAGATACGACCCAACAAGACCGCTGTACTGAAACCATTTCCACACCCCAGCAGACAGCTGCTTTGATGATCTGGTTTCCACAAATTCACTCCAGACGAACAGTAACTGAAGTACCGTGAGGGAGGAGCTCACACAGAGAAGGAGCGGGTCCTGAAGCAGACACCTCAGAGCTGAGAGCCACTCTGCCACCAATCACCCGCACAACCTCAAACCACCCGTGAACCTCCCTAAGCCAGTCGCCTCCGCCATGAGACAGAGATACTCAGGCTGCTTTTAAGGCTGCATCAGGTCGCCGTGAGGGAAAAAAAAAAGAACTGTATGTGACGATGACTGAGGAAACGTAAGCACTTAGGAATGACCCTACTCGAGGCCATCATTTCATCCCCCTTTCTGTTAATGGCACCTTGATTCTCCTCTGGGGGGCCCTCCTTCCCTCTTCTTGGTCCCAAAGTGTGGGGCCGTGGGGACTCGGGACCCAGATTAGACCAGACCAATGAGCCTCCACCTGAGTCTTCCCCAGAAGTGCTGGGGCTGCTAAGTGACAGGAGGATGACAGCAGAGTGATGGAGGGCCTCGCGCAGCTACCACAGAGAACGACCGCCTAAGAGTGAACCGACGAGGGGACGCAAAGCACGATGGGCTGAGGCAGCTTCTGATGCCGTTTCAACACCTGGACCCCACCTGCCTGGGCGGGAAACAACCGATCCCTTACAAGCCGATACACACCCCTCTCTCACACAGGTCTGTGGGTCTGTTTGAGTTGGGGTTCCAGAGAGTCATCTCTTGTCCTGTAGCACACTAAGTAGCTTGCTCACTGGGAAGATGAAGGCTGCGTGCAGAGAATGTTACTAAGGAGACTGGAAAGTGAAAGGGGTGAGGCGGCAGCAGGGCAGTTTGGGGATGGAGAGGTAACCTGGGAAACTATTCCGAGTCACTAGCAGTTTTCCATGAACTAACTGATCAGGCTTCAGGCTGGCTTGATTAGCCGGGAGTGGTGATTTACGTTCCATTTCTTTTCCCTACTTTGTACAGACCACTCTTCCCACCCGAAATGTCAGAGAATCATAATATTTTAAAGCTGGAAAAGACTTCAATCTATCACTCCCATGGTCTCACTTTCAGATGAGGAGACTGAAGGCAAGATTAGAAAAGGGACCCACACAAGGTCACGGCCCTCATCACTGGCCAGGCAGCTGCTCTGCCGTCGGGCCCCCAGGGATCGCTGCTACAGGAGGAAAAGGTGCTAGCTCCAGTTCTTCCAGGCCCAACGAACTAGAAGGAGACGCAGAACAGGGCTCCAGTGACAATCAGAGGCACTGGTTCCTCTCTGACACACACCACCCATGTGCTCTCAGGGCAAGACCTGCTCGGGAGGCCCTGAGCCCAGACTCGGCTCTGCCGCACACAAGCCGTGTGACCTCGGGCAAAGCTAACAAGCTTTCTTGGCCTCAGTTTCACCACGTGTGAAGCAAAGACAGTAAGTGCTGCCTTGCTGACCCCACAGAGCGGCTGTGAAGTTCGGTGAGCTAAGCAAAGAGAAAACGCTATGAAAAAATGGTGGTAAGTCCTACACAAAACCGAAGACGTTACTGCTGGTCTCCAGTAAAACTGCTGAGCTGAGAGGCAACACGACACAAAGAGCCAAGGCTCTGGAGTCTGACAACTCGGGTTTAAACTCTGGTTCTTACGCTCATGGAGCTGTTACCCAAACTCTGTAAGCCTCAGTTTGTCCACTGGTCCAGTGGGAGTAACAATACAGACTTAACTGTTTCTCTGAAGATTAAAGGAGGGAACACTCTACAACACCTGACTTGGCGCCTGGCACAACTTGGCATTCAATTCCTGGGTCGGATGTCCTGGTTATTAAAGAACCTGCCCTGGGGCTGGACCGTCTGCAGTACGGCCCCCAGCCCTCACAGCCACTGCTGCATGGAGCGACCCCCGTCCCCAGGGGCCTGCTAGGTTGGCACTGAACTCTGGGCAGACTCCCCACCCTGGCAGGCCCTTAGCAGGCCTCTCTCTTTGTCCCCCCCCGACCTGAGCAGCAAACGCCACGAGTGATGCCCTCCCTCCTCCCAGAGACCCCTGGCGGGAAGCCTCTGACTTCCCAGGTTGGGAGCAGAGGGCGGGGGGGAGCGGCACACACGATCCCTTCCTGTACAAATCAGCCCCACAGCCCGAACGCTTTGCCTCTGTCGCGTCCTCAGAGCACAGCATCGTGCGCTGTGAGAAGACGGAGGCAGGAACGAGCAGACTGACCTCAGGGCCGTCGCCAGCACAAGGACGTCCCCACTGGCGGATGAATTAGGAAACGGTGTGCCTTCCATCCAGCCCAGGGCCTGCTGAGAGGTACACAGACTGGACTTCAGCCCCTGGGCCAGAGCACCACCAGCCCAGCCACCTGCAGTGGCCCTGTCACCTGGGGGAGCTGGAAGAGCCTCTCAGAGGCCGCATCTCTCCAGATAAGTGCTGAAGCAGGACACAGCCCAGCAGGCAGTCGGGGTGGAGAGGAACACGCTGAGCAGGTGGGACTGGGTATAAGGGCGTCGCGGGCTTGGGGGATGGGCCTGAGCCACTGTCAGTAAGAAGACACTGATTCTCAATGCAGCCCCATCGCGCACCAGCACCAGCGGTGACCTTGGGCAAAGCACTTAGCGTCCCTGTGCATCAGTCCTACGTCTGCCATGCAGGGCGGACAACAGGCTAATGAGACGATGCAGTCGCAGGAGGGGAGGAGATGGGGCCGGGGATAAGGCTGGGCCAGACTGTCAGGGGCGTTTTCTGCAGCGCCAAGACGTTTGGCCTTTATTCCCTGGCCCCCTTTCTGCACACATCTCCTCGGGGTGTTGGAGAAGACTGAGCTGAGGAAAGGGCAGGACGGTGGGCAAACAGAGCAGCAGGAAAGGAGCAAGGACTAAGCCCTCCCCGCCCCCCACTCCCAGGGCATGCACGTCCCCAACTATCAGGCGTGAACAGCAGACACAGGAAACACACCTGCATGGAGCTGGCATGAGGACCTGGCCACACTCAGTGAGCCCCAGAGAAGCCACTGGGAGAAGAGAAACGACATGAGAGAAAAAGAAGGGGGGATGCACGGGGGTGGGGCAGTGGGCAGACGAAACGGAGCCCATCCAGGCCCAGGGGCATCCCACTGGGATCCGAGGACAGGTGGCACACAGCTGCTCCCTCCAGACCGAGGCTCTCGAACGATGACGGCTACTCTCACACTAAAATCCCACGAGTCTGGACAAAAGGGAAGACCCCAATACACAGCACTGTCTAGCGCGAGGGGAAAGTGCACTTCTTTTCAACGAGGAGAGGACAGATTTATCAAGGAACACTGCTGTAGCTACAGGCCTGCTACATGGGGAGATGAGCTCGATCCTCACCCTACACCACAACGCAAACAGATGACAGCTGGCAGCAAGTTACAAGTAAAATTTAAGTTGAAAAAGAATACAAGACATAAACGAGCGTCTATCTCACGGAGGGACAGGCTTTTCTAAACATAAAGAAAAACACATGAAAACATTTCAAAAGAAAGACTGTCCAAGCTTATAAAAATCCTCACTTATGTATGTCAAATGTTACTATAATAAAAATAAAATTACTAAACTGGAAAAAAATTTTCTATTTTTGTCAAAAGGTTGTATCTTTTTCATAAGAAGATTTGTACAGTGATAAAAAAAATTAAAGCCTCAACAGAAAAAAAAGGAAAAGTAATAATACTAGCTAATATCTTCAGAGTACTTAACGATGTGTTAAGCACTTTAAACGTACTATTGCATTTAAACCTCAGGACACTGTGATACTATTTCCTACAAGACAAAACTGAGGCTTAGGTTGTTACCTGCCAAAAGTCACACAGCTACTGAATGGCAGTGCTGGAACTTTGGAATCTGCCCGACTCCAAAGCCTGCTCTTACTTGCCCTTGCTTCAAATAAAAAAAAAAGATAAATGGTCACAATGAATATAATATACTCAGTGTGTATGGGTTTCACTTACAGATGCTTCAGTTAAAATTTACTAGTAATCAAAGGCCATTATAATTTTGCCTATCAAATTGACAAAAATCTCCAAGTGACAAAATTCAGTGATGGGAAGGGGTCAAAATCTGGCATGCATTTCCCTCTCTGACGGGTGCGCAAGCTGGAGCGACCTTTCTGGAGGTCACCTGGGAAATGCGGAACAGGAGCCTGTGCAAAGATCCTCATCCTCTGTGTCAGATACACCCACTCCCACGCGCACTCCCCACCCTTCTCCACCCCGTCCTCTGCCCGGGGACCGACCCAGTGAATCACACGAACCGGGACACATCCCTGCTTCCTGCCTGGACTCCTCCACAGAGGCAGGGGAAGGAGAGCAACGGGGACCCTGGCAGGAGACGGGAGGAGCCAGAGGCCGGGCATCTATCTTCCACTTTCTTCCTGCGCGTGTCAGGACCACTGCTCCCCACCCCTCTGTCCTCGCAGGCTCCTGTCATGTGTCCCTTTCTTTGTCCCGTGGGTGTGGGGCGCTGAGCGCTCCTCTGCTGGCATCCCTGAACTCCTCTGGGTTTGCCATCCCCTGGTAAGTACACTGGTCTATAAATAAACCTCCTTGGTCTCTTCTAGCCCCAGGCGCTTCGGGATCCGCGGGCCCCAGTGCAAACGTGGCCAAGCCCAAGAACCACACCACGCACGACCAGTCCCGAAAATGCCACGGAAACGGCATCAAGAAACCCCAGTCACAACGACACGAATCTCTTAAGGGGGTGGACCCCAAGTTCCTGAGGAACACACACTTTGCCAAGAAGCACAAGAAGGGCCAGAAGAAGATGCAGGCCAGCAACGCCAAGGCCGTGAGTGCGCTGCTGAGGATATCAAGGCTCTCGTAAAGCCCGAGGAGGTCAAGCCCAAGATCCCAAAGGGCCGCGCCCGCAAGCTCAGTCAACCTGCCTACACTGCTCACCCCAAGCTCGGGAAACGTGCTCGTGCCCAATCGCCAAGGGTCTCAGGCTCTGCTGGCCAAAGCACCAGGCCAAGGCTGCAGCGGCAGGTGCAGCCGCGGCTCCAGTTCCGGCTCCCAAGGGTGCCCAGGCCCCCACAGAGGCTACAGAGTGGAGGCCTTTATCTGCCAACGTGAGGACAGAAGGACTGGTGTGACCGGTGGGCTGCTGTCTGCATGGGGCTGGTGTCCTCCTGTGCTATTTGTATAAATAAACCTGAGGAGGATCTGTCAAAAAACAAACAAAAAAACAAACCACAACCTCCTTGGATTACCTTACTTTGATTGTGTCTTCTGTTTCTGGGTGGGACGCTCATTGATACATCTTTAGACCTAGCAATTTTACGCTAGAAATTTATCCTAAGGAACAATCAGAAAAGTGCAAAAATATATAGGGATATTTGTAGCATCATTAAGACTGGAAACAAACTAAATATTCAATAACAGGGAACCGTTTCATACTGAGGGTCATGATCTACATGAAGAAACACTACGCAGTCATTGAAAACCAAGTTATAAAAGATAGTTAATGATGTGAAAATAAATTTCAGAAATATTTTAAGTGGAAAAAATGATTCCAATCTGCATATAAGAGAGACTGGTGGGATGTACCCCAAACTACTAGCACTAATTATCTTTCAGTTCTGACGTCATGGGTGGATTTTCTTCCTTGTGTTATTTTTGTATTTGTCATATTTTCTACAGTTTTCATGTATCATTTTCGTAATTACAGAACATAAGTCCAAAATACTATATATATATGTATATACATATACATATATATATATATATATATATATATATATATATATATATATATATATATATTTTGTGTGTGTGTGTGTGTGTGGTACGCGGGCCTCTCACTGTCGTGGCCTCTCCCATTGCGGAGCACAGGCTCCGGACACGCAGGCTCAGCGGCCACGGCTCACGGGCCCAGCCGCTCCACGGCATGTGGGATCTTCCCAGACCGGGGCACAAACTCGTGTCCCCTGCATCGGCAGGCGGACTCTCAACCACTGCGCCACCAGGGAAGCCCCAAAATACTATATATTTAAAAAAGGAAAATCAGTGCTAAATTCTGGAACACCCCAACCCCATGCATGTGCACACACAGTTTGACAGTCCAGTGCTTAAAAACGGGCTCCTGCCGGCCAAGAACGTTCGCACAGCTGCTGTAGCTGGAAGCACGGCGAGCACGCTCTGCTGCACCTGCGATCAGCCCACAGCTGCGTGCGCTGCTGGCTCCAGGCCTCGGGCTCGCTCTGTGAGCCAGACCCCAGCTCTGGTGCAGGGCCAAGGGAAGGGCACCTAGAATGCCTTGTGGGGCTCTAAGACCCAAGGAGGGACACAGGATCTGCTGACCTCCAGGAACCTTAAACAGAGACAATACAGCACAGAAGAGGGAAAAGACAAACAAAACCCGAGACCTTGGACAGACCTCGGCTTGAATCAGCACTGATCATCTCGACAGCTGTATGACCTCAGGTGTGCTTTCACCTCTCTCAGCCTCTGCTTCCTCATGTTGAAGACAGGGATAACATTCTTTACCCCACAGCCTATAAGCATTACACTGAATTACATGAGCACAGAAGTTAAGTATTACAAAAGTAAAAATGGCCTCCTGGGCCAATAAGACCCTCAGAGCCCAGACACCTGGCTTTGAGGTGCAGATGGACAGCAGAGGGTGAACGCGGGTCGAGAGGGAGAGGAGATGATCTGGCGGAGGAAAGGGCTGTTTGGCACTGTGCCAGGCCTCCTGGCGGCTGTGAGCAGCCCACATCTTAGGGGAGAGTGCTACCTGCAGTGGGTCCCAGGTCCAGACTAGAGTCGTTCAGCACCTCCTCCTCCTCCCAGAAGTACTGCGGCGGCTGCAGGATGCGGGACTCTTCGCTCTCTTCGCTGGCAAAGCCAGAGCCAGGGGCTCCCAGGCCAGTCCCCAGTCCCATGGCCTCGCTGGGCTCCTCCGAGTCCAGCGGCTCCAGGCCAGTGGGCAGCAGGAGGTCCAGCAGGGAGGTGGAGGTGAGGCCCTCTGGGCCAGGCTCCTCGGACCCGGCTGCACACGTAACCAGGGATGTTCCTGCAGACATGAAAGCCGGTGGTTAAGAAGGAAGAGCGGCACAGGGTTGAGACCCATCTCCAACAGCCAAGAGCCCAGGGGTGAGGGTGGGGCTTCAGGGACACTCCTGACGCCAGGGGGCTGCGAGGCGATTCTGAGATGCTGTACTCATCTCCAAAAGGCCAAACTGCTTAGCCTTCCTTCCCTGTAGCAGGGGCAAAGGCGAGACGGGGAGATGGGCGGGAGAGAGGGAGGAAACATTTGCTGAGTACCCACTCTCCACCACGCTGTGCGGGCGCAGGGCAGCGGAGAAGGGGCCCTGCTTCCCTGGACCTTGTGCGCACACTGTTCTGCAGGCTCCTATCCTAGGCTGAACATTTTGCAAAACTGCATTAAGAATGTGATCTGTGTTTCAGCAACACACAGTCTTTAAGACCATGTGAGAGACTTCCTGGTGGTGTGATGGTTAAGACTCTGCGTTCCCAAAGCAGGGGGCCTGGGTTCAATCCCTAGCCAGGGAACTAGATCCCACATGCATGCCACAACTAAGAGTTTGTATGCCACAACTAAGGAGCCCATGTGCTGCAACTAAGGAGCAGGTAAGCCACAACTAAGGAGCCCTCGAGCCACAACTAAGGAGCCTATGAGCTGCAACTAAGGAGCCTGCCTGCCTCAACTAAGACCCAGCACAACCAAATAAATAAATATTTTAAAAAAAAACCAAAAACCATGTGAGGTCACAGGTCAAACTCATCCAGAGCTGGTAATGATACGTCTGTTTGGAATCTTGGACCCCTCTCTAATTTACAAAACAAACAAACAAACAAACAAAAAACAAAAATAAAGGGCATCTTTTTTTCCTTCTCTCTCACTCCCATTCACTAAGAACAGGAAACAGCCCTCTTTGCTGGTTTCACAATGTCATTACTAATTACACAAATATCACTAACTTGCTGTAAGTCTTCCGGAAAGCTGGGCCTCAGTTTCCTCATCCAAAAAATGAGGAAAGTGGGTGAAATGACCTCCAAATTTTCTTTTCCAAAACGAACATTCAGTGATGTAAGAAAGAGGGAATTTCGGGACTTATTTCCTACTCTGCGCCTATAGCGCACTATGACGTGGCCGAACAGCAGTTCATAGAAATTTTTAGTGATGTTTAATAATAAAGATAAACAATAACACTACTGGTGCCACGTGCTAAATGCTTTGTAAGCGTTATCTGAATTTTAATCCTTATAAGCACCTTATGAAGTAGTAAACCCTAAGCTTTGTGTGTGCCCGCACAATGAGCGGCTGCTAAGGAACACAAGGGCTTTTCAGACTCAGAAATGAGTTCTATCAGAAACAGAGAACAGGGCTTCCCTGGTGGCGCAGTGGTTGGGAGTCTGCCTGCCGATGCAGGGGACACGGGTTCGTTCCCCGGTCCGGGAGGATCCCACATGCCGCGGAGCGGCTGGGCCCGTGAGCCATGGCCGCTGAGCCTGCGTGTCCGGAGCCTGTGCTCCGCAACGGGAGAGGCCACAGCAGTGAGAGGCCCGCGTACCGCAAAAAAAAAAAAAAACCCAAAAAACAAAAAACAGAGAACGTGTCTGGGGGGGACGGAGACTTCGTATGCTACGCACCAGCTGGACAACACAGGGCCACGAATAAAACATCTCGTAAGGAAAGCAGTCCAGGGTACAGGGAAAGGGGCGTAACAAAATAACAAGTGTGCTGAAGAGGATTAAACAGGTCTTGAGATCAGACACAGCAAGAGCGCGTGGCGCAGGAAAGCACCCTGGCTTCCTGGCTGAATGACTCCAGGAGAACGTCTGCCCCACCAGCACCCTGGTCTCCTCATCTGTAGAGCAAGGCAAGAATTCCTCCAGCCTGCAAAGGCCACCCAGTGGTCAGCTCCGTGCAGCGTATAAACTGCACTGCAAAAAGCACACTGCAGTCTACAATCATAAGTATCATGAAGGATAGAGAACCGGGACATTCTCGGCCAGGAAGAGAATGTTTAAGAACGACAATGATATCTTCAAATGCGTTAAAACAAAAGGTTGATGTGAATAATAAAGATCAGTTATTCTATGTGACCTGAAGGAAAAAACTAAGACTAATGGGAAGAAAGATAGATAGCATGAGAGTCTCAAATAGCCTTTAACAAGAAGCTGGTGACGCGTCAGGTCACCTGCACCAACCCGCCTAACTCCTACTCCTGCTTCCACCCTCAGCTCAGAGCAGCCACCCCGGCCCCCACGGTCTCAGCGGGGCACCCACCACTACATCGCCTCTGGACACGTCCCAGCACCTTCCTCACTGAACTGTCACAGACCACCTTACAGCCTCCCTCACTCAGCAGTGAGCACGGAGTCGAGCGTCCTGTGTCAGCTTCACCTGTGTTCTGCCGGGGCCTCAACAGTCTCTGAAATGTCACAGGAGCTCAAGACATGTTCGAGAGCGAATAAACCAACAGCCTTTTCTTTTACAGATGAGATAACTGAGGCCTCATGACACTAAGGTCAAACAACCAGCCAACAGAAGCACTGTAATTAGCTGGCTTCTCCTCACAAAAAGGTCCTGCAGGTGCTCCGTAAAGAAAGACCAGAAAACTACTCTGTATGTGCCCTTCGTCCAAAGGATGTGTAAGGAAGAGAGCACCCAGGATGGCACGGACACCTCACAGGACTTAAGGAGCAAGGAAACAGGCCAGACCTGAAGACACCCTCTCCTCCCAGCACTCTGCTCAGGGTCCCCACGAGAAACCCAAACCACAGGGTGGCTCCTCTCCTGAAAGACCTCAAGTTGGTAAAGTGGCCCCCTACATTTCACAAAGAAGCCCTTTTATTTCTATTTCTGCACAGACCCTATGTTTGGAAATAGTTCGTCCATCGACGGTACTCAGGTTAAGAGCTACTTTCTAATTTTTAAATAGTCAGAATCATATAATATTGCCAATCAGATATGCTGCTAATTAGGACCTACTTTGGTTTCAGGCAGGCGGCAGTATCGTACTGGAGCTAACATCTGCATTAGACTTTCACTGCTCAGAGGAATGCGGCCCCCCGAGTTCCCATTCTGTGCCACGTACTGTGCCAGGCCCTCTCTGGAGACACAGAAATGAACACAAGACAGCCTCTGCCCTCGGGGAAATAACCACTGTTTGGAAAACGTAATGCAAGTTTTATATAAAATACCAGCTGATACAACAGGTCTACTGTCAGACTTGGTATCCTCAGGGTTGGGGGAACCAAATTCTACAAGACAGGAATCTGGAAAAACTCACGCAGTCCAGGAAGAAAAAAGTCAATTGATGAGAAATAATTACATGACAAAAACTGTACAGGTTCCCGGGGCACCAGAGCAGCGGTCTTTGAGACGGCCAAGAGGTGAAGCTCGTTATCTACCTACTGGGAAAGACATTACTTCAGCCGTTTTAGAAAAGCACAACTGACTTTAAGAATTCTTGGAAGTTTACCCTCCACAAAACCGCTGGAGGATCAAACACACGTTGCCTCGTCAAAACCCGACAGGTGTCTCTGCGAGCTGAACCGAGGTGTGATGGGAGAGGAGTCGCAGCCACGTGGCCTCGGTCCTGCTGGCCAGACCAGCCTGGACCACAAGGAACCTGCATGTGCCCTCTCAGGGGAAGTCTGACCAGCAGTCCTGTTGACTTCCCACCTCTGGGGATAAAATACTTTTTAGTCGGTGAAGCTCTCTGCGCAGAGCACTGTGGTCCGATGAATGCGCTGGGTCTATTCCCGACCATTTGCACGACTTAGGCGGGGTCCCCATTCTCTCAACCTCTCTCCTCCACCTGTCACAGTCTGTCCTTGTCTATCTTTCCCAACAGTCTGATAGGAATTAAAAGAGGTTCTGATAATGGTGCTGAAAAGCTGTGTGTGAAAAAGAGGAATCTGGTTTTTCATTCTTTCTGCAATAAACATTTCCATTTTCTTGAAGTTCCTTTTCCCTCTGATGACTATTTTTCTTTTATATAGACCTTGATATTTTCAAAAGCTCTCGCAGTGGGTAATTCTTTAGCTAATTACGAGAGTTACTTAGTTTCAAGCTTGCCCACCGAAACAGTGGCTGAGACCTAACCATTCCGTGTATAATTGCTTTTGCGTTTAACAACTCATTTGCCTTGAGACCCCCACCTGATTTTAACTTTCAGAATTACACTCCCTGTGATTTTTTTTCCTCTAGCACCTATAATTTTCTGCTACTTCCATCACTCCCAGTGAAAAGGAGAGAAAAAGAAGGCACGTGAAAAGGATTTGGAAATCAGCCTCAAAGAACTGAAAATCTGACCCAAACGGACTCAGAACCAGGTGAAGGAAGCAGGCTTGTATCGTAAGGGGGTGGGGAACACAAGGCCTCTCAATAAGCCCCATGTTTTTCTCCCCCGCAGTCTGCTCTTGGTCCCAACACCCTTCTCTGATTTCCACCATCAGCCCACCCCACCCTTCCCCTAATCAGCAGCTCTGAGTCCAGGGATCCCTGAGCCCTCGGCAGACGCCCATTGGGGAGCTGCCCGGCAGCACCTGTCACGTGGCCCACACCCTGGAGTGGCAGCTGTAACAGAAATGGTCCAGCACCACCACCCTACCACACACACTTGCTTGCATGTCTGTGTGTCCTTGCACTACGGTGTGCAAGGGAGACACGCTGCTGGACACACGCCACCCAAGCACAGGGGTGATCACAGGCACACGGAGAGCGCGCCCCGGGGGCGGAGGCGGGAGAGGGGGTAAACGGAGCCCAGCTGCCCACAGTGATCTGTGGCTAGCCAGGAAGAGGCACCGTAACAGCTGGGCACGGTCCTGCCTCACTTCACTGGCCAGTTCTGGGGTGGCTGCCACACAGAGAAAGACTGGACAAGCAGTACTTATTTGGTGAGCCTCACCTTCTCCCATAGAGGACTGAAGGTATGCAAGGACAGAGGTGGGGCAGCGACTGAGACAAACACGGATGCCATTTCTCATGCACACCACCTGTGTCCTTACTCATCCTGGACTGATGGTGCAGAAGGCGTCCCCTCGCTGAGCTGGGCGCAGGGACGCGCTCAGGGCAGTGGCCCTTCCCCGGCATTTTGCACCACGGCCCAGGGCAGTGGCCGCTCTGCTGTCATCATCAAGCAGAGACACCCCCCCCCCGCCGGCTGGGACCCAAACACACACACACACACACGTGTGCACCACGGGCCCGCGGGCTGACTGCACGGGGAGCGCCGCGGGCCGAGTCCGCAGGACGGCAGCCAATGCACGCACCCGGGGGGCGGGCGGGACCGTACGCGCGGGCACAACCCCCCCAACGCTACCCCCGCCCCGGACGGCTCGCCGCGCTGCCAGGACACGTCCTCGTGCGACCCGCCCCGCACACGCCGCTCCGTGGCCGCGCCCCTCCCCCCGCGCCTTCACACCTGCCGTCACCTCCGCGCACGTGCCGGCACGGCGCTCGCCCCCCGCGGCCGTCACCACAGTGCGGGGCCGCGGAGCCCCGCGGCCCCCTGTCACCCGGACACGCACCGCGGGCCCCCGCCCCGCGCCGTCGGCACCGCCCGGACCGCGGGCGGCCGCCCCGCCCCGCCGCCAGCCGAGACCGCCTAGCCCTTTGTTGGCGCGGTGCTGCCCAGCGCGCGCCCGCCGCCGCCCGCTCACCTCCGGCCAGCAGCAGCAGCAGCGGCAGCGGCAGCAGTGGCAGCGGCAGCGGCAGCGGCAGCAGCGGAGTCTGCCCCGGGGCCCTCAGCAGCCTGTCCATGGTGCCGCGTCGCCGCTCCGCAGCCGCCTGGGCTCCTCAGGGCCGCGCGGGCGGCGGCGGCGGCGCGCGCACGCCCATTGGTCTGCGCGGCCGTCGCTCGCACCGCCCCTCCGCCCTCCACCGTCCAATCAGCGCCGCGGAGGCCGGGGGCGGGGCCGCGTCGCCGGCGCCTCGCGCCTCGCACCTCAGACCTCGCGCCTCTCAGGCCCGCGTCCACCTGGAGCCCGGATCGTGGAGGAGGGGCGTGGCCCCGGCGCTGAAGGCCGCGCTCGCGAGATTACGCGCGGACCCGGCGCGGAAGCGGTCGCCCACCTGTGCGCCCCGGGCCCCATCGCAGCGCGGGACCTTAACTTACATGAGGGGTTAGCCCCTAGGCCGCGCCGGTGGACGCAGGGCTCATTAACCACAGCCAGAAACGCGTGCCTTTCTAAATAACTCTAGAGTTGAGGGGTAAATCACAAGATAAATGCTACTTTGTTTATAAATTAACGACATTGAGAACGTTGCGTATCAAAATCCGTGGGGTGCAGCCAACAGTTCACAGAGGAGAGTTTACAGCCACAAACACATTTATTAGAAGACAGGCAGTAAAAGTAAGCGAAGTAAGTATTCAACTTAAGAGGCTTTAACACACACCTACACAGAGGAATCAGTAAGTTTCTATCGTTGAAATAACAAAAACCCAGTAGAACTGACTGCTAAAAGCCTGAGAAAGATGAACAGAGCACACAAATCTTTAGCATCCAGAAAAGGACGTAAGTGAATACCATTAGGAATGAAAAAGGGAAAAAAACTACAAACAAGACGATTTTAAAATTATAAGCAAAACTTGACGCATATCAATACAAAATTTAAAGTCTCATTGAAATGGATACTTTTAAGGAAAACACAAATTACTGATTCAAGCAGTAGAAAAGCTAAACAACCAACAATGGGGAAAGATAAAAAGATAATTTAAAAATTCTCCTCTTAAAAAAGACATATCGCTCCTTTGGAGTGAGTGCATTCTGTCAAACCTTCAAGAAACAAACTCCTCCTGAACAAAGTTAGAAAGCCTCCCAATTCACTTTATGAAGTTGGAATAACACAAATAGAAAAAAAAACCCTAAGCCAATCTTACTAAACACAGATGCAACTTTCACAAAAATATATGAGCAAGGTGATTGCTGCAATGTATTAAATATGTTAATATGCCATGATTAAGTGGGGCTTACCCTAGGGATGCAAGATTGGTTGAGTGTTAGAACCCTAACCTAAACAGATGTTTCTCCAAAGACATACAGATGGCCAACAAACACATGAAAAGATGCTCAACATCACTAATTATCAGAGAAATGCAAATCAAAACTACAATGAGGTATCACCTCACATGGTTCAGAATGGCCATCATCAAAAAACCTACAAACAATAAATGCTGGAGAGGGTGTGGAGAGAAGGGAACCCTCATGCATTGTTGCTGGCAATGTACATTGATACAGCCACTATGGAGAACATAAGATTCCTTAAAAAACTAAAAACAGAATTACCATATGACCCTGCAATCCCACTACTGGGCATATACCCTGAGAAAACCATAATTCAAAAAGCCACATGCACCCCAGTGTTCACTGCAGCACTGTTTACAATAGCCAGGACATGGTAGCAACCTAAATGCCCATCGACAGACGAATGGATAAAGAGGATGTGGTACATATATACAATGGAATATTACTCAGCCATAAAAAGAAATGAAATTGGGTCATTTGTAGAGACATGGATGGACACAGAGACTATCATACAGAGTGGAGTAAGTCAGAAAAAGAAAAACAAATATGGTATATTAACGTATATATGTGGAATCTGAAAAAATTGGTATAGACCATCTTATATACAAAGCAGAAATGGAGAGAGACGTAGAGAAGAAACATATGGATACTAAGGGGGAAAGCGTGGTGTGGGAATGGGGGGGGTGGGATGAATTGGGATATTGGAATTGACATATATACACTATTGATAGTATGTATAAAATAGATAAGTAATGAGAACCTACTGTACAGAACAGGGAATTCTACTCAATGCTCTGTGGTGACCTAAATGAGAAGGAAATCCAAAAAAGAGGGGATATATGTATGCATATAGCTGATTCACTTTTCTGTGCAGTATAAACTAACACAATATTGTAAAGCAACTATACTCCAATTAAAAAAAAAAGAAAAAGCTACTCACTCATTTCTCAGCATTAAGAGGATCAGTTTTTTTAAAATCTCAGGAGGGAACTTCCTGGAGTTGCATTGGTTAGGACTCCACACTTCCACTGCACAGGGCACGGGTTCAATCCCTGGTCAGGGAACTAGACCCCACATGCCTCGCAGCAAGGCCAATAAATAAATAAGTAAATGATCTCTGGAGATGCCCCCCCCACCATTGGCATGCAATGAAACAGCCTCTACTCCTGATAAAAGGGACAAACAAAAACTTTAGAAGCAAACAAGAAATAGAAGGGAAGGAAAACTTCCTAATTCAGTAAAGAGTATCTCCTAAAAATGTACAGCAATCATCATATTTAGTGAAGAAACATTAGAAGCATCCCCATTTAAGTGAGGAACAAGAAAAGGACTATCATTAGCACCACAAATACTGAATATTCTGTAACAAACAATGCAATAGGCTTGATAGAGGAATAAAATGAGATAAAAATTTGGGAGAAAATTTGGTAAAACTAATTATTTGCAAGCATACCTAGAAAATTCAAGACCATCAACTGACAGACTAATTGAAAACTAGTACGATTTGAGGAAGATTTCTGGATATAAAATAACATATAGAAATCGACAACTTTTTAATACATCATCAATAACCAATTAGAAAATACAGTAGGAAAAAAGATCTCATTCACAACCGCTATTGAAAGCCAAGAATAAACCAAATAGAGGTATAAAGTCTAAATGAAGAAAATACTAAAGCTTCATATAACACCAGAACAAAGGGGGAAATGTATCTTGTCCCTGAATGGGAAGATTCAATGTTGTAAAGATGTCAGTTCTTCCCCAGAGTAATCAACAAACGCAATGGAATGCCAACAAGAACCCCCAGTAGAATGTTTTGTGGAATTTGACAAGCTGATTGAAAAATTCACCCCAAGGGCTTCCCTGGTGGCACAGTGGTTAAGAATCAGCCTGCCGACGCAGGACACGTGGGTGCGAGCCCTGGTCCAGGAAGATCCCACATGCCACGGGGCAACAAAGCCCGTGTGCCACAACTACTGAGCCCTCATGTCCCAACTACTGAAGCCCGCGTGCCTAGAGCCCGTGCTCCGCAGCAAGAGAAGCCACTGCAATGAGAAGGCTGCACACCGCAACGAAGACCCAACGCAGCCAAATATAAATATAAATAAATAAATTTATTTAAAAAAATTCATCTTGAAGAGAAAATACTCAAGAGTAATAGAAATTTTGATCAAAACACATACAGAAATTAAAATATTGTGGTACTGAATCTGGAATAGATGCACGAACAATGAAATGAAACAGAGAGGTCAGAAACAGACCACTGTACACATGAAAATGTTTTACAGAGGAAGCTTTTCAACATGGTGGAGAACAGATATTCACTCAACAGTGTTATGTCAATTAATCTGAAAATATAACGTTAGATCCATATTTCACATCATACATCATTCCCATTAGACTGAAGTACTAAATCTAATTTAAAAAGTTGCTTTAAATACTGGGAAGTAATATAGGTCATTTATTAACCAAACACAAAAGGCATAAGGGAAATGAGATACACGACCATATAAAAATGAACACCAAACATTAAAAGAAAAGTTAATACCAATTCTTCATAAACCCTTCCAAAAATTAGAAGTGCAGGGACCACTTCCAAACTCATTCTATGAGGCCAGCATTACCCAGATACCAAAACCAGACATAGACGTTACAAGGAAAAAAATCGCAGACCAATATCTCTTATGAACATAGATACAAAAACACTCCACAAAGTATTAGCAAGCCAAATCCAGCAACATATAAAAAGAGTCTTATACCACGGCCAGTGAGATTTACCTCAGGAATGCAAGGTTAAAATTTAACATCTGAAAACCAATTCACCCTATCGATAGAATAAAGGCCAAACCCCACATGATCAGCTCAATAGATGGAAAAAAAGCATTTGACACAATTCAACACCCTTCCACGACAAAAACACTCTAGAAACTAGGAACGGAAGGGATTCTTCCTCAACCTGAAAAAGGGCATGTTACTCCACTGCTAACATCACGCTTAATGGTGAAAGACAAAGCTTTCCCCCAAGACCAGGAACACGACAAGGCTGTCTAGTCTTGCCACTTCTATTCCATGTTGTGCAGAGGTTCCAGCCAGACAAGTAGGCAAGAAAATGAAATAAAAGGCATCCAGGGTGGAAAGGAAGAAATAAAACTGCCCTCATTCACAGATGACATCATCCTGTACATAGACGATCCTAGGTTTTCATCCACTAAAAACACTATTGGAACTAATAATGAGCTCAGCAAGGTAGCAGGATATGAGATCAATATACGAAAACCAAATGTATCTCTATACACTGTGTGGTAAGCGGGATCACGGCTCCCAGAGATGTCCCTAATCTCCAGCACCTCTGAATACATGACCTCACGTGGAAAAGGGGACTTTGCAGATGTGATTAAGTTAAGGATATGGGATGGGAGATGATCCTGGATTATCTAGGTGGGCCCAGTGTAATCACCAGCGTTCTTACAATGGAAAGAGGGAGGAAGGAGAGTCAGAGTCAAGGAAAAACAGGACAACAAAAGCGGAGCTCAGAGTGACGCAATTTCTGGCCAAGGAACGCAGGGATCCTCTAGAAGCAGGAAACGGCAGGTAAAGGAACTTTCACCCAGAACCCTGCTGACACCTTGACTTTACCTCAGTGAGACCTATTTCAGACTCCTGACCTCCAAAGCCGTAAGATAATAAACTTGTGTTGTTTTACGCCACTGAATTTATAGTAATTTGCTATAGCGGAAATAGGAAACATACAAACTGCAATAGAGAAAATTCCACTTACAACTTAGAAACAAATCTAATAAGATAAACACGAAACTACAAACACGGCTGAAAGACGTTAAAGAAAACCTGTGTAAGTGGATGGACATTCCATTTCATGCATGAGAAGGAATGAAATTGTTAAAATCGTAATCCCCAAGTTGATCTACAGACTCAATGCAATCCTCATCAGAATTCCTCGTGGCTTCTTTGCGGAAATTGATAAGCTGATTTCAAAATTCATATGTAAATTCAAAGGGTCCAGAATGACTGAAACAATCTTAGAAAGAAAAACAAAGTTGGCACCAGCACAAAGATAAGCATATCCTTGGAATAAAATTGAGAGTTCAGAAATAAACCCTCACAGTTATGGTCATATGATTGCCAAGGCAACCAATGGAGAAAGAATAGTCTCTTCAACAAATGGTGCTGGGACAGCTGTACATCCCCGTGTAGAAAGTTACACCCCCTATGTCACACCACATAAAAAATTTACTCCAAACAGATCAAAGACTTAAATGTAAGAGATAAAACTATAAAACTACTCGAAGAAAATATAGGGGTATATCTTCAAGACCTTGGATTATGCAATGGTTTTTGAAATGATACCAAAAGCATAAGCCATAAAAGATATACAGACAGGAGCTCGGGGGCGCAGGGGTTGAGAGTCCGCCTGCCAATGCAGGGGACACGGCTTCGAGCCCTGGTCCGGGAAGATCGCACATGCCGCGGAGCAACTAAGCCCATGCACCACAACTAGTGAGCCTGCACTCTAGAGCCTGCGAGCCACAACTACTGAGCCTGCGTGCCACAACTACTGAAGCCTGTGCGCCTAGAGCCCGTGCTCCACAACGAGAGAAGCCACCGCAATGAGAAGTCCGTGCACCACAACGAAGAGTAGTGGTGCAGCTGCTCTGGAAAACAGTGCGGTGGTTCCTCCACAGCGAAACACAGGGCTGCCCTATGACCCAGCAATTCCACTCCTGGGGACATACCCAAGAGAAGAGAGAACACACGTCCACACAGAAAGTTGTTACAGCGATGTTCATAGCAGCAGCATTCACAACAGTCAAGTGCTCATCAACTGATGAGTGTATAAGTGAAATGTGACACATCCCTAAAATGGAATGTCACTCAGTAATAAAAAATGAAGCACTGACATATGCTACAACAGGGATGAACCTTAGAAACATTATGCTAAGAAGCCCGTTGCAAAACATCGTATATCGTATGATTCCATGTGTATGAAATGTCCAGAACAGGCAAATCTACACAGACAGAGAGTACATTCTGTGGTTTTCTAGGGCTGTGGTAGGGGTGGGAGAAAAGGAAGGGGAGTGAACGTTAATGGCTATGGGTTTGGTGGGGAGATAATAAAAATGTCCCAAAACTGATTTTGATGATGTGCTGAAACCACTGAGCCGTACATTTTAAATCATGTTATTTAACCATATCTCAATAAACCTGTTACTTAAAATAACACAAGTCCACAAGCACACATTTTACAGTCTATAACGCACACACAGCAGTATGTAGTAACTGTATACTTAAAATTTTTACCTGTATGATATCACACCTTCTGGTATCTTATATTTTCAGTCACAGTTATCTTTCATATTAATCCGTTAATAAACTTATTGTATGAATAAAAACTTTTAATTGTTCAATCCTAAAATATACCAAAGGAAAACCTTCCCTCGATCCCGTACTCTTTGCCAGCTGCCCCATCTCACCGCTCCCCTTCAGAACGAGACTTCCCAAGTTTCTACGCGTACGATTTCCGCTTCCTTACCCACTCCCACCCCCTTTATTCTACTCACGCTGCACTGACACTGTTGGTCAAGGTCACTGTCAACCTCCGTGTTACCACAAACACCGGATTTCAACTTAAGAGGCACATTTACAACTATTTCCAACAACTCTAAACTGGGACGTTTTACGGTTTGACGGCATCCAGCCTTTCTAAATGTTAGCATTTTTGCCTTAGTAGCATATTAAAATGGTGATTCTTGTAACAGGTGGCATCTGACACTGGATGAAACACGGCACAGGGGACAGATCTGTCGTCTCACCTGACCTTGAAGCTGTCTGGGTCCCAGTTGACCTCAACCTTCTTGAAAGGTTTCCCTTTCCTGGCTTCAAGAACAATCCCTCCTCTAGTTTCCCCCAGCACCTGCCCGTTCCTAAGTGTCCTTTGCTGGTTCACACGACAGGCACTCAAGCTTCCAGCGGCGATCGCTTCTCTCTGCTCTCTGCAGGGTGATTACACCCAGCCCCACGGGGACACCTGTTGGACCACTACAGCTCGTGCCCAAACCTCCACTCAGCAGCCCAGACTCAAACCTGCCCGCGAAGTTCCCATTTCTCCTGGGACGTCAAACGCATTTCCAGCCACCTCGTCTACAAGAAGCTCCCGGTTTTCCCCTGACCTCAGCCTCTCTCTCAGGCCAGAAGCCTGGTCATCACCCATGGCTGCTTCTTTTCTCCCAGTACTTCTTACTCATGAGATGCAAAATACACCTAAAATAGGTCCACTGTCCCCGTCCCCTGGTCCAGACCACCGCCATCTCTAGGCTACACGCCAGGCTCCCATTCAGCCCCTCCATGACTCTCTCTCTCCACTCACTTCCCTGTGGCCGGATAGGACCTCCCTGTAAAACACGTGGGACCAGCTTCGTCTCCTGCTTACCAGCCTCACGGCCGTGTACTGCAGTCAGACTCAGAGCCTTACTGGACCTGTGTGATACTGTGATAGAGTAAGAAATATATATTCTGGTCTTCCTCCCAGCTCCTGGCCAGACTCTAAAAATACCTTTGTAATTTCCTAAGTGATGAGACACTGACAGAAGCATCTTTTGT
Organism: Orcinus orca; assembly: GCF_937001465.1. Classification (NCBI taxonomy): domain Eukaryota; kingdom Metazoa; phylum Chordata; class Mammalia; order Artiodactyla; family Delphinidae; genus Orcinus; species Orcinus orca. The sequence continues at coordinate 1,069,240 of NC_064568.1, read as the reverse complement.
AGTAAGATCTGGGTTTTATCCCTCGCTCCAGAAACGGCTCTGGAGTAATTCAGGTGAAAAGAGTGTCTTCGTTATCCTTAACAAGACCCTTTTGACCACTCCTAGGTTTGTTAAGGAGGTGAAGTTTGGAAAGCCCCTAAGGAGAGGGGCCTAGTTGCCAGGGGAACCAACCAGGTGATCAGAGGGTTGGAACTTGCCCCAGGCCCTGACCTCCTGGGAGGGGAGAGGGGCTAGAGGAGGAGCTAATCTAATCACCAGTGCTGATGGTCCGACCAGCACGCGCGCCATAATGAAGCCTCCACAAAAATCTGAACTGAAGGGGTTCAGAGAACTTCCGGGCTGGTGACGCACCCCGCTCTCCATGGGGACCGAAGCTCCTGTGCCCGGGACTCTCCATCTGGCTGTTCATCCACATCCTGTAATACAGCCTCTGTAATAAATCGGTTAATGGAAAGAAACTCGCCCTGGGTTTGGGAAGCCGTTACAGCGAGTCACCAAACCCGAGACGGGGCGTGGGAGTCTCTTATGTGCAGCCCAGCTGGACAGAGGCGCAGGTGAGCTGTGGCTGGTGTCTGAGCTGAACCTGTGGGGTCTGCTTGGACTCCTGTAGTTGGCGTCGGAGCTGACGCCCAGTCTGTGACCGCAGACAACCGGACAATGGGTTGGTGTGAAAATGCACACGTGAGGTGTTGCATACGCGCAGAAAAAGCTTTCCTTTCAGCCTGCAAGCCCAGCCTGCCTGCCCTGCTTCAGCCGTACCCACTCCCACTTGTGAGGAGCCCCTTTCAGAGGGTCACCTCCCCCCTAACGCAGGCCCACAGCGCCGATCCTTCCTCCCGGCTCTTCCTTACCTGCTGACTGGAGTCTATCTGCCCCATCCCAGCAGAGACCACGTGTGACGCGCTCCTCAGGCCTGGCAGCCGCACGGCAGGCTCTCCAGGATTTGGGGGAGGAGGTGAGTGAGGCATCAGACATACTGTATCATCAGACGTCCACAGGGCTTTCACCCGAGTCCTCACCATGAAAGGTTCCAGAAGGCAAAACCTGCACAAGAGGGACGATCCAACGCGAGGAGACACTTCCGCTCCCACTCGGGTAAGAAGCAGGAAGACCCAGAGGCGTGCAGCGCCCCGGGGGAGCTGTCAGAGCGCGGCGGTGCTAGGGCGAGCAGGGCTGCTCCCTCCACAGCATGGTCACCTCCAGCCCCTCTGGGTGTACAGGTCTGTCCCGAGGTCCCCTGATTTCACGGAGACCACAGAGGCAGCAACCGAATTCCCCAGCAAGACCGGACGCACAAACAGAGCCGCTCTCCTAGCCCGATCCTCACCTGCAGGAAACCAGAGGCGAAAGGGGGAAGGGCCTTCAGGGCGAGTCCAGGAGAGCCTGGGTTACAGTATGAAAACGGAATTCAGACCAGTGTTCAGGTTTACTCCACTTTATTAAAAACTACAACGACAGAAACAAGAACTGTGTACAAATGAGAGAATGAGGAAAGGGCCAGGTAGGAGAACAGATCACACAGCAATGGTGAGGGGGTGGCCCGGCTCCGACGACCCTCACCATCTGACCCCAAACCCACTCCTCCCACTGGCGGAGGCCAAGGCTGCAGGGCCGTCAGAGGACGCGAGGCTGTGCCGACAGCTTAGGGTCCCATCTGTGCAGGACCCACACGCTGCCCCTACTCACGGGAGCCTGGAGAAGGCTGCAGGACACAATTCAGAAAAACGCTGCAAATACTGAGAACTTGCTCTGCAACCACAGGCAGCAAAAGCAACAGGACACGGAACTCATGCCAAGAGGCCAGCAGTTCTGGTGACACCCTTCCGTGCTCAGCCCCCTAGAACAGCCCCCAGGGGCCCGAACACAATCGACTTCAATCCCCAGAAGGTCAGGCGAACCTCCTGCAAGTGATGGGCGGTTGTCAGAGGGCTGAAAACGCAGCTCTGGGAAGTCAAGCGCCCCGAGATGAGAGCAGAGGAAGTGAGTCAAGGAAATAAAACACCTCGGCCGTGGGGTGGATGCAGCCACACGGCACCGCTGCGAGCCCGGCCCCACGACTCGGAGCCCCGCGCAGTTTGGTTTTGGGTCCCTGCAGCAGAGTGAAGTCAGCACCAGGTCTGACCTTCCACCAGGACCACGGAGCTGCCGCGGACGCTCAGAACTGCTGAAGGATCATCTTGCGTTTCAGGTCGTGGGTGAACTTGTGCATCCTGAAGAGCTCACTGTCGTAAAAGGCAGACAGGTTGTGGATGTTGATCTGACGAGCCTGAAAAGAGGGGACGACCAGTGAGCCGTGCGGACGCGTGGGCAGGTCCCGAGCCCGAGGCCCCAGCAGGGGAGGCAGGCAGGCGGGGCCTCTGTCCCCGTCACAGGGAAGAGCGAACCGCTCTGAGGCCGAGGGAGGGTCTGCAGCTGGACAGGGGGCTTGAAATTTCAGCCCGGGCAACGGCCGTGAACTCGGACAAGCTGCGTGGTTGCCCCGGCCCGGCGCGTCGGCAGGACGGGTGACAGTAATGGGACAGTAGTAGGACACGTGCGTTGTGACGGCCCGGGCACACCCCGCCCCTGGCCACGCCCATACCTTGTCCACCAAGTCCTTCTCGGGCACCTCGATCGTGTCCTGCTGGGCCCCGAAGCGGTTGCGCTGATACGTCACCTGCTCGGCCACCAGCTGCTTCAGGATGAAGAGCAGCAGCTCGTTGTTGTCCCGGCGGAACGACAGGTAGCGGGCAAAAGTCTACGGCGAGAGCGGAGGTGACCCTCCTGCCAGGCCCCCCCGAGCCAGCTGCTCCTGGCAGCAGAGGCAGGTTGGACTCCCGCGGCCCAGGCCCCGCCCCCCATGGCCCAGGCCCCGCCCCCACCTTCCGCATGCTGCGCATGACGCTGAACTTCTGCGTGTCCACAAAGCTCTCGAGCATCACACGGATGGCCATGTTGACGTCATCCTCCATCACGTAGTCCCGCAGGTGGATGCGCGCGTGGGCCTCAGCCATGCGGATCATGGATTCGATGTGACGCACCGTGATGGGGATGCTGCCCGTGGCCTGGAGGGAGGGCCGCGTCAGGTCTCCCCGCGGGACGGCCAGCACGCGGCAGAGGGGCAGAGCTGGTGCCGCCGGGAGGCCCAGCTGACCCCCCTGCAGGGCAGCGCCCACCGGAGCCAGGCGCGCCCAAGCTTCCCCTGGTTCCCAAAGCGTGAAGGCTCACGGCTGCCACCGCCAGCCCAGCACGTGTGCTCCTGGCAGCTCCCGGGCACCCGGAGTCTACACGCCTGTGGGCGGCTGTATTTGTTACTGTCAGGTACCAGGGACCGCCTGACGCAGTGCAGCACAGGGAGAAAACAAAGCTGTGTTTCTGTGAAGCCCAAGCTAATGCTCTGAAAAGACGTGATTAAGTGAAAAGGTGTTGTTAGGAGGGAGGGAAAGGGAAGGAGCGGTGGCTGTCATGCTTAGGTAGGTGCGGGAGCAACCTGCAAGAACTCTGCAGTCCACCTGCTTGCAAGCTGCCTTTAAATTCCCTCCCCACCACGAGTGAACGCAAACTAGCTCAGGCGCGTGCTCATTCGGGTGAGGTTTTTGCAAAGTCACTGGAACTAAATCAACGGCCCAAGAACAAAGACCTCAGCTGTACCCCGAGACAGACAAACGCACGTACGTTTAAGTTCCGTCTAAGCAAAACAGTTAAGGTGAGTGAGTATCGTGTCTTTAAGGCCGTCCTGCTGCTCCAGTGCTCCTGGACCCACTGAGCACACAGACAAGGCTCTGCCGTGCGTCCCCCTCTGCCCCATCCTACCTGCCCCACCTGGCCCTCACCATGGATTCCTTCCTCAGGTCACTGTACATCTTGGCCACCTTGTCCTGGTCCATCTGGTTGAGCTTCGGGTGGACCTTCTCCTTGGCGTAGATGATGTACTTCTTCAGGACCTCCTGCGGCAGGGGCTCCACGCCATATGTGTTGGGCATGGGGGGCTCTGGGGCGCCCCCCAGGCCCCCATCCTCCTTGTTGCTGGGGTGATGTCTGATGTGGCTGCCGACCACGAAACGGGCCAGCATCTCATCCTGAGACAAGACGGAGAGGACAAGAGCGGGCTGAGCCTGGCGCCTGGCTTGGAGCAGGTCAGCTCACTGAAGACGCTCTGTAACGACACGTGTTCCCCACCCGCTATGGGCCGGGAGCTCCCGGGGCGCACCCCCCCAGTGAGGGCAGAGGAGACAGACAGAGTTCACACTATAGGAAGAAGAGAAGCACGTGGTGGGATGGAGGCCGGAGGACAGCCTCCAGCTGAGGCCACCAGAGCCCCAGTCACGACACCTGGGAGAAGAGAACAGAGCGCGAGTGAAGCCCGAGAAGGTGAGGAGGTGTGGATGAGGAAGGGGCAGGGGGAGAGACCTCTCGGGGACGGTGGACTCCCGGCCAGAAAGATGGGATGGGAGGCCGAGAGCAGGTCTGTAAGGAGAGGCAGGTCCGCCGTGCCCCCAAAGGCGGCTGGCCTCTGACAGGAGAAGCCGGGGGCCCAGGACCAAGGCTGCAGTGCATCGGGCCAGAGGAGGGAAGCTGGGACGAGGTTCATAGCAGCGAGAAGTGAGGAGACTCGGGAGCTGGTGGCAGAGCGTGGGCGATGCTGGGTGGGTGGCCGGGGAGGGGTTGGCGAAGGAGAGAAATCAAGGAACTCTAGACTGAGAACAAGTGGAAAACACACAGTCCACATGGCAGCCCTTCCCTGAGCCTGGCGAGCCACAGCCCTGGGCCGACGCCAGGTCCCCAAACTCACTGCGCACACCCAGGGCGTGGGCTACATACCTGGACTGGGTCCACTGTGTCCCTCACCACACACAGGACGTCGAAGCGGGAAATGATGGGCTCCGTGAGGTCCACGTTTTCCGAAAAGGTGAGCGAGGGGTCATAGCGGCCACCTGCATCACAAAGGCAGGTCCCCATCAGGGCTCCCGCTCCCCGGGGCCCCTCTTCTCCTCGACTGGACAAGGTTCTTTCCAACCCGTGTGGCTTCAGTGACGAGAGGGAAATCAGTGGTGGAGGGATGCAGGGCCTGCCCCAGGCACCCCGGACAAGCCCGCGTGAGGCTCTCCCCAACTGCCCCAGTCGGCCCGAGGCCGCTCAGCCGCCTCCCGCGAGGAAAACCCGGGGACAAGGCGGCAGGGGCGCCTGGGCTCTCTAGCCACTTGCTGGCTGAGACCGACGGCCAGTCCCACCCTATTAAGCGCTAGGTGCTCCTCCTGTCTCCCGAGAACACGGCTCGACGAAAGCCCGGGGGTCTCCCGTTCTCCCGCCCCCCCCCCCCCCCCGGCCCCAGCAAGAAACGCAGGAGAGGAGCACTTGCTGCTGCTCAGTCCCTTCCTCACTCAGCGGCGCGGGTCCCAGAGCAGGGGCCCCCGGGTCTGCTCCCCTTCTGGCCGTCGCACCCACGCACCTATGGGGTTGGCGGCAGCAATGACGGTGCAGCGGGCCTGCAGGGAGGTGACGATGCCGGCCTTCGAGATGGAGATGCTCTGCTGCTCCATGGCCTCGTGGATGCTGGTCCTGTCCTGGTCGTTCATCTGCACGGCGGGCAAACGCAGGATTCTTGCCCGACCGCGGTCTCTCAGACGAGGCCCCCACGCTCCCCACGAACACGCGCTCCCCACCGAGGGCTCAGCCCACATGTCAGCTCTGGGCCCGGGGACCCACCTTGTCAAATTCATCGATGAGACACACTCCTCGGTCCGCCAGGACCAGGGCCCCAGCCTCCAAGGCCCACTCCTTGCTGACGGGGTGCCGCTGGACGTATGCCGTGAGGCCCACGGCCGAGGCCCCCTGGCCGGTGGTGAAGATGGCTCTGCTGGACACTTTCTCAATGTACTTGAGGAACTGAGACTTGGCCGTGCCGGGATCTCCACAAAGGAGCACGTTGATGTCACCTCGCACCTTGTGCTTGCCACCTGGGGGCAGGAACGGGGCAGAGGGGGCTCAGGACAGAGCTGGATCATCCCCGATTTCCCAGCCTGCTTACTGCAAACGACAAAGCGATATTCTTTCTAGAAAGGGATGTAATGCCCAGGACCAGCCACCCCACTCTGAGCACAGAACCCAGAACCATGGTGCACAAGGAGGTGCCTATGAAGACGCTGTTTGTCATGTACACACTGGAGGCCGTGCACGTGCTCTCCAGCCAGGAGGACAGCTGAATGCGGCACGATGTGGACCAGCGCACGGTAACTTCAGAGCGTGAGCTCGTTCTCTGTGTGCCCACAGCAAACGATGCCAAAGCCGTGCTGACGGGGCAGCTGGGTACGTCACGGACAGTCCCTCACACACAGACAGGGAGCACTACACTGGCTAGGAGAAACATGCCACGGTCACGGAGTGCCGTGTTTTCCGTATCAGCACACGTGTAATCTATCTGAACAGCCACCCAAAGTTCTGCCCGTGTCCCCCCGACACCAACCAGGTGACCTGCAGGGAGGTCAACGGGGGCTTCAGCCCCTCTGAGGATGTAATACAAACACACGTTCAGGTATCATTCCTACAGTTAAACCTGTGCACAGAGGCACGGCTGTGGGCTGCGCTCTCCCTGGGATAATGAGCCACCCGTGGACGTATCCTTCTCCCGGGACACCGGGAACTGCTCCCACCAAGCCCCCTGCAGAGAAGGCGGCCCCCCTGCCCCGCTCACCAGGGTTTTTGGGCTCCCCTCCAAACAGAGCCAGTGCCAGGCCTCGCTTGATGTCTTCGTGCCCGTAGATGGAAGGAGCAATGCTGGCAAAGATCTGGGGGTGGGGGGCGGGGCGATGGGAACGGTCACCATGTGCTCCGGCCTGGAGCGCCCATGCACAGCTGCAACTCCCCCGACCCCGCATTGAGACCCACCCCCATCCCACCCCCAACTCCGGGCCTTGTACTTGGTTGGCTCTTCCCGAGTCACTGAACCTGAAAGCTGACCAGAACCCCGGCCTGACCCCCTTCACTTCGTCCTGTTGCAGGACCGCCCAAGGTCGCACGCAGAACAGGAGCAGGAGATGAGACCCAGGCCCGCGTGGGCGGGGGTGGGATCCAACAGCACGGACGCAGAAGACCCCACCCAGGATCGGCGGCCTGCCTGAGCCTGTGTCCTCGAATGGAAAGGAGATGACACTGCCCAGGTCACAGGGGCTGTGAGCACTACAGGAGGCATCTACACAAGCCCAGGTCCCGCAGGACTGCAGGTACCGAGCTCAGAACACGGGGCGGCCGGGAGGTGGGTCCACCGGGAGGTGAGACGTCCATCTGGAAAGCCGTCGAGACATTTCGCCAATTGCTCTGGGTGTGTGTGTGTGTGCGTGTGTGTGTGCGCGCGTGTGCGTGTGTGCATAAGAGAGAGGAAGAGGGCTTCCCTGGTGGCACAGTGGTTAAGAATCCACCTGCCAATGCAGGGGACACGGGTTCAATCCCTGGTCTGGAAAGATCCCACATGCTGCAAGCAATTAAGCCAGTGCGCCACAACTACTGAGCCTGCACGCCACAACTACTGAAGCCCGTGTGCCTAGAGTCTGTGCTCCAGAACAAGAGAAGCCACCGCAATGAGAAGCCCGCGCACCACAATGAAGAGAAGCCCCCACTCGCGGCAACTAGAGAAAGCCCGCGTGCAGCAATGAAGACCCAATGCAGCCAAAAATTTTAAAAATAAATAAATTTAAAAAAAAGATGAGAGACAGTCAACGAATCAGTGTGTAGCCCTTACTTGGACACTGACCACAAGAAACTTTTCAAAAACAAAGAGACCACCGGGGAACTGTAGACCCAAGCGAACATCACCCCTAGGAACTGCTGGTATCTTCAAGTGTGACAGGGGTAGCGGGGTCAGTTTAGTAAAAAAAGAGCCTTGAGAGACACACTGGTGTAGGTGCAGGCGCAAGGGCGGGTCTGAATTTGTGTCAGAATAACAGGGGAGGGGCTTCCCTGGTGGCGCAGTGGTTGGGAGTCCGCCTGCCGATGCGGGGGACGCGGGTTCGTGCCCCGGTCCGGGAGGATCCCGCGTGCCGCGGGGCGGCTGGGCCCGTGGGCCATGGCCACTGGGCCTGCGCATCCGGAGCCTGTGCTCCGCAACGGGAGAGGCCACAGCAGTGAGAGGCCTGCGTACCGCAAAAAAACAAAACAAAACAAAACAAAACACAAAAACAGGGAAGGGGGCTGCACAGAGGAGCCCAGACCAGCCATGACCTCGGGGATAGGAGAAGTTGGCAAAGGACATGCAGGGTTGCCACACCATGCCACGCTCGCGTCTCACAACTTCTGTGGTGACTTTTAAAACGTGGGCCAGGGTCCCCCGGAACTCACGATAACCTTGAGCTGGGTCCCCTGGAACCCGACACTCAGAGGCACCTCCCACACATGGGAACCGCATGGGGGGGCAGAGGGCAGCCCCTGGAAGCAGGGGTGGAGGCCGGACGGCCTGGTGGGACCCTGGCTCTGCCACTTGTTAGCCGCGTGACGTGGGCGTCTCACATAAACCAGGCCCCCACCGCCCCACGTCTCAGGTTACTCATCAACAACAAGACACAGATGACCCTCTGCAAATCACTCAGTGACCAGCGGCTACTCGGCGCTCCGTACACGTTAACGACCCCCTTACTGAGCCCCCACCTCTGCTGGGAGACCTCCTGCCAGGACTGCCCAGCCTGGGCTTCTCCACCCAGACCGTTTCTCGGTGCTGTGTGGGCACCAGGCACCTCGCAGGATGAGGTAATGTCTCCCTCTGGGACCAAGGGCAGCAGCCCGCTTCCTGCCTGCTGTGCTCGCAGGCTCCCTGTGCCGTCTTTGCCGGCCTGAAGGGCACGGGAGCGGCCACACCACTGCCACACCGCTCGGTGCACCCGTGCTGACCTGCCTACCTTAAGTGATAGGGCAACTCAGCGCCTGGTAAGAGGGGTGAACCCAAACCCAGGCCTGCTAGGGCGTGCCACCCACTTCCCAAGGGTTCCATTTACCACCACGACCTCCACATCACACAGGAGGAAACAGACCACCTGCTGCTGAGGACGCCCAGGACCCGACCCCAGGCTCCTAACACTCGTAAGTCTTACGTGCACCGCCCGCCGCCCTCAGACAGCCCAGCACCCACCTGCACGGTCAGTGAGCACAGGAATCGTCGCGCGCAGGCCCCAGAGCTGTGCTCATCCTCCCGCTGGCCCTTCCCAGCGCCCCAGCTGTAACAACCCGTAACCGCGACAGCTGGCCGCGGAGACCCCACGCCTGCTCGCTGACCTGCTGAGCCTTTAGAACAACTCTGCGAGTGGGTGCGACCCCGTCTCTGCTCACAGCCGGGGCAGCGCATCTAACCACACCGAGCACGACGCCAAACCTCCACCCTCAGTCTGGCTTCGGGCCGCGTGCGTCTCCCGTCAGTTCTTCAGACCCTCAGTGTCAGGCACGACACACACCTCTCGAACGCCTCACCCCACCAGCACCCACGAGATCCAACCCCACGGCGGCAAGCGGGGTGGAAGCCAGAGGGACGCAGGCGGGAGAGCCCACGGCAGCGGGCAGCCGGCAGACCGGAGGGAACCCATCTGAGGGCGGCGGCCACCCAGCACACCACTTGCTCCTACAGACACAGACCACCCGACTGGGAATATCGAAACCTGGGCGCCCACGTTTTTATGTGAAGTCTCCCTATTCCTAAGGAATGATAACTCATTCAAACGTTTGGAAAAACAAAAACACAGAACCACGTACCCGTTGGAAAAAACCCGTCGGCAGGCTGGATGGGGCCCACCAGCCACCAGCCGGCAAACCTCCGACTCCAACCGTTCCAATGAGCCTGACCGTTTCTGGATCTTCCCTGTCACCCGTCAACTTGTCTCCGAAGTGGCAGAGGGAAGTCACGGCAGGCAGAGGGCAGGCGGGCGCTAGGGAAGTGTTCTAGAAGCACACGGACCCCCCGCACCTGCACACGTCGGGTGTGTGTAGACAAGCTGACACAGGCCTGGGACCCAGAGTCCCCCGCCCTCAGAAACCGGCTCCGTCGAGATTCTGAAAACATGCCCGTCACACTAGCACTGGTGTCCCTCGGCGGGGGTGGGGCGGGGGGAGGTTGCCGGGGCTGTTGTGAAGGACAAGCCCCATGAGGGCGACAAGCGGCTCTCACTTCCCACCGAGAAGCCTGAACAATGCGGCCCTGGAGGGTCCCTCAGGACCCAGCACATTGGTGGAACTGCAGTGCCTGTCCTCCTGGGGCTAGGGACACCCGCCTACCCCGTGTGCCCCCAATCTTGGCAGACTAATAAAGGTGGCCGACGGGGGTGCAAGGACCTGAGCTGTGCGGCAGCAGAGCAGCCAGGGAGAGAGCTGGGAGGTCCTGCACCAACAAGAGAACAGGAAGTGGGGAGGCAAGGGGAGAGGGATGCCAAGAGGGCTGGGGGAGGGCCACGAGCCTGAGGGGCCACCCGGCGACCCAGGAGCCCGAGGGCCGTGCGGCAGAACTTTTATCAACAGGAACTTAACGTCCTACGGCTGAGACTGGAACAACCCGGGTTTGATCTGCGTGGGTCCACTTACACGTGGACTTTCAACAGAATCGGGGTGGGCGCCCCTCACCCCTGCACTGTCCAGGGATCGCCTGTATTTGTAAATTCTGCAACGAAAACCCCCGTCCCCCCAACCTCAGCAAAAAGCCTACAGTTAAAGGGAAAAGCAAACCCCCGTGCTGGGGTAGCGCTATTCCTGGAGAAACGACTGGGGACAGGGGTCTGATGCCACGGGACACCCCACCAGACAAGCTTTTCCTACTGCCCCCCCGGTTTCCCTTCCAGTCCAAGCCCGGCACAACCTGAGGAACCCTGACCTCACCCGTGTCCTCGCGGGCAGGACACAGGCCCAGGGGGGCTGCCGGACGTTCTTCCCCTGGAGCACAGCCCCCGCCAAGGCAAGTGGACTGAGCGGACACAGGGAACCAAACGAAGGGACCAGCTTCCAAGACCCGGGCACCAAGACGGAGGCTGCAGGGTGGGCCAGACGGCGAGCCCCGGGCACCCTGACTCTGCGGCCGCCCCGCCCGCCCGCCCGCCTTCCACCTGCCTTCTCCCCAATCTGCTGGTCCTTGGAGAGGCTGATAATCTTCTTCACATCCTCGTCAGTCAGCTCTCCCACGGCCACCTTATTGTCCTTCTTGGCCACATGGTTGGCTAGGATGACAGTGGCGAAGACGGGAAAGCCGTTGGCGGTGTTGAGAGCCCCATCGTAGTTGTTGTGGTAGATGCCGGTCAGCTCCTGGGGGGTACCGAGTGGTCAGGAGGGCTACCCCGGGGCCAGAAGCTCGGGCCGGGCCCGCCTCCTCACTGGCTTCACCCGACCCCTCCTCCGGGTCCCTGGTCACCGACAGGAGAGCAGTAACTCAGCACGCTGCTCCCAAGCCCAGCACCCAGCTGGCCGCCCACCGCAAGGAGCTCAGTGCTAGAGATGGGAGACCTGACCTCGACCCACTCCCCGGGCCACTGCCACCCGTCCCCCGCCACAGCGCCCACACCAACTTCCTCGGCCCCCCGGCCACTCACTATCTCGTCTCCCGGCTTGCAGCTGTCCACCAGGTCCGCGAGGAGGATGGCATCCTTGGAGCGGGGCAGCCGGCCGGCCGCCACTTTGCCAGGACTCTCCTGAATTCGGATGCGCTGGTAGTTCTGGTAGATGGTCTGCGCGGGACAAACAGATGGTCAAAGGGACCCGCCCCTAGCCGGCGAAGCCTGGGCTGTGGTCCAAGCACCGATTCTTTGTCACCTGAACTGGACCGGTGCCCTGGGGCAAGGAGAGCAGCGTTATTATTCCCACCACTGACTAGGATACGCAGAATCTACGATGGCAGGGGGGCGAGCCACTGTGACCAGCGCCACGGTGCACGGTCCCCGCTCCTGCCACCCCGCCCCCCTGGGGATGCCTCCCTCCTGCCAGAAGCCAGAGCCCTGTGACAGGCCCTACAGCTGAGCGCAGTGCACGTGGACACTGGAGCCAGGCTCCGCTGTGGCCTAAGCTGTGTGGCCCTGGCGAGGCCTCCCCCTCTCCGTGCCTGCCCCGCAGAAGGGGGGTCGAACGCTGCAGCCACAGCCACACAGGAAGAAGGAAGTCACGTCACACGTGAAAAGCACTGAAGCCAACGCCCACGAAACAAGTTACACCACGTGTGGGCTTACTGCCGAGGTCACAAGGCTGCACTGTGCATGCAACCTAACATCCATCATCTCACTTACTGTCTAGAAAAGAGCCACAGGAAAAGGTGGTTTTAAGCACACGCTCTGCATCAAAATGCTTGCGTTCTAATCCTCTGGGCCACCTCCTGGCTGGGTGACCTCAGGTCAAATAGGGCCAACAACAGCACCCGCCCCACGAGGTGTGATGAAGACCACATAACGCACCCCCCCACCACGTGGCACCTAGCAAGTGCTCCAGAGACTTCGGCGTAATTATTATCCCCCCACCGGTTACTGTCCCAGGTGCCCTGCAAGCAGAGCCTGCAACTCTGCTCTCGTTCAAGTAGCTTCTCAAGAAACGTGTGTGAAGGGGGAACCTGTAAAGGGGAGGGGGACCAGCTAGACGGAGGGGGCGGGGGGACTCTGGGCAAAGGCATGGGCTCAGCTGGAGCCCAGCCCTGCAGCTGTCGCTCCCCGAGGCAAGGCGCACTTGAACTTTGAAACAGGGCAGCCTTTGCCTGCGGGCTGCCAGGCTTTTCCTGGCAAGGCGGCTACAGCTAGGGCGCTTCTCAGAATCGTAGAGCAGTGAGGTGTCAGCCCATCACTCGTGGCAGCAGAGCAGTAGAGGGGGGGGTCTGGGCTCTACCACAGCGATCGTGATGAGCCCGCCACACTTTACACTGGGAGTGGTTCACGTTCAAAGGCGGGTGTTGCGTGCCCGAGGTCTTAAGGCCCAGAGCCTTCCAGCAGGGCCTCCTGAAGACGGCACAGCAGTGTCGCAGACAGTTACAAATCAGGGGTCCCCAGCGCAAGGCCAGAGAGGCAGGTACCAGGGAGTCTGGACTGGAAAGCAGGTGCCCTACTGAGGGGCAGCCAGGGGAGACGTGGGCCCAGTTTCACCAGATCTTCCCGCTCGAGAAAAAAAAGCCATAAACGTTGACACTTTAAATGTCTGGTTTGTACATACTGGCTTGAATTCTTGAGAACATCACGTGGGCTGACCACATGGGCCTGCTTGCCCCAGCGCGGGGCCAACACACACTTGCATCTTGGCTCCTGCGGCTACGGTGCCAGCCTCGCGCTCACCTCCTCCATGTTGACTTCGAAGGGGCCGGCTGACTGGCACTCGGGGCACGAGCCCGGCTTCACCTCCTGGTTCTGGGACTGGCAGAAAGGCCCCAGCACGAAGCCACACTTGTTGCAGTTGTACTTGACCATGCTGAGCTGAGGCAGGACGCCCGTGCAGCTGGTCACCACCCCGCTGGTGCGGATCAGCTGGTTCAGGTGCAGCTGCCTGCGGAGGCGAGGCGCTGTCAGAGACCACAGGGCGGGGGCCGGACCCTCGCCCGCCAGTGAGGCCAGGACCCACGGGGTGGGCTTTCTCTGGCCGCGGCCACCCGCCACCCCCCACGGGTGCCCCAGCCCCCGCCGGCTCACCTGAGCGAGCGCAGCTCCTCCACCAGGGGCAGGTGGGAGATGCGCACGTGGACGCGGCTGGCGATGCGGTCATACTTGGGGTACATGGCCAGCACCACCTCCAGGGCAGCCTCGCTGAAGATCTGCAGCAGCTCAGCCGGCGCCTCGGGCAGGAAGTAGGCCAGGACGTGCTCCCTGGCGGCCAGGTCCTCGTAGTTCACCACCAGGCTCTCGCGGTTCTCTGAGGCGGGCGGGGTGGGAAGGGAGGCTGAGCGCGGAGCAGGCTGGGGCAGGCCCACCTCGCCGCGAGAAGGGGAGGGAGCCCGCCGAGCCCTTGACTCGGAGCTGGAGGCGCAGCCTCGCTCCCAAGTCCGCTCAGCGTTAGCGACGGGACCCAGAGAAGTGACGGATGCTAGGCCTCAAGCTCTGAACCTATGAAACGGGACCTAAGTGCCTGGGGGGGATACAGTGGAGTAACACACGGGGTGCCTACCACAAACTCAGAGTGCCTACAAGGCCAGGAGGAAACCCGCGAAGAAACGTGTCGGATGTGAGACAAAAGGGAGAGGAAGGGCCGGTGGGGGACCAGGAGCCACTGCCTCACGTGCTGCTTTGTTCAGAAACGTGCTGCTACACGCTGATCAAAGCAGTAATCCAGATTTTTACATAAAGTCTGCCTGATCGTAAGTCCATCAAAAATGACTTCTGGGGCTTCCCTGGTGGCGCAAGTGGTTAAGAATCCGCCTGCCAATGCAGGGGACATGGGTTCGAGCCCTGGTCCGGGAAGATCCCACATGCCATGGAGCAGCTAAGCCCATGAGCCACAACTACGGAGCCTGCACGCCACAACTACTGAAGCCCGCGCACCTAGAGCCTGTGCTCCACAAAAAGAGAAGCCACCACAATGAGAAGCCCTCACACTGCAAGGAAGAGTAACCCCTGCTCGCCACAACTAGAGAAAGCCTGCGCGCAGCAACAAAGACACGGCACAACCAAAAAAAAAATTAATTAATTTTAAACAAAACAAAAAAACGACTGCTGTGGTCCAGACGTACGTAGTCCCTGGACAGTGCGCTGGACCCACGATACTTTGTCTGAAAGACGGGCACCCCGGGCTCAGGCCCCGGCCCCGGTGCCCCATGTGCCCCGCACATCCGTCTGTCAAACCCGCCGCCACAAGGCCAGGGCGGGCGGCCTCCCGCGGGCACGGGGCAGGCGCACCTTTGCACATGTCACTGATGCGCTCCTTGAAGACGTTGTGGCCGCGGCCGTCCACGTGGGTGCGCAGGAAGTTCTTGAAGCGGTGGTGGATCTCCAGCCGCGGGCCGGCCATGCTCACCCACTCGCGCACCGAGTGGCCCTTCAGGTCCTCCAGGTTCTCGATGCTCTCGATCATCTCGTCGGCCTCGCCACCGTCCTCCGTGGCCCGCTCCACCTGCCGCCGCTTCCGGCTGCGGCGCTCCTCCTCCTCCTCGTCGCTGTCTGGGGGCCGGGGGCACGTTCAGGGCCGGCTCCCCGCACCGCCTCCCGCCTCCCCGCACCGCCTCCCGCCTCCCCCGGGCTCCCCGAGAACGCACCGTACAGGAGCCCGCGGCGCATGCGGCCCAGGCCCCGGCCGGCCTCCCGGTCTCGCTGCCGCATGACCCGCTCGGCCGCCTCCCTCTGGCTGGCGGTCAGCTCGTCCACGTCCTCGTCGTCCGGGGCCAGCCCCTCGGGCTCGTAGACATCTATCTCCGGGATGGGGCGGTAGTCCCTGCGAGGCCCCCAGATGGAGCCTGTTAGCACCCACACCCCAAAACAAAACCCCACCAGGAACCGGGCTCCCGAGGGCTCCGGAGCCCCGGCCAGGGCACCTGGAGAGGCTCCGAAAGGCTCCCCCACGGATCCCACATGGAAAAGGACACAGTCTTCAAAAGGACGGACCTCCTGACACCTGCTGTGACACGGGCAAACTCTGAGGACACTGTGCTCAGTGAGACAAGCCAGTCACAGGACAGAAATCCTGCGTGATTGGGTTTGGGGAAGAAAGTCCTGGAGAGGGTGGTGACGGTCGTACGACCACGTGAGTGCCGTGATGCCACTGAGCTTACGCTCAGAGATGGCCGAGACGGGAATCTTGTGTCACGTGGGTTTTCCCACAGTGAAAAAGGGGAGCTCTGAGCACCAGCAGGAAAGAGGAATCGGAGGACCCACAAAACCTTCAGCTCGAAGGGCCTTCAGAGAGCCAACACAGCTCCCCATGGGCAGGAACCCTCCTGCACTCCTGTTTCTGGCAGCCCCACCTCGAAGCCCGGACCCCAGGAGGCCCACACACATCAGCCCAACCAGCCTCTCCCGAACACATCTGTGGCTCAGTCCTTCCAGCCACAGCGAGACCTTCCACGTGACCGCCTGTCAGATATCTGAAGGACTGATGCCTCAACAAGGACCCCCACCAGGGCAAACACAGCTCCCCTCCCCGCGATTTGGGGAAGCACACATCACCCTCCATCAGAAAGATGAAGAAACCGAGGACAGGGGGCGGGGGGTGATGGGATTTCTGCCAGAGGTCACTCAACAGAGCTGGGTGTCAAGGTGGCTAGCTGCTTCCAATACCACACTGGCTCCACGACGGTCCTCTTGAATTCTCCCTTTCTCAGAGGACGTGGTAATTTGGGGAACTTCTTCTTTCTTTTTTTGGCCATAGACTCTGTCAAAGAACACTCTCAGATAATCCCACACTACTGACACCAGAAACAGAACCCAGAACCAGGTATGCTTTTGGATTGATCGCTTCCAAATTCTTAAGTGTTCTCAAGGAAAAGGTACCTGTCTAGCTCGTTAAGAATTTCAAGTCATGGGCCTCCCTGGTGGCGCAGTGCTTAAGAATCTGCCTGCCAATGCAGGGGACACGGGTTCAAGCCCTGGTCTGGGAAGATCCCACATGCCACGGAGCAACTAAGCCCGTGCACCACAACTACTGAGCCTGCACTCTAGAGCCCGCGAGCCACAACTACTGAGCCCACGTGCCACAACTACTGAGCCCACCAACCTAGAGCCCGTGCTCCGCAACAAGAGAAGCCACCACAATGAGAAGCCCGCGCACCGCAACAAAGAATAGCCCCTGCTCGCCGCAACTAGAGAAAGCCTGCACGCAGCAACAAAGACCCAACACAGCCAAAAATAAATAAATAAAAATAAATTAAAAAAAAAAAAAAGAATTTCAAGTCATGTGAAATGCCCGCAGTGAAATTCTAATTGGTCAATTTAAAAGAATTTGATAAATTAGACTTCAGCAAAGTTTTAAAACTGTACACATCAAAACCCACCATTTAAAAAAAATTAAAAAGACAAGCCATAGACTGAGAAGAAAATATTTGCAAATCACATGTCTGCTAAAAGCCTTACATCCAGAGTAAGTTTTTAAAAACTCTTACGACTCAATGATAAAAAGTCAAGGAAACAAATTATTGATAAAAAACGGGCAAAGGATCTGAAGACAAATTTTCCAGATACTCAAATGGCCGACAAGCACGCGAAGCGCTGCTCCACATCACTAGTCATCAGAGAAATGCAAATCAAAACCACAGTGAGATACCGCCTCGCCCCCATTAGGGTGCCTGTTGTCAAAACCCAGAAGATAACAGGTGTTGGTGAGAATGTGGAGAACTCGAACGACATACGCCACTTGTGGGAACGTAAAACGGTGCAGCTGCTTTGGAGAAGTCTGGCAGTTCCTCAAAAAATTAACACAGAGTTATCACGTGACACAACAATTCCATTCCTAGGAACTGGAATTCCATTCCAAGAGAACTTAAAAATGCATTCACATAAGAAACTCCTAGCAGCACTACTTATAATTGCTAAAAAGTGTAAAGCACCCAAAACGTCTACCAACTGATGAATGGGTAAACAGAACGCAGTCTGTCCGTGCGATGGAGTACTACTCAGCCACGAAAAGGAATGACGTGCTGACGTGGGCTCCAACGTGGATGGACCCTGAAAAACACAGTAAGCCAAACAAGCCTGCACACAACGACGTGTGTATTCCAGACTCCACCTGCACGAAACAGCCAGCACTAGCAAATCCAAAGAGACAGAAAGTAGATTACTGGTTACCTAGGGGTGGGGAAGGGAATGGGGATTAACTACAAACAGGCACAAGGGATCTTACGGGGATGACGGAAAAAACTGGATTGTGGTGATAGGTGCACCACCCAGGAAATTTACTAAAACGCATTGAATTGTATTCCTGTAAGAGATAAATCTTACACTGTAAAAATTATAGCTCAGTAAGGTTGTTTTTTAAACAAGCCATGAAACCCAAATCTCACTGGGCCCATCCAGTCCTCAGATACCTCTACCCAGGCGTCCTTGCGAGGGAAGGACAGAAGACGCAGAGGGGGTGGATGGAGGGTGGCCGGCCGGGGAGGGGCGTCCTGCCTGCACAACCTCACAGGGCACAGCAGGGAAGCTGCTCAGGGCTGCTCTGCCCAGACTCCTCATCCCTCCAGACCCTGTCTGGCCTGTGCCGCACACCCAGGCCCATCACCTGGAGTGATGGAGCTTAAAGGGAAGATCCAAACGGTCCAGAGTGCCCTGGATGCTCCCAAAGGGCTCTCCCTGTGGCCTGGGGGGCGGCCTGAACAGTACTCTCATACACACCAAGTGTGAAGCCCCCACGTCAGAGTACAGAGAGCCCCAAAGCAGAACCTCCACGAGGCTCCCGGGCGTTCAGATAATTCTAGTGCTAACGTATAGGCCAAGTCCTGGGTGTTAAGACAGGGTGAGACACCAATGGAATCTAACCTTGCTCACTCACAGAGCTTTCCTCCACCACCTTAGCAATAAGCCTCCATAACCTTTACTACGTTCGTATATTTATCAATAAGTGTGAACACGAGATCTGCTACAGATTAAGCACAGTAACTGTGGGCTGAATTAAATCTAAATCTTGATTAATCACCCCCCCACACACACAGTTCCTCTGAAGTTGCAGAGAAACTCTTGGCTACCTGCTTCCTGTCCTTCCCAGTTGGGGTCCCTGACGTGGCCCCGGATTAGAGATGCCCTGCGCCCCCTGGGGTGCACATCTCATGGAGCTGGGGCTTACCGAGGCCTTTGGGTCTAACTCGAAGGTCGACACAGCAAGTTACACGGACATGTGCTGTGGCTCCATGAACCTGTCTCCCCCCAGACCCTGGACCAAGATATGCTCAAAGCAAGCAGGCTCCGATATATCTGCTTCCCCGGGACACACAACAGCCCCCCAGCAGAGCGTGCTGAGCGCAGGGTCTTGAGCGCCGAACCTCTCCATGCCATCTCCGAAAAGCTCCTCCCCATCCTCCTCCTCCTCCTCCAGGGGCCCCTCTGTGCCGAGCAGTCCCTCCGACTCATCCTCAAAGGGAGGAAGGTCGCGGCCGGGGCTGGAAGTCAGGGCATCCGTGCGCCGGGAGCTCCGCCCAGGGCTGGAGGTCAGAGGATCGTTGGCTCTCCGCCTCGGGGCCGGGCTGGACGCCACCGTGAAAGACTCGGATGATTCCTGCAAGAGGAGATGGGTTGGAGGGGGTGAGGGCCCACTCAGCTTCCTGTACGGTGGCGCCCCCACCCATAGGGTCTCCCTCTCCACGGCTGACCCTGTCCTCCCACGCTGCAAACCCCTCCCAGCCTGCACACTTTGCACCTGCTGTTCCCTCTGCCTGGAACGCTCCCTGAGCCCAGGGCTTCTCCACGCCCGGGGCCGGCTCATTCCTCACACACACCGTGACTCACCCGACCCCGTTTTCTCCAGGACAACCCACTGAGGCTACCTGGTTAGCTGGTTTACCTGTTTACCGCCTACTCCTCCCCCCAGCACGCGTTCCCGCCCTTCTGGGCCCCCGGTGCACCAGGAGCTGCCAGGGGAGACGGGACACGAGAGCGGCCACAACCTAAGGGGTCGGAGACCCAGGTTGGTGGAGGGGCAGTCAGCTGACGAGGCTGCGGACGAAAGCAGCACGATAAGGAGGGCCCGAGCGCGCGGATCGGGCCGGGGGCCCGGGCTGCCGGGGTGGGACCCGCCGGCCTCGCAGACCCGCCCGACTGGAGCACGGGAATCGGCTCCGCGCCCGGCCCCCCACCGCCCGCGCCCCGCACGGCAGACGCACAGACTCCGGCGCGCTCACCGCCATCGCTGCTCAGTGCTCCTCTCCGCTCCGCCAGCAACAACCAGTTTTCGCGCGAAAAACGGCCCACGTGACCGCCCGTGCCCGGGAAGCGTCTGAGGGAGCACGACGTCATGACGTTGGCGTCCATTTTCGTCACGCCGGCGCTCGGGGGCGGGCCCGAGCGTGCGGCCCCGCCCACGCTGCCCGAGACCCCGCCTAGCCCGCGCTCTGTGCTGCGGGGCCAGCCGAGATGTACGACCTGGTGCTGTGGCCGCCTGGGGGCCTTGTTTTCTGACGTTTTCTTACTGTGTGATGTCAACTCCTCCAAAAGCTCAGGCTGCGTCCTTCAAGCGCCGAAAGGCGGGGGATGGTAGGAGGCCAGCTGTGACGTTCTAGTGGGGGTTACCCCCCCCCCCGAGGGAGCCGAGATGCAGGGGTGTTCCAGGTAGCAAGAGCCTCGTGCGCAGAGATGTGGAGAGCAGGGCACGGTGGGCATCTGCAAGCACTTTCCTAGTTCCAGTTAAACCGCTTGTGATGTTCAGGAAGGGACAAAAATTGAGGCTGGAGAGCCCAGGTCACGAAAGATCACCAAGTCTTTCTACTGAGCTGGCCTGAGGGCAGTGGAGAGCTACGTGGGTTTTAGGAGAATCCCTCAGGCTGCCAGGGGTGGACATAGATCGAGGCAGGTTGGAAGCAGTTACAGTTGGTTCCAAATCTGCAGATTCAACCAACAGGGTGGTTAGAAAAAAAGTTTAATTCCAGAAAGTTCCAAAAATCAAAGCTTGATTTTGCTGTAGGCCAGCTATTTACACAGCAGTTACACCTATTTGCATAGCATTTACATTGTATCAGGTATTGTAAGTAATCTAGAAATGACAAAGTGTACAGGAGGATGTACACAGGTTATGTGCAAATATTGCACCATTTTATATGAGACTTTAGCATCCTTGAATTTGGGTATCTGCAGGTAGCCTGAAACCAATCTCCCAAGGATACAGAGGGACGAGTATGCTGCGATTCTTCGTCCAGGTACAGGCGGCCTGGGCTGGGGCAGGCGAGCAGGGCAGGGCTGGATCTCAGCCCTCTTGCCCTGGCACTTTCAGGCGGTGAACAAGCATCTCGGGATGGGGCCCCGGGTAGGGGCGGGAGCGATGACAAGGAGGGGAAATGTCCAAGACGTATTCAGGAGATGGAGCCTCTCGGTCCTGAGGGCCGGGGGCAGCAAAAGGGAGGCACCCAGGATGGCAGCAGGATTCTGGCTTGGGTGGGTGACAGCGTCACCTCTGAGATGGGGGCGCGGGAGGAAGGCAGGGAAGGAATCCAGCAGCTTACAACAGCTGCCACGTTGCCTCAGTGTCCGCGGGCCCGGACCCGGACCCGGGCCCGGGCCCGGGCCTGGGCCTGAGCCTGCGCAGGGCTTGCTGGATGCCTCTGCCTTGTGGTCCGGCTGCTGAGCCAAGCACTTGTGTCTATTATTTAGGGAGCGGTTCTGCAGCACCATCTCCTCCTGTCAGCCATGCCTCGGGAGGAACACCACCCTGAGCCTGGTGCAGGCGAGGGAGGGAACCTGAGAGTCAGATCTTTATCTACTGAACTACCATCCAGGGAAGCTCGCTGCTGCCATGCTCTGTCTGGTGTGCAGGGGGCACTGCAGTGTGTCAGCACTCCTCTGCCCTGGAGGGAGGGGAGATAGCTACCCTCATTACTCCACAAATGAAATCCCACTGAAACCTATGCATGGGGCCCAAAACTCAGCGTACAAAACGCAGAATTGCGCATGGTGGTAGTAAGAGCAAACTCCCGCCTCCTCCCACGCCCGCTCCAAAGTGTCTGTACTGTCTCAAAAAAAACAAAGATGGAGGGAGGGGGGTCATTTGGCTTAGTTACCGATTCTCCATTTCTCCTCCTTCCTGGCACAGGGTGGAAGGGAAGTTTCCTGCCTCTGGAGGTCAGAAGTGGCCTATGACTTGTTTTGCCGATTAAAGGTGTGCAGGGGGAATGCATGTAACTTCCTGGCAGAAACTCTTGGAGCTGTCCACTCAGGAAGACAGGCGCCTCATGGCATCAGCTCATGGCTGATACAGAAACTGCACGCTGACCAAGGTCCAGATAAACTGGGTCCCAGATGGTCACAAGGCAGCGGCTTCCTCACCTTCCCCTTGTTCAGAACAGGAGCAAGGCAAAGACTGGGGCCCAGTCTCATTCCAGCCCAGCTGTGAAACAAGTGTGGTGTCACGAGGTGTGTATCTTGGGGCTACTGTGATCAGTGGGTGCCTACGACAAGCAGCAGGCCCTGAGTCAGCCTCCGCACGTTCAGGGAACGTGAGAAGCATGGCCCTGTCCTCACGACACTGCCATTCTAGTTGGGGGAGGCTGATGCTGAACTAGGAAGTGACTAAATGAACATGAACCCGTTAGAGAGACTGTGCTGCTGTGTAAGCAGATGGGGCAGGTGGTTCCCGAGAAAGAGACCCAGGAATGGCTTTCTTGACATAAGAGAAGCCATTTTTGGCTTGGTTGGGATGGAAGCCTGGCCACAGTGCTTACCCTTAAACAGGTCTCAGTAATGAATGATCTTAAAGGAGCAAAAGAATGCAGAAACAAACTGTTATCAGGTGAGAGAAGTAACAACGCTAGACAACGTATCAGTTGTAAAGATTCCCTGTTGTGATTCAATGGCAAAAATTAGTCTGAAGAGCTCAACCATCAGATCAGCTGGACCCTAAGGGAGGATGACGGTGACCACCTCTGAGCCTCATGACTTCAATTAACTAAAACTTAGACTGCCCAAGCCCCTTGATGAATACGCATGTACCCTTAGCTTAAAACGTCCCCAATTTTGTTGTTTGGGGAAGCACGAATTTGGGAAAAGTCCCCTATGTCCTCCTTACTTACTGCAAGTGATCAGTTCTTCCTTCTCCTGCTCTTTGCCTTGGTTGTGTCTTTCCGCTCGACGTCCACCAACAGACGAACCCAGTTTTGGTAACACTGGGAATGAAATAAAGGGGCTTTGTGTGACAGAGACTGGACAGCTACTTTGGCTAGGGTGTCAAGCAGGAAAGGGGGGTCATGTGACAGGAGCCAGGCCGGGGTGGGGGTGGGGGGACAGGTGCAGACCCACAAGCAGGAACAAGCCTTGGTATAGCCAAAAAACAGAAACAGAGACCAGTATGGCTTGAGCACCCAGTGAGGAGCGGGTGGGAGGGATATGTTGGGAGGGATAAGGACTCAGAAGCAGGAGGGACCTGACATGGTGGAACCCGGGAGAGGGGAAAGAGGAGTCAACACAGCAGGGACGCAGGAGGTTAATCCAGGAAGGCTTCCAGGAGTTGGCTGCCTGTAGTTAGAGGTGAGAGGAGGCGGATCAAACCCCAGATCTGGGCTTTGTCACTTCCTGGTCCTGTCGCTTCGGTCAAGCACTTAACGTCTCAGCCTCAGGTTCTCCTGAAATGCGACTAATTACAGCTGTTCTGAAGAGCTGCCGTGAGGCGGAGGGTGCGCAGCACTGCGTCGACCGCGGCCGCGAGGACAGGTGCGCGGGGGACGCGCCGGTCCGGGCGGAGCTTGTCCCCCGGGACCAGAGGTCCTCAGGCAGGCGGCGGAGGCTCCTCCGCGGACGCTCGGTTGCCGCCTGCGGGAGAAAGGTCGCGGGCGAGGGTGGGGGGGGGGCGCGCAGGTCGCGGACAGCTGAAGACAAGGCCCCTTGCGGCCGAGAGGGCCGTGCGCTGTCTCTTTAAGAGGTTGGCGAGCCGCCCCGCCCCCTGGGGATCTGATTGGCTCCTCCCGCTACGTGCGCCCTCTTTTCTGCGTAACCCCATTCCTATAGGCCGCTGCGGACTGGGGGCGGGCCTGCGTGCCGCAAGTAGGGACAGTGGCTGTTTCGCAGTTTCGGCGGAACGAAAAGGACGCGCCAGCCTTCCGGGTCACTGCTGTCGGAAGGGCCGCGCGGTGTCGGGCCCGACGGCGTCTCCCTACCCGCCCGCCCGCCCACCCAGTCTGCGGGAGCCAGCCGCCCGCGCCTCTTGGGCGACGCTCCCCGGCCCGAGCGCCGGAGGCCGAGTCCCGCGGCCTTGCGGGGTCCGCGGCCGGCGGCGGATGGGCGGCCGGGGCCTCAGGTAAGGAGGGGACCCCTCTCCTGCCCCAGCTGCGGGAACTGATCCCGGCGGCCCCCGTCCCGCCTGCCGCTCCTGCCGCCGGGAGCGACCCTCCCGCCCAGAGGCAGGCAGGGGGCGCAGAGGGCCGGCGTCCTGGGTCCCCGGGGAGGCCGGGCTTGCGGACCCTGCGATCCAGGTCGTGCGGGAAGACGTCCCTGCGAGTGGCCGAGTCCCACTTCCGGCTCCCCGGGCCCGAGAGGGCGGGGGTCCACTGGATAGGGAGCGAGGAGTGACCTGCCCTCACGCTGCAGTAGGGACGGGGCCGAGAGCCTCCCAGACGGTCCTCCCACTCCCCAGAAGGGCTGGGCCGCACTCTGCTGGACATTCATCTGTCCACTCACAACGTTTGCTGTCCTGGGGGGCTGGGTCATGAGATGCGTGGGCTGAACAACACACAGCGAGGGCCGCTTCAGACAGAGGTAGTCGGGGAGGGCTTCTCAGAGGAGGTGGCCCGAATGGTGAGCCGCAGCTGGGAAGGAGTACGCACCGAGGTCCTGAGGTAGGAACAGCACAGCAGCTTGGAGAACAGGCTGAAAGATGGGCTGCAGAGTGGAAGGGAATCGTCAGGGCAGTTGGCAGGGGTGAGGCCAGGTTGGACCTTGAAGGCCCAGGGCTGTCCTTCCTCCTGGGGGCTCCTGGCAGGGTCCACCTCCCCCCTCCCCAAGGCTGAAGAATTAGGGGGTTGGCTCTGTCCTGTGGAGTCTTCCTCACCCTGTTTCGGTTCCAGGGTTTTAAGGCTCATCAACCAGCTCCGGTCGGAAGCCCTGAGAGGCGTTTAAGCAGCAGCCTCTCTGCTCAGGGTTTTGTTTGCCCCAGCGTTCCCCATCCAGTAGCTCTGGGTGGTCAGACCCAGTGCACAGATGAGAGATGGGAAAGCGGAGGCCCACAGAGGGAAAGGTCCTTCTGGTCCAGGGTCTCACAGCAGGTCCAGCCCGCAGGACCCTAGCCAGTTGGCATCCTGCCCACAGAGGGAGGGAGGGAGGGAGGGAGGGAGGGAGGGAGGGAGGGAGGGAGGTGGGCGGGAAGAGGCCTCTGGAATGTTAGTGAGGTCAGGAGAGTCCTTCCCAGGTGGAAGAAACGCCCCAGACGGTGCCCCAGAGCACTTGGCATCCCAGGAACTTGCCCTCTGAGAATTCCCTTCCCCATGCCTCTGGTCTGGCTTCACCCCTCCCTTCCCTGCCCTCAGCCAGCCTTCCCACCATCCCCTTTCCTGAGCACCCCTTACTTTGCCACTGCTTGGGCTTCTGCCAGCAAGGCCAGGAGCTCACCTGTGGTGGGGAGAGGGGAATACAGGCCACAGGCGGACCTGTCTCAGCCTCTTTCCCCTTTGTGTGATGGGATGTTAGCAGCCCCCTCTCTTGGAGGCTGGTGTGGCGGCTCAGCAGGTGATCCCGTGGAAAGCCTCAACTGCACACGGGCAGGGAAGGGTGCATTGTCCTTTTTATCATGGCTTCAGTGATTTTGTGAGCTTTGACACATAGTGGCAATTCCGGTGTGGCTCAAGTGTGGTTCTGGGGCCAACAGAGCAGCAGTGCCAGCTGGGAGGGTGTTAGAGACGCAGACTCTCAGCCCCCAGACCTGCCTGACCCGAATCTGCTTCTCACCAACACTCCACTCTGGATCAAACCCGGCTGCAGGTGGAGACACCAAGGCCCCAGGAGGGGCCCCTGGCAAGTTGCCGGTTGGGGGCCTGCGCTCTGGAGACAGAGAGTCTGCGCTGCCCGGCTCCGGGCTCTGTGCGGGGGGTGACATAAGCACCTCCCTGCAGGGTGGCAGGGCTCCGTGAGCCTTCTCTGCAGTTATTACAGAGCTAGCAGGGCTTGGTGGAGGGGGCTTAGCTGACGCTCTCCTTCCTCACCTCAGACTCAGTAGCAAGTGGCGCTTGGACCCGTGAACCAGATCCTTCCCTGCTGCACGTCCCCCAGCCCCTCCTCCGGGAGGAAGAGCAGCAGTTACCTTTCTGTGTGTGACCTTTTGTAGACATTCACTTCTCTGGTCTTGCTTGATCCTTACAGCAGCCTTGCTGGGGGGGCGGTGTTACTGTCCTGTGACACCCAGAGAGGGGAAAGACTCCCCCAAGGTCACGGAGAAAGAACCTGGCAGAGCCAGAAGCACAAGCAAGGTCTACGCAACTCAGAGTCAAACCGGCCTACGCAGGAAAGGGAGCTTGTTGGATTCTGTAACTGAGAAGTCCGGCCTGGGGTGCGGGCATCTACCTTCAGGTGTGGCTGGATCCAGGGGCTCCTGCAAGGCGCCATCTCCAGGATCTATTTCCATCAGTCTCACCTCTGTGTTGGCTTTCTTTCCACGTGGGACTCCAATGTGCACATTCCCTGGAGTGGTGGAGGGGTGGAGTCAGCAGTACCTAAACCCTGTGGATGGGGACTGGGGTGCTGAGGTGCCCCCACGGGAAAATAGGGTGCTGGACAGGCAAGGCCAAGAGAAGCCCTCTGACCGCCCCCCCTCCCCGCTCTATCCGGCCCTCTTGCTTCTGTCCCCATTCATCCCCACGGGCTTCTCTGCCGTGTGGGGTCCCTGCAGGACGTCAGGCAGCCCTGGGCCCCGACCCTGTGTCACATGGGCACCCTGCGCCCTGCTCAGGTGCCCCGCGCTGCGCCACACCACCCCCACTCCGAAACCTCTGGCTTACAGCAGCCGAGGCTCAGCTTCTGGCTCCGGCAAGGGGCCCCTGTCCTGAACGCAGGGCATCAAGGAGGGTCCTGCAACGGCGGGGCACCTTGTTAGCGAGGCAGAGGGGCAGTGTCACGGGGACACGGGGCTGGGCGCCCCGAGGCTCGGGCCAGAGCCCCGGCCTCAGCCTGCCCTGCCGTCTTCCCTCACCCCAACGTGCGTCTGTCTGCGGGTCTTGCTGGCCAGCCCTCCCCAAGGGGTCCCGGATCACTCCACTCCACCCCCGCTGCCCCCGCCGGTTCGGCCACTGTCCTCGCCGGCCTGGCCGGGCACTCCTCGGTCTCCCTGCCCCGCCACGGCAGCCTCTCCACGTGGGAGCGGGGCCGCGTCGCCCGCCTTCCTACACCTCCTGTTGCATTTAAAGTGAGCTCACCGTGCCGGTGGTCCCGGCTGACCTGGCCCCTGCCCTTTCTCCTCTCTCTCCCAGCCTGCTCTTTGCCCTCTGAACAGGCCAAGACTGTGTTTTCTTCTTAGCACTTACCTCTACGAGAGGTTTGCTTTTGAAGTATGGTATTCGTGCTGGCTGTCGGCCTCCCCTCCGAGAATGAGGGCCCCAAGAGGGCAGGTGCGTCCTGGCACCTGGACCTGCCGGCTCAGAGCAGGTGCTCGGCCGCGTCAGCACCGGTGGAAGGGTGCAGAGCGCGGGAACGGGGAGGAAACCAGCTTCTTTCCTTGGACCTGCCGTGTCAGGCACACGTTCTCGCCTGCAGTACCTCCCGTCCTTGCTGTATTCTCAGGCTGCCGGGGGGACGCCATCCCAGAGCCGCTGGGTGGCCTGTGGGAGAGAAGGATGGGGATCCTGAGCCCTACGTCCCGGCCCTCCCGCTTCGGAATCTCCCCACTTTCGGCAGAGCAGCGCTCGTTCCACAGCTTGGCCCGCGGGGTGCTGCCCTGCAGGCCTGCTGTCCAGGGACGTGAAAGCAGCACGAGCACGGGATCCTGTTGCTTCGCTGCAAGCCCTGCAGGAGGTGTCCTGCGCTGCTCCTTGCTGAACGGGAGACCTGCGCTCTCAGCATAAACGATTCATCTTTTCCATTTCTTTAAATCTACTGAAGCGTAACCCATACGGAAAATCGCTCGGATCACAGGTGCGTGGCTCCATGAACCGCGACACTGGAGCACGCCAGCATGCCCGCCACCGGGTCCAGGGCTGGCCCCGCGCCCTCGGCCCTCCACAGGGCGCCCCTCCTGGTGCCCGTGTAGGGGCAGGCCGCGTGCCCACAGCTGGCCGGGCTCTGCTCAGTGGCCGGCTGCCAGGCCCTCCGTGTCACCGCAGGGCAGGAGTCACTCTCATTTCTGGCCGGCGTGCCACCGGCCACGCGGACGCCCCGCTGACGTGTCAGTTCTGCTGACGGGGGCACTTGGGCTGCTCCCGCCTGGGGCTGTCGCGAATGGCCCAGAAACGGGGGCGCCGGGTCAGGAGCCCAGTCTGTTCAGTCATCGTTTTAAACGCTGGCATCTGTCACGTCCCGCTGCCGCCCGGGCCCATGTGCTCCCTGCGACGTGCTGCTGCCGCCGTCCGGTCCCCGACACAGAGCCGACAGCGAGGAATGGCCCCTGTCAGGGGCTGGGTTGCGACCCGGGCGGGAGGGAGCGCCACACCTGCCCCCCACCTGCTGGCCCCCACCACCCACCAGAGGCCCAGGGCTGCACAGCCCCTGCGCTGCTCACGTGGTGGCTCTCACCCCCCAGGGCCGGCGGCTGGCGGGATGGACACCCCGGAGGAGGAGATCTGGGCCAGCGGGGCCCCGCCCCCGGCGCCCAACATCAGTGTGCCGCACCGCTGTCTGCTGCTGCTCTACGAGGACATCGGCACCTCTAGGTGAGGCCAGCACGGTCGTGCCGGGCTGCGTGACGAGGGGTTTCCGGGGTCGGGTGTGTGTGTGTGAGTGTGTGTGAGTGTGTGTGTGTGTGTGTGTGTGTGTGTGTGTGTGAGTGAGAGAGAGAGAGAGAGAGAGAGCCGGGTGGGCTGCAGACAAAACCCCAGCAGTGAGCCGCCTTCTGCACCCCCCTGCTAGGGTCCGGTACTGGGACCTCTTGCTGCTCGTCCCCAACGTGCTGTTCTTCATCTTCCTGCTCTGGAAGCTTCCGTTTGCTCGGGCCAAGATTCGAGTCACCTCCAGCCCCATTTTTATCACCTTCTATATCCTGGTGAGTTCATTCCAGTTGGTGACAGAAAACCCAACTCCAACTGCCTTAAGCTGTCTTTGTAATGAAAAACCAGCTTCGGGTATGGCTGGATCCAGGGCATTAACTGATGTCAGCAGGACTGTCTCTCTGTCTGCATCTCTGCTCTCCTCTGGCCTTATCGCAGATGAGTTCTCCCCATAAGGTATCAGAGGTAGCCAAGAGCAGCTCTGAGCTAACCTCCCTGCCAACTCCAGCAGAAGGGTACCTCTTTCCTGATGCTGCAGTGTTGATCTGCAGTTCCCTCTGAGTGGCCCACCTTGGAAACCCTGTTCATCCCTGAGCCAGACTCTGTGACTAGCAGGGAAAGGGACACTTTGGAGCTGGGATGGTGGGGTCAGCTCAGCCAGACTGTATGGACTGAGGAGGGGTGGTGGTCCCAGGAAGAAAATTGGGGAATGGTTACTAGAGGGAAGGGGAATGGATGCTGGGCTGGGGAAAAAGCCCACTGCATTCTGAACCCCAGCTGTGCTGAGTGACCGTGGGCCAACAACTTGGCCTCTCTGGACCTCAGTGCTCTCCTACACGACGTGACGTGGACCTGCTTTAGTTTGCGGTGCTCCCGT
The DNA here is from genome assembly GCF_937001465.1 of Orcinus orca. Lineage (NCBI taxonomy): Eukaryota > Metazoa > Chordata > Mammalia > Artiodactyla > Delphinidae > Orcinus > Orcinus orca. The sequence continues at coordinate 1,039,949 of NC_064568.1, read as the reverse complement.
GAGCACCCAGTGAGATTGCGCAGAGCTCCAGCCCCGTGGGGGCCCGCACACCGTGGGCACATGGCCCTGAGTGGTGTCACCCTCCCTGAGATGGGACATGGTTTTCAAGGCACAAAGGACAGAGTGTACAAATCTGGGCTCTTCTGTTCATATGTGTCAGAAAACTGAACTTAAGCTCACAGAAGCCCGGGGTGGGGTGGGGTGGGTGGGGGCGGGGTAGTAGTGACTGAGAAACTGACAGTCCCAGCTGGATCCCAGGGTGCCGTCTCCCTGTATTTCGTAGATGAGGTGCAGCACAGACAGGTCCCAGAGGCAGCGAGCGGCAGGTCTGGGATTAGAACCCGGCAGGCTGGCTGCACCACGTCACCCTAACAAGCCTTCCCAGGCTGTCAGCGTAGCCAGGAAACCAAGGCCCAGAGGGGAGGCCAGGCCTCCCTGCATCCCACCCAGGCGGCTCGTTTAGTGTGGAATCCTTCCATTCTTGAGGAATTGAGGGCTCCTGCAGACGTGGGGTGTGGGGTGCAGGCCCTGCGATTCCCGGAGCTCTTGTCCCCCGACGCCAACCTCCCAACCCCTCTCTCACTCACCAGGTGTTCGTGGTGGCGCTGGTGGGCATCGCCCGGGCCGTGGTGTCCATGACGGTCAGCGCCTCAGATGCTGCGACTGTTGCTGATAAGGTGGGGCTGGGCCTGCTGGCAGGGCTGCTGGGCACTGGGAGGGGGCAGCCGGCCCCCAGGCTGACGCTCTGCCCGCTCTGTGTCCAGATCCTGTGGGAGATTACCCGCTTCTTCCTGCTGGCCATCGAGCTGAGCGTGGTCATCCTGGGCCTCGCCTTTGGTGCGTCTGCTGCTGCGGCCAGGGCTCCCCTGCCCCTCCCTGGCTGGGGCCGACCCCACCGTGGTTCCCTAGGCTGGCTCCCGCTGACTGACCAGCACGTTTCTTCCAGGTCACCTGGAGAGCAAGTCGAGCATCAAGCGGGTGCTGGCCATCACCACGGTGCTGGCCCTGGCCTACTCCGTCACCCAGGTGAGGTGGGGGAGGGCAGCCCCGGGGGTCACCGGGGCTGGGCATCCACTGCCTTCGGGCCCTGAGTCAGAGTTGAGTGTCCAGTGGCTCAGACTTTAAATGCAGCTAAGGAATCTTCTGGGCTGCTGGCTAACAAGGCAGGTTCTGGGCCTCTCCAATTCCGATCCAGTAGGTTGAACCTACCGTTTCAACAAGCAGTCCGGGTAGGGAGAGTGCAGGTCTGTAGATCCCACTGAGACCCGTGCATCCAGAGACCCCTTTCTTACTTGGGGGCTGCCCCTCCCCGGGCCTGTTCTGAGGGCTGGAGCTGCGGGGCAGGGCGTGGCCGGAGAGCTGGCTAGAGCAGGGGACGGAGCGCCAGGCAGAGCGGGGCTTGGTGTGGTGGGGAGCCCAGGGACGGGGCGTTCCAGGTCCAGGAGCCCCTGAGACCCTCCCCTGCCCGCCGCTGCAGGGCACGCTGGAGATCCTGTACCCGGATGCCCACCTGTCGGCTGAGGACTTCAACATCTACGGGCACGGGGGCCGCCAGTTCTGGCTCGTCAGCTCCTGCTTCTTCTTCCTGGTGAGCTGGGGGGTGGCCGGAGCCTCGGGCACGGCCTGCTAGCGGGCTCAGCACTGGGCAGGAGCTCCCTGCGTCCCGGTCAGCGCCAGTGTCTCCGCAGGTCTACTCTCTGGTGGTCGTGCTCCCCAAGACCCCGCTGAAGGAGCGCATCTCCCTGCCCTGTGAGCGCCTGGGGACGGGGCTGGGCGCGGGGTGGGCTGTTGGCCTTGCGGGGGCCTGGAGCGGACGGCTCTGGGTGGGCGGGAAGCAGGGAGCCGGTCCGGTCCCGACACGTGGGCAGGACCTCATGCGCGCCCACCCTGCAGCACGAAGGAGCTTCTACGTGTACGCGGGCATCCTGGCGCTGCTCAACCTGCTGCAGGGGCTGGGGAGCGCGCTGCTGTGCGCAGACGTCATCGAGGGGCTCTGGTAAGCGGCCGGGGCCGGGGGTGGCCGGGAGGGGGCCGGGGGGGCGGCGGGGAGGGGGCGGGGGCCGGCCGGGTCGCTCCGCCGCAACCCTAACCTGCCCGTCCTCCCAGCTGCGTGGACGCCACCACCTTCCTCTACTTCAGCTTCTTCGCGCCCCTCATCTACGTGGCCTTCCTGCGGGGCTTCTTCGGGTGAGTCCTCCAGCGGGGGCTGCAGGGAGGGGGACTGGGGGGCGGGGTTCCAGGTGGCGCTCTGGGCTTGTTCGCCCCCAGCTTCCAGGCTGCGGGCGCCCCCGCGTGGCCGCCGTCGGGATCACGCCTTCTGCCTCTTGGGCATGCGCAGCCGCCACTGCAGCATCCCAGCCTCTGGGCTCAGGGCTGGGGGGCAGCTCAGGCTGGGGCCGGAGCTTGAGGAGGCGGACAGGGTACATGTGTGTACATGCACGTGCGTGCGGATATACGTGCACACTCGGGCGCGCACACATATGCATGCGCCCCTATAAACATACACACACGTATACAGATGTATACGTGTGTAACGTGCATGTGCGCACACGTAAACTTGTACACATATATGCGTTTATATGCACATGCATGCATATACCACACCCATACAGGCACGCATAGGTTCACACAGATATATATAAATACAGACATAACACATTACGTACACAACACACAAAGACGTGCACTTTTCTCACGAGAGAGACAGGCCGTGCCTGCTGATCTGCACTGTGTTTTTCATTTAAGGATAGATCAGCTCATTCCTCAGCACCTGCTGCAGCCACCGACACAACAGGGAACAAAGCAGACACAAACCCCTGAGCTCGCGGAGCTTGTGTTCCATCTGGGGGCAACCGGAGTGGGGAGCAGTGTTGGGGGGAGTCCAGTGTGTCTGTGAATGTGGGGTGGGGTACACTTTTGTGACTCAGACGTGGTGGAAGCAGGCGTTCTGCCCCCAGCTCCCCCTTCCCTGCCTGCCAGGTCTGAGGGTGGGCTGCAGGGGTGCCTCAGCTCTGGAGCAAGAAGGACTAGACTGGATCCTCCCAGCCCTGATGTGCATGACCTCACACGTGATTCATCTCCCTGGCCTCAGGCTCCTTTTTGTAAATGGGGAGTGAGGCTTTCTCCCTGGACAGTTACCCAGAGGACTGAAGACAGGCGGGCACCTGGTGGGCAGTAGTTAGTGCTGCGGGGCAGGGGTCTGGGCCCGCGTCTGCCCCACACTGTGGGCAGGTGCTGTTTTAAGGCCCATCATTTGCCCGGGTCCAAATCCTTCCACCCATTTTACGGTGAGAAAGCAGGCACTCGCCAGGCTCCCATGCCAGCAGCAGGAGGGCCGCTTTTAATACCGGTGTCCCAGCGGACTCCAACGTCAAAGCAAGGAAGGGGGCCTCGCGGGGTGGGTGATAGGGGGCTGTCAGCACGTTTCTTGCCATGTCCGATGCTTCATTGCCCAGCCCCAGCGAGGAAGGCCTTTCCTGACCCACGGTGAGGCTCCCCTGCCTCTCTTCTCCCCCCCAGCTCGGAGCCCAAGATCCTCTTCTCCTACAAATGCCAAGTGGACGAGACCGAGGAACCAGACGTGCACCTGCCCCAGCCCTATGCGGTGGCCCGGCGGGAAGGCCTAGAGGCGGCGGTGGCCGCCAGCACGCAGTTCGACGCGGCCGGGGGGGTGGCCTACCTGGACGATGTGGCTTCCATGCCTTGCCACACGGGCAGCGTCAACAGCACGGACAGTGAGCGCTGGAAGGCCATCAACACCTAGCCTGGCTGCCCCGGGAGGGCGGGAGGGCCTGGGGGCCTGTGGAGGGCCGGCTGGGGAGTGCAGAGCCCCCGGCCAGGAGGACAGGGGGTCAGGCCCGTGCGTGGGCAGCGGCCCCGTGCAGGCCCTGTCCCGCCCTCTGTCCCCCACTTGCCTGCGGCCACCTCTGCTTCAGCTGGGGGCCACCTCCCCCTCCACCTGCCCTCCCCTTGCTCGGCGACTCGGCCCCGACTCTGACATCCCAGGGCCAGGCCTGGCTAGGCTGGCCGAGGGCAGCTCCCTGCGGCCTGGGCCCCCAGGACTGCTCTGATCCCCCTTAGCCTCCGCCCGCCCCCCCCCAAAGCCCACTCTGGCGGATGGGCTGAAGTGTGTATATTTTCTTGATCTGTTTTCTAATAAAAAGGAAAAGGAGCAGAAGGTGTTGACGCGAAGGCTGTGCGGGGATACCGGGGCCGGGGTGCCCCTCTGCACTGGGAGCCCGGCGTACCTGCTGCGAGGCCCCGTCGGAGCAGAGGGGACGGCCGTGGAAAGAACCGTGGTTCCTGTGCGCTGTCCTGTCTGCCCCTCACGCTCTGTTATCCCGGGCAGCATTCCCCTCCTGCAGCTTCCGTTTCTGCATCTGTGACATGGGGATAAGAAGGCCTGTCTCACAGGGATGTTCGTAAGGGTTAGCGGAGAGCAGGTGTGGCTGGCTGGCACGTGGTGGTGGAGCGACGGTGACCACAGGCATTATTTTTAGGGACCGGAATAGTGCTCGGCACGTAGTAGGCCCTCGGAAGGTAGGATGCGGGGACTGATGTTCATAATCATGGATGTGATGAGCTGAAAGTGGGGACAGGTCCGAATAAAGCCCGGGGCCCTGGGGGGCTGAGGGCCAGGCCGCGCTCCCCCTCCACTGCCCACCTTCTTTCTCAGGAGGGCACCGAGGGCACCAGCTCCAACACACTCATGACTGGGGGGCCAGCGGCCAGGCTCCCCGGATCCAGGGCTGTCAGCTGGTGTGGGCACAGCCAGCGACCTGGACTCTGGGGCCCGCGGGGCTGCCAGGGCGCTCTTGCAGGCTCCTCGCCGTGCCCGGCCCGGCTGCCACCCCACAGCTCTCACAGAAGCCTGTTAGGTGGGGAGGGAAGCCAGCGGGGCATTCCGAGCCGGGGAGGTGTGGGGGGGCCAGACAGGGAGGAACTGGTCCTCAGATCCAGAGCTGGGTTCCCCATCGGCAGCGTTGACGGGCTGCGTCTAAGACGGCACGGCGGCAGCCTGCGTTGGCTCCGTGTGGTGACTCGGTAGAGGGGGCAGCACAGGAGGCCTGGCGCCCGTTGCAGGGCAGCTGGTGGACCGTGGAGGCTGGGGGAACCTCCGCTGCTCTGACCCCGTCTCCCTGCCCCCCTCCCCAGAAGCACCGCAAGGCCGGGGTCTTCCTAACCTTCCAGGAGCACCTGTGTTCACACGCGTGTATGCACGTCACCCCTAGTTTGGGAGCGTGAATGTCTAGCTCATTTCCCACGCTAACACCTGGTCTTGGGCTCATTCCACGTCAGGTGGGAGAGCTGCGAACGTTCTGGATACGCGGCAATCGATTTACCCAGTCCCCTTGGGAGGGACCTTGGTTCCTAATACGTTTTGCAACAACAAACAGTGCAGCAACCCAAATCCTTACAAATAACTCACACAGGTGGGATTGCTGGAGCACAGCCTTCACTCGTGAGTTAATTAGTCTCGCAGTCTTCCGCGAGACTAATCGCCGTCCTCCAGTACGTGTTCTCCTTTCCTTCCGCTGTCACAGGACACGTGACTTGTAGCTGGATACACAGCTGCCTGGAACAAAGACTCCATTTTCCAGCCTTCCTTGCAGGGCCTGGCCAGTGGGATGTCAGTGTGTGTGCACCTTCCTTGAAGAGAAAGGATCGGCTCTTCTTTCTTGCAAACTGGGATGTGGTTGCAATGGCTGGAGTTGTAGCAGCCATCTTGAATCATCGGGGGATCTTGGAGTGGGAGCCTCTCATGGCAGAGCGTCAAGGTAGAAGCAGACGAGGTCCCCGACACTAGTGCACCCCTAACAGCCCTGGACTTCCTCCTTTGGATGACCTGTTGGATGTGAGAGAGAGGTAAACCTCTGTCTTTCTTAAACCACTTTGGATTTTTCTCTCACTCATAATCGAACCTAATCTGAACCGACACACCCTTCCAAGAGGCTGTACCAGTTTTGACCCCCATGAGCACAGCCTCACCGGTGCCATGTGCTGTTCAAATTCTCGGTGGTTCCACAAGTCCGTGCTCATGTCTGTTCTCCTGGAACCGCACCCCGTGTGCCGCGTCTGGGTGGGAACAGACCTCATGCCGACGAGTGGCCAGGATGTGGGGCGCTCTGGATGACGAGTCCACCATATTGGCTCCACGTTCCAATCTTACGGCCTCCTGCTGTTCACAGCCCATGGACCTTGACATCATGCCTCTCTGACCCTGTTTCCTCATCAGTGACACAGGGCTGTGGGTGACCGGTGGCCACATGATATTCATCTTCCCTCCCTCAGTAACTGCGTCAGGACGCTTGGAGGGTCAGTGAAGCACCAGATAGAAGGTGACATTCCTGCCCCTTTACGTTCACTCAGGTGACTAAGTCCTGGTCATTGGGATGTTAGCAGGAGTGTGAGACTTCTTCAGCACAGGCTGCTTAAAGGGAGCTGACTGAGCTCGGAGATGTGCTCCTTTGTCCTCCTGCCTTCTCCTTCCTGCTTCCGGGAATGCAGACGTGATGACTGACTCCAGCAGCCAGCCTGGGTGATGAGGCGACTTCGGGAAGCTAGTCAACAAGGATGGTCAAACAGAAAGACAAAACAAGCCCTGTCCCCAATGACGATGGCGCTGCCACACCAGCACAGCGCTACTACACGATAGAACAGAATTCTCATACACGGAAGACTACCCTGTTTACGGCAATCCCGATCCTAAGGGAAACACGTGAAAATCCGAAAGTGTCCCCCAAGGTGTCACATGAGGGAGACAGGATATTTCCAGACACCAATTTGTGACTTTTCCTTCCTGAGCCCACCCTTCTCCCTCCCCATCAGAGGGAGTTTGGGCCTGGGCTCACTTGTTGAGGGAGCCTGCGGCTGGTGGACGACCTCTGACTTTGTTTCCAGATGCCTTGGGCTACAGAGGCAGCAGGGGCTTGTGGGAAGACACAGGTGGGATTCCCTTTGGAGTGAGGTCCTTCCGTCCCCGAGCCCTGGGGACCAGGCACGGGTGAGGCCCGGCTGCAGATAAGATGGCCCCCCTGTGGGTTTAGGGCCCAGAGCGCTCAGCTGCTGCAGAGGGTCCCGCAGCCCGGGTGTGGCTCTGACACTGCAGCTCTGAAACCTGCAGGTCCTGTGGCCAGGAGCCCTGGAGGTGACAGGGCGACCAGGACCACGGTGTATGTGTCTGCTCCGCTGCTGTAATGGATCCCATGGGCGCAGGGAGGGGCGTGAACCACAGACATCTGCTGCTTACAGTTGTAGAGGCTGGACCTCCAAGATCGAGGGCTGGCTTTTCCCAAGGCTTCTGTCCTGGGCGTGCTGGCCGTGTCCCCTGTGTGTGCACATCCCTGGGGTCCCTGCGCCCACAAGGACACAGTCAGATTGGATTACGGCCCACCCTGATGGCCCCATTTACATTTAACAACTCCTTAAACGCCCCCGTTTCCACATACGGTCACATCCCGAGGTCCTGTGTTCTGGACCCCACACTGACACAATGCCCCCTTTACAGACGCAGCAGCAGAGGGACAGAGGTCACACGGCCACCAGAGGCGGATGCCATCTGACCTCAGGCCTCCAGCCCTGGGCCTGCTGCCCAGGCTCACAGACGCACCTCCCTCAGGAGACGGGCTCCGAGCCTTGCTGCTGGGGCCATCAGACCAAGGCGAGGAGGCTGTGTAGCCAGGCCAGGCCAGGCCAGTCCGGGGGGCGGTGCAGAGGACACCCGGCGGGCTGCCTGGGGGTAGAGGGAGCCCCTGGTGTTTGTGGCAGCGCTGGGTCCGTTCGGCCGTGCGCCGCCCCAGCGGCTCCTGGTGCAGCTCCGCTGTTCCCCACCTGTGACCCTGGCAGGCCCCTCGCGGGCGGATCCCCCAGTGGAACGTGCTGCTGCCGTGCCTCCTTGGCCTCCACGCAGCCCCCAGGCCCACCCCGTGCAGGGCCTGGCACCGAGCAGCTCCCTTCCAGGCAGGACCTCCCGGGGTGCCGGAGCCGCCTGCGGGGAGCGGCCCGTGTCATCGGCCCCGGGAGCAGGGGCTGCGCGGGGCGCCCGAGCGTGGCCAGCGTTTTATTTCTCATATTGTTTGCAGGTGGTGACTCAGCTGAATCATTCAGCAAATCAAGACCCAATCACCACCCACCGTGAAGAGCGTTTAAAGCTGGGCTGCTCTCAGGAGGCCCCCGGACGCAGCATCAGTTCCACTTGGCCGGGGTCGAATCGGGAAGATTGGAGAGCGGCCCTGAAGACACGGTCCTCCTGGGGCCGGGCCTGCCCGGGACGGGGGCCGAGGGCTGCCCCGAGTTGGTCTGCCTGGCATGGGTGGTAGCACCCCCCCGGAGTCATCCAACAGCCCCGGTGAGGGTGGCCTTCCGGAACATTCCTGCTCTTCCCCTTCCAAACTCTGGCTCTCATCCTCCTCATAAACACAGGGGGCCCATGGGCGGGAAGAGGTGGGGGAGGGGAGCCAGGGCTGCCACTGTCCCCTGTGCCTGGGGAGCTTCCCACAGGCTGCGCTGAATGACCGCCGTGTGCCCTGGTGGCCGCCGTGCCGCGAGGGAGGCTGAACGCGGCAGGGTTTCCTCTTCTTTTCTGAGCTGGTACGTGCTGCCCCCAGTAGATCAGTGAGAAAGAAAGAAAAGGGGGGTCAGGGAGGCAGCTGGCGGTCTCCGCCACGTACCCCGGGACACAAAGACCATGGGTAGCTGGTGACGCACCGCCAGCTCGTCTCTTTTCCATTTCCCCACAGTCCCTGGATGGTGTTTTGAAAACAACTTTATGAATTGAGCATCACGGATACAGCGAAAGCCCCCGTGTCGCCTCCCTCCTGACTCTGCCCCAACCCCCAGGTAACCACTTTCCCGCCATCTTGAACTTCGTGTTTATCCCCGCGGCACACGTATGTGTGTCCGCAGACAATGTGCTTTGAGTCAATCAACCGGCTTCATTCTGAGCTCTTCTTCCCCGACTTGATTTTTTTCACTCAGTTTTGTGTGGGGGACTTCTCCTACGTCGATACTTCCTACAGCACTCCGCTGTGTAAACAGAGCATCGTCCACTTGTCAATTCTGTCTTTCAGGTTGTCTCCAAACCGTGGAAGCGAGCGGCAACCCGATGCACACCCCACCTCTGACTGGTTCCCACGTGCCCTCGAGGGGCTCTCGGGCGGATCCAGAGGACGGAGCTGCTGGGGTTACGGGCGTCCGCGTCTGCAGCTCCAAACTTCTCCTGATGGTCGATGGTGGCGATCAGGGCACAGGCCAGGGGCTCTCACACTGGGGTCCTCACCCCTCAGGGCTTCTGAGACCCTTCTAGGGGTCCCTGAGGTCAAAGCCATCTTCGTAGGAGTGTGAGATGTTCCAGCCTTTCTCATCCTCTCACGAGTGCACCGTAGAATTTTCCAGACCAGCGTGTGGTAATGTCATAGCTCTGATGGCCAAAGGCACGTGTGCTTTGGTTGTGATTGAAATTAAACTTTGAGTATATAATTTCGAATATGTAAATGTTGGTAGACCAAACTCCAAGCCACAAAAGCTCTTCGAGGCCCTCAATGGTTTTGAGTGTAAAGAAGTCCTGAGACCAAACAGCTCAGGACGTGGGACAGACCCACGGCCTGGACCCCAGGGCGGGGTCCAGGATGTGGGACAGACCCACGGCCTGGACCCCAGGGCGGGGCCCGACGGGGCTGTGGCAGCTGCGTGGCTCCTCCCCACTTCCTGGGGCGCCGGTGGCACAGTGATAGCACGCGTGGCTGCCGGAGATGTGCTGACCGGCCCTGCTCGGGGGGCCCCCAGAGGACGTTCGTGCGCCTGGAATTCTCGGCACTTCTCAGAACAGCCGCAGCCTGACCCCTCGGCCGCTGGGGGGCGCTGAAGGCGTGTCACAGACCTGACCTCTCTGATCCTGTCCCGCTGGGCACACCGAGCGTCTGAGCAGGGAATCCTTCTCGAGGCTTGGGGCGGGGCGGGGGGTGCAGAGGCAGGAAGTCAGGGAGCCTGGTGCTGGTCAGACTCTGCTCCCAAGAGCGACCTTTACCCGCCGAGTCTCAGGTGCAGACGCACGGAAAAGGAACACAGGACTTCTTTCCCTGGACCATCTGAGAGCCACGGGCGACACGACGCCCAGCGGCACGGACGCTTTTTTGTGTATTTCCCTCAAACGGACACTCCTCCTGCGTGACCACTACGCCAGCACTCGTGTCAGGAAAGCACATGGATACGACAGCACCGTCCAAGCCTCAGACCCCACACACGCTTTGCCGATGGTCCCCGTCATGTCCTTTATGGCAAAAGAATCTAGTTCAGGACCCCAGGCTGCCAGGTTGCTGCCGCTGTGAGGAACCTCTTCTCCTCATCCATTTGTTATTTATTTATATTTATTTATTATTCAGAGGAAAACAGGGACCCTTTTGAAAGGGGGCACAATCATAATTACACAGGGACCCTAGGTATAAAGCAGGACTTTCCCCCAGAAAACTGGGAGGTGGGCTCACCTGTGACATGCCCCTCCCCAACGCCAGCTGGCGCCCTGCTAAGGAGAGCACGCTGCCGCCCCTGCAAAGGGCACCCCTGCCCCCCAGCTCCAGAAGCCAGGCCTTGACGGGCCTCCTGACACCGCCCGCCCCTCACCTCCACAACCGTCCCGTCACCAGGTCCCGTGCATTCTACTTCCAGCTATGGCGTCGTCCACGCGACCACCGCACCCCTCCCATCCCCTCTGCAGGCTGAAGCCAGAGGCTCTTTGAAAATGCAGCTCCGATTCTGTCCCTCTGTGCCCTCCCCGTCCCCGCCCCCAGCTCCCAGAGGCCCCGCCCTCCTCACCTGCCTTCCCTGGAGCCTACCTCCCTGGCTGGGCTCCAGCACCCTGGTCTGTGGGCCCCTGTGACTCTGAGCTTCCCAGCGCTAACCTGCCAGACACGGACGGAAGGAGATGGCTCGTGGCTCTGAATGTTTATGGTTACTGAGTCATCTTGTTTTACAGCCATTGAGTTAAATTCATCAGGAATTGTATGGGCTATTATTTTGGCTCCAGCTGTGAACTCTAATTCAGCTTGGCGACGTGGCCTGGGAACTTCCCACCCGACACCAGAATCAGCGGCCGCCACGCGCTCGCCCTTCTCGCTGCCCCTCCCGCTGGGGCTCACCCGCCAGCAACATCAACAACCCAAAGCCCTGGTCCGGGAAACAAAGTCTCAGTCAGGCGCTGTGTTTAGCCCTCACAGGCATGACACCTGATATATGGGTGTAAAAGACCCAGCTCGGGCTTCCCTGGTGGCACAGTGGTTAAGAATCCTCCTGCGTGGGAAGCAGCCGCATAGCACAGGGAGATCAGCTCGGTGCTTTGTGACCGCCTGGAGGGGTGGGATAGGGAGGGTGGGAGGGAGATGCAAGAGGGAGGAGATATGGGGATATATGTATATGTATAACTGATTCACTTTGTTGTAAAGCAGAAACTAACACACCATTGTAAAGCAATTATACTCCAATAAAGATGTTAAAAAAAAAAGAAAGAATTCTCCTGCCAATGCAGGGGACACGGGTTCGAGCCCTGGTCCGGGAAGATCCCACATGCTGCGGAGCAACTAAGCCCATGCGCCATGACTACTGAGCCTGTGCTCTAGAGCCCGCGAGCCACAACTACTGAGCCCGCGTGCCTAGAGCCCGTGCTCCACAACAAGAGAAGCCACCGCAATGAGAAGCCCGCGCACCTCAGTGAAGAGTAGCCCCCTCTTGCCACAACTAGAGAAAGCCCGCATGCAGCAACAAAGACGCAACACAACCAAAGATAAATAAATAAATTGAAAAAAAAAAAAAGACCCAGCTCAGGATTCATTTACATATTTGAAAACGTTTTATTTGGAATTTTAGTGCACATTCAGTACTGTCATCTTTCTTTATTTAGGCTGCACTCAGGTGTCTGCAGAAGAGCCATGTCTGTAGCTCCTGCCCCATGCACCAGGCTGCTGGAAGGTCCTGCACCTCCAGTGGCCCCCTTAATCCTTGAGACATTGAATTCCCCAGGGGCTATTATTGTCCCTATTTTACAGACGATAAAACTGAGGCTCAGAGGTTTGGTGACCTGGCCAAGCTCCTGCCACTGGACAGTGGTGGAGCTGTGGTTCTCATCCAGGCAATGGGGCTCGGGCTGTGCTTTCCACCACTGTATGATGCTGCCTCTCCTTCACGCACTGCCTTTGTAGGGCTGAATCTACTTGTGATGGTATGTGGTGACTGCGATCTCTGTTGGGGGCCCTGACACAAGGCCCTGTCCTTGGTAAGTGGTCACTATGTATTGGTTGAATGAACGAAATGATCCCTTAAGTGATCAAAATACCCTCATCCTAAGTTCCCTCTCGCGGAATGAAGGGATGTGAGCAGAGCACTGATAGACGGTGGATGCTCAGAGGGCAGAGATGGGCCATCCTCGGCCAACCTTGCCAGTGGGAGCCAGGGAAGGCTGCCCTGAGGAGGTGACATTGGGTAAGTTTTGCAGGATGAGTAGGAGTTCACTGGAGCACAGACATCCAGCCTGAGAGCACCTGGGGCTGGGAGCATCGCCTGTGGTGGAGGTTCGGGCTCAGCTTCAAAGAACCTCCCTTCATTGCAGGTGCCTCTGTCTCCACACGGGAGGCTGGCCCGAGAGCACACAGCAAACCAGAACAAAGGGACAGATGGAGATTCCGGACGACTTCTTTCAATGCTCGCATCCACATGGGCCCGAGGTCCTGGACTTGCATGACATGGGCTTCTCCCCGTGTCGTTAAGGCCAGTCTGGCTGGGTGTCTGACCCTGGTTACCGGAAGGATCCGGGCAGAGGAGAGCTGGCCCAGCTCAGGGGCCAGGGTGAGGTCTGCAGCCCCTCCAGCGCTGAGTCCGGAGGGAAGGGCAGCTGCAGGGGCGGAGACACTGGTGTATTCTCCCAGCTGTCGGGCAGAGGCGGCGGCTCTGAGCGGTTCTGAGACAGGGTGGAGGGCAAGCACACACGCCCAGTGTGCAAAGCCACTGCAGCTGCAGGCATGAGCCTGCGGGCACCGGCCCAGAGACACACAACGGAAACACACACACACATTTCAAAAATGTGCAGCTCTTGAGCTAGAAATTCCACTTCTGGGAAGCTGCCCGAAGGACAGAATGAAGGGTGTGGGCCGAGACTCAGCTTCAGGGAGTTTCCCTGCAGCGCAGCTCACAAGCTGGCAGCACTCTGGATTCCAACGTGGCAGGAGAGCACGATGGGCTCAGCCCTCGGACCAAATGCAGGCGGATCCCTTCCTCGGGAAGAGCAGCCTTGTTTACCGTCACGTGAAGAAAAGGCCGCAGCTTGAGAACAGTCTAAACGCTCTGAGCCCATTTGTGTAAAGCGAGTGAGGACCAGTAAGGAAGCAGGGCTGTGGGGCTTTCCGTCCCTGCAGGAAGCGAGTGACGCTTTGTGGGTGAGAAAAACAAACCCGAATTGGAAGATGAACATGGCGTCTGCACACACCTACCCTCCCGTGTGCGACCATGAGCTGTGAATAAAGACTGAGGTCACAGCGTTGCCTTAATGGCAGGCAGCTGGGGCAGCCGTGGTGTCCGGCGGGGACACTGCTGCCACTGTGACCAGGGAGGGCCCCCAGGTACACCGGGTGAGGAACAGACTCCACGATACAGTAAGTGGGAAAAAAAGCAGAACAGTGTTTATGGTGCGTGATCATTTTGTATAAACCAGTTTTCGCGCACGCAGGAACGTAAACCATCTCTGGGAGGACCTGCAGGACACACCGCGGCCCATGTCTGGGGCGGGGACAGGTGTCCGGGATCAGGGTGGAAAAGTGAGGCTCGTGGAAGCTGCAAACCCGTCCACACCTTGAATCAAAACGTTATTTGCATGTGCTCCCTGTTCGAAAGCATGACGGAAACATTAAGGAAAAAGGAAGCACACACGTCTCAGGTTAGCACACAGCAGGGGCGTCCGAACACGTTAGCACGAGCACCTGCTCATGGCGATGCCTGAGCAGCGCCCGCCGGGCCCACACGTGCTCTCCGTGCCAGGCTCAGCTCGGGTGGGGCCAGGCGGGCGGGCAGCAGGGAGCAGTGGCCACCCAGGGCTCTGCCTCTCCAGTTCCCTCCGGCTGAGCTGCCAATTTTCTGCTAGGCTGGCCCGGCGGCTGCAGAGCCGCTTCTGTTAACCAACTGCACCGAAGAGCAGAGCAATTAGGCAATTACACTGTTTTAAATGGAATTCAGAGCCCTGATGTCTCTCTGGGAGGGTGGCCTCGTGGCCTCACCTCTGCCCTGCATGGTGGGCAGGGGAGCAGGGGATGAAAGGGCAGGGCCGGCGACAGACCCCAGAGACAGACCCTCAGACCCGCGGCCCCTCCCGGCTCGTCCCCGCACACGGGAGCCGGTAGGTCCTGCACTCAACCACGCACTCATGTATCGAATGAACACCCAGCACGTACGTGCCAGGCACCGTCCCAGGCACTGGGATCCACAAAGTCCTCATCCTCCGGAGCCAGGGGACACAGATAACAAAGAAATAAGCGAGACAATTCCAGGATGAAACAGGAAGATGGGAAAGGGAACGGGTGGGGAAGAGGGCCAGCCAGAGTGCTCAGGCCTCCCCAAGGAGGTCACATTCCTGCCCTGAAGCTGGGGCTGGGAAGATGCAGACACACAGCTTTCCAGAGGGCGGGAACAGTAAGTGAGAAGGCCCCGAGGTATGCCCAGTCTCGGCTACTTCAGGCAAGACCAGAGGTTAACACGGCCAAAGCAGGCAGCAAAGAGGAGGGACGGGCTGGAGCCTGCCTGTGGGCTGGCAGCATCCCGTGAAGCTCAGAGCGCTCGTGTGGAAGGCGCGTGTTATCCACGTCGGAGCTGGGAGGGAAGGGGAGTCACCCAAAACTGTGACCAGGACCGCGCAGCCTGAAGCCTGGCGCCAGGTGCTCTGGCCTCCACGTGCCTTGCGGCTTCCCTGACAGAGGAGCAGGTGGCCCCCAGGGCGGAGGAGCTTTTTTTTTTGCGGTACAGGGGCCTCTCACTGTTGTGGCCTCTCCCGCTGCGGACGGAGCACAGGCTCCGGACGCACAGGCTCAGCGGCCACGGCTCACGGGCCCAGCCGCTCCGCGGCATGTGGGATCCTCCCGGACCGGGGCACGAACCCGCGTCCCCCGCATCGGCAGGTGGACTCTCAACCACTGCGCCACCAGGGAAGCCCGGAGGAGCTTTTTAACGGCACCAACTGGCCATGGAATCCCCTCCTTGTAAGGTGGTGAGCTTCCTGTCCTGGAAAGTAGGGCAACCCGTTGAGAGGTTTCTACAGAGGGAACTCCAGTTCTGAGCAGGGTGGGACCGCGTCTGTTTTCCACCCGGCCTGGGGGCGTCTTGGGGACTCGATGGACAGCATGCCCGCCAGCGTGTGATGCCAGGCAAGGCCCTGACCTCGCGAGGCCCTGACCTCTCCAGGCCTCCGTCTCCTCAGCTATAAAAGGGAGGCAGTGGCACTTGCTCAGCACGTGCAAACCCTAGAAGAGAGCCCAGCTCGAGGCACAGCCCGCGCTGGGGAGCCGCTGAATTACTTCAGCAGCCCGTGGGCTCCCATCACTTGTTCTCCTCCTTTTTTTTCACTTGAAAACTTCGAAACACGTATATGGTAAAAAGAAAGAAAGAAAATACTAATCCCCCCATCCAAATGGATCAGCGGTGAAGGTGTCTCCCTCCAGCCCTGGCCGAGCTCCTCCCAGAGGCCACCGCGGCAGCATCCTGTGGGGAGGGGCTGTCCTTCCAAAGCAGCTCCACACATCAGGGAACGTGCCTTTCCCTCACGAGCCGTAGCGTCCTGTACACGCTCTCCTGTGCTCGGCTTCTTTCCCTCGCTCCAACAAAGCCATATGCACTGACTTGAGAGTTTTAAACTTCTGACTGGAATATACATCCTCACAGGGCTTCAAAGGTGCAATGCTCAACACTGAGTACCCTCTCTCCTCCCTGCACCTGACCGCCACTGCCCAAACGGCTACACACCTGCTCGGTTTCTTAGGGATCCTTCTAGTGTTTCTTTACACAAGTACAAACACATACCAACAGGCCTCTTACTCCCACACCCAGTTCTGCACGTCGGTTTTTTCCCTTAATGTCTACTGGCACGTAGATTTCCCCTTACCTGCCAGGACTCTCCTCGTTGCCGTTAACAGCTCCGTACTGTTCCCCTGGGGGCGTCCGAGGCAGCGTTTCTATACGGCTCCTGGGTGGGTTGTGATTTCACCATCACAAACACAGCAGCAGTGGCCCTCCTGATGTAACCTTGGCAACATGGTACCCGGCTGTGCCTGCAGGGGCCAGGGTTGGCGTGGGTTGCTGGGCCGGGGGAAAGCCTGCTGGACAAACAACGTCCCCTCCCGAGGGTGCGTGCTGTGTGCTCCCACCAGCGACACGGCAGGGACCTGTTTCCCATGGCGTCGCCAAGTCGGTGTGTGCACACCTGATGGAGGTGCGTACTGGTGGGAAGCAGGGTATCTCTGGGTCCTTTGTTTCCGTTTCTCTTATCACACGTGAAGTCAGGCATTTGTCACATTGGTTCAGGGCCTTTGAGTTTCCTTTTTTAAAAACCATCTATTAATGTTTTCTCCCCATTTTTTATTGGGTTGTCTCTTCTTGATTTCTAGGACCTCTTCATATATTGGTTAAATGAGACCAGACTATGGCCTGTGGGCTAAATCAGGCCCACTGGCTTATTATGTTTTTAATAAATAAAATTCCCCTGGAGCACAGCTGAGTAGAGCCTGTGGCCTGGAAGCGGACAGTATCTACCACGTGGCTCCTTACAGGGAAAGTATGCTGATTCCCATATAAGACTTCTGTGATGTGAGTTGCAAACACTTCCGCCAGTTTGACATTTATCTTTTGACTTTTTTTTTCCTTTTGCTTTAAGTGCATTTTAAACGTTTAGCTGTCCGGACATCTTTCCATAGGCTAAAAGCTGCTTGACTTTGGAGGGTCCTTGCTTCTCAAAATGCACGATCTTTACGTACCAGACTCTGCAGTTCAGCGTCACTTGTGTTTCGCTCCAGAGCTAAGAGAAAATGAACGAAAAAGGCAGATTTAGACGAAAACTGTCTAGAAATTGTTGGAGAATTTAGCACTTGCACTCTTCCGGCAGGGGGTTTAACGGTCTGAGAGATGAAGTCTCTAAGGCAGGTGCGGGTACGATGACCCCTTTTTACAGACGAGGAAACTGAGGCTCAGAGGTTGTGCAACCTGCAGGCCTGCGTGGACAGCACCGCCACTCCCACTGGGTGACCCGCGCCCGCCCCGCTGGGAACGAGACCCAGGGCAGGAGAGGCTGTCCGAGGGGACAGGGCGCGCCTCCTCCTCGCGCTCGCCTCGCAGCCCGGCGTGGGTCTCACGTCCTGCGCCCCCCGCGGCCCCGCAACCCTCCCGGCGCAGAGCGGCGCGATGCTTGGCGCGGCCGGCAGGGGGAGGTGTCGCACCGGCCACGGCGCGCTCGGTCTGTCCGCTCGCTCCGCCACGGGGCTGCGGGGCTGCAGCTGACGGGGCAGAGCCGGGCCCAGGCCCGCGGACCCTCCGCTCGGACCCCGCGGGTCGGGCAGGCGCGCTGCTGCCCCGGTGCACCGGCACCGCCCTGCTGCGCCCTCGGCACCCCGGCCTGTGTCCGCACCCCGGTCCCCACCTGGTATCCCACCCAGGCCCCAGCCTGTGCCCCACCCCGACCCCACCTCGCGCCCACATCCCCAGACCCCAGCCCGTTCCCTCCACCGGCCCCCAGGCCTTCCCTCCGGCTTCATCTTCTTGCCGGGAGCTGTGGGCTTGGAGTCAGAGCCAGGGCAGGGCGGGGCCGGCCGCGGGCCTCGCAGTGAAATAGCCCCCCCGCCCCCCACCGCTGAGCTGCCTTGGAACCCACCGGGGGCTCCTGTCACCTTAAAATAGAATCCCGATGCGGTGGCTTGCAGACCTGCAGAGGCCCTGCCCGGCTGACGTCACCTCCTCCGCCGACTTCTCCTGAGGTCCGCACATCTCTCTTCCGCCTTCTTGCCGTTTCCAGCAGTCTCAAAGCTCCCTGCGCAGGCACTACCTGCCCTCCCCCCATGACCTTCCCGGGACTCACGCCCCCCACCCCGCCCCACCCCCCTTTCTAACGTACCTTCCTCAGGACGCTTCTCCGCACCGGATCTCCAGTAGCCCCAATTCCTACCTGCCTGTTTCTGCTTTGCGTGCCCCCTCCCGCAATACACACCCCCTAGGAGACCTGGGGCAGCCCCTCCCAGTCTCAGTCTCCACTGGCCGGCTCTCCACAGCGGACCAGGGTGCGTGGCACATGGCACAGACTCAGTAAGTCAGGGGTCAAGGTGACCTCAAGCTGGGACTCTGCTGCTCAGGCAAGTAGACACTGGATCAGGTGGCCTGGGGCCCAGCCTTCTCTGGACACTGGCCATGACCTTGGCCTGAGCCCTTGGGGAGGGGGACACAGGTCAGCTCAGGACGAGGGCTTACTGTGTGCTGTGCGCTTTCCTCAACCCGCCTGACGGCGTCTCATAATAACCCCGTGAATTATGGCCCCATTTTATGGATGGGGAAACTGAGTCTCGGAGCGGCTAAGCCAGCTGCCCAAGGTCACACAGGGAGAAGCAGAGGTGGCTGAGTTTGAATCCAGAGACGAACTGCTTCTCTCCTGAGACAGCAGGTGCGTGAGCTAGGAGGGGCCTCACAGGGCCTCACAACGACCACCCCAGGGAGCAGCCGGGCACACTGAGGCTGCCGCCGTCGCACAGGTAAACACGGGCAGGCTGGGGCTCGGGGCCAGGGCTTCTGGGAACGGACGCACACCTTTACAGCGCCCCTCCCGGGCTCTGGGAACAGCTAGCTGAGTGGCTCTCAGGGCCCCCTCAGGGTTGGCCCCCTCTGGGGTCTCTGGCTGTAGGGCCTCTGGATCCATGTCTTGGAAGCCTGGGGGTGGGATTCTGGGGCAGGAAAGTGAGCAGACAGCGGTGGGATCACGGGGGCGGGGGCTGAGGTGGTGATTCCCTCAGAGAATCCCTAGCGTACATGCCCCTCGTCAGCGGAGCAGCCAGTGGGCCCAACCACAGGCGGCCTAGGGCGGCAACCTCAGATGCTGCATGGCAGGGGGCGGGGGGGGAGGGGCAGAGACGAGGGACAAGGCCAAGTGTGACGCAGGCGGGCTGGGGCGGGGCCCGACCAGAGCCTCTCCCCTCTCCCACCTGAAGGGGGACAGGCTGGGCCAGAGGGTGTGAGAGGGCTGGGAGGGCTGTGCACAGTCGTGGGAGAGGGTCACAGCAGGCCCTACCCTCCACGCTCCCAGCGCACTCCGCACAAAGTCCAGACACTTCCGCCGCAGTGACCAGGCCCTACCCGAGGGTGGGCGCGCTGCCTCTGGGCCGGGCTTTATCTTGTTCACCCCAGGGTCCCCAGAGCCGAGCTGGGTGCACTCGGCTGCACTGCAGGTTCTCAGTGAGTGAATGAATGAGTGAGTGAGTGGATGGGCGCGGTGGCTGGGGATGGTGGCCGCTCTCCTTCCCTGGGGATCCAATTAGTGGGAAGTCCCTGCGTGGCAGTGTAAGAGCTGGCTGGCCTCCCCAGCAGCCGAGGTCCATCTGCAGGCTTTGTTCAAAGATACTGAACTTCGCTGCTCAGCTGTACCACCGTGGTGGGCTCAGCTCTCCCACGGCTGCAGCCCCGTCCTGCCAGGTGCTGCTGGGCCCTGCAAGGAGAAGTGTGGATTTAGGACCGGCTGGGCTGACAGACCCTGGGGTTCAGCCCTTCCCTGGAGGCTCAGAGAGGGCAGGGGACCTGCCCACAGTCACACAGTGAGGCTGGGACCAGGGCTGCATGAAGAGAGGGGCGGGGACAGGCTCAAAAGGCAGCTGGAGTGGCCCCTGACCAGCCTTGTCAGTGGCGGGGAGTGAGGGGGCCCGAGGCAGCGACACTGAACGTAGACCTGAAGGACGAGGGGGACCACGGACAGTGCGGCAAAGATCCGGAGGAGAGTGGGAGCAGAGAGCCTTGGGGAAGGGCAGCCAGTCTGTGAGGCTGCTGTGTCATGGGGAGGGAGCTTGGGCACGAGGCCGCGGGGCCTAGGAGGCCTGGACCGCCGGGCTGAGGACGTGGGCTTGGTCCCGAGGCCCCAGCAGCCACTGAAGGACTGAGATTTGCCCCTTGGCAGCCTTGTGGATGGAGGGGGCAGAGGATGGGGAAGAGCGGTCCTGGCCTGAGCTAGGGCAGGAGGGGGCTCAGTCTGTCACCCCCCCGAGAGGACAGACGTCCCTGTGCCCTGCCACCTAGACCCCCAGCCCCCCTTCCCCGTCACCCTGGTCTGTGTCTCAGGGCCCCAGGGTCGTGTGCATGGCGAGGAGGAGGGACAGCTGCGTGGTCTAGTGGTCTGTTACCCCCGTTGCGTCCTGTAGCTTAATTAATGCTGCAGTGAACTTCTTTGTTTCTCTCCCCACTCCTCCTGTGCTGAAAACAGAAGGAAAACGAAAGTATGACTGAGCGAATGAATGAGGAAATTCAGGAAGCCTAGGACCAGTGGGGTCTCCCCAGCTCTCCCCTCCCCTCCTCCCCACACCCGGTCTCCAAAGAAACCCCGGCCCCTCCCCCTGCAGCCTCCCTCTGCTCTGAACTGCCCCTCCCTCTCCACTGGGCTGTTGACACACCCTGCTCCTGCCTCTGCTCCCCTGGCAGCCAGAGGGCTCAGACCCACACCCGCCGCACTCCCCTTCCTCAGAGGAAAAGCCCACGCCATCTGTCCCCGTACTCTCACTTCAGCCACACGTAGCCCTCTCCCACTCAGCCCCAGAACGTGCCAGGCCAGCCTTGCCCCGGGGCCTTCGCACCTGCTGTTCCCCATGCCTGGATGCTGTTCCCCGGGGCCCCCGTCGGCCCCTTTGCTTCCCTTGAGTCTCCTCCCTGAAGTTCAGAGACGCCTTCCCCGGCCCCCGTCTGTCATACTCTGTCCCCTCTACCTCGTGGTTTTACGTGTTTGCTCCCGTCGCCGGGTGGATAAACAGATGCTGTGTCCCTCCCGCCTGTGCGTGGAGCTGAGGCCCGAGCGCGGCGGTGGCCCTGTGCCCGCGCCCTGCCCCCACGTGCGGTGTGTCTCCCTCGGCCGCGGCCAAGTTGGGGTGGTTTAGGCGAGCGTTTTGCCTCGGCGTTGGAAGGAGAGGCTGTGCTGGGACGGTGGCCTTGGTGACAGCCGCTGTCCCTGAGTGCAGGAGGGGCCTGTCACAATATTTGTTTAACAGGCCGGCCTGCTGAGCCAGGCTGCAAACACAGCGCTGCTAAGGGGGGCAGCCTCCTGCCGCCGGGCTCCCTCGCGGCGCTGGGGGCACGGTGCCCAGGATCCAGCATCTGTCTGGCTGCCCTGGGGCGGGCCGCCCGTGACCCTCGCGGCCCCCGCCTCCCCGCCCCCTTCCAGCCCAGGCCCCCTCTGCTCCAGCGCCCACAGCCGTCTGCTTGAGCCCCTGGAAAGGCTCCCCTTGACCCTGGCTCCCTAAGGCGCTGGGGTGGGCCCAGCACTCTCAGCTTCTGAAGGCCTCAGTGGGGACGTCCTGCCGCACAGGCCCCTTGGGACTCGGCCAGGCCCTGGGCCACCAGGCTGCCTGCCTCTCACCGCAGGACAAGAAGGGGAGGACCTGCTCTGGACGGGGCTTCTGTGGGCGGGGGGTGAGGGGAGGGGACAGGGAGGCGCGAGGCCAGCCATTTGTTTATTTGAAAGTCTCTTTCTTGTCTGTCTGCCTGTGTGTCCCTCTGTCCGGGCATCCCTGGTGAGCCAGACCCTGTGCTGGCATCTGGACACAGACGGGGCGCTCGGAGAAACCCATTTCACAGGTGGGGCTGCTGAGGCCCACCGAGACCACCCAGCGCTCGCCCAGCCTGCACCCACGCTGCTCCTGTGGGGAGGGGGGCCTCCACATCTGCACCCCCTGCTCTGCTCTGCCCCCCTGAACCCATCCCCTGATCGGCAGCCCCCTGGGCACGAGCGGCGGCCCCAGCGCCCCCGCCTGGCACGACTCCCCCACCTGGCACTCCTGCAGCCACAGTTTAGCACTTAGTGATACGCTCTGCTCACCAATGATCCTCGACTTGCGTGGGCTCCCGGAGGGAGGCGGCGCTCTCAGCCGCCGGCACAGCCCCCGCGAGGCCGGCCTCCTGCCGCCTGGGCCGGGGCCCACGCCCGCAGCCTGGAGCCCACGGTGTCCCACTGGTGGCCACGGGCACAGGACCGAGGCAGCCCATCCACTCCCTTTACAAGTGTTCATCTGCCCCGCACCCCGTCCCTGCCCCCCTGCGGCCCCCGGGGAGCGGGCTGAGACCGTCTGCAGCCAGCGGCAGGCCAACCGCCCCCAGTTCTTCCTGAGCACTCTCACCCCCAAAGCCTGCAGCCAAGCCAGTGGCGGCGCCTTCCGACCCTGCCCCAGACGCACGCAGAATCGCCCCCGCCAGCTCCACGCCGTCCCCCGAGTCCAAGCGGCCTCCCTCCCACTGGATGACGGGGCTCCTCCTGGGACCACCCCCCCGCACCCCCAGGCCCCCAGCAGTCCATCCTCCACCCACAGCCGGAGGAAGCACAACGTCCCTCCCAAACTCTGCTCCACACGGCGAAAGGTAACGGGACAGAACCTGCCACCCACCCACACTCCACGCTCGGGGCAGAGGCCGGGGGCAGGGGGCTCCGGGACGGGTGGAGGAGGGCAGACCGTTCACCTCTGATGGCTAGACTGGGGAAGGGCCTGCGGGATCTGGGGAAAGACTCAGCTCTGGGCTCCACGGTGCCCCACCGGCCTGGTCCGACCACTGACTGTGCCACTGGGTCGGGACACCCGGGAAGGTTCAGGACGAAGCCCTGAACCTTCATCCTCACCTGGGGGTCCCAAGGCCCAGGGCACAAGGGAGCCTACATGGGGGGCAGCTGTTTGTTCAGGGCCGCCGGGAGGAGGTGGGGCTGGCCGCGGGCCCGCGGCATCCTCCGGCAGGGCAGCCCCTAGCCCCTGACTTCCCGCTCCTTCTGGCGACAGAAGCTCTACACGGAGGCCTCTTCGTCCTTGCTGCTCCCTTGCTCTTGACCTCCATCTTCTCCTGCTTCCGCCCCATCACCTGGACATCTCGGCTCTGCCCTCCTCAGGCTCCCCTTTGCCTCTGAGACGAGGTCCCAGCCCACAGTCAAGGCCCTCAGTGACCCGTCTGCCCTGCCTCTCCCCGGCCACTCCATCCCCCGCCCCTGTGGAATCCTACACTGCTTGAAAACCAGCTAAAACCTGACAGCAGAGGGTCCCGGCAGACAGGACCTTAACCAGTGCTCAAGGTCAACACGCCTGTGTCTCAGGACCCCTGACGTGAGGTGATGGGGTCGCCCGTCTCTGGGTCTTCTGTCTGCAAACCCACAACTCGGTGGAATTGCGAGAAAGTGACAGACAAACGCAAGCTGAGGGACGGACGTCCTACAGAGTAACCGGGCCGCGCTCTTCCAGAGGGTCAGCAGGCCCTGAGGGACTCGTGGAGGACGAGCCCGGAGGGACCAGGAGGCCAGGTGGGGTCCTGGACGGGACCCCGGGCCAGAAGGAGGACGCGGTGGGAGACATGGAGAATCTTCAGTCAGCAGTGTCCACCGACCTCATTTCTTAGCCACGATCAACGCGCCCGGTCACGTAGCGCGTTCGGGAAGCTCCTAGCTTTGTGCCTCCTTGTTCAAACTCAAGTTATTCCAAAAGGAAAAGTTTAGAAATTCCAGCTGCTTAAAAATTCGTTGCTGTGGTTCTCACTGTAGCATAATACGTGCTCAGTGAAATAACTCAAATCAGCAGAGACTCGAGGTGCCGTCGGCACCGCCTGCCCCGGGAGAAGCCCTTGCGTTTCCGCACCTGAGCATAGATTACTGCCATTCCTCTGTTTCATCACAGATGTAAGCACGCTCTGTCCCGCCAGAGCTAAGGGTCGCGGAGAAACTGGTTTGCTGGGAACACAGAAGTGGTGGCCCTGCGGGGAGAGGCCTGGCACGGGGGGACGGCAGGGGGCAGGCAGGAAGGACTCCAAGACCCCCGGCCCCACGCCCCAGCATTTCCAGGTCAGCAAGGGGTCCGCCATCCAACCCGTTGCCTGAGCTGGAATCCTAGAGCCCGCACGAGGCCTGCTCCTCCCTCGTCTGCCCCACCCGAGCCCAGGCACAGGAACCCACACCGGCTGTGTAGCTGGACCTTTAGGGTAGGTCTGATGGTGACAAATTCTTTCAGTTTTCTTTCTTCTGAGAATGTCTTGATTTCTTTTTCATTCCTGAAGGATATTTTCACTGGATATAAGATTCCGGGTTGACATTTCTTTCAGCACTTGAAGAATGTCTGCCATTTCCTTTTGGTCTCCATGGTTTCTGATGAGAAATCTGCTTTCAATCACATTGTTTTCCCCTTATTCTTAAGATGTCATTTCTCTTACTGCTTTTGAGATTTTTTCTTTGTCTTTAGTTTTCAGAAGTTGCAATATGCTACGTCTCAGCATAGATTTCATTTGGTTTATCCTTTTTGGGGTTTTCTCAGCTTCCTGAATCTGTAGATTCATGTCTTTTGCCAAATTTGAGAATTTTTAAGCCAGTGTTTCTTTAAAAACTTTTCCAGTCCCACCCTCATCTTTTTTTTCTTCCTGAGATTCTGGATCACACAAATGCTAGATTTTTTTTTTTTTTAATAGTTTCTTAGGTCCTTTAGGTTCTGCTCATTTTTAAAGTCTGTTTTAAAGTCTGTTGTTCAGATCGAGTCATTTTTATTGTTTTATCTTTAAGTTCACTGATTTATTCCTCTGTCCCCTCCCCTTTGATGTTGAGCCCACCTGTTGAGTTTTAAATTTTGATTATTGCATTTTTAGTTCTAAAATTTCCACTTGAAAAATAAATAAATAAATAAATAAATAAATAAATAAATTTTCCATTTGGCTCTTCCTGACATATTCTATTTCCTTGCTGAGACTTTCTATTATTTCATTTGTTCCAACTGTGTTCATTGTTGAAGGAGTTTCATAATGGCTGCTTTAAAACCTTTGGTAGGGACTTCCCTGATGGTGCAGTGGTTAAGAATCCGCCTGCCAATGCAGGGGACACGGGTTTGATCCTGGGTCCAGGAAGATCCCACATGCTGTGGAGCAACTAAGCCCGTGCGCCACAACTACTGAGCCTGCACTCTAGCGCCTGTGAGCCACAACTACTGAGCCCATGTGCCACGACTACTGAAGCCCATGTGCCTAGAGCCCATGCTCTGCAACAAGAGAAGCCACCGCAATGAGAAGCCCGCGCAGCACAACAAAGAGTAGCCCCCGCTTGCCACAACTAGAGAAAGCCCGCGTGCAGCAACAAAGACCCAACACAGCCATAAATAAATAAATAAATCTTTGGTAGATAGTACTAACTTCTATATCCTCTGGGGTTGGTTTCTGTAGATTGCTTTTTCTCATTCAAGTTGAGATCTTTCTGGATATTGGTATGAAGAGTGGTTTGCAATTGAAACCTGGATTTTTGGGGGTTATGGTATGAGATTCTGGGCCTTATTTAAACCTCTGTCTTATCTGGCTTCCTCTGACACTGTTCTGGTGGGGGAGAGGGGACACCGCCTCATCACTGCCCAGTTGGGGTGGAAGTGCAGGTTCCCCACTAGCCCTCCTCTAACACTGGGGGTGGAGGGGTTTCTCATTACTGCTGGGAGAGGTGAGATTTCCAGCTCCCCACCAGATCCCACTGATGTGGCCCTTGCTGGGAGGGATGCCTCATTACTGCCACCTCATGGCCTCCTCCAGATAGCAGGGTGGGTGCCTGTGGTTGCTGGACTATGGTGGTGAAAGTCTCCACTCCCAGGTGGCCTCTGATGCCCCCCAGTGAGGGGGTCTTGACCATCCCAGGGAAAGGGAGCCTGTACCTCAAAGCAAATAGAACACAATGAGTTAATTAAGGAGTTAATTTAGAATTAAGACTTTCTGGGACTTCCCTGGTAGTCCAGTGGGTGAGACTCCATGCTCCCAATACAGGGGCACAGGTTCAGCCCCTGGTTGGGGAACTATATCCCACATTCATGCTGCAGCTAAAAGTCCACATGCTGCAACTATGAAGTTCACATGCCACAACCAAGAAGCCCGCATACCACAACTAAGAAGCCTGCATGCTGCAACTAAAGATCCTGCATGCCGCAACTAAGACCTGATGCAGCCTAAATAAATAAACAAATATTAAGAAAAAAAAGAATTAAGACTTTCTAAAGGTCCAGGCTCTGCAGTTTTAAGGGATTTTTTTCCCCTGTGAAATAGAACCATTACATAAAATAAGACTCTGTTTGAGATGGGCTCACTTAGGATTTCATTCTCATTCCACATGTGCAAACACTGAGGTGCTGGGAGGTAAGAGATTTGCTGCAGCAGAGCCAGCAAGCATCCAGCTCTGGGTACATGTGATGACTCTGCAGTGGCTCACTATCCTGTGGTCCAAGGTGGCTGCTCCAGCTCCAGCCATCACATCTGTATTCCAGCCAGTGGGAAGGCGAAAGCATGCCCCTTCTTTTTAAGAACACAATTCAGAGTTGCACACATCATTTCTGCTCACACTTCGCTGGCCAGCATTTAGGCACATGGCCACACCTAGCTGCAGGGAGTGCTGGGAAATGCAGCTTTTATTCTGGGAGACCCTGTATCCAGCTAGAAGTCTAGAGTTCTGTCTCCATGCGAGAGGCTTGAGAATGGATATTGGGGGACAATGAGCAGTTTCTGCTTCATCTTCTAATAAATATGACGAGTACAGCCCTTGCCCTGTGCCGTGAACCCACCTTGCGCAGGCACACAGAGCACCTGCTCCCAGCGAGCCTGCCGTGGGCCCCACGGATGTACACATACGTCTAAGGCCAAACAGAGCGTAAGAGCCAGACCAGGGGAAAAGTAACACAACCCTGGGCAAAGGAGCTGCCACCAGCGCCCGAGGCAACTCCCAGGGGCTCAGCCCTCAGTGTCTACCTTCCACGCTCCCTGGCTCTGGGGGTGGGGGTGGGGAAGTAGGTCTGAAGCCTGTCCGGGCTGCACAGGACAGCGGGCCCCGCAAAACCACCTACTCGAGGTCACGTGGTTTGCTGGCTCACGGGTGAGACCCCTTAGTTCATGCTCCTTCTCGTGCCCCTGGCTACCGCCCAGGGCCCATCTGAGGCAGACGCACTGCCAGGGGATGGGCCTGCAGCTGGATTCACAGCCCCCTGCACGTTGCTCCTGAGTCAGACAAGGTCTGCGCTGCTCCTGGGCCCCAGACGGCCCGCCCCCTCTGCCCTCCTCCCCTCCTGGCTCAGCCCGCCCCAGCCTGTGGCCTCCTTGCTGAACCTGGACCTGCCAGGCTCGCCCCAGCCTCTCCATGCCCTTGCTGCACGGCCCCGTCCCAGCTCGCCCCCTCCAGCCTTCACACAGCTGCTCTGGGTCATTAGGGTTCAGCTCAGACATCAGCTTCCCTGACCACCCCCTCGAAGTCCCCCGCCTGCCCAGGGCCTTCTCTGTCTGGTCACTGCTGTGTTTAGGTCTCTCTAAAATGATCTGTTACTCGGTTACGTGGCTTCAGTCTGTCTCCCCTGAATGTGAGCTCCCTGAGGGCTCGCGCTCACCGCCACCTTCGCAGCGCCGGGGGCAGAGGAGGTGCTCAATCCACGTGGGTGAGGTAACGGAACAAATGAACACACGACCTGCCCAGGGGAGAAGGGACCTGGGCCTGCTGGGACCGCTCGGAGCCGGGAGAGTCCTTTCTTCAGCTCTGAGCCAGGGGGAGGGCAGGCTTCCCGCCTCCCAGGAAAAGTGTGTGCAGTGGGGAGAAGGCGGCTGCCGGGGATGAGCTGACCCAGGTTCGAATCGCCATCCAGCCTGCCCCCCCTCACACCCGCTGACCCCCTGGCCCCCAGTGTCTGCGTCCATAAAAGGGCTTGACGATGAGCCCCCCGTGGAGCAAATGGAGCGAAACGGGGTGACGGCGGAGCGGTCTGCTTGGCCGCCAAACACCACGGGCTGCGCAGCGCAAACACGGGGCGTCTGTTGATATTTCCTCTCCGCCCTGTAAGCAGGGCTGGCGCCTCCCGAGGCCTCTCTCCTCACCGTGACGGTGCTGTGTTCTCCCTGGGTCCTCACACAGTCATCCTCTGTGCGTGTCTGTGTCCTGATCTCCTCTCCTCAGAAGGACACAGTCACATTGATTCCGGCCATCCTGGTGACTTCAGTGTAACTTAATCACCTCTTTAAAGGCTCCGTTTCCAAAGACAGTCACGTCCTGAGGTCTGGGGTTAGCCCTTCCGCATGTGAATTCTGGGAACAACAGCTCCTAAGAGGGGAGGCCGGCTCTTCTCCAAGGTTGAGAGAGGCCCTCAACTTTCAGCTGGGTTGTTTTTCTTTTTTGATCTTGGCATATTAAAAAATGAAAATATGCCTCAAGGGTTTAAAACATTCGTCTGTATTTTATTTTTATTATTTATTTTTTGGCCACGCGGCCTGCGGGATCTTAGTTCCCAGACCAGGGATCGAACCCAGGGCCCCAGCAGTGAAAGCTTCGAGTCCAAACCACTGGACCGCCAGGGAATTCCCTAGTCTATATTTTAAATGGTTACTTTAATAAATTACCAACAAAAGCACACTTCACACACATAATGCACTACGATTGTGCTGATGACAGGTTAATTCCAACATTACTAACAGCATTCCTCTGGTGCCTTATAGATGGTCTGGTCTGGCTATGGTACATGATTTTCAAGTTTCGCTACAAGAAGCTTCTTCTTTGATCATGCATCTCTATATTTACGGATAAATCATCTAAACTTTTGATTCCTTGAGGCTGGGTGGCCTGACTCTCTGCGACCAGCCGTGCCAGGCACTTCCTGGGCCTTACGGTGCAGACAGGAAACTTCTCTGGGGGTCTCCCAGGGCCAGGGGCTCCCTCCACCTTCCCCCTGCAGCTCTGCCTGGGGACTTCCCTGGTGGTCCAGTCGTTAAGAATCTGCCTTCCAACGCAGGGGGCTCGGGTTCGATCCCTGGTCAGGGAACTAAGATCCCACGTGCCGCAACTAAGACCCGATGCAGCCAAAAAATAATAATAAATAAATAAAACAAAACAAAATGTAACATGTAAAACAAACAAACAAACAAACCTCTGCTGGGGCCGGCGGCCCCACGGCCAGGAAAGCTGCTCAGCGAGTGGGAGGGGAGCCAGGCCCCGCTTGGGTAGCATCGCCATGGCAACGCTCTCCCCACTCCACTCCTCACTGAGAGCCAGGCATCCGTGGCCATGGAGACTGGCCCTGCCACTGACACATCTGCATAGCAACCAGAGAGGGTGCCGAGCGCAGCTGGGCCCCACGTCAGGAGAGCAGGTACACTCAGAGCTTTTATAAATCATTAAGGAGAAGATGGGTGCCTCGATGGGGAGACGGACAAAGGATGCGGACAAAGACGAACCCTAAGTGGCTAATAAATACGTGAGAAGTGCTCGACATCGCCAGCGATCATAGAGATGCAAATGCAAACAACAATAACATGCTTTTTTTTTTTAAAAAAAAAGCAGTGCAATTGGCAAGAGATGAAGAAACCAAAAAGATAAGACTCGGAGTTGGGGGGTGTGCAGGGGAATGCGGACTTGCACCCTGCTGGTCTGAGTGCATGTTTGTAGAACGTTTCTGGGAGGGTGATTTGGCAATACGCATCAAAAGCCTTTAAAATGCGCAGACCTTTTGAACCAACAATTCTAGTTCTAGTAATTTATTCCAAGGTAATAATTAAGTGAATAAAGATTTAGCTACAACTGTGTTCCCTATAGGGACAATTAGAATAGCAAAAAGTTAGAAACAACCATAATCTGGAGAGAAAAAGTGATTAAATCATCTATTTTGCATTCATACAATAGAATGCCAGGTAGCCATTAAGAACGTTGTAGACCACTGAATGGCGCAGAACACCATATGCAGTAACGTGTTAAGCGGTAAAGAACAGATTATAAAACAGATGTACGATGTATGGGGGTTTGAGGGGAAGGGTGCTCAGGGACGCCCTCCCCAAACACCCTAAGTCCTCGGCACCCTGCCCACAGTTCCAGAGAGAACTTCCAGAAGTTTCTGTGCACACCAGAGCACGTTTGGATGTATATCATAAGAGGCACAGTGCGGGGGGCGTGGGGACTCAGGACCCCAGGCTGGATCCTGTCACTGCCACTAACCACATGACGAGGGGACAGCCCTTCCTTGAGAGCTTGCCATCAGGTGGAGGTGACACTGGCCACTGCATCCCAGGCCATCTGATCCCAAACCAGACCCAGCTGGGTTGAGGGGATAAGTCATGAAGGGTCAAATTTTTTTTTTCAAGGCAACTGTCCAGATTTGGGAACCTTGATTGCATGAGAAAAACGGACTTCAATGTAGGGCATTAAAATTTTTAAAAAAATTTTATTTGTGGTAAAGTACATATAATATAAAATTCACCGTCTAGGGACTTCCCTGGTGGTCCAGTGGTAAAGAATCTGCCTTGCAATGCAGGGGACGTGAGTTCGATCCCTGGTCAGGGAACTGGATCCCACATGCCGCAAGGCAACTAAGCCCATGCGCCACAACTACAGAGCCCGTGCACCCTGGAGCCTGCGCGCCACAACTAGAGAAGAGAAAACCCACACGCCACAACTAGAGAGAAGCCCGCGCGCCGCGACGAAGAGCCCACACGCCACAACGAAAGATCCCACATGCCTCAGTGAAGATCCCGTGTGCCGCAACTAAGACCGATGCAGCCAAAAATAAACAGCCCACAAGCAACTAAGGAGCCCACTTGCTGCAACTAAGGAGCTGGCGAGCCACAACTAAGGAGCCCACCGGCCGCAACTAAGGAGCCCACGTGCCACAACTAAGGAGGCTGCCTGCTGCAACTCAGACCTCACGCAACCTAATTAATTAATTAAAAAATTTACCACCTAACCATTTTCAAGTGCACCATGTGACTGGCTTACGTCACTGAGCATAATGCTCTCAAGGTTCGTTCATGGTGTAGCAGGTTTCAGAGTGCCTTTTTTTTTTAATTAATTATTTGTTTTTAAAATTTTCTGGCTGTGTTGGGGCTTCGTTGCTGTGCACGGGCTTTCTCTAGTTGTGGCGAGCGGGGGCTACTCTTCGTTGCGGTGCGCAGGCTTCTCATCATCGTGGCTTCTCTTGTTGCGGAGCACGGGCTCTAGGTGCACAGGCTTCAGTACTTGTGGCACGTGGGCTCAGTAGTTGTGGCTCGTGGGCTCCGGAGCGCAGGCTCAGTGGTTGTGGCGCATGGGCTTCGTTGCTCCGCGGCATGTGGGATCTTCCTGGACAAGGGCTCAAACCCGTGTCCCCTGCATTGGCAGGCAGATTCTTAACCACTGCATCACCAGGGAAGCCCCAGAGTGCCCTTTCTTTAAAGATTGAACCATAGTCCACTGTATGGATGGACCACATTGTGTTTATCCGTCACCTGTTGACAGATACCTGGGTCGTTTCACCTTTTAGCTACTGTGAATAATGCTGCCGTGAACGTGGGTGTGCAAATATCTCTTCGAGACCCACGCAGCGCATTTTAGATGAAGAACCATGACCTGGGGTGAAGCTAGAAAGCGACTGGAGTGAGCCTTGCTTCCCATGTGGGGATGTCTGTTGTAGGGACCAGTCAGACAAACCGGGAGGCAGGTGTGAAAGCAGCTCTGATCGTGAGCGAGCCTGGTGAGGCCACGACATGGAGGAAAGAGCTCGGCGTGTTCTCATCTTCCTGCTGGAGCATCTGGCACATTCAGAGACTGCAGGGGAACAATTCAAACCGTCTTCAGAAAAGTGAACAGTGAGAAGCCATGTAGGAATAACGGGGGTGAGAAACCTCTCAGAGCAGGGCTTTATTCAGCATAAAAGGACCCACACAGAAGACAAATCCTCTGGAATGAGGGCAGTCTGGTAGCCATAGCACAGGAGACAATTCACAGGGAGGGAAATATTACATCCAGGTCTGCGGGCATGTTTGTCACCAGGGTACTTGTGGGCATCAGAGAATCTGCCGGAGGGTCCAGGCAGACGACCGGTCTTCGGTATGGCTTCTGATCCTTCCTGGCTTCTGCCAGCCGTGCTCTGTCTTTGTGTCCAGCTCAGTCTTTGCTGCGCTCTTGTATCTACTACGTGCTCTTGTTTTATGGCAGCAGTGACTCCTCTTTCCTGACATTTCCACGGGCATCCTGGGGTTACTCCAAGGGACTCACGTGGTCACAGGAGCAGCTCTGGGGTGTAGGGTCCTCAGCTCAGAGCAGAAAAACAATCATCTGGTCATTGCAGCTGGGAGCATGGCAGCCCAGGGTGTCCAGCAAGGGACAGAGGTAGCGAGGCACCGGTGGGCAACTGCCCAGATGCGGGACGTGGGCCAGGCTACAGGTGGGCAGAACCCACGTGGGAGGGTCAAGGGCCAAGCCTCACAGACTGACCTGCCTGGGAACCCGCTGCCACGGATGACCACGCGGCCAGCCCTGCCTGGGGGTCTCCTTGCTGCAGTTCAACAACTACCCGTACTATTTGCTGTTTAAACATTGTCTCTGCACTGACGCGTCTCATCTCCAGCTGGACTCTCCAGGACTCCAGACTGACTGACCGCAGTGTCTCCACTCACTGATCCAGGAGGAGTCTCGAGCAGTGCGGTGGCCACGCTGCTCCTGACCCTGTACCCGAAATCCACTCCTCCAGCTGCCACCCCTGGGTTGGTAAATAAGCCCCGTTCTCCCCGGTGCTGAGGCCAAAAAGTCTTGTTCGCCCCGTTTTCAAAATCTGTCCAGAATCCAGCTGGAATTCTCGCCCCCACGGCTGCCACCCTGGTCCCAGTCACCACTGACTCGCCCAGACATCTGCACAGCCCCCTTCACGCTCCCCACCTCTATTCTCACTTTACAGGTAAAAGCCAGAGGGGAGAACCTTTGACAAGTACATCAGATAACCCTCTGCTCAAGGCCCCCACCCTGCGTCGCCCTACTCCATGCATAAACCCCAAAGGATTTGCAGTGGCTGACAGGGCCCTGCATGGTCTGTCCCCTCCACTTTCTCCTCTCATTCTGCTCCAACACACCGGCTGCTACATTTTTTCTCAATCATGCCAAGAACATACCTGCCCCAGGACCTTTGCACCTTCTACCTGGCAGCTCTGCCATCACCAGCCCCTCATCTATGCACTGGGGGCTCCTTTTCAGCATTCGGGTCTCTTCTCAAGCGTTGGCCCCTACACCAAGCCACTCGCCCCTTGCCTGGCCGCCAGCGAATGCATACAACTTGCTTCTGTCCTGAAGGGATTTCAAGGAAGGGCGTGGAAGGAGATCGGAAGACGGAGCACGTCCCCCAGAGAGAACCTAACCGGATGTGGAGCTCAGCTGTGGCAGGACGGGGCTCAGCCGTGGCAAAGAGCTGACAGCAGGCGGGGGCCGCACGGACGCCCCCACCTCTCTCCCTGCCACCACCCCACACACCGCTGCTGCCGCCTCCCACTGGCCACACCCAGCACGAGGGAGCCTGGGTGCGAGGAAGCCTGGGTGCGCAGGCCAAAGAGTGACTGAGACAGAGGGGGCGGCAGGTGGAGATGCGCTCACACCTTGGCTCCGTCGCTCACTAGCTGTGTGAGTTTGGGCCAGTTTCTCAGCCTCTCTGTGCCTCAGTTTCCTCTCCTATAACATGGGGATCACCCAAGTGCCCACCTCACAGAATCATTCTCAGCATTAACGAGCTGCAACAAGCAGAGCACTTAGAACGGCACCTGAACACAGTCAGTGCCGCGTAAAGGCAGCACCTGTCACCCTGGAAGCGGCAACCCCAGCCTGGGAAGAGGCCTGCAGCTTGGACCCAGTAGCCCAACCTCCTGGTGGGCACCGGCAGCTGTGCTTGGCTGACCAGGCCTGTGCGGGGAGAGCTCAAGGCCCTGCTTGCTGAGAAGCCTGGAAGGCGTCCTGGCCTTGAGCTGGTCGCTGCCCTCTCGGGCCTTGGTTCCCTGTCCGTGCAGGAGGGCAGCGGGCGGGTGGTGTGCCCTGTGGTTGCACCAGACGCGGCGCCCTCCCCCCCAGCAGAGCTTCCTTCTCCTTCCTGGGAAGCCTGTGTCTGGTCTCCAAGGCAACGGGGCATCTGAACCACAGGGAGAGTGTGCTGGGGATGCAGGAATCAACAGCCCACCCTGGCAGCCCTCGGAGACGGCCCTCCTGCCCCCATCTGTTCCCTCCCTCCAGCGTGGAAGGTCTCGCCTGCCTTCCCTGCCTCAGCTGCGCGCCTCCGCAGGGCCGGGGTCACAGATGGACGCTTCTCCCACATCAGCACTCACCACCCCGAGAAGCCTCGCACCCCCGAGTCCTGGGAGATTGGCGGACGAGAAAACAGGCGCAAAGAACCGAGGCCGTGCGGCTTGCGGGACCTTAGTTCCCCGGCCAGGAATCAAACCCGGGCCCTGGCAGTGAAAGTGCTGAGTTCTAAGCTCTGGACTGCCAGGGAACGCCCGGCTCCTCACTTCTTCCTGTCTACCAGCTCCAAAACCCTGTGCTTTCTGCGTCACCAGTGGCGGCCTGTGGAACCCAGGAAAACCGCGGGGGGAGGACAGCGGGCTGACGTCCGAGGGAGGCTTTCAGACCTGCAGATCCGGGGCGAAGCAGTACCGGGTAAGGAGACAGCAGAGCGAGGGCCTGGGAGCGCCCTGGCGCTCGGGCGGCCCTGTCCCCGGAGCCCGGGCAGACACTGCTGAGCCATGAGAACACCTTTCCTGTCGAGCCAGGTTCAGCCTCAGCGTCATCCTCGACGTGGCCCTCCGGGAAGCCTCTTCCCATCTGCCGGCCTGTGTGTGTGCGATGAAACGCCATCCTCCTGGACCGTCATCTGAAGGACGATGGCGAGGGATGAGGTGGGAAGATGTGGAGGTCACAGACGCACGTCCCAGGACCTGCGCAGATGACCTGTGGGGGCCAGGGATGCGGGCTGGGCTCCAGGAAGGCAGAGCTGGGTCAGTGGGTCCCGGCCCACCACTAGCAAACCCCAAACTGGAAACAGCCCACGTGTCCATCAACAGGAAAACAGAGCTGCAAGCTGAGGTGTATTTACCCAACGAAATACCACCCGGCAATGAACTGCAACTACACAGCGGTGTGGGCGAATCTCACAAAAACTGCTGAACGGAAAATGCCAAACGATAAAGGAGACAAACCACATGATTCCACCCTATTTAAAAAAAATAGGCAAAACTACAAATAGATAACGAATAAGAACCTGCTGTAGAGCACAGGGAACTCTCCTCAGTACTCTGCAATGGCCTATACGGGAAGAGAATCTAGACAAGAGTGGATTTGTGTATATGGATAACTGAATCACTGCTGTACACCTGAAACCAACACAACACTGCCAATCAACTCTACTCCAATAAAAATTATTAAAAAACACACAAAAACCAGGTAAAACTAAACAAGCATGTTTTAGGGATGCAGGCTTAACACAAGGATAAAACTATAAAGGAAAGAGGGGAAGCGATTACCATGAAAGTCAGGAAAGTGGTCATTTAGGGGAGGGGGGAAGAGGCAGGGACCGGGGGCGTGCGAAGGGCCTTGGGGGGCACCCACAGTGTTTGCTTTTCCGCCCTGCCAGGTGCTCCCTGGGATCGGCCTGTGATAATTCACTGACCTGTACATTTCTGTTTACTGCAATCTTCTCTATGTGTTCGCGGTTCACGTGAAGAACTTCTTTAACTCCCTCTGTGTCCTTGGCCCCAATCTGTCCGCACAGACTTTAGCTCTGACACTCTCTGGCTGCAGTTCACACTTCCCAAGGTCCTTCACAAACATGAAAGTGTCCTGCTAGCAGGTGGCTGCTAGTCCCCCTTTTCTGATAAGGAAACTGGGGCTGGGGGGGGTGTAGGGGCCCACGACTGAACTCGGCGGCGGAGCAGAACCAGAACATTCAGTCACGTCCAATCTTTTACTTCTCGCAGTGGATGTGTTGGGGGGGCAGGTATAAATCACATTTTCTTTTTTTTTTTTTTTTGCGGTACGCGGGCCTGTCACTGTTGTGGCCTCTCCCGTTGTGGAGCACAGGCTCCAGACGCGCAGGCTCAGCGGCCATGGCTCACGGGCCCAGCCGCTCCGCGGCACGTGGGATCTTCCCGGACCGGGGCAGGAACCCGTGTCCCCTGCATCGGCAGGCGGACTCTCAACCGCTGCGCCACCGGGGAAGCCCATAAATCACCCTTCCTGTAGATTGATTTCACTTAAGATGCACTGGGGAGCCTCCGCTTCAGGAAACCCCAGAGCGAATTCGTTTATTAATTGTCTCGGCAAATATTTCTCGAGTGCCTATTTTATTCACAGAACTGTGAACCCCTTTGAAACCTGAAATGTTCTTTCATCAAGTGACTAAATGTTCATTTAATTTGCTGGCTATACGGGCCTATATTTTCAGATGTTGATCCTTTTATACTGTTTATTTCTTTTTTTCCACTTAGGCTAAAAGTAGTGCATGTTCTACAGAACCGTAGAGAATTTAGAAAATTGGGAAAAACCAGAAGAAAAAAATGCAATCACCTGCATCTCACCTCTCAGAGGAGACCATTGTCACCATGTAGGTATATACCCTCTAATAGTTTTCCTTAGGCCCGTATGTACGGATTTTTTAATCAAATTAGAATCATCTTAGGTTTCTTTTTACTTTACTTTTTATTTTAAACATCCAGTTGGAATCTACCCAGAAAAACAGAGAGGTTTCCCCAGCACATGAGCTGTCGTGCGCCCCCGGCTGCAGGGCAGGCGGGGGGAACCGCAGCGAGGTGTCGGCGCAGGTGGGGCACCGTGTGTGCGTGCTGGGGGCTAAGGGTCCCTCTCCCGGCGCTGCCTCGGGCCTGGACGATCACCACTGTCCCACCTCCTGAGCACAGTGCCAGGTCTCTGCTCCCAGAGGGCCCAGAGGACCTACAGTTAGGAGATGAGCATCTGCGAGCGGACACAGCACTTCCTCCAGGTCACCCTCAGGACTCACCAAAACCCCTGGAGCCCCTGAGCCAGCGTGTGCTCAGCTGACCCGTCTCGCCACTAGAATCTCAGCACATTCCTCTTACAAACCTACAGACGTGTTCTACTTTATGAGAGACCCCTACGAGCCCAGCTTGTGGGCAGGACCTCGACACTTTTCAAAGGGCAGAAAATCCAGGGAGCTACCCCCGTCAGAGGTGGCGCCTGGGCAGAAAGCGGCTGTCGGGGCAGCCCTGGCCTCGTTCTCTCAGGAGGGTCCTCGGCAGGGACAGAGGGACTGAGGGGCAAAGCGAATACAGGGCACAAGGGCTGCTGGCAGGTGACGCCCCAGCCAGGGCTTCGGTGGACATCACAGGCCAGAAGGAAGCCTGCACCATCTGAGCGAATGGGCAGCCCCTGGATGAGGAGGAGGAGCCACAGGGACGAGGAGGAGGAGCCACAGGGACGAAGAGGAGGAGTCACAGGGACGAGGAGGAGGAGCCACAGGGACGAGGAGGAGGAGCCACAGGGACGAAGAGGAGGAGCCACAGGGACGAGGAGGAGGAGCCGCAGGGACGAGGAGGAGGAGCCACAGGGACGAGGAGGAGGAGCCACAGGGACGAGGAGGAGGAGCTACAGGGACAAGGAGGAGGAGCCACAGAGACGAGGAGGAGGAGCCACAGGGACGAAGAGGAGGAGCTACAGGGACAAAGTACCGCCTCCTGAGTCCAGCTGCAGGCAGAGCCCACTGACCGCTCAGAAGCTACGGACAGCCCAGCACCCTCCTTCCAGCCCAACTCAGGGCCTGAGACGGCATATGACCCGCACCCCAGACCCTGGGGCGCAGAGCGGGGCTGGGGGTGCGGCCTGGGGTCTGCAGCAGGATTCTGGAGTGTGGTCCAGAGATGGAGCCCTGAAAGCAGCCCTGTACCTCAGGGGTCCCCAACCCCCAGCCACAGTCCAGTACCGGTCCCTGGCCTGTTAGGAACCGGGCCGCACAGCAGGAGGTGAGCAGTGGGCGAGTGAGGGGAGCTTCATGTGTATTTACAGCCGCTCCCCACTGCTCTCATTACAGCCCGAGCTCCGCCTCAAGTCAGATCAGCGGCAGCATTAGATTCTCACAGGAGCGAGAACCCCGCTGTGAACTGCGCATGCGAGGGGTCTAGGTGGCGCACTGTTTATGAGCATCTAATGCGTGATGAACTGAGGTGGAGCTGAGGCGGTGACGCCAGCGCTGGGGAGCGGCTGCAAATACACATTATCATTAGCAGAGAGGTTTGACTGCACAGAGACCATCATAAACCAATTGCTTGCAGACTTATATCAAAACCCTGTCAGAGGGCTTCCCTGGTGGCGCAGTGGTTGAGAGTCCGCCTGCCGATGCAGGGGACGCGGGTTCGTGCCCTGGTCTGGGAGGATCCCACATGCCGCGGAGCGGCTGGGCCCGTGAGCCATGGCCGCTGAGCCTGCGCGTCTGGAGCCTGTGCTCCGCAACGGGAGAGGCCACAACAGT
Source organism: Orcinus orca (assembly GCF_937001465.1). NCBI lineage: Eukaryota > Metazoa > Chordata > Mammalia > Artiodactyla > Delphinidae > Orcinus > Orcinus orca. The sequence continues at coordinate 1,001,475 of NC_064568.1, read as the reverse complement.
GAGAGGCCCGCGTATCGCAAAAAAACCCCCATCAGTGAGTGGCAAGTGACAATTAAGCGCATCTAGTGGCAGGCCTTATAGTGGCAGGTGAGCTGATGCACCTCACTTGTACAGCTGCATCTGGTGGCAGGCTTTAAGTCGGAATCCAGCACTTGTTTTAGTCTACGTGTGGCCCACCCGTTATTTTATTTACCACTACTGTCCACGCCTCTTTCCTGCACTGCGCCCTTGTCTCAGTCACAGCTTTGGTAAGCCCACAAGCTAACCCTCGCCAAAATGAGTAAAAACACAAACGTCGCTGGAGAGCTTCTTTGAAAAGGGGGAAAGACCCAACGATGAGACAGCAGAAGCCTCTAAGACTGCCAACAAAAAGAAGGCCGCATTTAAAAGAAAATACCGGGCTTCCCTGGTGGCACAGTGGTTGAGACTCCGCCTGCCAATGCAGGGGACACGGGTTCGAGCCCTGGTCCGGGAAGATCCCACATGCCGCAGAGTAACTAAGCCCGTGCGCCACAACTACTGAGCCTGTGCTCTAGAGCCCACGAGCCACAACTACTGAGCCCACGTGCCACAACTACTGAAGCCTGTGCGCCTAGAGCCCACGCTCCGCAACAAGAGAAGCCACCGCAATGAGAAGCCCGCGCACCACAACGAAGAGTAGCCCCCGCTCGCCGCAACTAGAGAAAGCCCGCGTGCAGCAACGAAGACCCAACGCAGCCAAAAAAAAAAAAGCAAAAACCAAGAGTCCTACTTGAATTATGGGCTCATCGTAGCAGGTGATTCACATTCTCCAAGCCCGCTTTGTATAATACGTGGCGACCGGCTATCCAATGAAGCCGTGAAACCTTCAAAACTGCTTCTCCACATGGAGACCAAGTACCCTGCATTAAAAGACAAGCCTTTGGAGTTTTTCAAAGGAAAAAAAACGTGAACACAAAGAACAGAAGCAATTATTGAGGGCCACCACTTCATCAAATGTGTTTGCACCGACAGTATTATTCTTAGAGGCTAACCGCATTGCTAAAGCTAAGAAGCCCTTTACTGTTGGTGAAGAGTTGATCCTGCCCGCTGCTAAGGACACGTGTCGTGAACTTTCAGGAGAGGCTGCAGTTCCAAAGGTAGTACATGTTCCTCTTTCGGCTAGCGCCATAACTAGACGAATTGATGAAACAGCAGAGGATACTGAGGCACAAGTGTTAGAGGGGATTAATGAGTCACTGTGGCATGCAGTCCAGGTCGACGAGTCTACTGATGTTGACAACGAGGCCACAATGCTTGTTTTCATGTGATGTATTTTTCAGGAGGATGTGCATGAGGATATGCTATGTGCACTTTTGTTGCCAACCAACACCACAGCTGTAGAACTATTCAAGTCTTTGAATGATTACATATCAAGAGAACTGAACTGGTTAGTTTGTGTCAGTATATTGCACGGACAGAGCAGCTGCCACGACTGGACGGCTCTCCGGTTTCACTACTCGGGTCAAAGAGGTCGCTTCTGAACGTGAGTCTATGCACTGCGTCATCCATAGAGAAATGCTGGCTAGCCGAAAAATGTCACCTGAACTTAACGTTTTGCAGGATGTGATTAAAATTATCAACCACATTGAAGTCCATGCCCTTAACTCACGTCTGTTCGCGCAGCTCTGTGAGGAGATGGACGCAGAGCACACACGTCTTCTCTTACACACAGAAGTGAGATGGTTTCTAAAGGTAGATCACCGGCCAGAGTTTCTGAGTTACCAGAGCCGCTCCAGAGATTTCCTTTAGAAGAACAGTCACCACTGGCAGCACATTTCAGTGACACAGAATGGGTCGCAAAACTTGTTTACTCGTGTGACACATTCCACCTGCTCAACGACATCAAGCTGTCACTTCCGGGGAGAACGACGACTGTGTTCAAGTCCACAGATGAACTGGCTGCATTCAAAGCCCAACTGGAATTATGGGGGTGGCGAGTGAACATTGGGATTTTTGACGTGTTTCAAACATTAGCAGAGATTTTAAGAGAGACGGAGCCAGGGCCTTCTTTCTCCCAGCTGGTGCATGGTCACCTATCTCAGCTTTTAAAAATGTTTGAGCATTACTTCCCAACCACAAAAGACCCCCGAACTGGGAAGGAATGGGTCTGCGACCCACGTGTGAATAAGCCAGGTGAATCGACTTTGTCTGTGCTAGAAGAGGATCGACCCCTTGAGATCGCAGATGATGGTGGCCTTAAAGTATGTTTGAGACAATTTCAAATCTCCGTACTTTCTGGATTACAGTCAAGGCGGAATATCCTGAGATGGCCGCAAAAGCACCGAAAAGCCTGCTTCCATTTCCAACGTGCAACCTTTGCGAAGCAGGGCTTTCTGCAGGGACGGCGACCAAAACGAGATCCCGGAGTAGACTGGACGTAAGCAACATACTTCGGGTGTCACTGTCTCCCAGCACCCCCAGATGGGACCATCTAGCTGCAGGAAGACAAGCTCTGGGCTCCCCCTGATTCTGCATTATGGTGAGTTGTATAATTATTTCATCATATATTGCAATGTAATAATAATAGAAATAAAGTGCACAATAAATGTAATGTGCTTGAATCACCCCCAAACTATCCCCTTCCCCACCCCGTCCGTAGAAAAATTGTCTTCCACGAAACGGTCCCTGGTGCCAAAAAGGTTGGGGATCGCTACTATAGATCTTTTTATAATTCTGTGAGATACCCAGTATCCTTTCAACAAGTTCTATTTCTGAATAAATCAGCTAAAGTTGGTTTCTGCGCTTTCCAACTAAGAAGCCAGATTGCTAGAGCATGAAAATAGTAACATGCCATGTTCAGACTGAAACCGCACTGTCGTCTAGGATCAAACAGTATCACTTAAGCTCCGTGAATAAGCTAGACGTTTTCCTTGAAATCTGTATTTTCCAAAGACCTAGGTATGAATTTGTCTTCTTACTATATCAGATATGACATATAAATTGGATGACATTGATTGAAAGCAAAATTGTTACAAAATTAAAAAATACTAACAAGGCTTTTGAAAACAGCCCCATCTCACTGAAATCTCTCAGACAGAGCAAGAAAATCAGACTTCAGGTTGGTCAGAACTAGCATTTAGCTGAAACATCAAATCAAGAAAGTACGTGAAGCATAAAAAAGCAATGCAAATTGAACAGGAATGTAGGAGAAAACACAGTGACAGTGCCCATGGCTGCGGGTACCAGAAGCCGTTGACCAGGTGCGCGTATCTGAGTGAGAACCAAACTCTTAACCGTAAGACCCAAATCCTTTCTGATGAAGAAAAAAAAAAGTATCTTCTCTTACTCAGTTTGGGTCTGAAAAACAGTGGGCTGTCCTCACCAGCAGCCCTAGACAGGAGGAGCACGCATTTGCAGCAAACCCCTGGCCATGTGACCAGGTGAAAAGGGGAGAGTCTTACCTGGGACCAGACTTCCAGGTGACTGCCCTGCCACGTGGGGACAGGTCGACACTGCAGCCAGTCCTGGCCGTAACCCTCCACGGTCCCTGCATGAAACAGCTCATCCATGAAACACTGCCTTGTGCAGAGACGAGTATCAAAGATAATTGAGTACCAGATGCTTTTAAAGAGACCACAGTAAATGAAAAATGAGAACTCTCACAGAAAAACAAATGGTAGGTGCATCTCATTCACTAGAAAACATATGACTCCCAAGCAACAGAGAACAGATCCTGGAATTTACATCTTAAACCACCGGGATGTAATAAGGTCATGGCCAGGGTAAGACAAGAGATTTCTGAGTGGGTCCCACTAAGAGGAACACAGGAGGGACAGTCCTGGGTCCACCCAATTTGACCTTAAGTGGGTTTTTTGGTGTCTGAGACGATCCATCGCGGTCAAGGCTCTGACCCGTTTGAGTGGGAATCTGCTGTTTGCAAGGGAAGAATTCAGACCAGCGCACAGATAGCCCCGCCCAGCTCGCTTGGGGCGGCGGTGCTCAGGGCCCAGGGCGTGCGTGCAGCTGTGTTTGCTCTGATCTCTGCCCGGATTCCACCCACTCCTGGCTCCAGTCTCTTCTGGGCCCCTCATCCCAACAGCTGCTGCCCTCCCGACCAAGGCTGCTAAGTGCCCTCCCCCACCCCGCCCCTCTCTGGGCCCCGGGCCAACTCCCCCGGCCCCTCCCGTCTCTGCCAGCTGCTTCACTGCCCACCAGCGGCCAGTCCCCTTTCCTGGCTCTGGGCAGGTACCACGGCTGTGGGCAGGGACCACGAAGGGGTGAGTGCGGGTAGGAAGAGCCATGACCCTGGCAGCGTCTGAGTGTGGGGGGCCGGCCTGACACCAGGGCCGGGGGGCGCCCTCCCCGACTCGCTCAAACAGTCATCAAACGTTTAAGCAAACGTTCACGGCGTAGCCCCTGCGCGTGAGGTTTATCACACGTAGTTTCACCCACTCAGCAACCTCTGAAGGCACGAACCCTAACCCCGTTTGCCGGACGAGGGGTCGGGGCCCCGCTGCTGTGACAACGTGGCGGAGCGCGTGCTTGCGCACGCGCAGTGGATGGGCAGTCGCGGCGGCGTGGCTGATGCCCGCGGGCACCCAGGGCCCAGGCCGGCGGGGACCTGCCGCCTTCCACAACCGCGGGGCCGACGCGGGAGGAGCACGTGGGAGGGCCGTGCAGGGGCTCTGCGGTCCAGGTCCGGGCGGCGACCGTCACCTCCACGCCACACGCTCACGGGCCAGCCCACAGGCAAGGGGCTGGCACGGCGCCCGCTGGCCTCCTGGCCCAGAGCAACGAGATGGGGCTTTGCCGAGCGCTCAGCCGGCCCCTGTGCCGCGGTGACTCAGTGGGGGGCGCCGGCTCTCCTTTCTCGGTGTCCCGGAGCCCAGGGTGCGTGCGGACAGGGGTGGTGCCGACCGAGGAGTGGCCGTCTCCAGGAGAGGGTTTCCAGCCTCCAGCGAGCGCTCTGCTCTACGCGCCTGACCCGCAGCATGGGCTTTTGGGGGTCGAGCTGGGGAGACGGGGGTGGAACCAGGGTGGGTGGCCAGCTCCCCTGCACCCTTGCTGTGAGGCCTGGCCAGTCCCTACGGGTCCTCGCCTGCAGGGGCGCCGACACCGCCTCATCAGAGACTCACTGGGAGGGTGGGATGAGCGCGTGGAAGGCACTTGGAACCGCGTCTGGAGAACAGCGCGGGCTCCCTGCGTTCTCGCCTGGTCACAACCTCACGGCTCTCATGACGCCCACGTATAGACGAGGATATGCGGGCTCTGTGGGCAAGTCGGGCCTGTGTTCCTTCCACCACCCCGTCCTCTCGGGGCTGGCTGGGGGCTCAGGGACCACAGCGCTCGGCGTGGGGAGGGCCCTGTACCTGCTGTCTCCTCTGCAGCTGCCTTCCCTGCCTTGGGAGTCCTGGGCCCCGGGAGGGGAGGGCCTGGGCCACCTGCCAGCCTGCTTCCCCTCCAGGTTTGAGCTGGCAGGAGCGCGGTCTGGGAGTCTGCTGTTACGGAACCGTTGACCGAAACCACCCACCTGGACAGGCACGATGAAAACCACTTGCCTGAGCTCTCTCACAACAGGAGCTCCTGATAGATAAGGAACATGGTGCTGCCACTGAAAACTAACCGGGAGAATTCAGCGGGGGTGGGGGGCCAGAAGGAGGGAGGAGACGCCAGCCCATCATATGGGCTGCCAACCTCCCAGAGTCCTTCGCGCTGGAATCTTGGCTGAGAGACGCATGCACCGCCGGGAAGGACCCTGAGTCTCCAAGTTCGGGCCAAGCAGGATGACTGGCCAGAGACAAGCCAGAACGAACCCCAGCACCATGGACCCGAGACCACAAGCCACGTGGCAGAGCAGCCCTCCTGGGCCCCCTCACCCTCCTGCTCTCCGGCCAGGCAGTCCTCCTGCGTCCCTCACCCTCCTGCTCTGCGGCCGGGCAGTCCTCCTGGGTCCCCTCACCCTCCTGCTCTCCGGCCGGGCGCCCCTTGCTTTGTCGGCACGTGTGTCTCCCGGGACAGTTCATTTCCAAGCGTTAGACAAGAGCCTGCTCTCGGGCCCGGGAAAGGGTCCCCTTTCCTGCTACACTGTCACTCGCCCCACGTGCAAAATCCACAGAGCTTTCTCGCTCTGCTCTGGTGGAACCAAACCCCCAGGCAGCTGAGCTGGTGAGGCAGGTCTCGGGATGTCTGTGCCTGGGGACGTGGAGTGTCGGAGCCCCAAGGACGGGACGCCTCAAGGGTGCCCTCTTCTAGGTCCCACCTCCTGAGCGTTTATTGTCTGCGGAACGGCTGGCGGCTCTTCACTCAGCACCTCCTCCCTTCCTCTCTCCTTCCTCCCTCTTATTTACCCAATGAATTTTCCTTCTTTTTAAAATTTTTATTTATTTTTACTTATCTGGCTGTGTTGCAACACACGGGATCTTTTAGTTGCAACACGCGGGATCTTTTAGTTGCGCCATGTGAACTCTTAGTTGCGGCATGCGAACTCTTAGTTGCGGCATGCGGGATCTTTAGTTGCGGCATGTGAACTCAGTTGCAGCATGCGGAATCTTTAGTTGCGGCATGTGAACTCTTAGTTGTGGCATGTGGACTCAGTTGCGGCCTGCCTGTGGGATCTAGTTTCCGTGGCCAGGGATCGAACCTGGGCCCCCTGCATTGGGAGCACAGAGTCTTAGCCCCTGGACCACCAGGGAAGTCCCTATACAATGAGTTTTTATTGAGCACCTATGAACTTACAAGTTTTTTTTTTTTCTTTTGGCCGCACTGCGTGGCTTGTGGTGTCCTAGTTCTCCGACGAGGGACTGAATCCAGGCCCTTAGCAGTGAGAACACAGAGTCCTAACCACTGCACCCCTGGGGAATTCCCTGAACGTAAACAATTTAAGCCTGGGGCTCAGAGAAGCCCTTACTGAGAAGGTGACAAAGCAGTCCTGTGTCGGGGACAAGGGTTCTGGGCAGAGGCAGCAGTCCATGCAAAGGCCCTGGGGCAGGGCGTGCCTGGCTTGTTTGAAGACCAGGAGGGGCCGCATCGGCAGAGGAAGAGGGAGCAGGGGGAAGAGGTCTGTGAGGTGCAGGGGGAGGCCCGGGGCCCTGACTGTGCTGGGAAAGGACTGAGGTCCCAAGGAGAAGAGAAACAGGACCAGGGTCACGGCTTAGCTGTCAACAGAACAAACATCTCAGCCCTCAGAGAGGCGCATCCTAGACAGGGAAGAAAGAGAAATTGAAAGAAATAAGACAATGACATCACCTGTTAGAAGGTGAAAACCCTAGGAGGGAAGAAGGAGTGGGGGAGGGGAGGAGGGGCTGCCAGTGGGAAGGGGCTTCAATGCACAACAGAAGGTCAGGGAGGGACTCCCAAGCAAAGACCCCAGGCGGTGAGGGGTGCCCCCGAGGACGTCCAGGGAAGAGCTCTTTGGACAGAGGCCCAGGGTGGGTCATCCACTGGCTCTCTGAGTGTCACCACCTGTAAAACGAGTATTTCCTGATAAAATCGATGCAGAAGTCTTTTGAAAACTAACCTAAGGTATAATTAGTTCTTTTTACTATTCGTCCTCGTTAGAGATGGTCCAGCAGCTATGGCCACATCACCGCTGCTTAACTAACCACCCCAGGACCCTGCAGCCTCCGGCAGCAAACACGTATTCGTTGCCCAGGCTCCGGGGTCCGTGGGGTGCAGCTGACCAAGGCTCTCGCCGGGGTCGGGGCCGCGTGTCCGCTGCCCACTGGCCTCCTCCAGCGCCCCAGGTGCTCGTCTGTGCACAGGAGCAAAACCAGGCGGTGAAGCCGCTGGTCGTCATCCCTCTGCTCTCGCACCTCTGCCAGCCCTGGCACGAGGGGGTGGAAAGAAACTGGGCCCCCAGAGACCCGGGAGGGCCCCCCCCGCCCCCCGGAGCCCCAGCTCCACAGGTTGGGGCCCACGCCTTGCCCAGGGCTGTTGGGGAGACACCGGCAGGGAAGTAGGTAGAAAGCCCTGCCCCAGGACTGGCGGAGCGGTTAAAGCGCCCGGACGGAAGGGCGTCTGAGATTTCTGGTGATGGCGGGAGCTGAGCCTGAAGAGAGGGAACCCTGCCAGGTGGGGGGCGCCAGGTGAGACGATGGGCAGGAGGGGCTCCGCGGGCTGCAAAACACTCGACAGGCTTGAACGTTACTGTGATTCTTAAGGTTCTGTCGACTCCCGCTTTTACTCCCTCTGTGCGTGTGCACGCGTGGACTTTCCCTCCGTAGGGAATCTCAGCTTGGACGCGTCTGCCCTGCCTGGGGCTCCCGGACCGGCAGATTTACTGGAAGTGGTGTTGGTCTAGGTCTGGCTCTCCATGTGGTCCGTCGTGTCGCAACCTGGGACCCGAGCCCCAGGACACAGGGGCCCCGTGTGGCATCGCGCTGGGCTCTCTCCCCCCTCGTCTGGACGTGTCTTCCCAGGACCGTGAACAGTGCAACAAACACACCCGTGTGTTCCTGGCGTGAGGCTGCAGAAGACAGAGTCTGGGGGAGTGAGGGGTGGTAGCAGCAGGACAGGGGCGGGGGCCGGAGGGGCGCCAGCGGCCCACGGATTCCGACAGCCCTGCTGCTCGCTGAGCTGGGGACCTGGGAGAGCTGTTTAATCAACGCAGCAGCCCTGTTGGGAGGGCTCTTATCCCCACTCCACAGGCGAGCAAACTGAGGCAAAGGGGACTTTAATGATTGTCCAAGGTCACCCAACAAAGGCCTGGTGCCGCTGGGAGGTGTGTGGCGTTAGGTGAGTCCAAAGTCTGCACGCTGCTTCCTTTTGAGACCTTGTCCTTCTTTATCAAAGGACCTCGACCAATCTGAGTGTTTGTGGATCAGCTCAAAACCCAGCACTTTCTGTGCCCTTCCACAGCTCCCGCTGCCCCATCTGTGTCCCCTCCACATGCACTTTTCGTTGTTAGGACAAAGGGCCAGTTTCACCATGAGAGGACTTTTTCTTGAGGCTTCTGAGCTGGATTGTAAACACTCGGGGAGGGCGCCCTCTCCTGTCTGCTGAGACCCCGGGATGGCGCAGGGCAGGGCAGGAAGCTCCCGTGCTGGACACGTGCTCCCCAGGCCAGGGGAGGGCCCTCAGGTTCATGCAAAGAAAGTCCGCCTTTATGGACAAAATCTGCATCCTTCCTTTCTTGTTGAAAAATAAATTTGGCTGGAAACTCTTCTGCCACTTTTCTTATGAAAACATTTAAAAGGGAGAGAGATGGGAAGACTGGTGGAGAGAAATGTGAATCACCTGCACTGGATGCAAACATCAGGACAGTTCTGCCAGTTTCTCATCTGCCCTTCTGTCTTCAGCGTTCGATATTTGCTGCACTTGAACGTAAGTAACACACATCATGCCATCTGAACCCTTCAGGCTGCGTCTTCGAGAACAGGTTCGGGTCACTGGAGACTTGCGTGACTCTTGGGACTTGCAAACACCCCTCCGGGGGCATCTGTGGTCACCAGCGGCATGGTCCCCTGCATGGGCAGAGGTGACATCTCCGGGCACTTCTCCGGGCCTCTGCTGCGAGTCCTTACACTAAGGAAGCAGATGCACTGGGCGCTGGAGAGCCTCTGACAGCCATGCTGCAGCCTCAGGGCCTCCCAGGGCCCCCGCCGAGAGAGGCCCACTTGTCTTGTTTTGTTTTGCTTAATTAAACCAGTTTGATTTGGGTTCTCATCCATTGGAAGTTGTAAGTGACATAATACCAGCATCTTATCCCCTCCTGAAATGTAGTCGGTTACATAAAAATGTTAAATTAATGAGACTGTCAGTTCAAGATGACGTGAGAGCATTTAAAGTGGACTTGGCAATCTGGATATATACCGGGGCGAGCGGCCAGGTGGCGGAGTAGACCCTGAGCACCTCCTCTCCAGAGTACACCGGGGCGAGCAGCCAGGTGGCGGAGTAGACCCTGAGCACCTCCTCTCCAGAGTACACCAAAATCACAACCACCTGCAGGACAACCGCCGACGGAAAAGGCCAGAACCTACCAGAAAAGGCCGTCCGCAACTAAAGGCATAAGGGAGTGAGGCAGGAGGGAAGGGGGCAGGGCACAACCGCTGAAAGGACGACACAGCCGTCGAGAAAAACGGGATACGGCAAAAACGGGTTAGAACCCACTAGAACCAAGAGGGCGGAAGATGCGACCTCGAGCCTTGTTACCAGCTCGCGGTAATACAGCAGCTAAACAACCCCCGCAGGTGCCAGGACAGAGGCCGGCAGCCCAATTCCTGGAGATCCCAGCCCCTCCACCAAAATAGCTGGAATAATCCCCCCACCTGTTAGCCGTGCAGTTACCCAGCTCATAACCGCTATCCCCATCGCCTGCACCACAGGGCCGCTCTCACCCACTGAGACCTGTGTCCTGCCTACGGAGCGCGCACCTCTCTCAAGAAACTCGCCTTCCCTTTACTATGTCTCGCTCCTGAGTTCCTTCTTGCCCGAAGTCAAGGACCCTCACGAGACTTGGGAGCTGACCATCCTCTCGTGCCCCTTCTCCTACAACAGCAGGAACGACGACGAGACAGTAGGAGTCCCTTACTCCCAGGTGGGCGACCCACACACTGGAGAATAATGACCCTGCAGAGGTTCCCCTCGAGGAGTGAGAGCTCTGAGCCCCACGTCGGGCTCCCCAGCCCGGGGGTCCGGCACCGGGAGCCCCCAGAGCATCTGGCTGTGAAGACAGCGGGCCTTGACTGCAGGGGCCCCACAGGACGAGGGAGCAGAGACCCCACTCCTCAAGGGCCGCACAAAACCTCACACGCACCAGAACCCAGGGCAGAAGCAGTAATTTGATGGGAGCCTGGGCCAGACCTACCTGCTGTTCTTGGAGGGTCTCCTGCAGAGGTGGGGGACGGTTGAGGCTCACCCTGGGGACACAGACGCCGGTGGCAGATACACTGGGGGACATTCGGCCCGTGAACACAGCTGCTGTGCTGCTGGGCTGCCATCTTGGCCTGTGAGCGCCAAGACCAAGCACCACCCAACAGCCTGTAGGCCCAGTGCTGGGAGCCTTGGGCCAAACAGCCCCCTGGGGGACAGAGCCCCACCCGTCAGCTGACAGGCTGCCTTGGGACCTGCTGCGCTCACAGCCCCCTGGGACACGGCCCTGCCCACCAGACAGCGCAGCTCCACCCACCAGTGGGCAGGCACCTGCCCTACCCTCCAGGAAGCCTGCTCAGGCCGCTAGACCAGCCTTGCCCAGCAGGGGGCAGACACCAGACCAACAAAACCACATTCCTGCAGCCCACGGACCCAGCACGCCCAGAGCAGGCCAGATCCGCCCTGGGACCAGCTGGGCCCTGGCCCTGCCCACCGGCAGGTCACCGCAAGCTTCAGGACACCCTGGACCCCAGACCCAACTGTGTCAGGAACCGGCCCCCCCGCCCCCAGCCATCCAACACCAGCTCGGGGACCCCTGGGCCCGGCTCCGCCTGCCAGTAGACCGGCACTAACCCCAGGACCTGGCCTCACCCGCCAGTGTGTGGGCAGCATCCCAGGGTCTCCTGGACCCCGACTCTGCCCACCAGGGAGCCAGCAGTAGCCTGGGGTCCCCTAGGATTCCACAACCCGCCGCCTCGTGACCAGACCCCGCTAACCAGCAGCCAGCGGCATCCACACATGGCAAGGCCTGGTGACCAGCCAGGCCAGGGGCCGACCAGGCCCACCAGACGCCCCACGCGCTCAGCCCCCTGCCACAGAAGGGCTCATGCAGCCCCTCAGAGCATGCAGCTTGGGTGACGAGAGGAGAGGGCACCGCTGGGACACAGGACGTCTCCTACAGAGGCCCCCTCTCCAAGGTCGAGAAACGTCACTAACAGACATAAAATACAAATAGCACCGACACACCGAGGGGGCAGAGGAACATGTTCCAGACGAAGGAAAAGATAAAGCCCAGAAGAACTAAGTGACGTGGAGCTGGGCGACCTGCCCGAGGAAGCGTCCAGAGCAGCGAACCTGAGGATGGTCCAGGAACTCGGGAGGAGAACCATGCCCGGAGCGAGAAGTGAGAAGTTTCTGACAAAGCGAACATACCAAGAACAACCAAACAGATGAAGGATACAATAACTGAAATGAAAAAGGCACTAGAAGGAATCAACAGTAGGCTGAATGATACAGAGGAAGAACGGATCAGTGGGCTGGAAGAGAGAGTGGTGGAAATCACTGCCGCTGAACAGAAAAGAAGAGAAGAATGAAAAGAAACGAGGACGGCTTAGGAGACCTCTGGGACAACATCAAGGGCGCTAACATTCGCATCAGAGGGGTGTCAGAAGGAGGAGAGAGAAAGGGCCCGAGAACGTATTTGAAGAGATAATAGCTGAAAACCTCCCTAACCTGGGAGGAAACAGTCCCCCAAGTCCAGGAAGCGCAGAGAGTCCCAAACAGGATTAACCCAAAAAGGAACACACCAAGACACGTACAATAGATTTGACCACGAAAAGAAACTCCCCGCTTGGTTACCTTACATGATCGTCGTGGTAACGTGCGTGCACTGGGAACTCACCTCGTCTACATGTCGAAGCGATGACAGAACAGACCATTCCATGTATTTGCTGAGAAAGGCAGCGGGGGCAGTGGGGCCCCTCACATGTAGGCCTCAGTGACTGGAGTAGTTCGTGGGTGATCAAAGTTGCCTGCCGTCCACTCGGATCCACTGAGACCTCTATCTCCTTGCTTAGAAATAAAAGAATTCTGGAAAGAAATTCAACAGAAAAGGGAATTAAGGAAACTTAGAACAGAGAAAGGGAGAGCAGGCTGGGAGGCCATTCCAGGGGGCACAAGGGGGCCAGTGCTGGGGGCCTTCTGATGTCACTTAGCTTGTCTCAGCTCACCGCTCACATCCGTGAAATGGGCTCGGGGGCCGCGGGGCCCACCCACCACAGCATTCAGGACCTCGGACGACAGCCCACCCCAGATGCCTTCGAGGCTGTCTCTCTGAAATCAGGGTGCCCCTGGCATGAGGCTGGGGACCTTCAGGTCTCCTGTTCCACAGGTGCCCTGTGGACGGACATCTGTTGTGCGTGTCGGCTGAAGTTTCCTTCCCTGTGGCCTCAGTGGAGATTATGTTGTTCTCAGTTTAATAATCTGCCTGCCTTTAAACAGCACTGAATTTGAAGTGGGAAGACTTCATATTTACAGAATTTTCCTTGATTAGATTTGGAGGAGGTTTTTCTTTCTTATTAGTTTCTTTTCAAAGAACCAGGTCTGGTATTTATTTATTATTTTCACTGCTTTTATGTTCTCTAATTTATTTGTTTGCTTTTATCTTTATGATTTCCTTTCTCCTGTTTCCTCTGGGTTTGTTCTTTTCTTAGAAATCTGAGGTTGAAAGGCTCATCTGTTCATGTTCCCTCGGTGTGTGCAAGTGGGTTTGGGACAATAAACACATTGCAAGTTATGGGAGAGGCTCCAGGCGGGCGGGACAGTCCCAGAGGCTTTGATTCATGGGGCCGCGTTTCCATTGTTTTCTAGGAAGTCTGTTCCTGCTTGATTTCCTCCTTGACCTAGATGTTATTTACCACAGTAGTTTTAAATCTCCAATTTTATTTCTATTTTTAGAAAGTATTTATCTCTAGTTTTATTAAATTGTGGTCAGGACTGTTGTCTCTAAAAGATCTGTTCAGATATTTTTTGACGTTCGCACTCTATGGGGTCAGCTTCAAAGATGCCTCATGGTCCCTCCACGACGCTCACCCTAGCGGCATGTTCTCTGTTTGTTGGTTATAATGATAGATGTTTCTATATTAATTCTATCCTCTTAATTACACAGTTCACATCCTCTGTGCTTTTTTCATTTAATATTTCATACAGGAGTATTAGTGAATTAAAAGTCCTACCGTAATCAGATTTCTCTCCTTTTATTTCTAACATTAAAAAATGTTAGACAGCTTCCCTGGTGGCGCAGTGGTTGAGAATCTGCCTGCTAATGTAGGGGACACGGGTTCGAGCCCTGGTCTGGGAGGATCCCACATGCCGCGGAGCAACTGGGCCCGTGGGCCACGGCTGCTGAGCCTGCGCGTCTGGAGCCTGTGCTCCGCAACAAAAGAGGCCACGACAGTGAGAGGCCCGCGCACCGCGATGAAGAGTGGCCCCCGCTCGCCGCAACTAGAGAAAGCCCTCGCACGGAAACGAAGACCCAACACAGCCAAAATAAAATAAATTAATAAACTCCTACCCCCAACATCTTAAAAAAAAATGTTAGAGAAAGGAAAAAGGGAAGTCATGATTAATTGAACCTTTTTTGAGATGGTCTAAGAGCGCGGACTCTGGGCGGGACTGCTGGGGTTCAAGCCCCTCCCACCTTGTGCTCTTTGTGACTTCTCTGTGCCTCGGTTTTCCTGTCTCTGTAACGGGTTGCGGGCGTCCAGCGCGCGGAGCTGCCGTGAGGAGGGCCCGAGTCGGCAGGTGGAGAGCAGGCGAGCAAATGCTGGCCTTGCCGCACCATCTGTAGACACAACGAGCCTCTGGCCACCTGGCGTGTCGGCTCTGTCTGACGCCAGCACTGCCGCCCTTGCTCCTCTTGTCAGGTTTAAATTAAACACACGCACGCGCAGGAGTCTCAGCCCCGTCTGAGGCCTTCCCGGCCCCCCCGTGCCGCCTTAATTTCGGTCCACTTGCAGAGGAGGCCTGGTCGCGTCCTGTTCCCGATGCCTCTCCCAGAGCTCATTGCGTGCCCTCAAACCAAGCGGCGGAGGGTTCGGCCGGGCCCAGCACGGCCTCCCCGGGCAGCTCCCGGCCCCCCCGTGCCGCTCCCGGCCCTGCCTGAGAGGGGCTGTCTGAGGACGCGTCTCCTTGTCCCTGAGACTCCTCTCCTTCCCCGTGAGGCTGCACTGGTCTGGAGGTGTCCACCAAGCCTGCAGGGACTTTTCCTTCCTAGCAGGAGCTGGCTCGAAGCGCCCAGATTGTTCTGATCTTTGCCCGAGGCGTCGTCGGGGGCTGGCGGGCTCCTACTGGATCCGCAGAGCCCGCTGGCCTCGCAGGCGCCTCCACTGCTGACGTTTAGAGGCTGCACCGGCGAATTTGAGGGACGGCCCCTCCTTCCCTCATTACTTCCCCCTTCCCTCTTCCCTCCCTCTGGCCCCCTCGTCCTGGGCTCCTTTCACGAAAATGCTTGTTAAACGTCCACTCTGTGCCATCAGCATGGAGATAAAGAGTAAAAATAGGTGAGGTCCACCGAGTGACCACACGCGTCCACAGGCCGCACTGACCGGCAGACCTTGCAGCTGGTGCTCTGGGGGAGGCAGCTGGCGAGCCCGCACCAGAAGCTGCTGGCAGCCTACTGTTTACTAAGCGGACACACCTTCTCCCACGAGCCGGCAGCTCCACACCGGGGTGCACGCGCAGCAGAAACGCCTGCAGGTCGCCAGGAGCCTGGACAGGCAGTGTTCTCCAGGACAGCCCGAGCTGAAGTATCGTACCAACCGCCTGCGACCATGCGACGCCGACCCTGATGGACAGTAAGACAGGAGGACTCAAGGGTGGAAGGTTCAAAAGCCAGAAAGATGCCTCTGGGTTGTCAGAAGTCGCGACGTGGTCACCTTTGGGGGGCGGGTGATATCCGAGGTGTCTCGTCTGTTATCATTCCTCATGCGGGGAAGCTGGCGGCTTTGCACGGCAATTATAGTCTCACACAATTCCAAGAACAGAGGGTGGGGGGCATCTGAGGCCCTCTCTAACATTATGGGGGTCACGTCGGGGCCAAGGCCTCAGGGCCTGAATCCCTAATCATCCCTCAGGACCTCAGGGGCAACCGGAAAGCCAAAGCAAGAGGTGTGTGAATCAGCTGTGTCCTGGGATCTGACCCTCTGGACTCTGGCCAAGGCCTGATGGGACTGGAATTCGCTGTGGTTTGCACTCCCCGCAATCAGGCCTGGCCTGGCCCCTCCCAGGGGCGGGCGGTGGCTGTCACCGCCAGGTGTCTCCACCGCAGGTAAGGGCGCTGCCAGCAGTGTCCATCGCCCTCTCCCTGCACCAGGCCGCTCAGATCTCTGCAGCTGGCCTGGGGGAGCTCTCCATGGAGGGTCTTCCTGACTGACTTGTGACCCCTGAGACTCCCTGCCCCGGGGAATCTCTCTCCAGTTCCAGCCGCCGGGGTCCCCCTGTGTCCTGCTTCACTGCCCCACGGGCTGGGGGCTTTCAACAAGCCCTGAGGCGGGTGGTGTGACACGGTGAAGTAAACTCCGCTGCAGGGCTGCCCAGCTTCCAGGGGCCTGGGAGCTCAGGCCTGCTGTCGGCCGGGAGCCCCGGGCGGAGTCTACATCCGGTAGGGGAGACAGACAGCACAGGAGTGCAAGTTTGACGGAGTGTCCACAGGTGATGAGTGCTCTGGAGGAATCAGCAGGGAAGGTAAGAGGGAATGCCAGGTTGCAGGGGTGGTCAGCGACGGACCCCAAGAGCAGAGACCTCCAGGACAGAGGCCATGCGGTAAGGATGTCTCTACGAAGACAGAAGGGCCAGGGAAAGGCCCCAGGGTGGGGACGAGTGGCTGGAGCAGGGTGGGTGAAGGCAGAGAGTTGAAGGGGGTGGGAGCCACAGGCTGGCCCCTGGGGGGACCTCGCCTCGTAGGCTCCAGCCAGGTAACCACACCTGGATGGCTGCTGTCAACTGCCATGCAAAAGGGGGAGGGGGGCCGAGGAGGGGCCCTTATAGGGCGAGAATCCAAGGGGTCCTCTTTCTGGATTCTGTTTTTTAGGCGGCTGGGCTGGTGCTGCAGACACAGAGGGTCTTCACGAGCCGAGCGGCTGCCCGCTCTGCCCCCCTCCCATCCCCTCCCGTCCCCTCCTGCACTCCCCTGTCTGGGGCCTCAGCCGCCTGGACAGGCTGATAGGGTGCCGGCTCTCCACCTGTCAGGCTGTGGACTGCTCGTCACTTCTTATCCCCTTACCCTCCTGGCTAGAACCAGGCATGTTTCTTTGAGAAAAAGTAATTTATTTTCTAATTACAAATGACGATAAGCCTGAACAAAGGAAAGGCAGCTCAGCGCTTGGTCACAGGGGCCTCTGCAGAGCTCCCGCCCCACCTCCATCCGACCAGGGAGGGTGCCGGTGTCTCTGGAAGGAAGACCAGAGGCAGGTTCAGTGCCCGGTCCTAATGTGAGGTCTTGGGGCCCATCTGGGGGGTCCAGTCACCCATCTGTGGGACGGGATGTGGGTCTGTGACTCCAGGGCCTTTCCAGCTGGGGTCCCCTGGAAGTCAGGGGATTCATTCTGGGAATCACTCAATCGTCCTCACAGACTTACTTGCCTTTCTCCTTTCACGCTTTTAGTTGGAACAGGCCCCACCCCCAGTCCTCCCTTCACGCAGCCACCGTGCAGCCTTGGTCCCCCTGCCAGGAGACCCTGAAGCCACCTCCTGATCAGAGCCGGGCTTGCTCCAACTGGTCACCAGGGCGACACACGCCAAATCAAAGTCGACACCCCAAACGGGCCAGTCCTTAGCTCCACTTTCCCTTTCCCACCCTGGCGGGGGAAGGAAAGCTCACTTACGAGGCTTTTCTGTTGTTTTCTCGTCTCACAGGCATGAGAGCGCCCAGAGACGTTTGTTTCTCCGCTGCCCTCTGACCTGACATCTCCCCTGGGCAATGTTTCGGGAAACACCTGTGGGGGCAGCCAGAGTCCTACCTCCTGGCCTGGCATCCCCCTTCCCCGGGCTCCCGGCAAGGAGCGCACAGGAGCTGAGAGGACCGTCTGTCTGCGCCTCTGCTTTGCAGCACGTGCTACCGCGCTCGGCTGGACACGGGGCCCCTGGGGCTGCTCGGCCCCCTGGCAGTCCTGCCCTGGGCCCTCACTCTGTCCCTTCTCGGGGTCCAGCTGGGCCTCTGGCCCTCAGCGGCGGCTCCTCACCTCTCCCTTTCCAGCTCCAGTGCAGGCCCAGCCCGCAGGTCTGAGCCAATCTCCTTGCGGACAGGACACCTAGCGAGAGCCTGCACCTGCCCCTACATCCTGGGTGGACAGTGGGCCCCTCCAGTCTCTCCATGCTTCCCCTGGGCTCTGGGCCCAAACTCCCCACCTCTGACCACCTCACCAAGTATCCTGAAGGCATCTCAAGCCCCAGCACCTTCCCCACACCTGCTCTTCCTCTGTGTCCTCACCGCGCGATGGCCCCAGCTTCCACCGGGGGCCCAAACTCCAGCTACCATTTGGGAGTCCCCCTGCCCTACTCATGACCCATCTGATGGTTCCCTTCCCCTACCTCCTCTGGGTGCCTGCGGCTGCCCCTGTTTCACGCCTACATCTTCTACCAGAACCACGGCCGTGGTCCAGACCCTCTGCCCCCAAGGCTGGGTCTCAGCCAGGCCACCAACACATCCTCAAAACCGTGACTGTGACCATGCTGTCCCTGCTGAAGACCACCGGTGGCTTCCTGTTCTGCTCCATCTCAACCTGCACCCTGCCAGTGACACTCCAGCCAGAGGACGGCTTTGCCTCTCACCTCAAACGCTCAAGGCTTTGCATGTGCTGTTCCTTCTGCAGGGAATTCCACCCCCCACAGCCTCCTGGACCCGCCTCTCCTGGAGAGCTGATCCCAGGAGCTCCTGACTGCTCCTACCTGCCTCCCCAGGCTGTGAGCTCCTGGCGCGGCCTGAGCCCCCTCCTTCCTCGCCTCCCAACAGGCTCACAGGTCTGCGCAGTCGGAGGCTCGACCCGCATTTGTGGGCCAGCAGTGGAGCGGATCCCGGCTGTAGAGTGAATTCTCCCGAGGGTCCAGCCTCACCCACCTCCAAGGGCCTGGCCGGCAGGGGGGCAGGTTCTGGCCTCCAGGCGACCTGGGACTGTGGCCTCAGCAAGCCCGCGGCAGGCTGGACTCCTCTGTCAGGAGGAGCCCGCCCTGCGCACCCCGTTCCTGGGGCTGGGGGCCCCTACCCCTGCCTAATTAACACCCGGAGCGGCCGTCTGCTTCTTTGCTCCGTCTCGTCTCCGACAGTTTTCATGTCTAATCCACTGAGGAGATCTCCTGAAGGCTTTGAAGTCTCTGGGTGCACGAATAAAGATGTCACCCTGGCACACACAGAACTCCTTAATGAGGACGGGTTTGATGTGGAAGCTGTGGCCCGAGGGAAGTGGCCAGGCCTGCCTGCAGCAGGCGGGTGGGGGGAGCCCAGGCTTGAAGCCAGAGCAGGCTGGGGAGGTCTGAGCCTGGCAGGTCCCAGAAAGAAGGGGAGTAGATGACACTACTGATGTCCCTCTCATCCCTCCAGGTCAGGGACCCCCAGGCACTGGTGCCCAAAGCCAGAGACCTAGATCAGACAGAGAGAGTTGGCTGAAAAGAGAGTGAAGGTCAGGGAAAGATGCAGAGATGGTACTTTGCAGGGGAAGAGATGGAGCCTGGACGGGGTGAGGGGAGACGGTGCCTAGAGGGGACCATGGAGGAGACGGGGCTGGGGTGGGGGAGGGGGACCGTGGAGGAGATGGGGGTGGGGGAGGGGGACCAGGGAGGAGATGGGGTGGGGAGGGGGAGGGGGACCATGAAGGAGATGGGGCTGGGGTGGGGGAGGGGGAGCAGGGAGGAGATGGGGTGGGGGAGGGGGAGCAGGGAGGAGATGGGGTGGGGGAGGGGGAGCAGGGAGGAGATGGGGGTGGGGAGGGGGAGGGGGACCACGGAGGCGATGGGGCTGGGGTGGGGGAGGGGGAGCAGGGAGGAGATGGGGCTGGGGGAGGGGGAGCAGGGAGGAGATGGGGCTGGGGTTGAGGAGGGGAGCAGGGAGGAGATGGGGCTGTGGTGGGGGAGGGGGAGCAGGAAGGAGGTGGGGGCTGGGGTGAGGGAGGAGGAACAGGGAGGAGATGGGGTGGGGAGGGGGAGGGGGACCATGGAGGAGATGGGGCTGGGGTGGGGGAGGGGGAGCACGGAGGAGATGGGGCTGTGGTGGGGGAGGGGGAGCAGGGAGGAGATGGGGGCTGGGGTGGGGCAGGACAGGGTGTGGCGCATAGACTGCACCAGAATCTCCATGAAGAACTATCTGGTCTGACAAAGCATTTCTGTATTAAAGAATACCGCATTATTTGGAAAATGAAAGGAAATTATTATTTTTCCTGTATCTTGTAATGGAAGTTACAGAAATTCTCCAGACAGGCGGGGCTTGGATTTAAGAAGAAAGTGACAATGACCAGAGCCAGGGCCAGTTTCTCTTGTTGTCCGCGTGCTGCTCTATAGAGGGCATTACCCCCCCTGCACGGCAGACGCCAGGCCTCGAGGGGGGAGGGAGCTGCTCCAGTCACAGAGCTGTAGCAGGCGGGGTAGGCAGGGCAGGCACCCACACCCTACCCCTAACCCTAGCCCTAACCCAGATCCAGGCTGCCCGACCTCCTCGTCTGTCTCTGCAGAGGGAAGGCCGGCGGCCTGGGTGTCAGGCGCCAGGAGCCCACGCCTGTCTCTGCTCTGCTCCTAGTAACCAGCGGACCTGCACTTTCCTGCACACTTACATGTGCAGAGAACCTGAGGAGCCTCGCCTGTAAGTCCTGCAGTAACCCCAGGCAGCCGGCCTCGGTGGACCGATTACAAACATGGATCCAGTTCCTCGTCCCTCCTGCACCCTTGCTCCCCTGCCCTGTGGTGCTGCCCCTCCCATAGGGTCCCCCTCCCCCACCTCTGGGCCGCTGGACCCGCTTTGCTCAGTGGATGTGGCGGAAGTGGCGGTGTTCTGGTTCCCAGCCCAGGTCTCAGGAGGCCTGTACCTTCCACTGCGGCTCCTGCACTGCCCACTGCCGCGTGGACAGGCCGAGCTAGCCTGCGGAAGACGGGACACGCGTGGCCCGGTCACTGCGGCCCCGGCAGTGTCTCCAGTCCTGTGAGCAAGTCCCAGCTCAAGCCGGGCCACCAGCTGACTCATGAGCCACAGGGGTTGTTCCCAAAGCCTCTGCTTGGGGGCGTTTGCTAGGGGCATCGTCTGTGATGAGACACAACACGTGCAGTGTGGCTCAGCCCCTCCGTGGAGGAAAGCAAGCGGGTCTCAGAGACAAAGGCACCCCGCGGTGGCCGGGTGGTCTGAGCCCCGCGGCCTGACCACGCTCTGAACCCCTGACTTGTCTGGGGCCCTGGGGGCTCCTCCCTTTTGTGTCCGCTTCCCTCTCGAACACAGAGGAAGGTTCTCCTGCCTTCTTTGCCAATTTCCCCCCTGTATTCAAGGCTCCGAGGATAATTCACCTGTGAAGACGCTCTGGGAGGCCCCCCCCCCGCCCCCCTAATTTCTATCTCGGGGAAGAGGACTTGCTGGATTTGGTTCTGCAGGTCAAGCCGGCCCCGGGGAATCAGGTTGGTGGGAACACAGGACTTTACTGAGTAATTATAGGATTAGGCATCCCCCTCGAAATGAAATGCTACCTCTCCACCTTCCAGAGCAGAATCCCACCCCCACCTGCTACCATGTAATTATCTAGTGAATTACTCCACTGAGGTCTCACGTAATTACACATGAGTGAGAAGCCGGCAGCTCTTCCAGTCACTACAACCGAGGAATTAGCTCTCATTGTGCAAGGCAGCCACGTGGCCGAGGGGGCTGCCAGAGCACACGGTCCCCCAGAGCCTTCCTCTCCACGAGCCAAGAGGGGGACGGGTCCCTTGAACGTCCAGGATCACATGCTCACGTCACCCAGGGCAGCAGGCTCTTAAGAGTGCGGAGCCTGGGCTTCCCTGGTGGCGCAGTGGTTAAGAACCCGCCTGCCAGTGCAGGGGACACGGGTTCGAGCCCTGGTCCCGGAAGATCCCACGTGCCGCGGAGCAGCTAAGCCCGTGTGCCACAGCTACTGAAGCCCACGCACGTAGAGCCCGTGCTCCGCAACAAGAGAAGCCACCGCAATGAGAAGCCCGCGCACCGCAATGAAGAGTAGCCCCTGCTCGCCGCCACTAGAGAAAGCCCGCGCGCAGCAACAAAGACCCAACACAGTCAAAAATAAACAAAATACATTTATAAAAAGGAAAGAAAAAAAAAAAAGAGTGGGGAGCCTGGGGTCCAGCCACTCACAAGCTCTGTGCCCGCTTCCTGCCTATAATACGGGGTGGTTGTCAGGATTAAACGAACTAGTACGCGGATGGGGGGGCTTCTACAACGTCCGGCACAGAATGAGTCCCAGGAAGGGTCTGTTTCTGGGGTGACGGTGTGTGGGGCCAGAGGCTGGACCCCTCTAAGGCTCAGCTAGACGCAGGTCACTGGTCAGGGCCAGGAGGGGCATCCAGAGAGAGGTGACAGGTGAAGTGAGAGGAGGATGTGGGGCTGCACATGCTAGAAGCAGGGCTCACTTCCTCCATGCGGGTGCCTGGCTCCTTCAAAGGGACGAGGAGGGCAGGACTCCCGCCACCCCACTTTCTCAGCAGAGCCTGTGGCTGAGACCCCACGCAGTGGGCTGCTCTCAAGCTGGGCCGCGGCACAGAGCAGGGCCCACGTGCTCGCTCCCACCTGCCAGCCGGACACACCCCTGAGTCCCATCTCTGCAGCAGATTCGCTCGTGGCGCCGGGCAAGTTGCCTTGCCTCTCTGAGGTCTGCGGCTAAATAGCTTTGAGAGAGCTGCGGCCACCTCTGCAGGCTGCTGACAGCACGCAGGCTGCTAGCGCATGTCACGGGCACACGAAGAACGCGCGCAGCCGATGTTCCACGAAGACACAACCAGCCAGGCGTCTCCTTCCTCTGTGGCCTTGTGATCTGACTCACCACCCACTGACGTTCCCTCTCCTCCCTGAACCGTCCCTTCTGCAGGATCCAGCTGAGACCAGCTGGGCACCCCGCTCCCCGCAGCCTTGGCCATGCAGGGGTGGCCAGGGCTGGCAGAGCCCGGCTGGGGAGAGGCCTCCAGCAGCCTGGCTTCTCTTGGCCCTTTTGACCACAACCCACCCCCCAAAAGGACGTGGGCACGTCTCGGGTGGTGCGGGGCTTAGCCTGTGGCAGCCTGCTGCGGAGCCGGGCGACTCCCGCCACCGGGTTCCGTCCCCAAGATGTGCCTCTGAACGAGGAGTGGCCGAGGCCTTTCCTCCATCTGAGATCAGCTTCCGTCCCAAGGCTGGGGACCTTCCAGCCATGCTGTCAGCGGCACTCAAGGGCCTTAGGGCTTTTTCCTGGCTTTGTTTCTCATTGGCCTTGTCCTTCGATCCCGGCCTCTGCAGTTCACACCTCCCGGCCCTTCTGTCATGGGCCCGGGGCTCCTGGCGGCCTCACGTCCTTCGTGGACTGAGGCCTCTGGCTTGTCTGCCTCATCCTCCCTCTGCGAGGCTCCGCCACGCCCGCCAGCTCGTCTCTGGGGGTCCAGGCTGGCCCCTGGGCAGGGTCCCCCACGTGGGGCCAGAGCCGGGGGAAGCGGAGAGCGCTGCTTTGTGCCTCGGCTCCCCCCACTGCCCTGCCGCGCCCCCAGTGTCCTCGCCCGCCAATCTGGTTCCTCCCCTCTCCTAGTTCTGAGCTCGCCGCGGTCCCAGATCGGCAGTCTGAGGCTCCCCGCTGAGCCGCGCTCCTTTTCAATCCGCTCTCCCTCCCGTCCCTTCTTCATTCTAGTCAGGAAGAGGCCTGGGCTGAATGGGGAGCCGCTCAATCCAACGGGTACAAAGAGTATTTTGATGTTTTCATTTCTTTCTAGTTCAGCAATTCGAGAAAACACATAGTTTTGGTGCTGGTTCCAACAAGCTCTCTAACTGCCTTTCAAAACTTTCTGTTGGTTAAAAAGTATACACGAGATGGGGCGCGACTGCTGACTGGACGCTGGGGCGGGGGTGCCGCTCTGCCTGGAGGGCCGGCTTCTTCCAGCCCTGACTCCCCCTCCCACCGCCCTGATCTGTTGTGCTCCGGCAAACCAGCTAAGCTTCCGTGCCTGGAGAGGCCGGTCCAGGGGAGCTCAGGGCCTCGCTGAGAACAAAGACACAAAGGCAGAGACCCCTGCCCAGCTCAGCCGGTACCGAAGAGCTCTCCACGGTGCTGAAAGGGCGCAGCAGGTCTCCCCTTCCCCCCTCCACACCTGGAGCCAGCAGAGCCTAGCCTGGCTAAGGCGCCAGTAGTCACTCTTCTATCCAGCAGGCAGGGCCCGAGCTTCTAACACAGGCCTCCTTTGTGCTAAGTACTCGGGACCCGTCTTCAAAATAGTGCACTAAGGCCCCCGCCTGCAAGGAGGTCCCAGGCCAGGGTGGACGTTCCACAACACCAGCATGAGACCTGCTACAACGGAGAAATGACCGGGCAACCGGACGTGGGGGTCCAACAAGGCTTCCTGGAGGAGGGCAAGTCCCTCAGCTGAGACCTAGTGGTGGCCAGGGTGCAGCTGAGCGAGGACGGAGACTACAGAGTGGGCTCAGTGCAGTAGCGCGACGCGCAGGCCCCGGGACCGTCTGCTCCACCGCCGGCCTGTGCACCTTCAGGCAAATCACTTCCCTTTCTGTGTTTCGGTTTTCCCACCTACAAAACGTAACTAAAACTATCATACGCTTGCATAGGGTTGTGGTGAAGATTAACCAATTTTAATAAACGCCAAGGGCTGAGTACTGTGACTGGAACACAGCGAATATCTGCTCTGACTGGTGCCAGGCTCAGAGTGGAGGGGACTCGCTGGCTGGAGACACAAGCCACGGGGCATGGGCAGGGGCTGCGGCTGCAGGGAGGACAAGGGGCCGCGCTGAGGGCCGGCTTTCACTCGCAGGGCGCTCGGGGCTGTCGGAGGGTTGGCTGTGGAGAGAGCGCTGGGCGTGTGCGTGCGTGTGTGTGTGTGTGTGTGTGTGTGTGCGCGCGCGTGCATGCACTCGCGGGGGTGTCATCCAGACAGCAGCAGGTTTTGGGGGTGAGGGGCAGGAACTGGCCGAGCCGGCTCCCTCCTGTGTAGCCGTGGGGATGGGTGGAGTGGGGACACGCAGAAGCGCGGTCTTGCATCTTTTAAAAGGCAGCCTTTCCTTTTCATATCCTTTTCTTCTACTTCCCCTTCCCCTTCCCCCACAATAGACTTCTTGGAAGACAATCCAGGTTAACAACCCAGCATGTATCCTTCTGTCTTTTTCTTTGTGTTAATAAAATCCTATACAGACACACATAGCTATACGTACGCACTCCCAGAGTGTTTTGGTCCTTGTTTTATAAAAATGGGGTCGTATTATACATACTTATCTTCAAATTGCTTTTTCACTCAACAATACCATACAGAAATCCCTTTAAGCTACTGGTGGAGAGCTCATTAATTTTTTACAGGGGGCCTAACATTCCTCGGTGTAGCTGCTCGGTGGCCCACCTTCCCTGTCACCCTGTGTCAGGTCCACCTCCCGGTTTCTGCCTCGGCATCTCCAGCTCCCTGAGCCTGGAGCGGGACACCCTGTTCCACACCTGCATCTCTGTGCCACCTGCTGCCTTCTCCCAGCCTGGTTCCCACGGCTACTCCCAGCCTGTTCTGCAGGGCAGCAGGCCAGCGGGCCGGGTGGGGGGCGAGGGGAGCAGAGAGGTCACGGGAAGGCTGGACAGTGAACATGGGGCTAACTGAGCAGGTGGAGTTTGGTCTTGATCCGAGTGGGTGGGAGGGTGGGTGCCCTGGAAGGTCCGAAGTGGAGCAATGCCTGGGGTTAAGAAGCCCCCTTGCTGGCCTGTGAGGCCCAGGACCCCAGCCCCTCCCTCTCCCGCAGCCCCCCATTCCGTCTCCTACCTCTTTCTCCACGGCGGATCCAGCTGCTTCTCCTCCACTGCCATCAGGCCACCGTGCCTCACAGCTGACCCCTAAGGAAGCAGGAGGGAGGAGCGAGTTCACTGCTGGTGGCCCTGCGTCCAAGGCACTGCCATGCTGTCCCCATTGCCGTCGCCCTGATGCCTCTGCGTTTAGACGGCGGCGGGGCACCCCCTCCCACCCGGCTTCCGCCCTCGTGGAGCTGAGACTGGGCAGCATGGATGGGGTGGTCCCCAGACCCCCAGAGGCCACTGCTAAGGCCCTAGGGAGAGCCGTTCCAGCCCATCCCCCGGCCCCCAGGTTGGCAGTTCACAGGTAGACAGTGACGCGGAACAGGGACAGGTTTTCAGTGGTCCTCTCTTAACCTCTAAGGTTCCCTGGCTTTCACGGAACAAGTTACTAGGTTGCTAATGATAACAGGGATATAGAGGTTCCTTTCTCAATCAGTGTTGGAAGTGAAGAAAAATCTTAAGGGAATGCCCACAGCAGGGCCGGCCGGCGGTGGCTGGAACCCAGGGAAGGGCACTTTAGGTCACTCCTGGGACCGCGCCAGCGAGTGGCTGGTGGCCCAAACCCATCGCCCCCCTACGACGCTGTTTTGAAGAGCTATTGAATTGTGGGGCGTTCCCATAAAAATCTGAATTTTCTGGCTTCTTCAGAAAAATCTGAAAACTCGGCAAAGCTGGGCACGGGCTTCCCCGGGAGGGGCTGCGGGCTGCGAGTCTCTGGTCCTTCCGGCCCGGCCGGCTCACTTCACGGCGGCGTTGCTCGCCTTCCGCGTGGCCACGCGAGTCCTGCCCGGAGGCCGTGCGCGGGGCAGGAGGGGCGGGACGTCTTCCAGGGAGGGGCCCACGCTCGGCCCCCTCTGGACTCCGGCCGGCCCCCGGGAGGCAGCCGCGTCCGCACAACCGGCCGGGGGCTCGGCCTCGGTCCTGGCGCTGCACCGGCCCCGCTGTTCCGTCTCTGGGCCTCAGCTTCTTCTGCAGGGCGAGTGGACGCGCGGGGCCGAGGCGGGCCTTCCTCGGGCGAGGCTGAGCGCTCTGCCGTGCGACCCTCCGAGGGCGACAGGGGGCGCCCCCGGCCCACAGGAACGCGCTCCGCCGCGGGACAAAGACGGTGCGCGGCAGCCAGGCGCGGCTCTGACGGCGGCCACCGCGCAGTCCTGGGAGGCCGGCCCAGGTAGCGCGGCCCAGGTAGCGCGGCCCAGGTGGCGCAGCCCAGCGCACGCCCACCCCTGCCCCCGCCAGCCCAGCTTCCCCGCAGACCCTCCCTGGTCTCTCTCTGCCTCTCCCCACATTTCGCCCGTCCCCCAGTCCTCTGCATCCCTGTCTCTACTTTCCACCCCGGGGTCGGTCCCGAACTCCTTCCCAGTCGCCCTGCCTACCTCCTGTCTCTTGTCCTGTCTGTGGCTCTGACCCAAATAGGGCTGGCCTTGTCTCTTTGTGCCCCAAGGGTCTCTGGTTGCCCTGTTTTCCAGGGAGGGGGCCCTGAGGTCTCTTTTGCAGTGGGGGGCGGGGGCAGGAGCACAGCATCAGCCTCGCCTCCCACCACCTCCGTCTCAGGCATCACAGCCTCTGAGCCGCGCTCTGGTTGCCCGAGACAGTCCCCCCTCCTCCCACCAAGTCCTGGAATTGCCTGGGAACGGGGTGAGAGGCTGGGAGCCAAGGAACGCCTGGCTCACTCTTTGCCAGGTTCTAAGACACAGAATCTGGGCTGAAGCCGCTCTGGGCCGGGGTGGGGCCCGCTTCTGCTCTCGCCTCCACACCCACCTGCCTGAGAGTCTTCCCTTCCCGTCCCCAGGTCTCCACCCGAACCGTCGAAGTGTGGGGCTCCGTGACACCTTCCACATCTGATCGTCTAGATTCTAACGAGATGGACCTAAAATCCCACATTCCCTCTTCCCACCTCTTAAAAGCAGGTGCTGCCCCCGGTGCCCCAGACAACACAGTGCGGTAGGTGTCAGCGTGCCTGTTTCACAGATGAGGAAGACTGAGGCCCAGAGACCCACAGGAGCTGGTGCCGGCACAGCCAGCTGGACAGCCGGGGCACTCTCCCTGATGAAGGGCAGCAGGGACCGCAGGAGCACTGAGGAGCCCCCTCCCCTGCTGGGCCCTGCAGGATTCCACACCTGAGAAGCCTTCCTTGCGGCTGGGTGTCAGGTGACACGCTGCCAGCGGGGGTCCCTGAAAAGCCGATGCCAGGATGATGGAGTTGGAATTGCAAGGGCTTAACTGCCGGGAACGCCTGTGAAAGATAAGGGAGGAGGGGGCAGGGGTGGGTGGGGAGCTGCAGGCCCTGGTGCAGGTCTGAGCCTTCTGGAAAGACGGAGTCTGGGTAGGAAGAGCCCTGGCCTACAGCACAGCTCCGAGCGGGTCTGGCTGGCCCATGGGGAGTTCTTGGTGGCCTGTCCACGGAAGGACCCTGTCCTGAGCAGGAACAGCCAGGCCTGGCACCGCCCCACCTTCGGTTCTGGGTAATGAGGAGCCTGGCCTCGGCTTCCTCGAGCGAGCACGGAAGGAGTGAAGGTGTGAGCTGTGTGGGTATTTGGGGGAAAGCATTACAGACGGAGGCACAGCATGTGCCAAGGTCCTGAGGCAGGCGCGTGCCTGGCATCTTCCAGGAACAGCAGGGAGACACTGTGTTAGGAGCAGAGTGAGCAAGGGGACAGGACCAGCCATGAAGGCAGAGACACTGATGGGGTCGGGTCACGTAGGGCCTTCTGAGTCCGAGGAAGACCTCAGCTTTTCCTCAGGGTGACGTGGGGCCCTCTGGGTTTTGAGTAGAGGGACAGTGAGCTCTGACTCATATATATATATTTTTTAAATTTATTTATTATTTATTTATTTTTGGCTGCATTGAGTCTTCGTTGCTGTGCGCGGGCTTTCTCTAGTTGCGGCGAGCAGGGGCTGCTCTTCGTTGCGGTGCGCGGGCTTCTCATTGCGGTGGCTTCTCTTGTTGTGGAGCACGGGCTCTAGGCGCGCAGGCTTCAGTAGTTGTGGCTCGCAGGCTTCAGTAGTTGTGGCTCGTGGGCTCTAGAGCGCAGGCTCAGTAGTTGTGGCGCACGGGCTTAGTTGCTCCGCGGCACGTGGGATCTTCCCGGACCAGGGCTCGAACCCGTGTCCCCTGCACTGGCAGGCGGATTCTTAACCACTGTGCCACCAGGGAAGTCCCCTGACTCGTATTTTAAAAGGATCGCTGTGGCTCCTGTGCTAAGAGCTGACCGTACGGGCTTCCAGGGCAGGACTGGGGGAGGCAACCAGGAGGCTGCTGCAGTAGCACAGGTGAGAGGAGATGGCGGCTCGTCCGGGTGGTAGCAGTCGGGGTGGGCGAAGAGGCCACTTTCGGGATAAGACCCATTAGTGGAACCATTAGGTTTGCAGATTCAGCTCCTCACTGTGTGAGGCTGTGACGTTTGCCTGTTGTGTTGTGGAACAGAGATTTGTAGCCTTCTTTCCCCCTCCCTCGCTGGTCTGGCGCTCACCCCACCCCGTTTCATCTTCTCCATCTTAAGTCATCTTGTTGATTGAACTGTTAATGGTCCAGGAAGACGTGGCCCTTGTCAGAGCCTCGACTCAGCCCGTTTGCTGAATGACTGACTATAACTGCCAAGACCCCACCTCTGCTCGGGAGGGAATGGCCTGGCCCCGCCCACCTGAGTGGGCACGTGGGCGTGGACGGCCATGTTATCCGACCTGGGCCAGGAAGGGCCGTGGGCTTCGGCTGGGAGCACAGGCATGCAGGGGCCGGTGTGTGCCACAGGGAGCGGGGGTGCGGACACGCTGGCGCTCAGGCCCTGTCCAGAGGCCCTCACATTTTTACATGAGAAAACGTGCTGGGGCCGAGCCAGCCACTGTCTTGTGCTTGCTGGTCTAGGCCTTGCAGCCTTTCTGGTGCAGAGAGCAGCCCTGGGCGTCACACAGCACACACATCCACTCAGTAGGCCCCAAACCGAGAGTGCATGGTCGAGCCTGCTGGTCACATCGGTAGACGCAGAGTCAGAAACGCAGAGAGGGTCAGTAGCTCACCAGGGCTGTCCAGCAAGGGCGGGGTCTAGCTGGGCTTTGAACTGAGAGCTGTCTGAGTTTGGAAACAACGCTCCAGCCCCTGGCAGTGGCTTTCCTCCAAGCACCTTTCCTCAAAGAGGCCGCGGGGCACGTCCGACCGGCCAGGGCTGGGGCCCCTGCGAGCCGCCTCATCCGCCCGGCCAGGCACGCTCCTGGCTCCGGCCCTTGGACGACAGCACTTGGCCCCCGCATCTCCCAGCTCAGCTGCCACAGATGGCTGCTCAGTGGGGCTGTGCCACCATCCTGGTTTCCGAGGGACGGATCGCCAGCCTCAGAGGAGGGTCTCTGCAGGCCCCTTGTCCAGGACAAGGCCCCCTGGCAGGCAGCACTTGCAAACACGGCAGCCCTGCAGGGCAGCCAGCACCCCAGATGGCCTGAGTGTTGACACGCAGAAGGAATGCGCGGCCTTTGTTCTCCGGATCCACCAGCTGCCGCACGGAGGCCACGTGGGCCCCCGGGCGTCAGCCTTGGACGTGCCGCCTAGGCTTGGACGCCCTTCAGCGAGTCACTTAACCTCTCTGGGCCCCTGCACTTCATCTGTGGAGGGAGGGAGGGGTTTGGCCGCACAGCCCGGAGATGAGCTCCTAGCTCTGGCGCTCTGGCGCCAGCCTCGCGCTCATGCCGCTTTCACTGGCCCTCCTGAACGTCTACACGAATATTCTCTTTACGACCACGTCAGAGTGAACAGCAACACTTGACAGTTACTGCGTCTCCCCCCCAAGACTCAACTTCACGAAGTTTCGAGTGCCTGACTTTCATTTCCAATGGGTGGCTGTCAGGAGGAGCTGCACAGCTCCTAAAGAGACCCACAGACATTGTAATTAAAGATGCCAGCCTTGACGGGTAGCGGGAGAGGAGGGGGATGTGGCGGCGAGAGCGCAGAAGGGAGGGGGTCCGGGGCCCAGCAGGACGAGAGCACAGCCAGAGAGGTGTCCCCGCTGGCGGAGAGCTTGGTGTCAGCGTCGTGCCCAGAGGGCCACTGCTGATGACGGTGGTGACAAGGCTGCGGTCGGTGCCTGACAGCTGACAAGGCACTCTGACGACCTCTCTCAGGATCCTGCAATCTTCCAGAAAGGCAGGTTTCGTCAATCCCATTTTGCAGGTGGGAAAACTAAAACCAAGGGTCAGAGCCCTTATTCTGGCTACAAACTGATACTCTACACCACAGACTGAGAATCTCCCTGACCCAGGCTGAGCCCAGTTAAACTGCAGCAGGTCCACTCCCAGGGTCTGAGGTGGATGGACGGCAGGGATGCGGGTGACTCAGAGCAAACCCCTCTCTGCAGGGGGCAGAGCTCCGAGCTCCCGGCCATCGGCCATGACCTCACGGGAGGAGGCCCTGAGGGGTGGCTGGGGGGACCCCGGCCCGTCCAGGCTCGACCCAGGGAGCACATGTGTGAACTCCGGCGCAGAGCGGAGGGACGGCCCTCCTAAGGGGCTTGTGCGTGCAGGCGCACACGGCGTGCTGAGCGGCAGTGGCCTCCCTGGCCGGTGCTTTCCCCCAACGACACGTGCCCCTCCTGCCACCTCAGGTGGGTCTGCCGGCGGCTGGTCCCTGAGGGCTGGCTGTCCGAGCGCCTGGCGTGGCCTGGCCTGCCTGTGTCAGCTTGGTGGGTTCCTGTACCTCAGCCGCGTCCCCAGGCCTCTGGCCAAGGTGCGGGATCACGTGGCCCAGAAGGAGCTCGGCACGGACGGGCTTCCTCCTCTGCCCCGTGATTCTGGCCTCTGCCATCAGGCTGGCCGGCTCCCCTCCTCCCCCATCATGGGCTCCCCCTCTGACAGGCACCTCATTAGCAGAATCTCTGTAAATAACGCCAACCAGTTAGAGTTACAGCAAGGAAGCTCATTAAAGCACTCTGCTCAGCTCCCTTCCCAATTAGTGCTTCCGCGGCGCAGCCGCCAGGACTGCGTGTGACAGGGCGCCCTCGGCGTGCTGTGGGTCCATCACCCCGGGGGGCAGTACCGGCAGCCCTGGGACCTGAGAAAGCAGCGCGCCTCTCCCCACCCTGCAGCCGGCTGGCGGGGGGTGGCCTCTAAGAGAAGTGGGGGAGACGCAGGCGCCAGTGCCCACGGGGGTGGGGGCCACAGGGCGTAGCCACCCCAGGTACGCACAGTGGGCCCAGACTGCCGTTTCTTTCGGCTGGAGGGTCTGTGCCCCGCGTTGGACACTTCTACGGTCCATCTGCCAGCATTCTTGGACCCAGGTTTCCACTCCAGATTGCTCGATCGAAGCGGACCTGTCCCAGGTCCCTTCTCCTCAAAGTCTTTCTCTTACCTTCTTTCACGGGACCTCAAGCTTTTCACGGAAGCTTCTGGGGACAACACTCTTCTCCTTGGGTGCTGAAGTCATTGGTGACAACAACGGAGGGAACTTCGGGCTGGAAAGGAGAAGGAGAAGGAGCCGGAGGAGGCTGTGGAAGGCAGGGTGATGGCGTTCCCAGGACTAGCCTTACCGGACTGCGGTCTTCTCCACTTTTTAATTTTTTTTAACATGTGAAGAAACAGACCGGGAGAGGCTCAGCCACTTGCTCCAGGTCACACAGATGGTGGTCTAGAGCCTGTCTTGGGATCTGATCACCCGAGTGTGGCTTAGCTGTGCGGCAGGTTGGTGGGAGCACAGAGACCCTCCAGGTCCCCCGCTGCCCTTCGGTAGGTGAGCAGCTGACCCCTGTTCCATCCTTTCCCCAGTGAGGTTTCGCTACACCTGACCACACTTCCCCCTTGTTTCACGTTGGGAAGGAAAATGCTCCCAATTTCTTTCCCTCTTGCTGAATCGATAGCTTAGCTGGGCAAGGCAGAAAATAAAATTTACATTCAATGGTTTCCATGGCAACCACAGTGCTGGACCAGCTTCTCTCGCTCTTGGGGCACCGTGTTCTGAGAAGAGCCAGGTATCGAAGTCTCAGCTCCCCGAGAATGTGGCAGGGGGTTAAACAGAACTGGAAGGGACTTGGGTTCCCCAGCCACCTCTTTCTCTGGCTTTGTGTTGTGTGGAGGAGGGGACAGGAGCCCCCCTTCTTCCCAGCATATCAGAGGAGCAAATCGCTTCACCCCGTCCTCAGCATCACCACGGCTCAGTTTTAAAGCTCTGCTGCGTGCCAGGCTTTGTGCTCAGTGCCGAAGCACTATTTCCTTTCATTTCTGCTTCAGTCCCACGAGGTAAGTACTATGGTTACCCCACTTTAGTGATGAGGAAATTGAGCCGAGACAGTATTATAAACCTTGCTCAGAGGGTTAGAGCGCACATCTGCTTCATCCCCGGACTGTGGTCTTAAGCATTCCACAAGAGAATGAACTCAGAGCTCACTCCAGGGAAGCAGGAGGGAACCAACTCCCTTTCTGCCCCCCACCCCTGTGGGCTACAGAGAGCGCTGGAGCACCCAGGCTGAGAGCACGGGTCTGCAGCCCGGCAGCTCAGGTGTCCTCACACATCTAGTGTGGGCCTGGTCCTCAGCCCTGAACGAGGGATTAAACACAGTGTCTACTTCCCAGGGGTGCTGACTGCATTAAAGGAGATATAACCCTGCAAGCGCTCGGGCCGTGCCGGGCCCAGGGTCCATGAGGATCCCACATGCCGCGGAGCAACGGGGCCCGTGAGCCACAACTACTGAGCCTGCGCGTCTGGAGCCTGTGCTCCGCAACAAGAGAGGCCGCGACAGTGAGAGGCCCACGCACTGGGATGAAGAGTGGCCCCCGCTCGCCACAACTAGAGAAAGTCCTCGCACAGAAACGAAGACCCAACACAGCATAAATAAATTAATAAAACTCCTATCCCAACATCTTAAAAAAAAATTAACTGTAATACCTATGAACGATTGCCAAAAAAATTATTAAAAATTTCAAGCAGAAGCTAATCAATGCTCCGCAGGGAGAATGGGAGCACTTCTCTTCCCACAGCCTTTCCAATTCCACATTCCACCGACTCTTAAAGTTTCACCAATCTAATGGGCAAAGCCTGAGATTAGAGTCTTTATTGAAGCTGCAGTTTCTTGCCTAGAGAGACTGCGCTTCTTTTCGCTTGTTCAGGGCTGTTTGTTGGCCTCTGTGTGTCAAGTTCCTGCTTACATTCTTTGCCATTGTTTCCACTGGGTTGTTTGTCTTTTGCTTATTATGTCCGGGGCTCTTTATCTTTGTGAATGTTGGTGCTTTTCCTGCAATAAATGCTGTAAGTGTCCTCTCCCGGGCTGCCAACTGTGCTTGAAATCTGTTTATGGTGTCGTGTCCCGTACAGACCTTTCTGTTGTATGTGCTCAGAAGGGCTCCCTTATGGCGTCTCGGTCTTTGGTTTTACTTAGAAGGGCTTTTCCCCCCCACCCAAGTTCAGAAGTTTATGCCACATTTTTTTCCTTGTGCTTTTATAGATTCTTTATGTTCAGAATTCTGATCTCCCTGAAATTTACCGCTGTGTAGCTGTGAAATGGATTGCCCATGTTACTGTGCCCAAGATTCCCGTTTCTTCACCGGACCGTGCCTGAACTTTCCGTGCTGTGTCACTGCTACTGTTGTTGCTATCATTACCGTTAAGAATTTGGGGGCTGTTCTCGTGCCCTCCACACGAGGCTGAGGAATCAGCGTGTCAAGCTTTCAGAAAGATTGTGTTGGGTTTTTGATTGCTGTTACATTGAATTAATTTATTGTGACTATGTTTATTTACTGGACACCAGAGGTAAGACATTGAGTTAATTATTGCTCCTCATTTCATGGCCCCGTAACATCATCCACACCATGTCTACTTCTTATTTTATACTGTTTTTGCCTTTTCCCCCGATCCCCACACCTATATAGACACCTACTGATTTGTTAGATACGTGGTTTTGGATATTATTTATCCTTATAAAATATTTAGTATTGTTTTGTATCAAAGTATCAATACTGGGCTTCCCTGGCGGTGCAGTGGTTGAGAGTCCGCCTGCCGATGCAGGGGACACGGGTTCCTGCCCCGGTCCGGGAGGATCCCACATGCCGCGGAGCGGCTGGGCCCGTGAGCCATGGCCGCTGAGCCTGCGCGTCCGGAGCCTGTGCTCCGCAACGGGAGAGGCCACAACGGTGAGAGGCCCGCGTACCGCAAAAAAAAAAAAAAAAGTATCAATCCTACAGATTGTCCTAATCACCCTGACGTTTTCAGGTACGTCCACGCAGCTGTCTATTAAATTCCCCGCTTCTAGCGCTGCGCAGTACTGTGTTTCTTCCGCAGCATCGATCCCAGTTTTCTTAGGCAGCCCCCTGGTGACGGGCCCCAAGGCTGCCTCCAAGCCCTCTGACTCCACAGACACCGCTGGGGTCAGCCTCCTCACGTGGCCTCCCGTGGACGTCTGAGCACGTCTCTCGAGGCTCTGCGGCCAGCGGCGGCCTTGTCGCGTCACCTAACTTGCGCCGAGCGCTGTGTGACCGCTCTGCAGACTGGCTGTTCCTGCTTGTACTCCCAACCAGCATCTGGGTCTCTCTGACTCCCGGAGTCTTTGCCCATGTGGGTATCTTCTGACTTGCTAATTTCTGCCTCCGTGGTGGGGTAACTGAATGTGCCTTTTCTGATTACGAATGAAGTCAAGCACCTCTCCACACGTCCCTGACGGCGATCTGGCTTCCTCTGCTATGAGTTGTCCAATCATATCCTTTTGCAGCGAGACTGGTTATTTCGTGGTTAATTTGTAGGAGTTCCTTGCATATTCTTGGGTCTCAGCTATTCCTCAGCTGTCACGCGGCAGCATGTGACTGTGTGTCTTTATCGGACAAAAGTGCTTGTTTGTGATGGCGGCAGTTCCCTCGATGTTCTTCCCTTATGATTTGTGTTTTATGTCTTGTTTAAGAACTCTTCATCCTTAGACCACCACTCTATTCTCTCACTTGCTCTCCCTATTAGCTTTACAGCTCCATCTTCCATATTGAGGTTCACCCTCGTAAATGATCAATCTGTATTTCACACGTGAAGTTCCCCTGAGCCCGTGGTCCAAGGTAGGGACTCAGCTTTATTTCGCTGTGTGTGACGAGCCCTCTCCCCACTGCTGTCCTCTCTCCTACACAGAGCAGAGGTGTCTGGCAGGCCTCCTGGACTGATTTCTGATCTCGAGGCGAACACATCTCACATGTTTGTGTATAAAGGGTGCTGGCCTGTGGGCCTGGGTGTACCGCCTTTATCAGGCTGAGGAAGTTCCCATCTAGTAATTCTCTTCTTGGAGCCCTTATCACGCATAAATAGGTATTGAACCTTCATAAATGCCACTTCTCTGTCTATTGAGATAACTGTGTGACTTTCCCCTTAGGCTATTAACGGGTGGCTTGCATCGATAGATTTTCTCATGTTAAATCATCTTTTCATTCCTTGTATAAACACTATCAGGTACGTTATTGTCGTAAAGTGAATCGTTCATTGAGGTGTACCTTGCATACACAAGAGAGACGGGATGGTAAGTGAGCACAGTTCTTGATCAAGAGACAAAACACGACCGTCTGCCCAGAAGACCACCCAAGAGTAACCATCCTTCTTGCCAGCACGACTGACGGCTTTGCCTGCTTGTAAATTGTATAGAAATGGAATCATAGGATAGATTAAAATACGTTTTGAAATTAAATTAAAATACGTATTGAATTAAAATACGTTTTCAGATACACGGTTGGGTTTGTTTAGCAAATACTAGAGTTAGAATCTGCGTGTGCGTTCGTAGGTGACACGTCTCTGTGATTTTCTTCACTTGTCCTGCCCCTTTCCAATTTTGGAACCAGTATTCTTCTCACTGTGTAAGATGACTAGGGCAGCTTTCTCTCTTTCCTTAGTTCTGGGAACAACTTGTCCATTATTGGGATCTTCTGTTTCTTGAAAGTTTGGTTGAACTCACTTGTGAAATGATTTGGGTCTGAAGTTTTTGGGAAAGTATGTATTTGATATTATTTTAGGTTCTTTAATGGTTATTGATCTATGTATATCTTCTTGTTCCGATGCTGGCCTTTTATACTGTGCCAGAAATTTATCTATTTTGTCCAGGTTTTCAAATTTGTTAGACATACAACAGTTCATAATATTCATTTACTTGGAAATCTTTCTTACGTCTGTAGTCATGTTCTCTTTTTTGGTCTACATTTTATTTATTTGCAATTTTCTCCTCTTTGCAGAGATGTGAGAATTTTGAGAAGTTATCCTTTTGTTCCTGATTTTGCTTTATTACATTATTGGTAGAGACTGGTTCATATGATATTGATTTTTTAAAAAATTTAGACAGGCTTCATTGGTGCTTTAATAGATCGTTGATTTTGTGAGTGTTTTGTATGTGCTCAAAAATCACACATTTTCTCTTTATGGGGTGGAACGTTTCACACAGATTAGCTTAGGCTTGTTGTTTGACCTATTCATGCTTGTGAGAGAGTTAAAATATTCAACCACAGTTCTGGAGTTATCTATATTTTTCCATAGTTCTTTCACTTGTTATACTTTTTTTTTTTTTTTTTTTTTGGCGGTACGCGGGCCTCTCACTGTTGTGGCCTCTCCCGCTGCGGAGCACAGGCTCTGGACGCGCAGGCTCAGCGGCCATGGCTCACGGGCCCAGCTGCTCCGCGGCATGTGGGATCCTCCCGGACCGGGGCTCGAACCCGCGTCCCCTGCATCGGCAGGCGGACTCTCAACCACTGCACCACCAGGGAAGCCCAGGGACACCTTTCTTTATGTTTGATTCTATAAACTTCTGTATTGATTGACTCTTTTACAGGGAGAATATATTTCTCTATTGCCTTTGCTTTGTAAGACCAATTTTTTAAAAATTAAAAAGATCACGCCAAACACATTTTCCAAACACAGTGCAAATAAAGCTGGAAATTAACAAGAGGGTAACATCCCCAAATCTATCCACTTGGAAATTTAAAAACAAATCTAACTAACATGAATTAAACAATAAATCAAAACTGAATTACCAACTATTTAGAAATGAACAGTAATAAAGCACTGCTTATAAAAACCCCAGGATACCGCCCAAGACGTGTGTACTCAGAGGACAAGAATAGCTCTAAATGCGGTCATGAGAAAAGAGGAACATTGAAAACATAAGGAAACTGAGCGCTACCTCAATAAGCTGGAAAGGAACATCAGAATAAATCTGAAGAAAGCAGACAGAAGAAATTCATGAAATAAAATAAAACAATAGATCTGGGCTATACAAATGAAAGATAATTCTTTGAAAAAAATTGATAAACCAGACAAAACCAGCAAGACTCATCAGGAAAGCACACCGCTAACCATAAAAATGACGAAAGGGCGTTACAGATACACAGATGTGTTAGGAAATTATAGGGAAATGCAAATTTTTCTGCCAATAAATTTGACAATCTAATATAAGGTGAACAGTTTTTAGGGAAAACCACGCACACACAAAGTAGCAGACACTGGCAGCTGGCTCACGCCCTCACCCCAGTCCTTCCAGCCGGCCTGTCTCCACGGCACAGGGAGACCTGGAGACTGCATTTCCATGCGCCCTTGAGCTGGGGGTGGGCACGTGCCTGGACCCAGCCGGGACTCCAGGGCTGAAAGGGACGGGTGGGAGCAGGTTCCTGCCAGGGACCAGCTCCTGTGGCGAAGGTGCCTGGTGGTAGGTGGCGAGGGCCGTGGGGGGTTTCTTCTAGGAGGGTCTCTTAGAGGGGTTGGGAATTGCTCCTCACTCTCGTCTATGTCCCTCAGCCTCCCAGAAATTCCGGAAACTCTCCAAACCCTGTAAAATGCCTTGATTAGCCAGTTGGGGTCTAGGACCAGGAACTCTGGCCAATGCAGCAAAGTTGACTCAAGAAGAGGGAAGGAAAAAAAAAGGAAGAAGAAGAAAAGAAAAAAAGAAGGCATTGGGTCCAGATACCTTTATGGGGAAGTTCTCCCAGACCATTAAATCACAGATGAGTCCTATGCTGGCAGTCCTGATTTGTGGGTTCACTCTCCCAATTTTTATATGTTCTTAATGAATTCAAGCTACAGTCCAACTGCAGTCCAGTGCAGTGTAAGGTGACCAGACAGGCTTCTGGACTGGATTTTGCTCCTGGGGGCTACAGTTTGCCCTTCTGAGGTGGTCAAGATGAGAAAATGGGGCCCAGAGGCTGGGGAAGCCTCACTCGTTCATTCCCTGAGCTCTCCCTCGTGCTCAGGCTGTTCTAGGCCTGGAGCAAAACAGACCCCGCAGTCACAGAGATCTGGGGGCACCCTCCTGGCCGAGCGATGGCCAGTGCAAAGGCCCTGAGGCAGGAGTGTGCCTGTCATGCCCAAGAGGCTGCAGTCAGCACCCCGGGAAGACGAGTCAGAGGAGTGACGTTAGACCTGAGGGAGGGACGGTGGGAGGGAGGCTGCCAGTGCCCAGAAGAGGGGCTCGGGCCGGGGTGGTGGCTGGGGCGTGGGGCGGGTCTCACCAGATGTCTAAAGGTAGGGCCAACAGCAGTTGTGGATGGGTTCCACGTCGGGGTCGGGGGGCAGAGGCGTCAAGGATGGTGCCCTGGAGATGCAGGCCAGGCCCCGAGTGTCCTGGGAGGCCAGGCTTTCCCAGGCCAGGGCGGGGGGTGTGTGTTGGGGCAGGGGGCACCGAGCCACAGGGCTCAGGGCAGAAGGGGACAGTGTGTGGGGAGGGGGAGGTGACGGGTGGGTGGCAGAACTTGGGAAGGTGTCTGGCCCTGATGATGCCGCTAACTGCATTTCTAAGCACATCTTTTTTTTTTTATTCCCGTGATCGGAAGTGCAATTTTGCCACTATTGAAATACAACGTGCCTTCTCTTTCTTGGTCTCTCTGCTGTCATTGTGAACCCCTGGCTCTGCGCCTCGGTGCTGGCCGGCTGGCAGATTCATAATTTCAGGCTGACACCATAGTAACCACTTAGCTTGATTCAAGATTCCAGTGTCATCCCTGGCTACGCATGGGTAGAATGGGGGGAGGGGGAGGGGGGCCCCTGAAGACAGCTCCCCGCAGCAACGGCAACTATCTCTTCCTCTCCAAGGAAAATGTACACAGAAGGTTTGGCCTGGCCTCTGTGGTGGTGGGTTGGTTTGGGGAAACTGGGTCTGCTTCTCACTTCTCCTCCCGGCCCCCGGCCCCCAGGTGGTGACAGGGGCAGTGGCAGCTGTGATGACAGAGGTGGGGCCGGCACTGCAGGGATAGCAGTCGGCTTGGGGAGACGGGCCCCCGGCACGGCTGCCCGCCTGGCGCTGCACCCCAGCCCAGGGTCCCGCAGGCCGAGGCTCCCCACCACTCAGCAGGGGCCTGGGGTTGCCCTGCCTTCCAGCCCCTCCAGTGCGGGCTCATGTGGCCTCTGCAGGTGAGACGCCAAAGCCGCTGCCGTCGCACACCCTCCCGGCTGGCGCTGGGCCTGCCTCAGCCTCCCCGTCCCTCCTCCAGACACCCCGTGGGCTGTGCCCACCCCTGCCGCAGGACTGTGCTCCCTCCACAAGCCCTGTGATTCCTCCCCGGTCTGAGCCTCACTTTGCCCATCTGTGAGATGGAGACCACGGCAGCCCCTCCTGGCAGGGGTGTGAGGGCCCAGGCCCCAGGGGACTCCCGCGCGGCCCCCCTGCTTCCCCCAGGGTACGCCTGGCTGGGGCGGGGGCGCTCCCCCGAGCATAGCGGGTCCAGGCAGGCGCTAACGTCAGCTTCTCCCGGCGGTTCTGCTTTGTCTCCTGCCGGTGGCTTGCGGTCCGCTCCCTCCCAGGAGGGGGACGTGGCTGTTGACTGTGCCAGGTTTACTTCCGGCCGGTTTAGCAGAAGGAATCTCGGCCTCAGCCCACGGGTCAGTCCCAGGTGGGCCCTGCGTGGCCACGGCTCCTGTATCCCCCAGCCTGCTCCCCGCCCACCGACCATCACTGTTTCCACAGCGGGAGTGATCTACAGTGGGCCTGCCCCAGGAGGCATGGCTCCAGCAGGGGCTGGGGTGCACGTCGCGTGGGGGGATCTGGAAAGGTTTTGTTCAAATCGCAGCGGAGTCCTAGGGCTCCGCCAGAAAGACAGGGAGCCGGCACTGGTCCTGCTGGTCCAGGGACGTTTACTTCCCCATCACTTCTTTTTTTTCTTTTTTTATAATTTATTTTATTTTATTTTATTTATTTTTGGCTGTGTCGGGTCTTCGCTGCTGCGTGCGGGCTTTCTCTAGCTGCGGCGAGCGGGGGCTACTCTTCTTTGTGGTGCACCGGCTTCTCATTGCAGTGGCTTCTCTTGTTGCGGAGCACGGGCTCTAGGCACAGGCTTCAGTAGTTGTGGCACATGGGCTCAGTAGTTGTGGCTCGCGGGCTCTAGAGCGCAGGCTCGGTAGTTGTGGCGCACGGGCCCAGGTGCTCCGCGGCATGTGGGATCTTCCCAGACCAGGGCTTGAACCCGTATCCCCTGCACTGGCAGGTGGACTCCCAACCACTGCGCCACCAGGGAAGCCCCCGCATCACTTTTTGAGCGTCAGGACGCTGGGGGCCCAGATTTTACTTCCAGATGGGGAAATTCAGAGTCACAGTTTCATTCAAATAGTCAGGAAGATGCGAATCAAAAATACTGTGTGTCATTTGTCTCCAAACCCGGTATGTTGTGTTGAGCTGGCGAAGAAGACCTAGGGAGATGTGGCTTCCATGTTTGGGTGAGCTGTGGACACGCGTGACCTCTGTTTCCAAGCAGAGGGGCATTGGTGGGGCTCCTCTAAGGGGAAAAGCCTGGTTCATTATCTCTTGATTCTAGTAAAAATTGACCTCCTCACTAGAGAACATTGGGGGAAATACTCAAAAGCAGAAAGACATTATCAGAGGATGGGGGGGCCCTATTTCCCCTTCCCCTAGGATTTAGCGACCCCAGATGGGCTGAAGCCATGTCACCTGCCAGCTTCGGGGCCTCCCCTCTGAGCCACTTCCTTCCGTGGAATGGGTGCAGGACGGGTTTGTGGGAGGACAGTGCTGGGCCTGGCTCGGGAGGGGCTCCAGGGGCAACAGCTGTTAGTGTTCTGCTCCTCCCATGATGCTAGAAAAACTTTCTCACCACATTTAAAAAAGCCGTTCTGTGGTGATTTTGAGACCCAGGATGAGCCATCTTCCACTGCTGCCTGGAGGCCCCGCTGTGCCCTCGGGCGAGCTGGGGGCCTTCCGCTCCTGAACCCCCACTCCCCAGGCGTGCCAGCCAGCGGCAGGGCAGTGGGGGTCTTGGGTTGAGCTGTGGGCGCCCCCTCCACAGGAGAAAGCGGGGCTCCCGGCAGATGGAGGTTTGTGGGGGAGGGGAGAGTTGTGGCAGGATGCACTTGGCCCGTTTCCTAGGAAACCCAGCGAGGGAGAGGGAGGAAGGGCCGCTGGCTGCTCCTGGGACTCTCAGGGCACAGGAGGGGGCCCCTGCAGCTGGCCCTGTGGTTTCAGCCCCCAGGTCTCCCTGTGGGTGAAGGGTGGAGGGGGCCTCAGGCACCGTGATTCCCAAAAGCTGTGTGGGCTCTGCTTGACCTCAGTCCAGAGCCTACCTGGGCACTGCCCGCCAGCTCCCTCGCTCCGGCGATCCCTCACTCCAGGGGACCCTCCCTGGCTGAACCTTGTCCCTGTGGTGCCTCAGACGCAGACCGCAGCAGACTTGGCTCCAGATCACCCCGGCGAACGCTGTTCCCGGCTCTCTCTCTGCTCAGGGCACCTTCCTTCTCCCCCATCCCCCACCCCAGGTCACCCCCGGGAGGTCAGAGAAGGCTTGCGCTTAGTCAGCAGTGGGGGACCCCGTCTGCCCCCACCTCCAATCGCGCTTGTAATGTCCTGCCTCGCCCGCAACACGCAGTGCTCCTCTGTGTGTCCCGTCTGTCCCCTGTTTTCACGCTTCTGTCATGTGCCAGTGCATCCGGTCTATCACCTCTGACCTTCACAGCAACCCGGGTGTGATGCCCATTGTGAAGACGGGGAAACTGAGGCTCAGGGAGCCCAAGACTTCACAGCTGGCAGAGCCGTGCTGCCATCAAAGTGCCAGTTTCTGAACGGGGTACCGAGGTCAGTCGACGAGGGACGGAGCGCAGTGGAGCAGGGGGTGTACAGGGTCCAGGAGCAATGCCCGTCCCCATCTTGACCTTCAAGTCTTGGCTCTGGTCCCGGAAGAGACCACCCCGAGCACCCAGACCTGCTCCAGGAGAGAAGTGAGCCCCGG
The DNA here is from genome assembly GCF_937001465.1 of Orcinus orca. Classification (NCBI taxonomy): domain Eukaryota; kingdom Metazoa; phylum Chordata; class Mammalia; order Artiodactyla; family Delphinidae; genus Orcinus; species Orcinus orca. The sequence goes on along the minus strand of NC_064568.1, from coordinate 958,771 downwards.
GTTGTCAGCTGCAATTACCCAAAGCAACTGCCTCGCGCCGGGTGCTACTGGGGTGATCTCTGTGACCAGCTGTGCGGAGAAGGCATTTTGAGGCTCCGTTTGCAGAAACTGTCATGACTTGTGTAAATGTACATTAATGAGCTATGTCCTGGCCGAGACACGGAGTTTTCCTTAACGTTCAGCTGATGTGCAGGAAGCGCCCATAAATTGGGAGCAGAGGGACCTGTGGGGACCTGGGTTCGGCTCCCGCACAGCCGCTCTGCTGGGGTGGGAGGGCTGCCCTGCGCCGCCCTGGGAGCACTCAGAGCCCATGCTCCCGCCACCTGCTGCCTCCCCCGGGGCCCTGCGGAGCCGGGGTGACGAGGGTCCCCGCAGAGCCCACTGCCCAGGTGTGAATTCCGGCTCCGCCACCGAGAGCCGTGCGGTTGTGCACAAGCGGCTTGGGCCTCTGTGCCTCAGCTTCCCCACCTGGTAGATTGGGAAATAACAGTCCCTGCTTTAGAAGATTAAATGAGTTCATGTACGTACAGCATTTAGGACCGCGTCCGGCACTGTGCAAGTACAAAACCGACACGCAGGTAGAGATGCTCGGGGCAGGCCGCACGCCCCAGGCTGGGCTCTCCCCACAGCCTCCTGCAGGACCCTCCTGGGCTTTTTGTGCCCCGAGCCAGCCCTCTGTCCCGGCACCGGCCACAGCACGTGGAGCCGCATGTGAGCCCAGAGCCACTGAGCTGAGCGGCCGTCAGGGCAGGGACCCCATTGGATGGGTGGGACTCACAGAGGCAGAGGGCAACGCCGCTCCCCTGCCCCTGCGCCTGCTGTGGGGCCACAGTCTCAGGGTTTCACAGCTTCTCTACTGACTGCCACTCCCTCCCGGAGCCCCTCCCTGGGGACTCTGGCAGTTTCCCTACGCAGTACTTTCCAGGACCGCGAGGAAGTGGCCTGGAGGGTGTACTTGGTAAAAAACACCTCGAGGAACTCTGATACATTTCCTCCCCTACTGAGAGCCGCTGACACCGAAACGACTGATGTTAGAGAAAAAGCATCTGCAAAGAGTTGTGATGCAAACACGGCCCAGAGCCTCAGCCCTGACCAGAGCCTCCAACTCTGGGGAAAGGAGCGGGGTGGGCGGGTGGGCGTGGGGGGCCTCCATCCCGGGTCCTGCTCGGCAGAGGCAGGTGGACGCACGGTCATCGCCCAGCCGTCCCCTGGGCTCTGAGTCAAGGGCCGGGATCAGAGGGGCGGGTCCAGCCGCAGGCCTCAGCAGCAGGACCCCGGGCGGCCCCTTAGCGGCCACCCGGCCAGGGTGTGATGCCTGGCACCTGCCGCCCTGCTCTGGTCTAGCTTCTCCCCCACCCCCCGGGGCAGGACCTGAGTCCCAGGCAGCTCTGCGCGCCCCCAGCTAGTCTTAGGGGAGCACGGAGAGGACAGCGGGGACCAGGTGAGGGGCCTCGAATGCGGGAGCAGAGCGACGAGGGCAGTGCATCGCCACATTCAGGGCAGTTCCCGTCCCGGCCGGGCCCGGGCAGGGAGAGGAGAGAAGGCCGCAGTCTGGAAGGCAGCCTGCTGTGGGGGGAGAGGGGCCGTTTGGGCACAGGATCCACTGTCTCTTCCACCTTAACTGGGCTGTTCACCGCGGGGGCTGGGGGTCGTGGAGATCACAGAGGGGTCTAACCCTTGCTCCCGGGAGAAATTTACAGTATCTCCAACAGGGGCAGCAGGACCCAGCCAGCGGGCAGGGATCGTGGGCCGCACCCGGGCCAGGGCAGCGCTCGTTTGCCAGCCAGCTGGGAAGTGTTTCAGTCTCTTAGACGACCGGTGTAGCCATGCCCCTGCACACTGCTGAAGGCCAGCTCTGTCCCCTGAGCCCTCACCCTGGGGCCCTGCCGGGGGGCCCTGTGCGGCCGGAAGGGGGAGGCCCGGGGAGGACAGCTGGGCGGAGGGTGATTCACCCGCTCGTGAGGGTGTGGGCAAAGGTTTGCAGGGAGCCCCGATGGTGAACCTGGAGCTCCTGGGCCATTCACTGAGGAGTCCCCAGAGCTTCGCAGTTTCCACGGAGCTGGGAGGGGGACGTGGGTCGTCAGACGGCCCTGGCAGCTAGCTGGGGCACGGCCCGTCCACACTGCTCCATCTGGGTGCTTCCCCTTCACCTAGAGGGGGGCGGGGCCCTCTTGGACCTCAGGCAGGCTTTACGCTCTATGCATCCCCCACCCCAGGCCCTGACGCTTCCCCTCCCCCACCCCAGCCCACCACAGGGATCAGCCTCTTGACAACAACAGCTCTGCCGGAGTGGAGGGAATTTATCCGCCTGGCTGGGCCTGCTCCCGGCCCCGGAGGACCATGGCGCCTTCAATTACTCCAGGTGCAAATTCATTTCCTCCAGATTTGCAGGACGGCCGCGGAGGGCTGTGCTCTGGCGTTACTGCAAAATGCATTATTTTCCCTCCTCTCTCGAAAATATTTATCTATGCTAATTTAGTGCAGGAGCCAGCTAAGTTCTGCATGGGGAATTGTCCTATTAATTCTGCTGCCTGGAAACGCTGCGCCTGGCTGCAGAGATGTTCCCGCTGCCTCTGGCTGCAGGGTGAGGCCGGGCCACCTCCTCCCTCAGGTCGGACCCCCGGGGCCGGAATGGGAGCCGCTGCCTAGCTGGCTATTAGGAGAGGGGCTGGGGGCCTGTGTCTCCCACATACCTCCTTTACGGACTGAAAAAAAGAACCCTTTCATTTGGGAAACAAGGTGGAGAGGGCCAAGACGATCAAGTTTACAGACCTGGGTTCCTTTCTGATGCAGATGCCACCCTTACCCGCTGGGTGGCTTTGAGCAAATGATGAACCTCTCTGAGCCTCAGTTTGTGCATCTATGAAATGAAACCGAAGGCCCTGCAGGAGGCTGCAAGGGTCACTCACGTGATGCTCTCAAAGCCACAGACACGGAGCAGGTGCATCAGAGATGAATGATGGGTGTTACTGGTTTGCAGAGCCGAGCTGCCCAGAGACGGCTCTCACCGCTCGCCTGAGTTAGGTGTTCTGCTTCCTGTCTTGTGGATGAGTAAACTGCCTGCCTGACACCCCAGCTGGGTTCTCAGCCTCCCCCAGCCCAGCAGACCTCCTGACGTGCAGCCCTGGTCCCACCCCGTCAGGGATCACGGTGCAGGCGGCGGTGAGCAGGCTGGAGCCCCGGGGGTGGTCCTGGAGGCCCCTCTCCTCCCTCCCTCTCCCACACCCAGCCAGCCCCCACAGCTTTCTTTTCGTGCCGTCTCCTGCCCGGGAGGCCGCAGTCACCCCGAGTTTCATTTTTGCTGCCCTCCAGCCCATCTTCCACACAGCTCTGATCCTCTGAAAATATAACCGGGATCGCATCGTCCGGCCACGCAGCACTTAGGGCGAAAGCCTCTCTGGCGGCGTCCCGGGGAGCTGCCCCGGGTCGCTTCTCCCAACTCCTGCTCCTGCTGCGGACCTCACCTCCAGCTCTCCGTGCACTGGGACCCCCATCATTCGGGGCCGGGCTCCACCCATCAGGCCTCCCTGCCTCCTGGGCCAGGCCCCTTCTCTCTCCTTCCCCCGCGCAAACACCCGGCCCTGACGGCTTCCGTCTCCTCCCAGGTGGCAGCCTGACTGACACCGGTTTTCCCACCTCCTTTCCTCCTGACAAGGCTGGGTCGGGGTTCAGGTACCCGCCCTCCCGCGTGCTGCCCGTCCCGGGAGCGCTGACGGCTCTAAACCAGTCACCACGACCTGCTTCCTCGCAGCGCTGACTGCTTTAGAAACCGCGGGAGCCGGAGCCCAGCCAAGGAGATGCGAGGCTGCTTCGGGGAAGACTGTATCGTTCTGCGTCCTCCGGATCTTCTACTAAGGTGTAACTTGCACAGAGTAAAACCACCCTCGCTAGGGGACAGTTTGGGGAGTTCTGAGAAAGGCACCAGCCATGGCACCACGGCTACCATCAGGCTGTTATCACGGGTGGGGGCACCCGTCCCAACCTCCCTGTGCCCTCGGGCGGTGGCGTCCCCCCGCCCTGCTCCCGGCAATCGCCGAGCTGATTTCTCCTCTGAAAGCTGGGTGAGTGGAGTCCCGCAGTGCGCAGCCTGCAGGCCTGGCTCCCTGCACTTGGGATCCCAGGTTCTGCCTCGTCCTGCGCATGTCGGGACTGCCTTCCGCGTACGGCTGAGCAGGGCACCGTCGAATGACCGCCTGGAGTTTGCTTATTCGTTTCCCAGTTGAGGGACATTTGGGCTGTCTCAGGTCTCAGTGATTAGGTGTGGAGCTTCCATAACATTCCCAAAAGGTTTGTGGGGGCCCCCCGGAGGGGGCTGCGGCATCCCGCACTAGACAGATGTGCATTTAACTTCGTAAGAAGCCACCGGACGCTTTTCCAGAGCCGCCGCCCTGCTGGCACGGGCCCAGCGATGTCTCAGTCTAGTTGCTGCAGCCTCATGCACCCTCGGCATTGTGAGTTTTGTTTTGTTAAATTCCAGCAGGTCTGTAGCAGTATCTCATTGTGGTTTTAACTTACGTTTCCTTAAAGACAAATGATCCTGAGAATCTTGGGGTATCACTCGCCGTCTTTTTTGATGAAGTGTCTGTTTGAATCTTGTGGTCATTCTTAAAGTGGATTATTATTATCCCTATTATTGAGTTTTGAGTGCTCTTTATATATTCTGGACACAGGCTCTTATCAGATACATGATTTCTCTCCGTGTTTGCATCCTCTTAACAGTATCTTTCAAAGAGTGGAAGTACTTAACGTTGATCAAGTCCATTCTTTTAAGAAACAAACTGTGATTCTGGCGTTGAACCTAAGGAGGCTCTGCCTCACCGACAGTCACAGAGATTTCAACGTTTTCCTTTCGAAGTTTTACTGTTGTAGGTTTGCATTTAGCCCTAGATTCCGTTTTGAGCTAATTTTTTCATATGGTTCAAGATACGGATTGAAGTTGTTGTCATTCTACTTCCTCTTTTTCTTTCCTTTGGCCTGTGATGTATAACTGTTCCAGCTGCATTTGCCGAAGAGAGTATCCTTTCTCCGTAGACCTGCCTTTGCTCCTTTGTTAAAAATCAACTGCCTATGAATGCGTGGGTCTATTTCCAGACTCTGTTCTGATGCATTCATCTGTGTCTGTCCCTTCTCCAGTGCTACACTTCTGGATGATGGCAACTTTAGAATAAGTCTTTTTTTTTCCCCTAAAGCAACCTTTTTTTATAATAAGTCTTGAAGTAGCAAGAGTCTTCCAACTCTTCTGCTTTTTAAAAACTGTTTTAACTCCTCTTGTTTCCTTGCCTTCCCGTAGGAATTCTAGAATCAGGTTGCAGATTTCTACAAAAACCCCACGGGGATTTTGATTGGAATTGCCTTGTATGTATAGATCAGTTAAGGGAGAATGGACATTTTAACTATACTCAGTCTTCCCATCCAGGAATATGTATCTTTCCATTTTTTCAGGTCTTTGATTTCTTTCATCAGTGTTTTTAGTTTTCAGCATGCAGGTTTGGAACATGCTTTTGTAAGATTTATACATAAGCGTTTTGTAATTTTTAAAGCCATTGTAAATGGTACTTTTTAATACTGATTTTGAATTGTTCATTTCTAGCCCATAAAAATTTGATATTTGTCTATTGGCCTTGTGTCCTGTAATGTTGCAAAGCTCAACCATTAGTTCTAGCAATGCCCTTTTAGAGCTTTAGAATTCTCTACAGTGATCATTCTATCATCTGCATTTTTTCAAACTGTATGCCTTTTATTCCTGCTTCTTGCTTTACTGCATTGGCTAGGAGCTCCAAGACAATGTTGCATAGAAGCAGTGAGAGTGGACATCCTTGCCTAGTTCTTGGTCTAGGATGAAAGCATTCAGTCCTTTACCATTACGTGTGATGCTACTTGGAGGTTTCTCACAGATTCCCTTTATCAGGCGGAGGAAGTTTTCAGTCATGCATGGATGTCTTACTCGTCTTAAAAGGAGTCAGAAGGAGGAAACTCCTGTTTTCTTCTGAACATTTTTGTATCTGGTTATGACGTCTGGAACTGTGGCAGTCATCTGTCACCACGAGGAGAGCCAGTCTGAGGAGCAAAGGTATCGCACTGATGATGGACGAGTGGAGAGATGGAAACGGCCAGGGTCCTTTCCATCACTGGTTCACTGAATGAACAAGTCCTGGATCCTCCCCTACCAACAGAATTCCTATTATGTAGGAAAATAGGAAATCAAATAGTCTTATTGTTTACGCCTTCACGTGCTGAGGTTTGGTTCCTTTTGGCCAAGAGCCACTTGCAGGTAGAGACTCTTTCTTTTCAGTGCTCATGCCCCATGCCTGGAATATAGCAGGCACTTGTTCAGTGTTTGCCGCATAAGTCAGCAGTGCCCAGAGCCTGGACATTCTCATTCCGAGAGTCATTTGCTTCAGCGTGGTGGGACAGCCCCTGGGAGAGAGCAAAGAACACTTCGGGATGTGGCACGTGTCCAGAGGATGACAGGTCCGAGCTCTGCAAAAGCAACTTCAGAAACTCAGCAAGGATGGACTGGGTTCAAAATCAGGCCTTGGTCTTGACGTGTGAAAGTGGAAAAGTGCAGGGAAGGAACATCACTGGACAGGGGAGGCCAGCCACCCTGGGGGAACCTCGCTCACACCCCCTTTCCAGGCCCAAAGCCCAGTCTCTGCCGTAGGAGTGACTTTTCCTTTCTCAAGCAGCAGTCTGGGAGGCTGGCTCTTTAGTCGTGAGCCCTGTTTCAGAAGATAAACTATACAGACTGCAACCGGGAAGAGAACATGTGCTTGCAAAATTCCCACGAGAAGTTGCTCTCCACCTGGAAATGATGCTCCTTTGCAATTTGCTGTTTCAGTTGGAGAACATCTCAGGTGAGGTGATGGTGTTACGAAGGCCGTCACCTCGCCAGCCCGCCTTCCCGCCACTCCTGGCCCTGGGAGGTGACAATCAGGGTGAGAACACCCCTCCACGCCTTCTAGAGCTGCCTGGGGGAGCCTGTCCCCACCCCCAAGGGAGCACATGAACCACGCCCCTCAGGGCTCCCTTGGCTCCCAGGGCTGGACTGTCTCTCAGACTCTCCCTGGTGTTGACGCCCTGGCAGGTTTGAGAAGCCGGTCGGTACGCCCCCGTTTGGGGAGGAAGAACACAGAGGTAGACGCCCTTCTCATCACATCCTTTCAAGGCTACAGGATGTGAACTCATCACTGACAGTGATCTTGACCGCCCGGCTGAGGGTTTCTCGTTTATGAAGTTATTCTTTCTCCTCTTGTCCACACTGAGCTCTTTAGAAGGAAGGGTGAACGTAGTTTTATGCCCATTTTATGGAGGTGGAGACTGAGGCATGGGCATGGAGTTTTCTGCCTGCTGGCCGAGCTGGCATTCAAACCAGACGGTTTTCTGGAGCCTTTCTGAAGACGGGCACACAGTGTGGCCTCTTGAAGGGACCAGAAAGCTTTAAGTGGGTGGGGTGGGCACAGAGGGGAGGGGCCCAGGAAGCCCCTGCTTCACTGAGAAGCCTCATACACAGGCTGTTCTCACCTAAGACCTGATGCTTCCCAGTTAACTTCCTCTTGGGACAGGGCGAGGCCTGTGCTTTCCTCCTATTTTGGTAACGGTTCCGGATTTCCCTTTGGGGGGTGCCCTGCCATGGAGAAGTTGGCTGTGGTGGGTCTCTCAGATGGCCCCAGGCTCCTCTGTCTACAGGGGGGCCGGTCATGCCCCCCTCTGGGGTGTTGAAGGGCGCCAGCTACCCGCTCTGCTCTCACTGACCACACTCTTGTTCTGGAACGGCCGTAGGTAATACTGGTTTGGTCCCAAATGTTGCAGGTGTGGGGCTGGGGCAGGCGCCCTGTGAGCCATTTGCATCCTTGGGAAAATGGACACATGAGAGACCGAGGCTGGGACCCCTTGCCTCCCAGAGTCACTGGAGCTGGGACACAGCGGAAGCTGGAAGATGAGCCAGGTCCTGTACCAGCACCATCAGAGGGGTGGCCGAGAACAGGCAGGTGAAAAGCTGCTCAACGTGGCTAATTATCAGGGAAATGCAAATCAGAACTACAATGAGGTACCACCTCACACCGGTCAGAATGGCCATCACCAAAAAGTCTACAAATGACAAATGCTGGAGAGGGTGTGGAGAAAAGGGGGCCCTCCTGCACTGTTGGTGGGAATGTAAGTTGGTGCAGCCACTATGGAGAACAGTATGGAGGTTCCTTAAAAAACTAAAAATAGAGCTCCCATATGATCCTGCAATCCCACCGCTGGGCATATATCCGGAGAAAACTCTAATTCAAAAAGATACATGCACCCCTATGTTCACAGCAGCACTGTTCATGATAGCCAAGACATGGAAACAACCTAAATGTCCCTCGACAGATGCATGGATAAAGAAGACGTGGTACAGATATACAACAGAATACTACTCAGCCACTAAAAGAGAATGAAATGATGCCATTTGCAGCAACATGGATGCAACTAGAGATTATCATATCAAGTGAAGTAAGTCACAGAAGAAAGACAAATACGTACCATATGATAGCCCATATATGTGGAATCTAGAATATGATACAAATGAATTTATTTACAAAACAGAAACAGATTCACAGACTTAGAAAACAGACTTGTGGTTGCCAAGGGGGAACGGGGGGGGGGCGGAGAGGGATAAATTAGGAGTTTAGGATTAGCAGATACAAACTACTATATGTAAAATAGCTAAACAACGAAGTCCTACTGTATAGCACAGGGAACTGTATTCAATACCTTGTAATAAACCGTAATGGACAAGAATATTAAAAAGAATATATATATATATGCACGTATGTGTAACTGAATCAATTTCCTGTACATCTGACACTACCGGAACACTGTAAATCAACTCTACTACGATTAAAGAAAAGACACGGCCGAGCATCGCTGTGGCCGTGGCACAGAAGGCGGGAGGTTTGCTGCAGTGATGGGCTAGTGCGATGGCCAGCCTGCTGGCATGGCTCCGGGCACCCCCCTGGGTTCGAATCCTGCCTCCACAACTGCCTGGTGACCCTCGACGTTTCTCTGAGCTGCAGTGATGCATTTTTAAAGCAGGAATGAGAGTAATAATGACCGCCTTCCAGGGCTCCGTGAGGATTCGGGGAGAGAGCGTACTTGATGGGAAGCGTGCACCTTTTCTAAAAGGTGGCACTGTCGGGTTCTGTATTAGCTGAAGAGCCAGGTAGCCAGCCGTCACTACACCCACCTGACCAGTGCCAGCGCCCACCGCCCCGCAGCCAGTGCGACCCCTCAGGTTGAGGGGGTCCCCACCAAAAGCAAAAAGGCCTCCTGTGGCCTCAGGACGAGGCTCTACAGATGACGAGGTCTTCTGAAGTACTGGGAACTGGCTAGGGACGCACGTCACTGTCTTTCTGGAGCCCGAGGGGGTTGGGGACCTGTGGGTCTGGGGAGCACCGGCTCCTTTGCTCAGACACACGGCAGGTGAGCGGGGCACCAGGACCCAACCCAGGCAGCCTGTTCCCAGGGACCACGCTCTTTGGGACAAACGCCCACACGACGGGGAGGGCAAGTGTCCTGCCCAGCCACGCAAGGCCAGGCTCCGGTACCCGGGACAGCGGGTCTCCCTCCTCCCCCAGGGACAGGTGACCGGACGTGAGCTGGCGTCACATGCCTCTGGGAGCTGCTCACCGGGCTTCCCTTCCCTACGCCTCCACCGTCACTTCTCTGGGGGTCTCGACAGTACATGAAGTGACACGTCTTTGTGCTTAATTAAGACACATTGTCCCACCAATCGGGGAGCGGGAAATGGCTGGGCTGTTTTACAAATAGAAACAATTCTTGTTCATTACCCCTTAATGGAGGCAACAAAGGGCTCTGGAAAACATCCATCAGAAACACATTCATGTTCACCATCAGAGAGGATTGGGTTTAGGACCACACAAAAGCAACAGCCAATGTTCCAATCAGGAGTTATGCAGACAGAGGGAAACGAAGGCCCAGAAGCACAAATCCTGCGGAATTAGCCTAATTACACAGTTGATGTGGTGGGAAAAAGTTTCCTGACTTATGGCCAACTCTTCTCTTAGCCTCTTTTTACCCCTTCTACTTCCCTGGTACCAGATGGGGAGGGGCAAGAAAAGAACCTCCCAGACACCCTGGAAACACGGCCAGAGTAGGGAAGGGATGCACTGACAGAAAGTCTTGGAGGCCGAAAGGTGTAACCTGAATTCCAGATGTGGCCTGCCCGTAACTGTCACCTCCCTCTTTCTGGTCACTCTGCTTCTTGTGATGCAACCTAAGACCTGTGACTGTCACCTCCCTCTTCTGGTCACTCTGATTCTTGTGATGCGACTTAAGATGTAAGGCAGCTCCGTCTTGGTGTTGGTTTCATGGTCAGCTCATGGCTGGTTGAAGCCCCTGAGCTGTTTTTATAGGATTTTTTTTTCAGGCTGGGGCTTCTCCATCCTGTATTTACACAATTGAATTTTGGGGTGCAATTTGCGAGTTGGCACCCATCCCGTGGGTCCCAGCCTGTTTGTCTTGTCACTCAGTGGAGCTGAGTGAAGGTGGCTGCGGAGACCAAAGCCCAGCCTGCTGGTCTGTCTCCTCTGTCGGGGGCTGAGAAGAAGAGTGGCTTGGGTGCTCCCAAAACGAAGAGCTGTTCGTCCTTTTACTTTTATTTCCCTTGCTGGTCAGGAAATGACTGGTCATTGTGCAAAACTTGGAAACCACCGGAAAGTACAAAAAGCAGCAGTAAACCAATGAATCCCCTGGACCGGAGTCAACGTCTATGAAGGTTTTGTGTGTCTGCATCCAGCCTTTCTTCCAGGCCCGTGTCCCATACGGACGTGGCTTATACTTTAACCTGTCTTTGGGGCCAACACTTTTTTCACATGATGAAAACTGCTCCTCGTTATCTTAACGACTGCACAATATTCCACCACAGGGGTGCGCTGTAATTTATTTCACGATTATCGCCGGACATTCGCACTGTTGGCAATTTCTCCCTGTTAGGAATGAGTCGGGCATGGCCACCTCTGAGCACAGAGCTCCCATGTTTCAGATTATTTCCTTAAAACAGACCCTAGAGATGAGGCTGCAGGGTCAAAGGCGGGACTCTTTCAAGGCTATCGTTGCGTATCACCAAGTTCCTTTCCAAAAGGGCTACACCAGTTTACAGTTTCACCAGCATATCATTACTGCGGCTGTTCCAGTGTTCCGGTGTTTCTTTGCGGGAAGACAGGTCTTGCTGTGGAATTGGCAGTGTGCGTGTGCAGGCATGTGACTGTGTGCACGTGTATGTACATGCGTATGCGCGTGTGTGCGTGTGCTGGGGTGTTGAGGGGAAGAGTTACCCCGTGCCCAACATGTTTAGCTTTAGGGAGAAATCCCCGCGAGCCCCCCACTCGGATGTCAGCGGCCTGCTCCCCTCCCCCGCTCCCGCTCGCCTGCACCCTCAGCCAGCTGCTCATAACCTTGGCTCAGACCTCAGCCGGGCACCACCACCTCCTCCTGCAGCCCCTCGAGGGCTGGGCCTCTGGCTCCTCCCACACGGGCTCCAATCCCCTCAGACACGGAAACAACCGAAGTGCCCAGTGGGGGACGAGCGGCTAGAGGGCGTCTCTATGTGCACACGGTGGGATATCATTCAGCCTTTAGAAAGAGGGGATCCTGCCACATGACGGCGTGGGTGGGCCTGGAGGGCACTGTGCTGTGCGACAGGAAGACAGGTACTGTGTGATCTCATTCATGCGTGGAATCTAAAAAATCCACCCAACTCACAGAAGAAGAGATCAGACGTGTGGGTAGCAGAGGCAGGGGATGGGGGAGGGGAACTGGAGGAAAGTGATCAAAAGGGCCGAACTTCCAGTTACGGGATAAGCGACTCCCGGGATATGATGGACAGCACGGTGACCACACCCCTCACGGCTGTATGGGCTACAGGAAGGCTGTTCAGAGGGTAGATCCCGAGTTCATCACAAGGAGACGGTGTTTTACTTTCTTTTTACTGTACACGAGATGATGGATGTTAACTGAACCTGCTGTGGTGATCACTGCACAGTATCTGTAAGTCAAACCATCGTGCGACATGCCTTCCACTCACACAGTGATCTATGTCAACTATTCCCAATAAAACCGGGAAAAAAATTCCTGGCTACCCCCTTCCCCCCACCTGCGTGACCTGGGCACGTGATTTCACCTCCTTGTGCCTCAGTTTCCTGGTCTGTAAATGGGGATAAAAATCGCGCCTACCTCACGGGGCCGTCGAAAGCATTAAACGGACGACCTGTGCATACAAGGTCTGCTCCGAGCCTGGCACGTAGTAAGTGCTAACTTGTCCTGGCATCGGGCGCATTTAGTGACTTTACTGAAGGCTTCGGTCCTGCTGGGGAGCTGGGCTCTCCCCCAGGGCCCTCTGTGCCTCCCCTCCCACAGTGACGCAGCTCCCGCTGTGCGCGTGGAGGGCCCGCCAGTGCTCTGCCCCCTCCTGCCCTTCTGAGCCCCAGAGCGGCCCCCAAGCCTGGCCTGGAGGGCTCCGGGAAGGGGCAGCACCACGCAGGCAGCGGGACGGCCCACGAGACTGGGTCCTGGCTCGTCCAAGCAGAGAGAGGTGGTCCCGTCAGAGCCCCTGCTGCCTGAGCCGCCCGGGGAGGGCACTGCTGTCCAGCCCCTCCCGAGGCCCCGGCGGCAGGGGCTGAACCAGGCGGGTCCGTCCAGGATACCAGGCACGCGGGGGACGGGTGCTCATGGGTGAGCAACCCCCAGACCTCCCAGACGTTCCGGACGCGGGCCAGCCCTTCCCGACCCTCCCTGAATCTCACTCCTTTCATGGTCTAAGCAGCAAGGACTTCCTGCAGGGGACCCAGTGACTGCACACCTGCTGGAAGGGCAGGGCCCTTCGGGAACAGCCACACACTCAGGGCAGAGCTGCGCGCGCACAGGGCCCGGTCCTCCTGTCCTCTTGTGGAGGGAGGGGTCAACTGCCCGCGCTGACCACGTGCCCCGCCGACCCCACCAGCAGCCGCCTGTCCGCACCCGCTGAGCCCCGGCCACAAACACCGGGCGAGATGCAGGACCCAGGAGAGGCCCCGTGGCCCCCGCCGTGCAGGGCTTCCTGCTGCAGCATGAGCTGAGCCAGCGGCCTCGCCCGCCGCTCTTCTTGTCCCGGGTCAGCCACGCTCACACCCAGAACCCCAGCTGGAGGCGTCTGGCAGCGGGCTCCCCCCACCTCACCCACCAAGTGCCGGCTCCGCTGAGCCTTGCGTGGGGTCGCACCAGGGGCGGTGAGGTGGGGTTGGGCCCGGGGGTCCACACCAGCATCTCTCCCTCTTTCTCCCATAAAGTGTTTCTCCCACGCCCGGGTCCCCTGGACTCTTCCCTTCAAGCGTCAACGCTTTTAAAAATATTTCTTCCAAGTAGATACAGTGCTATCCCCAAGAGGAATTTTGGGATGAAAAGATTTTCCATCTCATTACAGGTGTAATTGCTCTCTTCTACTTTCGTTTGCAAGTAACAGAAGCTCACACCGACTGGCTTAAGCAAGGAAAGGAAGTTACTGGTTCATAAAACTGAAAAGTGCAGGGCAGACGTCAGGCACAGCTGGATCCAGGGGCCCTGGCGATGTCAGCAGCTCTCTTGCCTCAGACCGGGTGACTTACACAGCAGGTCCTGGAGGCCGGGGGCCGGAGGTCAGGGTGCTGGTCGGCAGACAGCCGTCCTTGCGCTGTCCTCACGGGGCAGGAAGCAAGGAGAAGCCAGCTCTCGGGTCTCTTCTCGTTGCCGGGCACTAATCCCATCACAGGGTGACGCTCTCGTCACCTGATTACGCCCCGGGAGCCCCGCCTCTCGATACCGTCACACGGGGGGTACGGTTCAACGTACGGCTCTTGGGGGACACAGGCATTCAGTCCACGACACACCCCGCACCCCCAGAGCAGTGGGAAACGGTCGCCAGCACATTTCCGCCCTCCCTCCCACGCGCTCTCTCCAGTGCCCAGAGCCGACTCTGATCGGCAGGGCCTGGGCTGTGCGCCCGCCTCTGAAGGTCACGGCTCTGAGCTGGGCCCCATCCGACCGCCTGCACCGAGAACCGCAGAGGGGGCCACCCCCGTCGTCTCCTGTCTGTCCCCGGCCACCACCCTGCTCCCTGCACTGGGGCCCTGCTTCTCCTCATGCACAGGTCACGGGGGGCCGCCCCAGGGACCTCTGCAGCCTTGGGCCCCCTCCCCAGCATCACACAACAGCTGGAGAGGCAGCGGCAGGGGCTGTGCTCACCTGGGATGGCCCGAAGCTGGTCAGGAGGCGCCATGCGGGTGTTCCCCACGTCTCCCCCCACCACCTTCCCTTCCTCTCCAGGCTTCTCGAAGCCGGCAGGAGGCTCCTTCTGCAACGTGGGCGTGACCTCATCCGGGCTGAAGCCCCCCTGTCGCCGCGGACCAGCTCCTAGGCCTGCACCTCTGTTCCGAGTTCGCCCGTGGGGCACCGGCCAGTCGCTGGGCCTCTGCACGTCCTGCACCTGCCCCTGGGAGCCTGGCCCTCTGAGTCCCAGCAGAGCCTCCGCATCGGCCTCCTTGGTGGCCCTTGCACGGTACGTGCTCCTGTCTGCTCTGGACTCACGTTTTCCTGGTCTGTCTGTCCCTCTCTCTCGATGGTGGTGTTCTGGTGACTATCGCTGGGTGACCAAACACCCTCAAATTAGCGTCTTATGACAATAGCCATCATTTTTTTTATCTCTCGTGGGACGTGCCCAGCCAGCCGTTCCGGCTGGGTGCTTCTCGCGCGGTTGGTGTCACGTGGAGAAGCCTGCGCAGCGGAGGGGGCAGAGTGGAGGCTGAGCCGCTGGCCCTGCCCGTCTCTCCTGTGTGGCCTCAGGGCCTCCACGTGCGTCTCTGTGCCTGGGCTTCCCCTCGGCATGGTGGCCTCTGGGACTGGACAGCCCGCTTGGTAGGTCAGGGCTCCAGCGGAGCCGCGCAAGACTGCAGTGCCTTTTACGTTATCGCCTTGGAAGCCGCGTAGCATTATCTGTTGGTTAAAACGGCCACAGAAAACCCAAATCACAGTCCTTTCAGGAAGAGCATGTGGGGCAGGAGGTCTTGTGAGCCCCTCTGCTCAGGTGGGAGGGGGGACCCGTCTCTGGGCCCCCAGCAGCGCCAAGCAGTGAGGCCCAGGCATGCTCAGGGGATCCATCCTGTTTTTCCCTGAGGAAATCACAAGTTTCACCTCAACCGAGGGTAATTCTCGACCTTGTAGCACCTCCGGGCTGGTTCTCTGCAGCCCTGGAGAGCACCGCCGGCCCAGCACCACTCTTCCTGCCCCCGAGATGCTGGGAGGAGGGCTGTGTGGCCCCGAGCACGGTGGGAGGGGGCACAGAGGACTGGGCCTTGCCCGGCGTGGACCTCGGCCACGCTGCTTTCGAGCGGGGAGACCCTAACACCCGACTTAACCCGAGTCTCCGTTTCTGCACTTGCAACATGGAGATAACGATCCCCTTCTCTCGGCGTGCGGCCAGGATCGATGGCGATGCTAGATGAGAGAGTGCTCGGCTGGGAGAAAGTGCGGCCACTGGACGAGCTCTCACCCGGCACCCAGCCCGACGCAGGGCTTAATGAGGGCTGGCTGCTCCCTGGGATCTTTAATTAATTGTCCCGGACCTACAGTCCCGGTGCCAGCAGATCCAACGGGGCCGCGGCAGGAAGCAGGCTGCCGACCGCTTTGGATGCGAATCTCCGAAGCGAGGATTTCTGCGGGTGAAACGGCTGAGCGGTTGGTTTTGGAGCAGCTGCGACCAGGGCGGCCCCGGGGGATTAGCCTCTGCACCTTCAGCAGAATCAGCGCAGCCAGAGGGTGCCCGGCCCTAAGCGACCCATGGGGGGGAGGGGGAGGGGTGGCAGTGGGGAGGGTGCAGGCAGCTCTGTGCCACAGTGGGTGGGGCTGAGCCATCCCTGGCCGGGCACGAGGCCAGTGAGCTCCCTCCAGATCCACCCCTCCAGATCTCCCCCTCCAGGTGCCCTTCAGGCATCCCCCACGGGACCCTCCAGATCCACCCCTCCAGATCTCCCCCTCCAGGTGCCCTTCAGGCATCCCCCAGGGGACCCTCCAGGAGCTGTCCGTGCACCCCGGCTGCGTGGTTCCTGAGGACAGAGGCCTGTCCCACCTGCTGCCCTTCAGCTCTCGCCACTCTGGCCCTGACCCTCGCTGCTCCCTGACCCCTGTCCGCGACGCCCTCTCCTGGCTGTCACAGCAGGGCTGTCTGGGCTACAGCCTCTGGGTCTCAACTCTACTGTTTCCCCCTTGCCCGTCCCGGGGGCCCCTCCCCGCCTTGTCCGCTCACCCGGTGGTCGTGGCGCCCTGCCCCTGCCCTCCCAGCCCTCGGAGGGGAAGGCGTCCTTCACTTGCTGTTGCGTGCCCTCACCCACTAATTGTCGGCTGTGGAGGTGTGGCCGGTCAGGGGCCCCTGGGAGCACACAGCAGGCTCCTCGGGAGGGCCCCGGCCCAGGCCTGCGGCGGGAGCGCAGAGGGGGCGCTGAGCTGCTCGGGACCTGGAGCTGGAGTGGCCTCCAGGGCCGTCCCAAGTCGGGGATGTGACCAAGCCTTGACGCGCCTGCGTGGGTCAGTGTCAGGACATGGGCCGGGAGGTGGCATCTGAAGGTGACACTGAGACACCTGTGACAGCCCAGCAGCTGTGGCAACGAGAAAGGGGTCAGGGGGCGCATCCCTGTGGCCACCACGGAAAGTGAGCACCTTGACCTCTAAGTGGGACACAGTGCTGCTACCTGGTGGGAGCTCAGCAACCCTTGCGGCAAATCAACGACGAATAAGATCCAGGCCCCGTGTAGCGCCCTGTTCCTGAAACCCCCTTGCCGCCCGTGTCCGAGGGCCCGACCTGCAGGAAGCGACCGGCCCGTTGTGGAGCCGGGCCCTGGGCTGGGGGCTCGTCCTCGGAGCCTGCACCGGTCCTCTGCGCTGCGCTGCAGATGAAGGGGCGAAGCCTCAGGCCACAGCCGCTGCCCCACACCCTGCCGCCCTCGCCTGCTGCCAGGCTGGCCCACGCCTCTCCTCCGCTGAGCTGGGATTCGGACCCTGCCCTGAGGTCTGGGCTGGACCTCTGGTCTGGGGCCCATGAACCCGGGCGGGGCTGGGATTCCTCCCTCTGCCCCTGGCCGGCACTTAGCCCGGGCACCCCTTGGGGCGCCTACTTTCTGGGACCCTGGGCCGCTGCTGGTGGCAGAGGGCAGCTTTCTTCAGTACCTGCCTCCTCGGCGAGTGTCCAGACCCCAGGAGAACTCCCGTCTCTCCCCGTGCCCCCTGTGAGTCCCCAGCACGTGAAGACGAGAATCACAGTCAGCTTCACACAGGTACTGAGCGTGTGCTCTGTGCCAGCTGCGGTCTTTACAGGCACTGCTGCGACCAGTGCCGGCCCTGCAGCCGGACCGCGGAGTCCTGGGGTGTCACAGCCGTGGGGAGGGGTGGAGCCTGAGACACCTCTTCGGGGTAACTCGCTGGGCTACGAGCGGAGGTGTGGGAGCTGCAGGGCAGGATGCCCAGGGCTGGGTGAGTCTCAGGGCAGGGAGGCCAGGCTGCTGACAGGGTGCCTTCAATACCTGGGCCAGGTGGAGCCAGGTGGGAGGGGCGGCGACGCCCTGGACCAGTCCCCCTCCAGAGCCTCCTGAATCCCACTGGGGTCTGAGGAGGTCATTCCAGTGGTCTGTCCCCCTGGCCTCCCCCACATTCTGTGTCCCCCAACACTTTGACTTTCTCCCGGGTCCTCCTGGCTGCAGCCGGGCCTTTGCCCTGGCTGTGCCCTCCCCCCCCCGCCCCCACCTGGGACCAGGCTTCCTGTCACCTGCTGCCCACGTGTGCCTGCCTCCCAGGGGTTAGAATCCCGGGTGGTCAGTGCTGTGAGCCTGGTGCCTTCCGGAGCTCGTGGCGCTTGTGAACACTTGTGAACAGACGAGGCATCATTTGTGTGATGACTCGACTGAGCTGTGGGTCTGAGGCCAGGCTGTGTGGTCCCGGCTGTGGGTCTGGGTCCGCTAGCCTCCTCCTGTGTCCCCAGCACCTGGCAAGGTCCTGGACTCTGGGAGAACTCAATACACGTGTGATGAGGTCATACTTCGCTGTGTTAAAATTAGTTTTTTGTTCATCCTAATTCCTCTTTGACCTGTAGCTCTTCCCCTATTTAAACTGGACCATGAGGCATCTGTCCCCACATGGAGGGAAGTTACAGCAGCTGCACGAGAGGTACAGGGTCTTGGCTTTTTCATTTCAGGAGCCAATGCTTTTAATTGGCAAGAGCCTGGGAGGCCAATTACTAAAGGCCCCGAGGATCTCAAAACCTGGAGATGGATTGGAAAGAGCACGTGATGATCCAGTGACAGCTTCTCTTCCCCTAGGGGACAGTCTCCCGGGCCGGAGGTGTATCAGTTAGCTTTCACCGCATAACAAGCCATCCCCAAAACTCAGTGACTTAAATCAGCAAATTTACTATTTCTCATTGTTCTGTGAGTTGGCTGGGCGGTCCTTCTGGTCTTTGCTGGCTCTGCTGGGACTGGATGGCCCATGGCAGCCTCACCCACACATCTGGGCCTCCGCTGAGAGGCTGGGGTGGGCGGGCCACGCTCCCATCCTCAGAGAGGCAACCCAGCTTCTCTCCATGGTGGGCTCGGGGCGGCCAGAGGGGCAAGCGCTTGCCAGCCCCTTCTTGCATCATGTCCTCTGGTGTCCCCTTGGTCAAAGCAGGTCACGGGACCGACCAAGCGCAGGTTCAAGGGCCGAGGTGGGGCATGAAATCAGGTTGCAGGGGTGAGCACGCAGGGTAGATGTCCTCGTGTCCCGGAGAGGTGCTCTCAGCCCTGCCACCGTCTCCTGGGCTGAGGGGGCAGCAGGAAGGAGAGAAGCCACAGAAGGACTTGGGGATCCGGAGAGATGGCCATTTTCGCAGCACTCGGGGAAGGCGGCGTGATTCCAGAATGGTGGAGAAGAGGGGGTCCAGGGAGAGTCCCAGAGCCCACGGGAGCAAGGACAAGGTGAGGGGGATGCAGAGCCATCTGGGACCGAGGCCAGGAGACAAGTGGCCTTCAGACAGCCTGGTGGACACCCCTGTGGGCCGGCGACACAGGACAGACACTCCCCAGGCCCCAGCGCCTTGGCGCTCAAGGGGCAGGAACCCTGGACGGAGAGTACCGGCCGAATGGATGGACGCTCCCATGTGGAGGACACCTGACTGCCTGAAGGGGGCTGGTCCAGGCATCTTTTTCTTTTTCCCACTGAGAAATGCAGTGACATGTTTATTGATATGCTGCCAGATGTTCAAACAACTTAATAGTCCCGGCGCTCTCTTTCCATAGCACAGAAGAGATCATTCAGAGATGTTTTCCATCAGAGACAAAGCTTCTCTGCCTCAAGGTGATTCTCTTACCAATTTGAGGACGACCCTGATACATTAGGGTCCTGCCTCACAGCACCATGATAATACTTCTATCGATATAGGATTCATGCACTAGAAGACCCTCCCCTTAAAGCAGAAGATTCCGTGCTTTCTGCGTCCACCGCCAATATCTAATCCCAGAACGTTCTGCCACCGCAAAAAAGAAGCCTCGCTGCCAGCATGACTCCCCAGCCTCTGGAGCCACCAGCCCACTCCCCAGCTCCGTGGCTTCTCTTCCGGACACGCCACGTGAGTGGGGTTCATGCCGTACGACGCGCCGCCCTGTAGCGGGCTCGGCCCCGCGCTGCTCTCAGGGCTCCTCCGCGCCGTGGGGCGTGTCAGCGCTTCATCTCTTTTCACGGCTGAATGATAGTCCACTGTGTGGACCTGTCACACTGTGGCCACCCGCTCATCAGTGATGGACATTTGGGTCATTTCCACTGTCTCCACTGACAAGCTTTTCAGTGAATCTCTGCTTAGGTATTTTTTCTGATGCTTCGAATTTGAGCATATGATGTACGCATATTCTCCCTCTACAGGTGTATCCCTGCCTATGCGGAGATGCCCCGTGTAACAGACGGACACGCCTTTCGCTCTATAGCATCTCTCTGCAGGACCCGGCTCTTGTTCGCCTCTCCCCACAACCCGTCAGGTAACACGAATGCACAGCATCGTGAGGAATTACCGCTACGGGATCCAGGGGAAGGGGGGTGACCCCTGCAGCGCTGGACCAGCCTCCTCCGCCCGCTCTGGCTCCAGGACCCTGTGAGTTGGGCGGGTGTGGGGCCCGGCCCCCGCGAAGAGAAGGGAGAGGCCCGTGAGCGCCCCTCAGGCTGGGGCTTCCGGGGTGCCGCTGTATGAGCTTCCCACACACCTAAGGCACGGGTACAGTGATGCCACTTTACAGACGGGGAGATGGAGACCAAGGCAGGTCCAGGCCAGCAAGAGGCAGGGCTGAGACTCACCCAGGACGGCCTCCTGCAGAGCCCCACGGGCAGACCATACATGGGCCCTTGGCCTTGAAAGAGGACGGCTAATTAACAACACCCCTCTCCTCTCCACCCCTCCCCTCCCGAAGGGAGACAACTCCTACTTAATCTTCAGACAAAGAGGCAACTTAACAACAGGCAGGACTCCCCTCGCTGGGAATCCGCTTTCCCAACTCACCCCCCTCCTCAGTGCGGGGGGAGGCTGAGGCGCACGCGTGGGGCGAGAAGCAGGGTCCAATCACCGCCCTCATGGAGACCTAGGTGCCACCTGGACCAGACGGGTGGGAACAGCTGTGTGCCTGTCATCATCATCACCATCAAGATGAGTCAAGGCAGCTCATCGAGGGCCCAGGACTAGGGCCCGGGCCCCTGGACTCGCGGGCCGGTGCTCAGAGGAGCAAACAGGAGGGCCGTCCTTTGGCCAGACGGGCTCAGCACTGATCCAGACCAAGGGTCGTGCTGGGGACCCAGAAAGCAGTGATTGCAGGCCTGGCCCCAAAGTTTGGGCTGTTTCTGGGGAGCCAGGCAGGCGGGCCATGGAGGGTGCAGGAGAGCAGCTGCCCTTCCTCAGAGCCGGGGTGGGGGGGGCAGTCTGTTCCCAGCCCGGTCACCACCCCCCACCAAGACCACGAACGACGGTCCCAAGGAGAGACGGGTCCAGGACAGGCGGGTGAAAACTGCCCGCCCCGGGGCTCTTCTGAACGTGAGGCTCTTGGGCGTCACCAAAGGCCATCTGAAAACTGGTCGCGTGCAACTGGCTTCACGTTTCCTGTAAAGCAGCGTCAAAGGCACTGCCCGTTCTGTGCTGCACGTGACAGACGGCTGTTAATTTACTGAGAGGAAAAATGATACGACCAGCAATGAGATTTCACGCCTTCTTTCCAGTTAGCACGGACTGTACTGCTGAACAAAGAGCCAGGGAATAAGGGTTTTCATCCACCAAATGTTCGCTGAGGAGCAGCGTGGGCTGGGATTGGGGTGATGCCGAGGACACCGGGTGGGCTGAGCCGCCGACCTTGACCCCCGGCCCCCTCTTCACTCCGGCTGCTAGGCTGCCCCTCTGTAACCTTCAGGGTCGAACCATCACCCCTCCTCCTTTTGTCAGTCCTGATTTTCTATTTCTCTTTTAATCTTACCCTACACACATCCTCTATTATCCACTGTCGTAACGTATTTTTAATATGGGGAGAAAAAAGAAATAGCTACAGATGGCAGACTGGGTTACAGCCCCACCTCCTCCCGCTTCAAATCCCTGGAAATGAGGCAAGGAGCCTCTCTCTCTGTCTCCTCTCCATCTTGCTCTCTCTCTGTCTCCTGAGTCTAGAACAGCTCTAGGAAACAGGGACAAAAGTGTCATAAGCAAAGCAGAGACCTTTGGATTGGAATGCAGAGGGGGCTGGACTGAGGAACGCCCCCCAGTGTGTGCTGGCCGAGGTGAAGGGATCCTGGGGTCCCCTCCACTCAAGGTGCGGACACAGGAGTGGGGCCCGAGGGCACGGCTGAGGTGCCTGGCTGCGGAGCCGGGTCTGAGTAGCTGCCTGGAGCCCATTTCCCTCCCCACTGCGACACGGCTCAGGAAGGGAGGCAGCCGATGGCCGGGTCAGGGCCCTCGGATGACGGCGGGCCAGGGGAGACCCAGCAAGTCGCAGCCCTGCACCGCGGACGCCACAGTGGACAGCAGCCGCATCTAACAGGCGGCAGATCGGGTCCAAATTCGAGCTTCCATCCGAGATCACTGAAGGCGCCAGAGAAGCCCTCACCTCACCAGGGAGCTCGGTGCTCACGCTGGAGAAGACACGCCCAAGGAGCACAGGGAGCCCTTGAGGAGTAGAGCTTAGAAAACGACACTGACTGCTGCACGGGGAGAGGGCAGAATACCAGGGCACGAAAAGGAGCCAACTGCAGACCCAGGAAACACAGTCGTTGGGATGAAAGCCGTAGACGGGCCGGACGGCCCGCGGATGGGGCTGGAGGTGACTTTGGGGAGATGGAACTGAAGGACACGCGTTGCACTGCTCTCAGTGGCGCCGGAGACACGGCGGAAGACGCGGCTGCTGGACCAGCTCTGCTTCCTAAGTGCATTCGTGAGCGTCCCGACGGGACGGACGTGCTGGGGGTTAAACGCACGACCGAGGCGTAGCTGGTTAGACAAGGGGTCGTGTCCTAACACGCTTAGAGGACTGCGTGTCACCCGGGGCCCGGGATTTGGGGCCAGAGGAAGTCCCTGGATGGACTGTGGGTTGTCTCCCTCTGTGGACAGGAGTGGAGTTTGGATTCACGTGGACGGTTTGGGATCTTACACGTGGCGAGAAGCACGTGTTCTGAGCAGCCAGGGGTGGGTGGCTGGAGCAGCCGCAGCTGTTCTCCATCCTCTCAGGGTGCTCGTGCCTCTCTCTTCAGTGGAAATAGCACCTCTCGCTGTGGGAGCTCTTCCCCCACTGCACGTGGTCCTGGTGAGCCTGCCAGTCGAGGTCCACCCCCCCACCCGCTGCACGCGCATGCGCATACCCACGTGCAGTCAGTGGGACGGTCCGGGACCCTGGCTGGAATGCTGACAACCCAGCCCTCGGTGCACGAGGCACCCAGCAGCGGGGCTGCAACCCAAAGTGGGTCACCAACCATTCTCCCCGGAAATAGTGTGTGCCCGGGAGAGACGGAAGCGCTTGTCCTGCCGGGATCGTGCGTCTGGGGCAGCCGGCGGTTCCTCTCCCGGACACTCGCAAACTTCCTGTCTGGAGAACGGAGCCAGACAGAGATAGGCAGAGATACGCATGGACAGGGAAATGAAAAGGTGTCTGGGCATTAAGCGGAGGCCCCGCAGCCACTGTGCTAAAGGTGGGACCATGGCAGGCTGTCTGCTTAATGAGAAACACCACTGTGCGCTGGGTGACCCTGTGACCCGTGCCATCCTGACCCGTGGAGGGTCTTTGGAAACTGCGCTGTAGTTTTGCGTCATCCTGTATCTGAATAGCTTTCTGGATTTTCTTCTGGAAAATTTTAGGTCGGTATTTATATCCGATGCAAAGACTTGCAGTTGAATGCTTTTCTCTCCAATATTTACATATCATGTCTTTTATCTGTTTTGTTGCTGTGTCTGTGATCCCCAGGATAATGTTGAATACTAATCTGATACCAGGCATCTTTGATTTGTTTCCATTGTTCATTCATTCATTATTTATGCAACATTTGCTCTGTGGCAGAAATCCCTCCAGGCCCTGGAAACACAGATGTGACCAGGGGATAAAGTCCATCAGAAAGTTTGGAAGAGAAATAAGGGAGGAGTGAAAGTGTATATCAAAGAAACTGGACACAGCGCTACCCCAGAGAATAACAGAATCTTCCCTGAAGAACTTCCCGAAGAAAATACTTTTTGTCTTTCATCCTGAAATCTGATCTTTTGCTGTTTGCTATCTGACAAATAACTCTATCAAAGGACAGAAAGTTTCCTTTTCTGCTTTGTTTCTTGGAAGCTGCTTTTAAAAAACCAGGGATGGATGTTGAATATTATTAAAGTCTTTTTTAGTCCCAAGGACATAAGCAAAGCTTTGCTCTGTTGGACAGTGAAGGTCACGAACAGCAGTACCAAGAGCAGTAATATTGAACCAGCCTTGCATTCCCATCTTCTTGCCTTGTATTGGCACTTTATACTCTTCCTGGCCTACTGGATCCATTCTGCTAATACTTTATTCAGGATTTCTGTTTTCTTTTTATAAGTAAAAATTAGTTTCACAAGTGTGTTTTGTCAAGTGCTACGGAATGCGGTTGTTTAGGTCCCCGGACTTCTATCCTCTGAAATAGCTTAGGTAACATGTGTCGCCTGGTTCCCTCCCAGACTCTCCGGGCATTCTGGAGGACCTGGTATACATTTTCCTCCTTCACTCTTAGCTCTGAGCTTCTGTTGCAGCTGAGATGGTTCTGTTTTTGGACTGTCTCTCTCACCCATATGGGCTGCCTCTGTTCTGCTTTCTGGTGCTTCTGATGTATGACACATCTCCCTTCCCTACACCAGGCAGATGGGTGTGTTACAAAATTGGCTGAGGATTTAAGAAGACGGAGGGGAGGGATGTCACAGTATCTCCCAGCAAATAACCCAAAGTAAATGAGAGACATCCCCTGTCCTGGAGACTCCTCTGGCCTCCCCTCAAAGGGCCCCCACCATGCTCCCCACAGACTGGCCACAGCTCTGTTTACCAGCACCTCTACCCTCAGGTTCTCACAACTCATTAGACAGGCAGATTCAGCTTCCCTCTCTTTTCACCCCAGATCTACCTTTGCAGAGTCAGAGACCCATCGTGGCTTTGCTAAACAGGGGCCACCGACTCTAGACCCTCATTCTTTAACAGATTTTTCCATCAAAGAAAGGGCACAGAGAGAAAACATTT
This sequence comes from Orcinus orca, assembly GCF_937001465.1. NCBI lineage: Eukaryota > Metazoa > Chordata > Mammalia > Artiodactyla > Delphinidae > Orcinus > Orcinus orca. The sequence continues at coordinate 934,004 of NC_064568.1, read as the reverse complement.
ACTTCCTCACTAGTTTTGCATGGCGCCACATAACCTGGGAAGCTGAAGTGGCCGTAGTCGCTTTTCATTTTGATTTAATAGTGGATCTAACAGTGGATTTAACAGTCAGCTTCTCCAGCTCCTGGGCTAGCTCGCCCCTCAATAAAGTCAGAGGCTGGCAGGTGGCAACAGGCCACCGCAGGGTGCAGTCTTCCTGTGACTCCCTGCTTGTCCTGGCTTCCCCTGTTTCACGCCCACCTACCCTGCCTTCCCTGGGCATTTGGTAGCCCCTCGTTGATCCTCCCAGGCAATGCCGCTGTGAACATCATTGCTTACTTCTTCGGGGGACATATGGATGCCTTCCAACTGGGTATAAAACTAGGAATGGAATTGCTTGGTCATCGGGAGAGCAGGCGTTCAGCTTTAGTAGAAACTCCAAATCCATTTGCCAAGGTGGTTGTACCAATCTACTTCCCCACCAGTAGAGTGTGTGCCAGTATTTTCAACCCATGGGATAGTTCTGTCCTTTTTGTTATAACGATTCTGAAAGGTGGGTAGTAGGAGCTAGTGGGGCTTTAATTTGCATATATATACGTATATATATATATACACATATATATATATACACACACACATATATATACGTATATATATATATTTTTGTGTGTGTGTGTGTGGTACGCGGGCCTCTCACTGCTGTGACCTCTCCCGTTGCGGAGCACAGGCTCAGTGGCCATGGCTCACGGGCCCAGCCGCTCCGCGGCATGTGGGATCTTCCTGGACCGGGGCACGAACCCGCGTCCCCTGCATCGGCAGGCGGACTCTCAACCACTGCGCCACCGGGGAAGCCCCTATATATATATATTTTTTTTACTGTGTTTTTCCTTGGGGACGTTTTGCAGGTGAGGGCACTGAGTCTCAGGGAATCCAACTCGAGAACATTTCTGGAGCCTGTTTTTTGTTCCAGGCTCTGGCTTGAATCTGGAGGTACAAAGATGAGTAAAATATGGCTTTTGCAGCCATTCTGGGGGCAAGTGGCAGAGTCAAGAATGGCACTCAGGACCTACTCTGAACCCCACATTCTCTCTGTTCAGATGACAGTGAAGAGGGGCAGTGGGACTTCTTTGAGTGGGGGAGTCTCGAGTGTGTTTGCAGGCTCTGGAGTAGTGCCAGAGAGAGAGCAAAGGTTGGCCACCACCTTAGGCTTCTTCTGTACTGTTCCATGGTTCGAAACATGCAGCAAACCCCTTATGGGCCAAGAGACCTGCTCCAGCTCCAGCCATCACACCCCCAATCCAATGAGAAGGAGGGAGGAAGAGCAAGGAAAGGCTCACCTTTCCAACCACAAGACACGTCTGAGGAAGTCACGCATTTCTGCCCACACCTACTTTGGTGGGACCTTTGTCATGTGGCCACTGTAGCTGCAGAGGAGACAGGAATGCCCACATGGCCATGCACGCAGCTGAGGAGGACAGAGAACACATTAGGGGTCAACGACAGTGTGCCCCAAGACCCCGTGCCTCTCCTGCAGTCTGCAGTCACTGCTCATTTAGTGGTGATCTGATGAACGCAGTTTCCCCCGCAAGCGGAAGCCTTCCCAAGAGGGGGGAGTCCCGCGTTGCACCCTCGGACCCCCAAGCCCAGCATGGTGTCTGGCAGACAGTCGGGAAGATTTGTAAACAGGAGGTGAAACTCATCTTGGACTCCCTGCTTTGTCCTCCTCTTCCAGCCACTTCCCTACACACTGCATCTCTCCTGATCTGCAGGGAAGGCTCTGGGGGCTTCCCTTGGGGGCTGCCTGCCTGCGGGCTGCTCTGGGATTGGGCGCGGAGGACAGGCCCCCTCCCTCGGGCTGCGCAGGATTATGAAAGGAGCCCGACGTGCAGCCTCTGGCAGACAGGCTGCCTGGTTCCCGCACAGAGGCCAGAGCACGGGACACGGGCAGCCTAATTGTCCGCGCGTACGAGTGGTTCTTGGGCACAGTTTGGCCTGTGAATCACCTGGGAACTTGTTAAAAATACAGAACTTCTGAGTCAGTAGGTTTTGGGTGATATATTTGGTTGCAAGTGACAGAAAGTCACCTAGCTTAGGCAAAAGGGGGACTGATTGTGAGGCCCGGGGGCCCCTCCTGCAAGGCTGGTGGGTGGCTGCAGTCGACGAGGACCCTGAGCTGCGGGATGGGCTGCCCCGTGGCTCCTCCGCCCTCAGGGCGCCACTCACTCTCCCCGGGGTCCCAGCACCACTGTCCTGGGCAGCTGCGTCCCAGCCCCTGTGGCCAGCGTCCATGCTGGGGTTGGGGGACAGGGTGTGGGCTCTGCTGGCGGCTGGCACCTTCCTTAGGAGCAAGTGGGTCACGCACCCCCAGGCGATCTGCAGTGTGGCCCCAGCTGCTCCCCTCAGACAAGCCCCAGGGCTTCTTGGGGGCCTGGTCATCAGCACGAGCATCACCGCAGAGGGAGCAGCGCAGAGGGAGCAGCGCAGAGGGAGGGCATCTGCGGAAGCCTCTGGGACCAATACATTTGCTCGGATTCAGCAGCATGGGGGCAGCGGGGGGACGGGAGTGGGGTTCCCTGGGGAGCCAGGGCTCTGGTGGGGGCAAGGGGGCAGGACGCCAGCACCACCCCAGTCTGGTGCCTGAGGGGTGGTGCACGCACGCACCCGTAGGGATCACCTGGGATGCTTCCTAAAGTACGCATTCCAGCCCCCAGACCCCCCTCCAGGGCTGAGCCCCAGGAGGTGGAGTCAAGTTCCTGACCTTGACCTTGGACCCTCCCCTTCACACAGCCCAGGTCCTGGGCCTGAGTCTGTGGGGCCTTTTCTTTGGGGGTTGGGCTTGCCTTTCTCTGCCTGCTCCAAGGTGCCCGGGGCAGGTGCAGCATCGGGGCAGGCGGGGGTGGGAGCAGCAGAACTGTGGTCCCCCCACCCCTCCCCCGGCTGCCAGCTGGGGTCCCAGACCCTGTGCCTGGGCTGGGGCCTTCAGGCCTGGGGAGTGGGGTCGGGCCTGCATGGATGTGCAGACTGGGCTGCCCTGCTCACCTTCCGGGGAGCTGCCAGCTGCCCTCATGGGTGCTCCTCTGGGCGCCTGCCCCGGGCACGTCACTGTGGCCCAGGGTGCAGACTGGGCCACAGCCAATTCAGCACTGGGACGCTTTACAGATGCGTAAGCAGCGCACTGCAGGAAACCGCCCTCAGCAGGAAGCCCCTTCTCCTGTCACCTTAGCAAAGGTATATTGTAGCTAACTTCTAACCCAGGCACCCCCATGCTCTACTCATCTCCGCAAGCACACCTTTCAAATCGTGTAATCAAACGGTGAGCAGCGAGACCTGATTCTTCCGGTAGCAGATGGCGTTCTGACCGAGATGTGAAACTCCAAGGTTTGGTGTTAAGACGCGCACGTTTGCAGGTCCTCTGGAAACCTCGGTGGGGCTTGCGTGCTGGGCCGTGTGGCAGGCGGCTCCCCCCTCTCCCCACTGCCCCCCTCCCGCGGCCCCACCTTGCTTCTCAGGCTCCCTGCTGCTAGCCCCAGAGGGCGTCTGAGCTCCTGAAGCACAGCCGGGCGTCCAGCTGCGTCTTTGCCAAGAAGTTGTGAGCTATTATCATTGTCACTGTGCCACTGTTTTCCATCAGACGCCTCAGAGGCAACCACTTGGCTATTCACCCATTTTACAGGTGAGTAAACTGAGGTCCAGGTGCCTAATGACTTGCCCGTGGTGGCCCAGCTGGTCAGTGGCAGAGCTGGTGTTCGGATCAAGGTCTGTCTGTCCTGCTCCCTTCAAGTGGGACACTGGCTGTGCCCTTGCTCTCTGCCCCCTGACCTCTGACCTCAGCATCTTTACTTCTCTAGTCCCTTCCCCCACCTTCCGGCTGACAGCACTCCTGTCAGCTGGCTCATGCCAGCTCTTGAGAGCCCAGGGGTCTCAGGCTTCAGTGAGGTGAAGGGGTCGGATGTAGGGCACAAGGGCACAAGGGCTGAGGCGCCCTGGCTCCCTCCCCATGCGGCTGTGAGTCAGCCCATGCCTTGACCCCAATCCGTAGCCCTGAGGGGGTTCCCGGGGCCCTCGTTAGAGCCCCTTGGAGACAGGGCCCCGCCGTGCACTTTGAGGGGTGCCTCTGGGACGCTCTTCCCTACCATCTGCCAGGGTGTCTAGAATTCCACCCTCAGCATCTACAGCAAAATCGCTCTCACTTTTAGGAACGTGTAACAGGGCTAGGGAGGGACAGGTAACGCCATCATGAGGGATAATGCCCCTTCCAGGCCCCAGTCAAGGTTGTGAGGAAGCTCTGACAAAGGCGAGGGGGGCAGCTGGTGTGTGGGAACCAGGGAGCTGCCAGGTCGAGCCGAGGACCCTGATGGGGAGGAAGAGCAGGAACAGAGTGGGGAGGGGGAGGAGGGGAGGGGGGAGAGGAGGAGGAGAAAGGGGGAGGGGAGAAGGGGGAGGGGAGGAGGAGAAAGGGGAAGGAGTACAGGGAGAAGGGGAGGGGGAGGGGAGAAAGGGGGAGGGGAGAGGGGAAGGGGAGGAGGAGAAAGGGGGAGGAGTACAGGGAGAAGGGGGAGGGGAGGGGGGAGGGGGAGGGGAGAAGGAGGGAGGGGAGAAGGGGGAGGGGAGGAGGAGAAGGGGGGAGTACAGGGAGAAGGGGGAGGGGGAGAGGGGAGGGGGAGGGGAGAAAGGGGAGGGGGAGGAGGGAAGGCACAGCGGGCTGGGGCTGCCCCTGGGGGCCCTCGCGGACTTAGGCCCAGGGCTCCTGGCTGCCTCCCTGGCCTCCTCCACTCACCTGTCGCCCCGTCCCCTGTGTCTGCACCCCTCTTTGCTCTCCCTCCATTCCCCCCACACACCCCAGCCCTGCACCTCCGTCCTGCTTTTCTGCCTCTTCTCCATCTCCCTGTGTGTGTGTCTCTTCTCTGTCTCTCTGGATGGGTCTCTTCCTACATGTCTCCCTCCGTCTGTCTCTCTGTGTGTCTGTCTGTCTGTCTCTGTCTTCATCATTCTGCCTTAAGCTCATTCTGGCGTGTCTGGTCCCCACGTCTCCCTGGTGTCTTTGTCTCTTTGTATCGAGTCTTTCTCCTTGTCTCTCTGTCTCTCTCTGTCCATCTCCGTGTCCCTGTCTGTGTGTCTTGCCCGGGGGTCTGTCTGTCCATCCATCCATGGGTCTCAGGCAACTGAAAACACCCCCCGTGCCCCATTTGATGTGCGGTTGTGAGATTCCCTTTGAATGTTGCAGGAGCGAGTTGACGGTTGCCAAGGGAACGGGTCAGGAGAAATGGGGGGACGAGGGACCAGGAGCTAGGCGGCGGGTGTGGGTACGCGTTTCTGTTTTCATCTTCTTCGGTGCTTTCCTTTTCCGAAGCATAAAAAAATGGGTGACAATTTAAAATGATTTTTCAAGAATCAACACGACAGAAATAATGGCTCCTAACTGTGCTGGACTAAAAGGCAGGCAGGGAGGGTGCAGCTGCCCCCGTGCCTGGAGGGAGCTAATGGCCACATTAGGGCCTGGGGCCTCTTGCCGGCACTGGGCTGGCACTGCCCGCGGCAGCTCAGGCTGCTCAGCCCTCGGAGAGATCTCCGGCCCCCCTTAGCCTACAGCACCACAGCCGGGCACAGGGTGAGAGGCTCTGCGGCCACAGACCAGGCCGGGGAACGGGGGCAAGAGGTGGACAAGGCGGCCAAGCTCTGGCCATTCAAGGCCCGGCAGGCAGCCCCGCTCTCCCCAGGCAACACTGCCAAGCACCCCTCCACGCTCCCCTGCCCGGCACGGATCTGGTTGGCATGGGGACTATCAGAGACGGTGCCCACACAGCGCCCAGCACACCAGCCGCTGCTGTCCAGCAGCTGGGCTCACAGTCCTGTGAGTTTGGACTGGACTTGACCATCGACCTGCTTCTGGGGTTGTTGCTGTTATGCAAACATCTACTTTACACAGGCCAGACTCGGGCTCGTGAGGGACGCGGGTGAGAGGCTGGCAGTGACGGCGGCTACTTACCGGCTTCCACAGGCAGCACTACTAACCGGCAGAGACCCAGTGCCCACGCCCCACCCCAACCCCCTCGCGTTCCGCACTCCTCCAAGCTCTCCATGTGCCTTTGAGGAGGGTACTGCTATCAATCCCGTTTTACAGATGAGGACACTGAGGAATTCAGCGGCTACAATACAGGATGAAAGTGCAGGGAGTGGAGACCTCAGGAAGCCGGGGACACAGCGAGGGGGGCCCTCCCACGGCGCCGGGGTTGGTGCAGGGGAGCAGGGAGCCCAAGGAGGTGTTTACAAATGGCTTCTCCTGCCAACCGTCCCAGACCTCTCCTCCTCTCCGCCACCCGAGGCCTGTCCTTGGTGCCTCTTTTTCCCATCGTCATCCTGCCCAAGCTTGGCCGGAGTGGCCATGATGGTGAAGGGGGTGCCGGGGAGCGGGAAGGGGCGGGGACAGTGTCCCCGCCGTGTCTGGAGTCTTCGTCCGGCCAGGCGTGGTCTCTCCTTCCCCAGGTGGAAGCAGCTCTCCTTCAAGACCTGGCCCCCGACACCTCCAAGGGCCAGAGAGGCTGGCCGGGGGTCTCGGGCCTGTTTCCCACGGCGTGCAGGCTGGTTCAGCGTGGGGGCGGGGCACCGTCCCATTGGCCCAAAGGGAGATGTGGTCACAGCCCCCCAGAGCCACTGTCTGGGGAGCGGGGGAGTCAGGCCTGGAGACGAGAGTGGGTGAGGGACTGGGGACAGGGGCTAAACCCTTGGTGGAGCTGCAGCTGGGAGGGGAGAGGGTGGCGTGGGCCGCGTGTGGCCCGGCCCGGGGGGACTTGGGAGGGGGACAGGAGGAGCTGACCACTTCCTGACGCCCTTTGGCAACGGGGCCTGGGCCGCAGGGTCCTGGGTGGGAGCCTAGCTGCGCAGTCTGTGCGGTCCAGTGACAGCACCTGTTGAGTCTCTGTGCCCCACGACCACGCCCCTTCTGCCAGGAGCTGGCTCCAGCCGGTAAGAACCACGTTTCCTTGCTTCTGCATTTGCTGGTTTGACCTCTGGGCCTTGCTGACCCTGGAGGCACTGCCCCTCCGGAGACGAGCCAATCCAGAGACAGAAGAGGACCCCCCTGCCCGTGCACCTGCTCTAGGCAGACCAGCCGATCCTGGACCCACCCTCTACCTCATCACCTGGGCCGGTACCAGACCACGCCCCAGAGCCCAGCAAGTAATCACACCAGCCGGTCCCACGCCCACTCACCCGGCCTCGCTGTTTCTTTCTGAGGAACCGGAGCAAAGGCTCCCGCCCGCGTCTGCCGCCTCCTGGGCGCCCTGGTGCTTCCCTGCGTGGCCCTGTGCCGGGCCCTCCCCACCCCGTTTCTAGGGGTCGGCGACTAACTCAGTCTTTCCAGCTGCAGTTCTCTCCTCATCTGCTGGCCTGCATTTTAGACGTGCCCCTGCAGACCCACCGCCCTCCTTTTCCGCCTGCTCTGTGCCCCGGGGGCCTGCCCTGTGGACGGACGCTCCTCGGTATCTGCGGGCTGTGGACACCAGCGGGAGACCACAGGGTGGGAGGCGAGGTGAGGGCTTTCTTCCCCGTGCCCCCCTCCCCGGGCTGGGTGGGGGGTTCCCTGGTTTCCCCTGCGAAGCCACAGCTCTGGCTGGCGCCCCTCTGCCACACGGTCCTCCTTGGGTTCTGGAATTGGCTTTCTCCACCTGCCCCTCGGGGCTGGCTCGGGGAGGGCCTCTGCTGCTGGTCTGAGTGCGGCGCCACCGCCCCTCCGTGTGACCCTGCCCACATCTGGTCAGCGGTCCTTGCGAGCGCTCCTCAGCGGCCCCATGGGAGCGGCTGTCTCCTGGGGGACAGGGCCCGGGGATGGGCGGCCAGCATGTCTCCCCTCTCCTCCCTGGAGGCTTCTCACTGATGTTTCCTTTAAACTATCACAGGACAAACCGCAAGAATGCTAAATGACGCAGGTCAGACGGGAGAAAAGAGAGGCCCCTGCTCCCCTTCCCCAGCAGGTCAGACGGGAGAAAAGAGAGGCCCCTGCTCCCCTTCCCCAGCAGGTCAGACGGGAGAAAAGAGAGGCCCCTGCTCCCCTTCCCCAGCAGGTCAGACGGGAGAAAAGAGAGGCCCCTGCTCCCCTTCCCCAGCTACGTTTGTTCTCTTTAGAGATGCGTATCACCGGGACACAAATGCACTGTTTCTCCAAGTGTCTTCATCCTTCTCCCACCTCCACATTCTTGCCGTATCCGCGTACCACCTGTACAATTATGTATCTAATGACTTTCTTTTACTCAGCTTACTTTCTGAAAAAGTCAGGTGTGTATACCCTCCATAATTGGAGACGTAATGTACATACCGTAAGAGGCACCCCCTTCAGGGGTGCGGTTCCGTGAATTCTGAGGAATGGTGCAGCCCCGTGACGACCGCCATGTCCGAGATACAGATGAGAGCCCTCACCCCAAACAGCCCTGTGCTTCTCCGTCCGTCCTCCATCTCATCTGCGCCCCTAACTCTGGTGGCTGCTGATCTGATCCCTGTTCCCATGATTCTGCCGTTTCCAGAAGGTCATACGAACAGGGCCACCCGGCACGTGGCCTTCTGTCTTTGGTACCTTCCTCTTAGCATGATGCTACCGTTTTTTTAACAACCTTAAACCAGACCCACAGTTTATTCATTGCACCGTCCATTGTTTGTGTTTTCTATACTGCGTTTCACGTAGTGGTTCAACCAATCATCAGTCTCGGTCTTATTTTAGGTGTCTGTTAGAAAGTCGGGTTTGTTGAAGTTGAATTTCCACACAGTAGAATTCACCCTTTCTAGCGTGCGGCCCTAAGAGTTTTGACAGGCGCCTACATCCGTGTCACCAGCATCACAAGACGCGGAACGGCGCCACCACCCCACACCCCAACCCCCCTCCCGCCCCGCCCCGTGCTGCATCCTCGCTGATCACTTCCCCACCCCCACCCCTGCCTTTCCAGAATTTCCTGTGAAGGGATCATACGACGCAGCCTTTGAGTCCAGCATCTTTCACCAAGCGTGTACCTGAGACTCTCCACGCCGTGGCCTGTACTAGCATTTGCTGAGCCCTGCTCTAGTGCGTGGGTGTGCTCGAGCTCTCAGACCAGTCACCAGTCGACGGGCACTGGCCCGCTTCCAGCGTGGGCCTGTTCATAATAACGCCGCTACCAGTATTCGTACACAGGCCTTTGGCCACACGTGCTCATTCCTGTCACCTAAGAGTGGAGCTGCTGGGTGGCAACTCTATAAGAAACCGGCAGACGCTTTCCCAGTGAGGCCGCGGTGTTCTGCATTCCTGCCGGCAACACGCGCGTGTCCCAGCTGCTCCGGGTCCTTGTCCGCACTTGGTATTGAAAGCTTTGAGACTGCAGCCCAAGTGGCAGACCTGAAGTCCCTGCTCGTCGTCACTCTAATTTGCATTTCCCTAATGACTAATAATGATGTGTGTCGTCTCAGATGCTTCTTTGCCATCTGTGTCCTCTCTCTGATGGAGTATCTGTTGAAATCTTTTGCCCGTTTCAGGGGGGTTGTCTGTCTTATTATTACCGAGTGCAAGAGTTCATTTTACATTCTGGTTATCGGTCTTTTGTCAGATATATGTTTGGCAAACACTGTTTTTCCCAGTCCTGGGCTGCTTTCTAATTCTCTTAACAGTGTCTTTCGAAAAGCAAGAGTATTTAATTTTGATGAGGTCCTCAATGCATTTTTTTTTAATTGGAGTATAATTGCTTTACAAGGTTGCGTTAGTTTCTGCTGTACAATGAAGTGAATCAGCTACGTGTATACATATATCCCCTCCCTCCTGGACCTCCCTCCCCCCGCCCCCCATCCATCTAGGTCGTCACAGAGCACCGAGCTGAGCTCCCTGTGCCATACAGCAGGTTCCCACTAGCTATCTGTTTTACACATGGTACTGTATTCATGTCATACCTAATCTCCCAATGCGTCCCACCCTCCCCTTCCCCCACTGCGTCCACACGCCCGTTCTCTGTGTCTGCTCAATGCGTTTTTAAAACTTAAAAACGTGGTTTTACCCCTTTAAATGGGATACACCCATATTACGTGCCGTCACTTGATGTATTAGAAATGCTTTTGGCAGAAAGTAACAGCAAATTTCATGTTCAAGGGCTCCAGGGATTATCTTCATACACACGTGATTATCTCATAGAACCAGAAAACTGGAAAAGGCAGCCCTCTACGATCCCAGGCGCTTCCGCCTCCGTAGCGTGGTGACTTTCTGCCCCCAATCTCGCTGTCTCATATCACCACCACGCTGCCTGGCGCTGGGCATCATGCCCACAGTTCAGAGCGGGAGGACGAGCAAGGGGCAGACAGGGCAGGGCTGCGACTAGGACAAAGCCAAAGAGGGGCCCACGTTTCAGGAGGCATTTGCTCTCAGAGGCTGCACGCGCCTTTGTGTGGCCTGAGAGCCAGTGCCCCCTTAAACCTGGCACCGTGGGCACCCCTCTTGCCTTGCCCCAGACCTGAGCCTGGCACAGAGCTGGAAATTCTCCTGCCCCTCTTCTCTCATGTGCTATAATATCTGTCCAAGGAGCTCCCCTGGCAGATGTTGGCTTATGTCTCATGGCTGGAACTCAGACCTATCTCGTGGCCATTCCTGATGGCAAGGAAGCCTGTGAGGGGGGTGTCCCTGCACAGACAGGTGCAGAAAGCATTCTTCTATGTGGAAGTGAAGAACATTTTTATGTGTTTAGGATGCGAACAAGTTGTAGGCACCAAAAGAATATGACCTGAGATGCCGTTCTGAAACCAGGCAGCTTCGCTCACTTACCAGTCCTGTTTGGCTTCAAATGCATTTGAGTTTGTGAACTGTACTAAAAGCCATGGACATATGGAATCACCAAGGACACAGAATCGCCAAAACAACCTTGAAAAAGAACAAAGTTGGAGGACTGCACTTCTCCATTTCAAAGCTTACTACAAAGCTACAGTAATGACGACTGCGTGGTCCTGGGGGAGATTCACAGACCAAAGGACTAGAACTGAGAGCTCAGAAATGAATTCGGTCAACTGGTTTCCAACAGGTGCCAAGACTACCCAATGCAGAAAGCACGTCTCCTCAACTAGTGGTGCCAGGGCAACTGAATCTCCGCATGTGAACGAATGAATCTGGATCCCTTCCTCACACCATATACAAAACTGAACTCCAACTGGACAAGGACCTACACGTAAGAGCTACAACTATAAAACTCTTAGAAAAAAACATAGGCGAAAGAAAGAAACATAGGCTTCTTAGCTATGACACTGAAACCATAAGAAACCAAAGGAAAGTAGAAAAATTTGACTTCGTAAAAAGTAAAGACTTTTGTGCATCAAAGGACACTATCAAGAAAGTGAAAAGACAACCCACGAAATGGAGAAAACTATTTTCAAATCGTGTGTCTGATACGGGTCTAGTATCCAGAATATATAAAGAACTCTTACAACTCAACAATAAAAAGATGAATAACTCAATTAAAAAAATGGACAAAGGATTCGAATAGACATTTCTGCAAAGAAGATATAAATTGGCCAAGAAGCACCTGAAAAGACGCTCAACATCTTTAATTATTAAGGAAATGCAAGTCAAAACCACAAGGAGACATGACTTCTCACCCATCAGGAGAACTATAATAAGAAAAAAAGAGGGGGAAATAACAAATGTTGGTAAAGATGTGGAGAGATTAGAAGCCTGGAGCATTCCTGGTGGGAATGTAAAATGGCATGGCCACTACGGAAAACAGTTTGGTAGTTCCTCAAAAAGTTAAACACGGAATTAGCATTTGGCCCAGCCATTCCATGCCTAGGTATACACCTGAGAAAAGTGAAAACACATTCACACAAAACTTGTTTATACAGCAGTATCCATATTAGCCACTAAGTGGAAACAACCCAAGTGTCCATCAGCTGATGACGGATGAACTGCGTTCTATCCATCGCAGAAGGAATGAAGTACAAAATACGGGTGAACCTCGCAAAGTAAAAGGAGCAAGCCACGAACGTCACATGTTATATGACCCCACTGATACGAGACTCCTGGAATAGGCACGTCCACAGAGATGGAACTAGAGTAGAGGTGACCAGGTGATGGACGGAGAGGAAATTGGGACTAACTGCTAGCAGCTATGGGGCTTCTCGTGGGGTGATGAAAACATTCTGGGGTTAGATGGTGCTAATGGTTGCCCAACATGAATATACTGAGTGATACACTGAGAACCACTGAGGTGTCCGTTTGTAACTGGTGAATTTTATGTTGTGTGATTATACTGCAATTAAAAAATAATAAGGGGACTCCCCTGGTGGCACAGTGGATAGGACTCCACGCTCCCAATGCAGGGGGCCTGGGTTCGATCCCTGGTCAGGGAACTAGATCCCACATGCATGCTGCAACTAAGGGTTTGCATGTCACAACTAAGGAGCTGGCGAGCTGCAACTAAGGAGCCTGTGGGCCGCAACTAAGACCCGGTGCAACCAAATAAATAAATAAATATTTAAAAAAATTTATACGGGAGTCCTGCACCTGCAGCACCTGCAGCACCCGCTACAGAAAGCTGCCTCGGCTCAGGGCAGAATCGCCGGCCACCAGGACAAACACCACCTGTGGAGGCTCCAAGCCAGCTCGCGGCAGGTGCGGAACTCGGAGACACCTGGGCTGCCGGCGTCCGGGCCGCCGCCGCCCCAAGAGGCAGACAACCTGCCGTCTCCTCCTCTGTTTGCGCAGCCTGGCTTCATTAGCAGGGAGGTGATGAGCTAATTCCCTGCAAACAAATGTTTGGGATGTGGAGTTTCCTTTGACAATGAGCAGTGGCAGACGGTGAGAAGTCTGCTCGCACCTTCTGGGGGGTGGAGCGGGGAGCCACCCTGCATGCCTGCCAGCGCCGAGGCTCTGTCTGCCGCGGCCAGGGGCTTCCTGGCAACACAAGCTGGGACACAGGAAAGCAGGTGATGCTGGTCCCTCGCACTAGACTCCCCGTCACACAGTCGTGGAGCTGTGGAGCAAGCGGGGGTGGGGGCAGAGTGGTGCCTAAGGGCCAGATGGCGCCGGGGCCACACACAGCAACGCCAGTCGTGCATTTCCACAGGCAGCGAGGGCATCGCCAGCGGTTCCGATGGCTGCACGTCGTCCCACACCAGGGACATGCTCACCTGACCAGGGTGGGTTATCCAGTCCCCTCTCGACACTGGACGTTGGAGTTGCGCGTGTGCACATTTTACTACTCCAAACAAGGCTGCAATGGACATTCTTGCATCTGTGAGTAAGTGTGCATGTAGATGCATTGCCAGGCAATGAGAAAGTGACTATCACAGTTCCTTCAGTTGTTACCAAGGGTCCTTCCAGCAGAGTCTCAGGCACACTCCCACCATCACCGACTCCTTACCAGCAGTGGGCTGTCAGTCTTTTCCATTTTTCCAAGAGGAAGCCAATATAATGTCATATTCTTGATTTAATTTGCATTTCTCTCCTTTACGGTGAAATCGGGCTTCTTTTCACTGTCGTCTTTAGGGGGAGGGGAAACATCTGGGTTTCTTGACTGTGATAGTTTGCCTGCTCATCCACTTTGCCCATTTTTCGACTGTGCCGTAATTTTTCCTCAATGATTTGTGAGAGCATTTTACATATGGGAGAAATTGAACCTTTGCTTCCGGATGGCAAGTAATTGTTCTTTTATTTGCCTTTTTTTTTTTTTTGCCTTTTGCCAGGTGCCTTTTGTCTTCTTAGAAGGTATTTTACTGAACAGAAGTCTTGTCCTCTCACCCACTTGAATCTGTCAGCCTGTCCATCCTAGCTTCGGAAAGGATTCCCACATCAACCCCGCAAATCACCCACATCTTCTTCTATTACGTTTTTAGATTCATTTTTGACATTTGCATTTTGATGATTTTGGATTTTTTTCTTTTAGTACAAGAAACGAAGTAGAGATTCAGTTTTATTTTTTCCAAATGGTTACACATGTATCCCTGTACCATTTATTAAACAATCCATCATTTCCTCAATTTTCATGCCGTTTTTATTAGCTACTAAATACTCAGATATTCACGGGTCTATTTCTGGATTCTCTTTTCTCTTCCATTGATGTATCTGTTCATATTTTGAATACTTTTGTCAAGTTCAATTGAGTTTTTTGTCAAAAAATTCAATTAGAATTTTGATGTACAGAGGATTGGCATCTTTACAACTTTTAGTCTTCTTATTTAATAAAAAGGTGTGACTCCCCAATTATCGTATCTTATTTTATGTCTTTCAGTCGAGCTTCACAGCTTTCTGCATGGAATCCCTTCACCTTTGTTCATTTTTTTAGGCATTTCATATTTTCAGTTGCTGTTCAGGATGAGTTCTTTCCCTTCATTATAGTTTTAGCCGTTTTATATAAAAGAAAGTTATTGATTTTGATATGCTAATTTTATAACTAACCACCTTAGTGAATTCACTTCCTGTTTCCAATATTTTTGTGTCTTCAGTCGATGATACCACCATTTTCAATGATACACTTTTCTCCTCCTTTCCAATCCACATGCACTTTATTCTGCTCACTTACTTGCAGTGACGCTTCAGAAGAAGGGGGCTAAGTGGCTCCTTGCTCCAGGACCCTGGTAGCTGGCCCAGCCGGGGGGGATGGTGCGAGGCCAGCCAGGCGACTCCTCAGCGGAGGGGCGGTGGGCTTCCTGGGGTCTGTTCCTGGCACTTTTCTCCCCTCTCCTTCCAGCAGTGGTTCAGGTCATTGCCTGAGGTACTTGGATCTGGGTCTGAGCTGTCTGACACGGAAGCTCATAGCCACTGCCTAAATCGAGATCTAAGTCAATGATAGTGGAATAGCGTTAAAATCCAGTTCCTCGCTTGCACTGGCCACTTTACAGGGGCTCGCAGCCACGTGTGGGTCACGGCCGCTGCGCTGGACAGCGCGGACATGGGCGTTTCCATTGTGGCAGAACGTTCCGGCAGGCACAGCTGAAGACCCTGTCTACACCCCAACTACACAGTGCTCCCTCCAGGATTTCCGCATTATGCATCTGGACTGGGAGAGAAGGTCTCTCGGAGTTCTTAGAAGTACCTGCATGACCCCCCAGCAGGGCCCTCGCCTTCAGCCATCAGGCTGGAAAGTGCGAGTGAGCTGTGGTCTGTTCGTGTTTTCTGGGACCCCTCCCTCCCCATCTCCACACTCTCTCCTCCCCCAGGAGGAAGGTGGGTTGCCCACAGCGGCACTTCCTGTCCTGAGTGTCCCCGTAGGGCCCTGACACTGTCCCCAGCTGGTGGTACCTACCCTCCCTCCTCGGTAGCACAGCGCTTCCCCGGGTAGCTACCCTGGACCCCCCTCCTCTTACCCTGACTTTGACCTACTTCTGGCGGGAGCGCAGCCCCCATCGCCACGGCAGCCGTGACTGCCACTGCCTGTCACCCGGGAGCCCAGGTAGACTCCTTCGGATCCCCCAGACCTCTCCTCATCTCACTAGTGCTCATCTGTTAGAATTCGTAGGTCTTCTCCATCCTTTTTATGATTTCAAGAAGAAAATCCCTCAGTTCTTCTGCCCGGGCTCCCTGGATCGATACCAAAACCACATTTGATTTGAATGTAGCCACCGGCTCTAAGCTTGCTGAGGCGGACGCCCCTTCTCTGCGGCTTCCTTGAGAGGCGCAGTCGAGGTCTGCACCTTAGTGTGTCCTCAGGGAGGGGGACGCGGCCTCGTCCCTGGGCCACACGCTCAGCACCGGCAGGCGTGGGCCTGACGTGAGGCAGAGGAGGAAAGACGACCCGGGCCGGGGGGCGGCGCGGGTTCCGGAAGGGCTGGGAGGTAACAGAGAAGGCGGGACTGGCTAGAGACCGGACACGGGGATGTGAGCCGGGCGCCCCCAACGGAAACAGTGTGGGCGCGTGCCGCAAAACACTAAAGAAAGAACGGCCGTACGCCACAGCGGTGCCACTCCTGGGTGCGGCGTTCCTCGGAAGGAAACAAGATCACCAGCTCAAGGGACACCCGCACCCTGTGTTCACTGCAGCGCTGTTCACAACAGCCAAGACACGGAGACCCCTCAGTGCCCACTGACGGGTGGACGGAGGAAGACGTGGCACATTTACACGGTGGGACAGTGCTCCGCCGTAAGAAAGAGAAGGAGACCCTGCCACCTGTGACAGCATGGGTGGACCTGGAGGGCATCGTGCTGAGGGAAGGCAGTCACACAGAGAAAGACACATGCCGTGTGACGTCACCTATACACGGACCCTAAAAGGCTGAACTCTTAGGTACAGAGTACGACTGCTGGTTGCCAGAGGTGGGGGGCAGGGGTGGGGGACACGGGGGAGGGGTTAATTGAAAAAGAGGCCTACAGAAGTATGCCGGGCATGCCGACGTGCAGAAGCGGGAGTGAGGGTGTGCGTGCGGACTGCAACCTAAAATCAGCCGCTCAGGGCGGTCCTCCCCAGGGGGGCGAGGGGGCCGTGCGGGGCTCTGCTGACACAAGCATGGGAGACGGAGGCCCCGGGGGGCGGGGGGGGGGCAGGCCCGGTGTCTTCAAGGACAGCGAGGGGGCTGTGAGCCAGGCTGGAGAGACAGCAGGTGGGGAGGCCTGAGCGAAGGAGGCCGCACTTGGGCCGCGGGGAGCGAGGTGGGGGCGGGAAGTGGGGCGGGGGCTCCGGGGGGGCGGTGCCCTCGCTCCCCGCCTCTGACGCGGCCGCCGCGTCTGGCCCCGCCCCTGCCCGGCCCTCTTGCTCTGCTCTGAGCACAGCCCAACTCCTGACCCCGCGCCTGCCCCCAACTCCCACTACTTGACTTTTTTCCTTTTAGTCCATGTTCTCTCTTTGGTCTCGCAAGACAGTATGACCATCCGTTTATTTTTAAACTTTCTGTGTCATTTTGTTTTAGACGTTTTTGCTTAAAAATAGTATTATCAAGACTTCCCTGGCGGTCCAGTGGTTAAGAATCCACCTTCCAATGCAGGGGACGCGGGTTCGATCCCTGGTCGGGGAACTAAGATCCCACGTGCCGCGGAGCAACTAAGCCCACGCGCTCTGGAGCCTGCGCGCCACAATGAAAGATCCCACGTGCCCCAGCGAAGATCCCGTGTGCCACAACGAAGACCCGATACAGCCAAAATAAAAGTAAATAAATAAATATTTTTAAAATAGTCTATATAAAACAGCATCATCCTTGGATTTTATTTTTGACCCTTGGCTCTCAATGAGAGGTTTAACCTGTTTATGCTGAATAGTCATAACCCTTGCCCCTACTTCTGGTGTTGTCGTCTGTGTTTTAGCTTTGTCCATTTGCTTCCTGTCTTCTTGCCATTTTCACTTCACTTTCTTTGATTTTCCCTCTGGTGATGGGGAAGGTATACGCCTTATCTTTAATTGTGCTGGTTTACCTTTATTTTCAAATGGACGTGTGTGGTAAAGTGAACACCAAGCATAAATGTATAACGATTGATTCCCCATCTGTGTGCAAAGCAATTAGACTGTTTTGCCTTCTTCCTCCCCAGGGTTTTTATAGGTAGAATCTAGGATTTTAGATTCAATTCTCATTTTGAATTTGTTCATTTGTTTTACCATTATGCATATTCTTTTTCAAGAATAATTGTTCACACTTAGGATTTCTTTCTTTCCGAACTTAACTTCCCCATTCCTGACTCTTGATTAGGTAGACTTTTTTCCCAGTGAGTCTTCAGAAAGACTGTCACTTATGAACTCACACCTGTCTGGGATAATCTTTCTGCTGCTCTCACGCTTATGAACCATGATTCACTGGACACCGACATATTTTTTAAAATTTACCTTTAATTGTTTAAATCGAAATTAGAAGTGACGTAAAGATCATCCTCTGCCAGGCTTGCTGCAGAAACAGCAGCCCACCCTGTGTCTCGCCACCCACTTTCCGGAGGAAAACACTCCGTTTTCACGAAGAACGAACGAGATATCGGGAGGAATGTTCCGGCTTAAAGCAGACAGAGACAATCACGTGCAACCCTGATTAGACCTTGGGTCAAAGCACAACAGATGAAGGAACTTCGGGGGACAACCAGGAGATCTGAATGTGCGCCATATGCTAGACAATAGTAGTGTTTCAGTGTTGAATTTCTTGAGCGTGGTTCTGGTTCTGGGGTTTCTAGTTTAGCCTCCGATCCTGAAGTCGGAACAGCTTTTATTTACGTTGTATATATTGAGGCTGAACTGTGTCCCCTCCCCAAGTTCGTATGCTGAAGCCCAGCACTTCAGAACGTCACTGTTTGGAGACTGGGCTTTAAAGAGGTCATGAACTTAAACTAAGTTAATCAGTGTGGACCCTAATCCAGTCTGGTTGGTGTCCTTATAAGAGGAGATCGGGACACAGACACGCACACAGGGTGGCCCGTGTGAGGACACAGGGAGAAGAGCATCTACACGCCAAGGAGAGAGGGCTCGGGAGGAACCAGCCCTGCTGACACCTGCATCTCCGACATCCAGCCTCCAGGACAGAGACATAAACGTCTGTTGTTTACGCCGCCACGTCCGTGCTGCTTGTCACGCCGGCCTGAGCTGACTGCGACGCTCTTACCTTTCTATCTTTTTAGCATTTTCTATTTCTCCAGCTTTACTGAGATAACTGACATATGACTTGTGTAGGTTTAAGGTGTACAGAGCTGATCTGACGCATTTACACATTGTGAAATGATCACCGCCAGACACCAGCTAACACCTCCATCCTGACACCGCCATCCCTCACATAATTACACTTCTTTTTGTGTGGTAAGAACATTTAAGGTGTACTCTCTTAGCAACTTTCAAGGGCATAATAGGGTGTTATTAGCTGTGATCACCATGCTGTACAGCCGCTCCCCAGCGCTCATTCCTCTTCTAGCTGGAAGTCTGTGCCCTTTGACCAACACCTCCCCAACCCCCCGACCCCGGTCCCGGGGAACCACCGTTCGACACCTGTACACCCTCGAGTAGTCACCCGACTAGTGACACCCAGCTGCACACGGTCGGCCCCCCACCCCGTTCTGCCCAACCTGCTGCTGCTGTTTTCCCGAGGTCAGCTTTTTCAGATTCTGCACGTTAAGTGAGCTCATACAGTGTTTGTCTGTCTCTGTTACCTCACCTGGCATAATGCCCTTGAGGTCCACACAAGGTGTCACAAATGGCAGCACTTCCCATGGCCGAATACTATTTCATTTAATATATTTTAAAGAATTGACACTTGTGTCCCTGGGACGTTGAGGGGTGCAATTCAAAGGGCTGGTCATGAAGACGCCAGCTCTGCCCAGCCTCAGGAGATTAGACACGTCACATTCCAGCACGTGTCCAGGCCCAGGGAGTATGGGAAAAGGCTCCTCCCCCGGATGGGGGGCACTCACAGTGCACCCTCGGGGGGCGTCTCCTCCCCGCCATTTGGATGGGCGCTCTGATCAGACGACGTCTGGTGTCCGGCGTTGAAAGGCGGCTCTGTCCCCAAGGGGCCCGTGTGTGGGTTTCACCCGCGTGACCCACGTCCGGTCCAGGAGGATCACTCACCCGGTCTCGCTCCCTCCCCGTGTCTGAGCGGCCGTAGGCCCGGGAGAGTGGAGGTCGCTCCAGGGCCCCGGCGAGGCGCCCCCGAAAGAGGGTCTCCCTGGGGTGCGAACTCAGGCCCTCGGGTCCCGGACGCCCTGCTCTCGACGTTCTGCCCCAGGCCTGCAGCCACAGCCACCTGCCTTCACGGTCCTCAGACACGCGCCCCACTCCGGCGCACCCACAGCTTCTCCCTGGGGCCCCGCTCACTAAGCTAGAGAGGGTGCACACTGTCCCCGTCACTCCGTCACCCCCCACACGCCAGCCGCCCTCCCCACACTGTCTTCAGAAACCGTCTTTCTCCACTCTCGCCCCTGCAAACTTTTTCTTTTACTCTTTATTGATTGATTGATTTTGCCCCTGCAAACTTGACTCTGACTCTAGTTTTGAGCCACCTTCTTTGTGAATCACCTTCAGGGAGCAGCGTCTATCGGGTCTGGACACGTGTATTAAAAGTCCTAGTTTCCCATCCAGATGCACTGAAATTTGTTTTAAATGGGAACATTACATCATAGACTGCTTGAGCTAGATAGAGTTTAGTTAAATATACCTAAAAATAAATACACTAGAGTTTCACAATAGGAGGTCAAACTATTCGAATTTAAAATGCTCGTCCAAAAGGGAAAGGCCAGTCTCTTCAGTAAATGGTGCTTGGAAAACTGGACAGTCACATGCAAGAGAATGAAACTCAACCCCTATGCTACACCACACCCAGAAACTAACTCAAAATGGATTAAAGGCTTGAACGTAAGACCTGAAACCATACGACTCCTAGAAGAGAACATAGGCAGGAAGCCCCTTGACATGGGTCTTGGTGACGATCTTTTGAATGTGACACTAACAGCAGGGAAGGCAACAAAAGCAGAAACAAACAAATGGGACTACATCAAACCAAAAAGCTTCTGTACAGCAAAGGAAACCATCAACAAAACGAAAAGACCACCTACCTAACGGGAGAAAATAATCGCAAATCAGATATCTACTAAGGGGCTAACACCCAAACAATATAAAGAACGCATACAACTCAATAGCAAAAAACCAAACAACCTGATTAAAAAATGCACAGAGGATCTGAATAGATGCTTTTCCCAAAGGAAACATCCAGGTGGCCAACAGGTGCGTGAAAAGATGCTCAGCGTCACTACTCATCAGGGAAATGCAAATGAAAACCCTAAGGAGGTATCACCTGAAACCTGTCAGAATGGCTGTTACAAAAAAGACAACAAATAACAAGTGTTGGTGAGGAGGCAGAGAAAAGGCAACCCTTGTGCACTGTTGACGGGAATGTAAATTGAAGCAGCCACGGTGGAAAACAGTACGGAAGTTCCTCAAATAATTAAAACTAGAACTACTATATGACCCAGCAATTCCACTTCTGGGTATTTATCCAAAGAAAATGAAAACACTAACTCAAAAATATATCTGCACCCCCATCTTCATTGCGGCATTATTTCCAACACCCAAGACCCGGAAACGACCTGAGTGCCCACTGCCTAATGAAAGGATAAAGAAATTGTGGTACATCTATACAGGAGAACATTATTCAGACATAAAAAGGAAGGAAATCTTGTCATGTGAGACACCACGCATGGACCTGGAGGGCATTACGTCAAGTGTGACAAGCCAGACAGAGAAAGACACTCACCACATGAGCTCACTTACGTGTGGGGCACAAAAAGAGACAGAGCCAAAACCACCTCCCCGAGCTTATAGATACACAGAACAGGTTGGTGGCTGCCAAAGACAGGGGGTGGGGGTAGGAGAAATGGGTGAAGGAAGTCAAAAGGTAAAAAGAAAAAATAAACTAAAGATAGAATTTTAAACAGTAAAATGCTTGGCCATCTACCACCGAAAGCGCTGCCAGTGTCACCAATGGTGACATCGTTTGGGAACAATGGGGTTTGCAGATCACTGACGTAAGGCTTTGTGCAAACGTGCACCTGCTGGCACCTGGTCGGCCGGGAGCAGAGGGCTAAACTGCTCAATGCAATTGAGCAAGAAGGATGTTGAGACTTCTCTAGCAGGCTGTGAAGGCGGGTGGGGGACAACCAGAACGGAAAGGACCGGAGATAGGGAGCAAGGGTGGGAGAGGGGGAGGGCTGAGCAGGGCCGGGGCATCTCATCACCCTTCCCCCTTCACCGTTGTCACCCTTCTCTCCTAGTTCCTCTGGGGGAGGAAGGCATGTATCAGTTAGCTATTGCTGTGTAACAAGTCACGCCATAACCCAGTGGCTTGAAACAACACACATTTCTCATGAGCCCCTGGATTGGCTGGTCAGCTCTGCTGATCTCGGGTGGGCTTAACTCTTTCATCTGGGGCCATGGGGCTCCAAGGGCAGCCCTGCTGATCTAGGCAGGGATCTCACATGTTGAGGGTTGGCTGGGTGCAGGCTGCCTAGGATGCCTGGAACCTCTCTCCTGGGTCCTCCAGCAGGTTACCCGAACTTGTTCACATAGCAGTTCAGGCTCCAAAAGATGGAGTGGAGGCTGAGTCCCCACCTCAGAACTGCACCCTGTTCTGTGGGCACAGCAAGTCACCAGCCAGCCCAGGTCTCTGGGGAAATGAACCCCACGTCTTGATGGGAAGAGCTGCAAAGCCACAGTGCAAAGGGCGTGGACACAGGGAGGATGAAGAGTTGGGGCCAGGTTCACAGCCAGCCACCACATCTTGTAACTGGTGGATGGGAACTCTGGGGGGAACCTATAGCTGCCACTGGCTGGGGCCAGAGGTCACTGCTTTGCCCTGTGGGGCCCTCCGTCCACGCAGCCCTTGGGGAGGGAAGCACTGCTCAACTCAGTGGAGGGCGGGCCTGGCGCAGCCGTGAAGGGTGCAGAGGTGAGGAGCCTCTTGCGCAGAACGGCCAGCGTGGGGGGCCGGCAGCCCGGGCCTTCTGGCGCATGGCTGGGGGAGAGCCATGCCAACACAGGCTGCCAGTGGAGAAGAGAGCCAGAAGAAGGTGGGAATTCATCCCCGGCCTCGAGACGTCCTGGGCCAGGAACGAGGGACTGGGGCCCAGATGGTGTTTTTCATCTTGTGTTCCAGCTGGCGGCGCAGGGCCTGGGAGGGGAGGGAGCACATGGGAACCAAGTTCTGGCTCAGCAGATGCTGTGGAAGAACCCGGCTTCGGCTGCCTGGACCGAGGCTCCAGTGGGTTCAGGGCTGGGACCTGACGTTAACCGTCTTAATGTCGTGTGTTCGTCCAGGACTTAACTGCTTAGAAATCGCGCTCGTGGACGTGTGGGTCCATTCCTCACTCTCCAGGAACCGGGGTTGGGCGGGTGGATATTCACCCCGTTTCACGGGTGGAGTCAGGGAGGAGAGGGGCCCTGCCTGGATCCTTGTCCGGTGAGCACCCGGGCCGGGTCTGGATCCCAGATCAGGGCTCACCCCCCTTCCGCACGCTGCTGTGAGAATGGTCTGGAGCAGTGTTTTTCCACTTCTTTGTGACCCACAGAAGTAAAGCATTGACATCGAGACTCAGGATGTACATGTGCATTACGGGGGTGTGTGTGTGTGTGTGAAAGGTGGGAGGCATATGTGCCTGGATTCCCAGAAAGAAACCACAGGAAAGACAGCCCACCCCGTGCCTGGGATGTGGACGTGGAGAGCTGTCCACTGAATCCCCGGACCCCCCCTGTGCCCACCTACTGCCCCGACCCGGGGCAGAGGCGGGGACGGAGCCGCTGAGCCCAGCAGGGACCCTGCCAGCCTCCCGGTTCCCCCACCGCCTCCCCACTCTCGCCTCTGGTCCCAGTCGGGTTGCACCGGCTGAGGCGCCTGCCCACCCCCCGCCCCGCCGGTGGGGACAGGACCCAGGCTGCCGGGCCACAGTGTCGCACTCCCCTGGGCTTAGCTGGACCCCCGTGGCTGGGCGAGTCCCCCCAGATCCGACCTCCGGGTGTAGGTGTCTTGTCTGTGCCCACGGCATCTGACCCGGGGCTGACCGTGTGCCCACAGACACCCAACATGCTGTGGCCACTGACGTACTGGCCCCGAGAGGGGGAGGAAGCGTGGGCGTTTCCAGAGCTGCCTGGGGATGCTGATGACGCCACTGCCCACCCCCACCCGCTCAGGGGCTCGCACTCAACCCCTGTGGCTGTCCTCCCGCCTGGTGGCCTCCTGCCACGTGGCTGCAGAGCAAGTGCTGGGCTGGGGAGCCTGGCGGGCGGCTCCCTCCACCACTGCACCCTCCCAGCACGCAGACAGACCCTCTTTGTCAGAGAAGGAAACAGGCCACATGACCTGCCCGTCCTCAGCGCATCAGCTGAGCTCAGCTCCCTCTGACGCCGCTGGGGTCCCCCAAAGTGTGGTGGCGCTCGAGACATGGCGTGGAAGGGAGCCCCGAGCCCAGCACCCAGCACCGTCGAGTTCCGCAGTGAGAAGTTACTTCCCTACAAACTACCTTTCTAGTCTTCTAATGGCTTCAAGGAGAAAGACTTGATTTGGTGCTACAATGTTTTAACACCTTTGTAACACCTGCTAATCTCCCTTCTTTAACCGAGAGGGCGTCGGCCTGGGGCCCAGCGTCTTGCCAGGCAGCGGTATCGAATTAGGATTTAATAACATTATCCTGACGTCACTGTGCTTTCTTGTACTCATATTATGAAAGATGAGACTTTTTTGCATTTATGAAGTGGTATAAAGTTTCCTGTTAGATTACACTAAATATAAATGAAGGAAATAGAAAAATAAAAGAGATTTAGGTATGAATTGAAAGTAACTAATATCTAAGAAATTTGAGAAAGTCTGAAATCAGAGCGAAGGGAAATGCTGAAGGGGGATTTGGCAGGGGGGCCAAAATTGGGAGGACGTGCGTGCTGCAGGCCCGCATCCAGCTTCTCGCGGGAGCAGGACAGCAGGGGGGTGTCCCGGACCACGCCCAGGGTGCCAGCCAGCCCCCGCACCTGCCCCCTTCCCTGAACGGCACCCCTGGAGTGGACACGCCCGGCCGGAGGGCGGGGATCCGGCGGTTGATGGCTTTCCGGGACCTCTGAGCCGCACCTGTGGTTGGGGGTCACCTGCCGTGGCCGGGCGATGGGTGGGCCGAAGCCCAGCTCTGGGGAATTGTCCATTGTCTCTGAGTCCTGGAGGCAGGCTGTGGTCCTGGCACACCGCCCAGCCTGCCTCGTCCACTCCTCAGTTAGAATCCTAATAAACGTGGTCCTAAATATGGACCCCGTCCAGACTCCTCCACTGCACCCTCACCCTCCCTCATGTCTGGCTCAATCAGGACTCTTTTGGGTACTTAGGGCAAAGTACTGGGATGGCCGATCTAACCAGGATGGAGTGAGCCCGGTCACTCACCAAAATAACCATCCCTTCCATCTCTGCTGTGTTCCTGTCTGGGTGTCCACTCTCCTCCCGGAAGTCCTGGACGGGGGTGGGTCTTAATAATTCTAAGCCAATCACAGTCACTCCATTCCCCTAGCCAATGATTGGCTTAGGAAGACGCGGGCGGCCCGATTCTGGCCACTGGGACGTGAGGTTGCCTCTGAGATGCCTGGCACTTGGCAGCCATCCTACGCTCAGGAGGAACATCAGCCTGAAGGGACTGTGCTGAGAACGACAAGGTCCTCGGACTTCGCACTGCGCGGGATGATCAAGTCTTTAATCCAAGACACATTGGTTGGGTTTTCTGCTCCTTGCAGCCAAAAAGCAGCCCAGGGGATACACACAGGGTGGGTGCTGGGCAGGGGTCGGGGGAGCCGCGGCCTCAGGAACCAGACGCCGACGCCCGCTCCCTCTGTCTGCTCTTCTATAGCCTGAGGGCGTGAGGGTGGGTGTAGGAAGCTTGTTTGGTCAGGGGAGGCCTGGGAACCATTCTCTCTCCTGGGATCCCAGTAAACGTTGAGATCAGGGCCAGCCCCTGCCCAGGCCGTGGCCCCAGGAGTCAGCGGGCTCCGGCACAGCTGGGAAGCTTGGGCACCCCCATCGGGTACCCCTACCATACTCCTCACCCCATGACTTCTCTGCCATGTGGGCAAGAGCACGACACCCCCAGAACTGAACGTTTCTTTTATGGTGCCTATTTTTTTTTGCGGTACGCGGGCCTCTCACTGTTGTGACCTCTCCCGTTGCGGAGCACAGGCTCCGGACGCGCAGGCTCAGCAGCCATGGCTCACGGGCCCAGCTGTTCTGCGGCATGTGGGATCCTCCCGGACCGGGGCACGAACCCGTGTCCCCTGCATCGGCAGGCGGACTCTCAACCACTGCGCCACCAGGGAAGCCCTATGGTGCCTATTTTTAATAGTGGTTTTATGGCACAAGGTTTTTCTATTTCCTTGTAGGTTACTACTCATCAACTTTTTTCTTTTTATTTTATTCTATTTATTCATTTTTAACTGTGTTGGGTCTTCATTGCTGCGCGCAGGCTTTCTCTAGCTGCGGCGATCAGGGGCTATTCCTCCTTGCAGTGTGCAGGCTTCTCATCGCAGTGGCTTCTCTTGTTGTAGAGCACGGGCTCTAGGTGCGCGGGCCTCAGTAGTTGTGTCCCATGGGATCAGTAGTTGTGGCTTGTGGGCTCCAGAGCGCAGGCTCAGTAGTTGTGGTGCACGGGCTTAGTTGCTCCGCGGCATGTGGGATCTTCCCAGACCAGGGCTCAATCCCGTGTCCCCTGCCTTGGCAGGTGGGTTCCTAACCACTGAACCACCAAGGAAGCCCACTACTCGTCAATGTTTGAGTGTTAAAAAAAAAATTGTTTTCTCCCCCTTTGTTTTTACTATTTTTTATCTGTTTCACTAGGTATTGGGGTAGAAGATTCTGAGATCCTGCTTCACGTTTGCATTTTTACCCCAATTTCAGCTCTGCGGCCCCCTCCTGAGCAAGCCACCCTGTCACACCCCCTAGGAATGCTGCCTGGCTCAGCAAAGCAGGGGAACCGTCTACCACCCCTCTGTGGCCTGCAGGGGATGAAGGCAATGCGTCATTACACAATGGACCACCTGCCACGTTCCCTGTGCCACGGACCGCTAGCTCTGATTAATGGAACACTTTTCTACGTGTCCTTACTTACTGTGAAGAAAACAGGACTCCGTGAGCGCAGCTCAGCACGAGCTCTTACTGTAAAAACTGCGGAGCCTAGTTATGAAAAAATGGGTCAGAGCCGTGCATCAGACCAGATGAAGGTTTTCAGCCAGGCCGACTGGGGTCCGAGCTCTGGGCCTCTGTTTTACTCCATGTTTCACCAGCCATGGCTGAAACTGTACAATAGCTCCTTCTTTAACTAAGGGACGGAACATGGGCAAGTCACACCATCTCTCCGAGGCTCAGAGCCCTTCTCTCTCAAACGGGGATGGTAATAATAGCAGTGGGCCCGCTGTCATTAGGAGGCTTATAAAAGATGGTGCAGGGAAGCGCCTGACACCAGGTGTGGCTTTTTTCTGTCAAAATCGGGAATGGTTGTCACTATTTAGAGCAAGACTTAAAGAAATGCAACCCTCAGGTACAGTTATGTGCAAAACCATGAATTTACGCTGCTTGTCAACAATCATCGCTTGCTTCCCGTCCCAGTTTTCTCAGCCTTGAGCTAAAGGGACCTAATGAGAAGCCCGCAGCCCCCAGATCGGGGTCAGAACCTGAGCTCCAAGCCAGCAGCTGCGAACCCCCTTCACCGCCAGCTCTAGGTGTTCAAGCCCAGCACCCCCTCCCCTCCCCCGGGCTCCCTCTCCACCCGCCCTACCCGGGCAGCACTACCCTCATCCCCCCGCTGTCCACCCCGGACGACGCATGTGGACGTCCCTTTCCCCTCCGGCCTCTGCAGCAATGCCCATGCCCAGTCCGGGAGTCTCCACCCTCTCTAGAACCGGGGCTTTGCTCCCCGCTGGGCTGGAGAGGAGGGTCCATGCTTGTTCTCTCCAGCTCAGGGCCGGACACGCTGTAGGCGCTTAATCGATGCCTACTGGTAAGTACACTGCAGGCCGGCAAGACGCCTAATCTGAAAGGTTCCCCTCACTCTCCACCCTGTCACCTGTGCTCATCACGCCATGTTTACCACCTGTGTGTCGACTGCCCGTTTGGGACCCAGGAAGCGTTTGCTCTCTGCTCCGTACCCCCAGCTGTAAGATTCATGGCACACAGTAGGTCTTCAGGAAATAAGGTCCCCACAGTCCACCACGATGGAACTCTGGTTACTCCTCGTAAGCTGGATTCCTCCAGGGAGCCCCAAGCACTCCCCGTGTGCGTGCACACACTTCACTAAGTGGGATGAAGTGGGGCCCAAGAAAGGGGGAGGGGACAGGGCAGCAGAGACAGCAGAGACAGAACGCACCAGAACCGCCCCAGTTAACTGAGCCTAGTGACAAGCTACCAGCAGCCGGCTCGATACCTTTCTACCTGTCTGATGGCTAATCAAAGTCTGCCTTCCCTAATCCTGCCCATGTCCCTCACATTGATCCCAAACAGCGAGCACACGCCCGGGGGCAAAGAGAATGCAATTAACAGCCCGGTGGCTTCATTTCAAAGCTGTCACCCTCCAGTTTGCCCTAACGCTGCAGATTTTCTATCCTCTGCGCTATTTCTCTCCTCACCTTTCCTTTCTGCAATTCAGGTTCGAAACAATAAGCAGGGCAAGAATTTATAAAAAGAAACTATGGGAGTACACCAGGGATTCCCAAACTTTTGGAAGTCATGGAACCTTTCCTTAAAAGAACTCACGGCAAATGGAAGCTTTATAGTTATATTTAGAGGAAGCAGATATTCACTGGGCACCTTCCACTCACAGCAGTCCTATCAGGTTCAGAGAGGCAAAGATAGTTGCTAAAGGTCACACAGCCAACAGGTAGTGCTGGGGTTGGAACCCAAGTGCTGGCTCCAGGCACAGGGCTCGGGCCTCCCACGCCCAGGACGGCTGCCTAGGCCGGGGGCCTGTTTGCCAGGCCCCAGTGGTCTCACGTGGGGCAGATGGGTGGCCGAGATGGGGCAGGCGGGGCTTCCAGACCCAGGCACCCTGGCCAGACCAGAGGGACCCTGCCTATCCCTTTCAGATCTGACCCACAGGGTCAGGCCTTAACCACGAGTGGCTGGCAGAGCTTGTCCCCAGAAAGGCTTAGAGGCAGCACTCGGTGCTCACTTGCTGGGCGGGACTCTCAGACTCCCACCCAAATTCCATGGCTGATCTGGGGGCCGGGGCGTAGGGGTCAGTCTGTGGGTGGCAGAGAAGGCAGCCCAGAGTAATTCCAGGTGTTTTAGTAAATGCGATAAAGTTGGGACAGCGGGAGAGAGGGAGCGGTGAACTGGAGCTCAAAACCCAGGCAGGTGGCTCAGCTGAGATGGACGGGGGTCGGGGGGGTGGGAAAACTCGGGGCACTCGGACCGGAACCAGGTGTGGACCCCTTAGAGAAGCCGCAGCGTGGCCGCCCTCCCTGGCCCTGCAGCCTCGCTTCTCTGGGGCTGTCCCAGGGCTGGCTGGGGACCTCAGCCCAGGTCCTTCTGGGAAAGATACCGACGAACGGGAAGCTGCAGGCCAGCCTTCCAGGACCACGTGTCCAGCCCCCTCACCCGGCCAGAGGGCTGGGCTCAGCCCGGCGACAGGACACACAGCACAGCAGGGCGCTGGGGACACACGGCCCTGACATCGGGCCCTCTGTCGGCAGAAGGTCCCTCCGTCGCTCTGGAGAGGCCTCTAACCTTCAGCCTGGGAGGGTCCACGCGTGGGGGAGGGGGTGGCGAGACGGGACCCGAGACCAGCTATGCGGCAGAAGACACCCCACCCCGGGTGTTGGCTGAAACGCGGACGCAGCAGCCCTCGCTCCTGCGGCAGCTACAGTTTTCTCTGCGATCCTGGGGGTTGGCAGGATGCGGCTTGAAGGACCCTGAAGGAAAGCGGGAGGCCACTGGGGCCCTGAGAAGACTGTCCCCCACAGGCAAGGGTGCAGAGGTGCTCACTGGGACCAGGACGGATGGGAAAGAGGTGCCCCTCCCCCCAAGGCAGACTCCTGCCGTACGTTCTCATCACACAAGAAATACTGTGAACTCTCGTTTAAAACAATGAAAAGAAGCCAGGACGGGTTTCCTTCCTCTGTTAGAGCGCGCTTCCAAGTGGATCCGTGTAGGTCCAGACCCAGTGTTCAAGTTAGCACACAAATTCCACTGCAGGATCACGGACCGTCCTAGCCATCCGCGGGTGACCCACACAGGGCTGCTCGGCGTCCTGGGACGCGCCTGCCTCCCCCCCCCCCCGTGGAGCGGCCGTGTCCCGAGGCGCACGTGGTTCTCAGGGCTGCCGCGCAGCCCTTTCCTTCCGCTTCAGCCGGCTTCGCCAGCTGTGGGTGAATACGATGGCGTCTCGCGCTGATTCAACGTGCACTTCCCTGCTGGCCGGGCAGGTCTAGCATCTTCTCTCCGCCAGCTGGGCCGCCTATTCCCTCTTCATTGAACTCATATCCTTCAGCCATTTCCTGTCCGGTTGCTCATCTCTTCCTATTACTGTGATGTGCTGTTTATACATTCTGGACACTCAGGATAGACTCCTCCGGGGAGAGCAGCAGGTTGGAGGCTGCTGTGGGAGGCTGCGGGCTCGTCTCTAACCGCAAGCTCTGTGGCCTTTTCTTCCCAGTTGCGCTGAGATGTAACTGCCATGCAGCCCCGTATGAGTTTAAGGCGTATGGCATAATGATTTGACTTACATACACTGTGAAATGATCACCAGAATAAGTTTAGTTAACATCTATCACCTTAAATAGATACAAAGGAGAAGAAAAAACTGTTTTTTCCCTTGTGATGAGAACTGTTAGGATTGACGCTCCTAACAAGTTTCCTAGAGATCGTACAGCCGTGGTAACTCCGGTCACCATGCTGTACAGCACATCCCGGGACTTTCACTGGACGCCTGTGGCATTGCTGATTGACGGCTGAGACATGGGTACAGTGCAAGTTAGGGTGGTGCTGGAGGAGGGGGAGTACGTGGGGGCCACAGCAAGTCCTCACGGGAGGACCAGTCATTCCTGCTTTGAATCCACCTGCTCCTCCCACGGGGAGGAACATCAGTTCTCAGGCGGCCCTGTGGGCAGCTGGTTTCGAGTGGGGAGCTTGGCACCAACACCCAGAAGCACCCAAGGCCAGGGACACCGTATGTGTCTTCACAGCAGAAGCAGGGGCGCCCACGCCCTCTGGGTGCAGAGCTGGGGGGCGGGGGTGCTGACGTCACAGAGGTGCCTCCTCCCCCCGCGAGAGGAAGCCCAGCCTGGAGGAGACGCCCTGCCTGAGCACAGGAAGGCTGTGCCCCTTCCATTAGCCCCTTCTGCTCATGCCACTTCCTCTTGGGACCAGACTCCAGACTCAGACTCGGAGGCAAAAATGTGCTTGCAGGTAATCTGGTGGGGACAGCAGCTGGTGGGGAGTGGGAGGAGGGGGCGGGGGGAGGAGGGAAGGGGAGGGAGGCAGGAGGAGGGAGGGGAGGAGGGAGGACGGGAGGGGGAGGAGGGAGGCAGGAGGGGAGGAGGGGGAGGAGGGGAGGAGGGAGGGTAGGGAGGAGGGGAGAGAGAGGAGGGAGGAGGGGAGGGGAGAAGGGAGGGGAGGAGGGGGAGGAGGGAGGAGGGGAGGGGGAGGAGGGAGGGGAGGAGGGGGAGGAGGGAGGAGGGGAGGGGGAGGAGGGAGGAGGGGAGGGGGAGGAGGGAGGAGGGGAGGGGGAGGAGGGAGAGGAGGAGGGGGAGGATGGAGGGGAGAAGGGGGAGGAGGGAGGAGGGGAGGGGGAGGAGGGAGGAGGGGAGGGGGAGGAGGGAGGCAGGAGGAGGGAGGAGGGAGAGGAGGGAAGGGAAGGAGGGAGGGGAGGGAGGAGGGGAGGAGGAGGAGGGGAGAGGAGGAGGGAGGCAGGAGGAGGGAGGAGGGGGAGGAGGGATGGGAGGAGGGATGGGAGGAGGAAGGTGGGGAGGGAAGGGGTGGAGGGAGGGGAGGAGGGGGAGAGGGGGAGGAGGGAGGGGAGGAGGGAGGAGGGGAGGGGGAAGAGGGGAGGGGAAGGAGGGAGGCAGGAGGAGGGAGGAGGGGGAGGAGGGAGGGGCGGAGGGAGGGGCGGAGGGGGAGGAGGGAGGCAGGAGGAGGCAGTGCAGCCTCGCTGAACTCCCAGGGCTCCAGGGCTGGAAGGGGCTTCAGAGTCGTCCCAAACTGAGGTGAGAGGGCTGGGTCTTTTCACCCCCGCATTTGGGAAGGTGGGGGGTTCTTTGCAGAGGCAGCTCCTGCAGGGGCTCAGCTCTCTGCCAGGTGGGGACTGAGAGCCTGGGTCCCACCTCACTCGGCACAGCTGGGCCTCGGGTCTCGGGTGTCGGTGGAGCCCTGCTGCCCCTCTCGCCCCACGACCCCTGCTTCCCTCTCTGTTTCCCACTTGGCTCGAGGCAGCCAGGCCTCAAAGCCGCAGGGCTCTCTGTGCTGGGGATTCACGGAACTGACAGGCGTGTCCCGTCAGCACCCGCACGGTACACCTGGAGTCACAGTTCAGACTAGCAGGAAGCTGGACTTGGAGACCGGGGCAAGGGCAGACCCGAAGGAAGGGCATTTGCGGCTGCCTTTCCAATGGCATGCCCTGCAGATCTCAGATGTGCCGGCCGCCACACAGCCACCTGCAATGAGTCCTCTCTCTGTATCTGTGTGTACCCACATCTCTCTAGCTACCTACTACTGGTTCCATTCCTCTGGTGGAATCCTGGCTAACACAGATGAAAAGTCAGGAAGGATTTAGCTCGGAGAGGGCACTACAAGCACATTTTGCTCCAGTCGGTACAGATACCTCTCCAAGACGTGTGTGGCCCAGTCACCTGGACACCCAGCCATCTGTGGCTTGAGCAGAGTTGGCCAAGGTCCTCGGTCTGGATGGCACGGTCAGTACAACAGGCGTCCAGAACACAGGTGACCGGCCCGTGATGAGCAAAGACACAGCGCAGAGGAGAAGATGAAGGTGGACACTTGTCCTGGACACGGTTGCTCGAGGAGACGGTCACAAGAAAGTGGTCGGTGTTCAGAGTTTCCCAGGACCTGGGTGCCCAGTCCGTAGTCACGAGGAGAAAGCCAGAGGGGATTTACTGTCCAAGACGCCATGGTCAAGCCAAAGTGGACAGTGTGGACAGGACACCACTGGCCCAGAACGAGGCTCGGGGACACAGAGCCGACGCCAACAGTGCCAACAGCTGTGCAGGATGCTCACCGCCTCTGTGTCCTTGGTGGAAGGTCGTCCTTGAGATGAGCACCGTGTGCATTTCTGCTGGACGCAGGCTGCGGTTTATTTTTCTTATTTATCCAAGAAGATATTTTTGTTCATTAAAACCTAGTTACTTGCTGTATCCAGCCAGGATCCTGGAGTGCGCGCTTGGTTAATTTAAGCAAGCAGAGCTTTGACGAAGTAATTTTATTGTCCTCTGGGATTGGCCGGCTTATGCCAAGGCTCACTCTTTCCGTTGAAATGGAGTTAATTTTTGCTGAAATTGCTTCTCAGCAGACAAACACGTTCCCCATCACGGAGGGCTTCTGCTTCCGCAGCTCTATTATTCCGTAACTGACACAGCCGGGCAGCACAGTGTCAGTGCCCTACACATGGAGACTCCTGGCAAGGGGGAAGGAGGGGGAAGGGGTGCCGCACCTGCTCAGCCCCACACACCTGGCCAGGATCAGTCCTCAGCCACTAAGTCACGAGTCATCCAATAGCTGGTACAGCCCCAGGCCCTGTGCGCCCAGCTCTGTGCTCAGCACAGCAAGAGGGTGCGAGGAGGACGGACTGTGACCCCTGCCTTCAGAGACCTCAGGGAGACTTACACGCGACGCTCAGAAACAACACAGGGCAGAGCGGACTCAGGCTTTGGCCCTGGTCCATGATACGAGAGGACGGACCCACCTTCTGATGGGACCCGAAAAAGGAAGACAATGGCCCTTGCTATGAGGAGCCCCGACGCTTCTGGTGAACTTCAGGGAGGGGTGCATGGACTGAGTGAAGGGGCCCCGAGGGGCAGAAAGACACTCAGTGTACTTCAGAGAGGAGGTCAGGCGAGGGGCAAAGGCCAGGGCTGGGGTCAAAGCCGTGATGATTAAGCCAGCATCTGAGGAGTAAAGCGGGTCAAAGGTAAGATCAAGGCTAGAGGGAGGGTCCTTGGTCCCATAACCTTGGTCCCATGGCCAGCACCATGGAGAGCTCCAGCAGAGGCTGGGGCAGCCGATGGGCATAAATACTCAGGTCCCACTTGTGCAAGAGGATAGGTATAAGCCCGTGTTCTTTAATTCAGCCTTGGCTGGAAAATGAAACTGAAGCAGAAGCTATGAGCTTTGCCTAGCAGTTAATGAAGAACCTTGAAAAAAATGGAAATCTGTTGAGTCAGATGCTTTGAGAAGACAAGCAATAAGGTAGCCATTACCTCTTGTTAGATGGATTGGGAGAGCGCTGGGGAATATTTGCATACCAATTACCAGGAAATTTAAGTTCAAGCTATACTTATTTTATGTCTTGCCTTCAGAAAGTTGAGTTTCTGTCTACATCTGTTTGCTAAGAAGATCCATTTTCCTGTAATATTGAAATTTTGTCATAATAGTTTCAGCAAGTGTTGACTTGTAACCCTGAGATTAAACATGTTTATTAGAAAACCTACATTTGTTAAAATGTTTGTACAAGGAAAGCATTCATGCAAAGTTCTGCGTTTACCTTGACGATAATTAACCCACTGCTTCCCTCACTCACCCTGCAAACCACAGTCAGCTCAGACGTATGAGACAACGCTGCGTTCCTTACTATTGAGAGCACAGCAGAATGCACAGTTCCACGGAAAATGTATTTGCAGGGACGGCTAAATGACTCTCAACATACGGACTTTTAAACCCAACGCATAATCTTTGTTCATGGAGGGGCAGGGGTGCATGGCTCCGGGCTCAGGAATCCCACGTCTGATCCTGCCCCAGACGGAGGCTGCAGCCTCTCGCTGTCTGCGACCCAGCTCAGGCGTGAAGCCCCTGTCGCCAGAGCCCAGGCCCCTGCGGACCACCCGCTTTCCATTTTACTCACGTGTACTGAGTTGTCTCTGCATCTGCTACCTGTACGTTTCAGGTTTTGCTTTCGAGCTGAGCTAGGCTCTTAAAACACAGGACACTGAGCATCTCCGCACGCTTGGGGTGCATGGGGGCGGGCGGCCATTTGACCTGGACCTGCAAGTCCCATTTTTAACTCCTGCTGGGTTAACTAGCTGCGTACGAGTCAGGACCTTCACAATACTCAGCACGAAACAGGACGTACTGGTTGTGTGACACACTGGTGAACAAAGGGATGAATGAATGAATTTTAAAAAGCAGGTAAGTTTGGACTGTGAAAATGAACCAAGGCAACGTAAACCACACTGGAGCTGGGGAGCCGTGAAGGGGGGGGTCTCACGCACACCCCTCCACCAGAGCCCACAGGCCAGCAGGAACAAAGAAAGGACGTCTCCCTCTGACCCAGCAACGAGCTGCCACCGCAGCCCTCCCCCCACCTTCAGGGGCCATTACGGGGAGCTCTGACCTACCCAAATGTGTCCTTCTCGGAACCCACCTTGAAGACCACAGCTCTAAAACGAAACAAACTGAATAAGATGCCCATTTCAACTGGCACCTTGAGGATTCCAAGGATATTCAGGACTCTAAAATTGCCTCTTTACAAAACGCTGCTTCTGACTTGACCAAGGCAAATCAACAAATGAGATAGGATAAAAAGGCACAGGAGGACTCTTCACCCCCAACTCCCTCTGCCCCTGCTGCACCTGCTTCGGGAAGCCTCTTCCTCACTCCAACCCTCTCCTGAACTTCCCTTTTCCCTTCGCCTCTCCCTACTCACTCCTCCCCTAAACCTGTTAGAACCCGCCCCTTTACATCAGACCCTCTGACGGTCCTGATGCTAAGGCCCTCATTTCCCATCTCCCTGACACGAAGGCCAAACTATAAGCCGTAGTCAAAGATTCTCCTCGAGTTCCTGAAGATGCTCACAGACTCACCGAGGAACTTGACGCAGTCATCTGGACTAACCAGCGAGTTTCCCAGACTTAGACCAGCCAGTTCACCCTCGGCGATGACGGCCACGCCAACAAGTTAGCTGTGAAAAATCTCTAGAACTGCAAACGGGGCCAACCCCTGCCTTGTTATAGGACCAGGCTTGGCGATCCCTAAATGACCTCACACGGCAACCCTAAGGCTGTCCCCCAAACTGTCGATCGAAATAAGGTTGAAGGCGGCGCTCAGAAACCCAGGGAGCCCGTGTACGGCTATTACAGTCGACTCCTGATTGTTCATAAGAAGAACTGTTGTCTCCCAAGGATGTTGAATCCACCTGGGTAGCCTTCAACTCTACATTCATTAATGGGCTAAACCAGGACATTCTCTCCTGGTTAAGAGAACCAGACTAGAACGGGAAACTATGTCCACTCCAGACTTAGTTAATTGGCCAAACCAATTAGCCTGCACCCTGGATGACTCTACTAAGAAAAAGACCCTTAAAATCCTTAATATCCAACTTCAACAGATGGCGTCCCCTAACCAAAGTCCTCCCAGCCTCCATCATTATTATAAGAAGCCAGGACATTGGAAGAAAGACTTCGAGAAACCAGAATGCTCCGGGCATCTCTGGTCGCCCAACCCATCTTTCCCAAGTCCTCCCCCTTCCCAGGGACGGGACTCCAAGGCATCAGGAGCTTTTGCAAGCCTCTCCCTTAATCGGCTCAGGGAAACAACCCTCCGGACTGGGAATGAATTTCCGTCCAAGCTTATCGATACTGGAGATACACTCAGTGCTCAACCCACTACTACTGAACAGCCTCTGCCTCAGAGCACTCAGTAGACCTCAGCAGGTCATGAAAAATGACACCGAATCCACAACGCTTAGCGCTCTTCCAACAGAATGGCCGGGTCACGCCTTTCCGTCCAGACTGGTGGTGACAGAGTGAAGGGGCAGGTTGACGACGCTGTTTACAGTGCTGCATGGTGTGAGTTTTAACACCAGCGTGCAGGCTTCCATGATGCTTTTCCAAGTAATGAATTCTCAGCAGACGATATCAGATAAATATTATGTAGCATTATATGGGAGGATGTTGGACCTGGGGTTGGTGTCATGTTCCCAAAATACAATCAAGAGAAACTGTCCACACTGCTCCCTCCCAGGTGCTCCATTTGCCTGATGGACCATTCGAGGTTTGGCAAGTGGATTTCACAGAGCTGCCCCCATCTTGCGGGCATAAATATGTCTCAGTGATGATGTGCATGTTTTCTCACTGGACTGAAGCTTTTCCATGTAGACAGGCCACTGCCTCCCCCGTGGCTAAGGTCCTACAGGAAAGGATTGTTCCTACCTGGGGAGCCCCTCCTGAAATTCACAGTGATCAGGGAACCTGCTCTACTGGTCAAGAGCTACAAGCCTGTGCCGTTCCGGCCAGTTCCGCAACATTTTCACTGTGGTTATCCATCCGCAGGATGACTTGAATGTACCAACAGCATCATCAAAACCCAAGGGGCAGAATTTGTAGAGACCCTTCAAATACCCTGGTTCCCACTCCTTGGGAACCCGCAAACTCTGCAGCCCCTGCCTCTTCTGATCACAGTTGATAAAAGGAGATATACTTTAATATTGTAAGGGCCTAACTGCATCCATTGACAGCAACCATACATTAGGGGAACAACGTTTCCACAGTGCGTTCCCAGGAGCTGAAGACCTTAAGCATCACACCTTATAACCCAGAGATTTCGTCTATTGGAAATCCTCCAATAAATCCGCCTCTTACCTCCAGAAAGACTCTCTCCAACCCCGTTGGAAAGGCCCCCGTCAGGTGCTGCTGCCCAGCCCTTGTGCCGCTAAATTCCAAGGAATACGCTCTTGGATCCGTGTGTCACATCTAAAGAAATCACCAAACCCTGACTGGACCTGAGTACCAAATGGAAATTTTACTTACAACTAAAGGGAAAGATTTCCAGGAATTGAAGCAGGTGATAGCTGAAGGAGACGGCTTTCCCA
The DNA here is from genome assembly GCF_937001465.1 of Orcinus orca. Classification (NCBI taxonomy): domain Eukaryota; kingdom Metazoa; phylum Chordata; class Mammalia; order Artiodactyla; family Delphinidae; genus Orcinus; species Orcinus orca. The sequence continues at coordinate 896,608 of NC_064568.1, read as the reverse complement.
AGATGACTGGACCAGAACTGTGTATCTTTTCCCCACCATTAATTCTCACCTTATTGTCTCCCTTTCTTTCTTAGAAAGACAATGCTCTTATCTGTATTTCCCAATCTACTGCCAAAGGGGGAAACCCTTTTGATTACTGGATTTGCTACCAGAAACCCTGATCTGTCCATGACAGCGGTGACTCTCCAGTGGTATTTTAAGTATGCTTGCCGTAACAAGAGAACCTCTCTCTGTGCAGACTTTGGGGACAACGTCCACAGAACAGGATGGTTTCTCCCTGAATATTCTCCAAATGCCACTGGCCCCTGGCTCCAAAGGGCAAAGCAACAAATCCCAGTGAAAGGCACTGTTAATGATCAAACCCTAGCAAGGGGTTTGCAAGAAACCGTAGCGAGAATCTTATATGCGCCACCTGGATTTGTCTTTGTCTGTGGTGAACGGGGCTCCCCATGAGCCCTTGAGTGTTTGGAGAGCTGGCAAATGGGAGAGATACTTAACTGTCCCTGTTAGTATCCATGGTAAATCTGAAGCTTCCCATTAATCTTCCCCACTAAACCTTCACAAGTGTCTTGAACACATGACTCTGAGTTGGCCTCCATAGGGAGAGCCTTTCCCCTTGATCTGGAGTAAGTGCCAATGAGCGTATGATCAGAAACTTACCCCTAATATCAAGAGAGCTGGCCAATTCCACAGCCAAGGCAACAGCAGCCCAACAACAATCGCTTGATTCATTGGCTAATGTAGTTCTAGACAACTGCATAGCTGAACAAGCAGGCAAATACCAACTGTTGCAGCTATCTAAACACCTCTGGAGAACTCAACAGTCACACTCGATCAAGGAACAAGCACACTGGTTATCCGTTCAGTCAGCTGCCTTTCGGTCTAGGGTCATGGTTTAGAACCATCATACACTCTGAATGTGTCAATATTACATTTTTATAAAAATATTTATTTATTTATTTGGTTGCACTGGGTCTTAGTTGTGGCAGGTGGGCTCCTTAGTTGCAGCAGGCGGGCTCCTTAGTTGCAACTCGCTGGCTCCTCAGTTGCGGCACACGTGCTCCTCAGCTGTGGCATGCAAAACCGTAGTTGCAGCAAGCACGTGGGATCCAGTTCCCTGACCAGGGATCGAACCCCAGCCTCCCACACTGGGAGCGCGGAATCCTAACCACTGCACCACCAGGGAGGTCCCTGTCATATTACGTTTAATTCTGTTTTGCATAACTATTTGAAGACTTTGAACTTGATGCCTGTCAACACTCTGCAGAAATGATGTCCTGAATAGAAAGATGTTGGCGTAACCCTTTGAGATGATTGCTGATGCTGACAGCCTTCACGACACACGATGCTAAGAGCGGTCATGCTTGAGGTTCCCCCTTCTGCCTTCCGTGTTACTGCAATGTGGCCTCACAAGGTTTACGATCACTGTGCACTTTCACCTCTGACGTGGGACATGACATCCAGGAAAGGTTCTTTTTGGCACCGAGGGACAAAAGCCAGTTCTGCTAAAATTGGATAACCTGACCCTCGATCAGTGATGCTTTCAAGGAAAGAAAGACCTTGATCAAAAGGGGGAAATGTGAAAACGAACCAAGGAAACCTAAATCACACTGGAGATGGAGAGCGATGGGGGGGCTCTCTCACGCCCACAGCTCACATACCCAGCAGGAAGAAAGAAAGGACGTTTCCTTTCCAGCAACAAGCTGCCCACCACTTGCAGCCAATGACAAACTGCCATGTCCCTCCCCAGCTTCTCCCAAAACCTAATACAAGCTCACCTTCCCCACAGGGGAAGTCTCCTTAGGCTGGCCTGTTGTTTGCCATAGTTTGCTTGTCCCGAACTGCAATTCCTCTGCTATTCCTATATAAGCTCATTTTGGCCAGCTAGAGACCTCATTATTTCATCTTCAAGGCTGACAGGAACTTAGGCCTCCTGGGAGAGCAAAATGCCTTAAATTCAAGAGATGAATCACTAGCGTCAGGGGCAGGAGGAAGGCAACGTGTTGGGAACCAATTTAACCGAAATCGTACACAGCCTCACTTGGCGCCAGAGGCTGCCTGACACATAATTCTGCCCAGACCTGGACAGTGTGACGGGAGGAGGGGGAGTCTGTCCAACCGATCCTGCAGGTCTCCGCTTGCCCTTGAGGGCAGGAGAGGCGTCCCGACCGCCTAGACAGTCTCCAGTGTGGGGATCTAAAGTCAGACACATTTGCACTGCACTTAGGAGCTGTGTGGCCCTGGGCAGGTGGCTCAACCCCTAGAGCTGTTTCCTCAGCTGTGAAATAGGGACAAGTGAGGGTGCAGCGTCATCAGGGCGTGAGATGATTCGACGTTCTGCACCCACTCGGCACTGAGAAGGTGCCCGTGCAGCCACGAGCCTTGTGGAGCAAGTGACACCACCGGCTACCCTCCAGTAGGAGCAGTGGCCCCGGCTGCCAACTTACGGTGTGGCGTGGGTGGCACGGTCACCACCAAAGACGCGACTCACAGGCACGGCAGGAACGATGCTTCACTCAGAGAAGAGCGGCAGGACCAGCTACGGCAGTGGGTGCGGGTCTCCCAGGACCAGCAGGCCTGGCCCAGAGCCCCAGCCGCGTAGGGCCATGGTCTGCACACAGCCCTCTTCTGCTGCAGGCAAAGGACCCGGTCCCTCCACGCTGGGAACACATGCAGTGATGGGGCTGGACAGGGGCCACGTGACACACATATGAGCCCGACAGGGCAAGATATTCCCAAACTAAGAGGTGTGCCCGGGCTGCCTTCCACAGAAGGACTGTTCCAGACCTGGCACCATCTCTTCCCACCTACAAGCTGGGTGTGACTGCCTTTCCCAACGAGCAGCAGCACGGCCAGTAAGGTCGGGGTGGCCACTGCTCCTCCCGGACGGTCTGCACCTCCTTCCCAGCTGCCTCGTTAGGAAGGGCTAACGCGGCAGGACGGACGGATGCGGACACAGCCCTTAGCCCGGAGCCAGGCCCAGCCACCTTGCTGCTTCCTTCATCTCGTTTGCTTGTTTTGATTCTCAGTGTTTATTAGTTTCTGATTACAGAATTAATATACGTTCGTGGTGAAAAGACAAAAAGAATAAACATCCCTGAACATGCAGAGAAGTGGAAAGAGCAAAATTAAACTCATTCACGAGCCCATTACTGTTGTTAATATGTTGGAGTATTTCCTTGCAGCCTTTCTTTCTACGAATAGACATACACATGTTATAAGCAACTTGGAATTACATTATCTGCAAGGTTTTTAACACACGTTTTTATTTAACATTTCCCCCACCCTTTACCACATACTCTTTGAAGGCACACTTTGAATGCCCCGACGATATGTCGTATTAGGGGTGTGACTCGTTTTTATCCCTCTAGTGATGCAATTCCCGCAGATGTGATGTTCTGAGTCGCACGTTTATGTAGACAAACAACGGTAGCATTTTGCATTTATCTCTTTCTCTACTTAATTCCACTTCACGCCCCTTCCTCAGACGGCAGTCATTTTGATCTAGTCTTTTCCAGGGAAATTCAGTCACTTGAGATGTAAAACGAGATCATTTCCACTTCTTCCCTTTTCTCTCTTCTCCTGGGTGGACTGCTAAGTTTCATTCTTTTCTGTTTCTCAAGAGCGAAACCCTAAACGCCTCAGGACATGACGCCAGTGTGGGAACCTCGTAGGAGAAGCTCTCTGAGGCACCCAGAGGGCCAAGGCCGCACTCCCCGGGGGGCAGGGGGTGCACCTGCTTCTCCCCTGGCTGCTTTCAAAACTCCTGAAGCCCCTCCACCAACCCCCTGACCAGTGGCATCAGACTCTGGGTTGGCTCGGCCTCAGCGCTTTTAAAACCTCCCCAGGTGGGCTTGAACACCCGCTGAGGACCTTTTGCTCTGCAGACCCAAAGGCAATGACCCAGGAGCAGCTCAGACTCTGCACTGTGATGAGACCCACAGGTGGTTTATAGGGAAAGTGATCCAAGGGGTAAAAACCATTTTTACAGCCCTCGACCCCGTCTGTATTGATGACGTAAGAGGGACAATATGCTGAATGGGATGACTTTGGGGGGGGGTCTGTGCTGTGAGCCCCACTTGCCGAGGGGTGGCCGGGTGTTGGCCTGTGACCTGAGAGAGCGACTGGAGGGACCAGTGGTCTGTGGACCAGCACACGGGACAAGTGAGAGGCGGCCCGAGCGGCTAGCTGAGGGGCTCGGGTCAGGGGAATGTGTGGGGGTGGGGGACGGATGAGTGTGTCCCGTGGGCTGGAAGGACGCCTCCCAGCTGCCTGGAGGCCCAAGGGGACCCTGCGGACAGAGCTGGAGGTGGGTCCCTGGATGCCCGGGGAGGGGGCTTCTCTGAGGAGCCCATGAAAGCACCTGTGAGAGGAAGGGTTGGCTTGAAACATCTGGAAAGTTCCAGAAACCAGAGAACCACCCTGTCCCAGTCAAGGAAAGGCCTTCCTGCTACCCCTTCTCTGCTCCAACCCTGGCGTCGGTCAAGGTTGACGGGATGGTGGAGGAGCAAAAGAATGAAGGGACCAGAGCCCGGTTCCAGTCTGGTCTGACCGCTCCCACAGAGCAGACGTTCGGGTCCTGGGGTTGAAACGTACTTTGTGGTTTAGAGTGGCCGGAGGACCCTGTGTTGCCGTCACAACTACAGCAACCATCGCTACCCCTTGTCGTCTGCGGGGACAGAGCAGGGACAGGGCCTGCCGGGGTGGGGGTGGGGCGGGGCAGGAGGAAAGTCCTGGCATTCCTAGGCTGAGGGGTGGGGCACAGAATTCCCAGGGCTTAGGAATCAGGTTAGGAGAAACGACATCTGTGAGGGGGAGCGGAGACTCGGGCCTGGTTACGCGCAACTCCTAGCCGACCACGCAGGGCAGTAAGGGCGGGGTGGTGACAAAAATGCAGCAGCTAACCCTCTTGTGCTGCCCATGGGGTAAGGTAAAAGGGATACACAGTAGCATCACACAGATGTTCATATATAATACCTGGAAATATCGACAGTAAAATATTAACAGAGAAATCTTTGGGTTATGGAACTGTGGGTCATTTTTATTTTAACTAGCATATATTATAGTTTTTACACAGAATACGTATGACTTTAATAAAAACAACAAGAAAATGTTTAGAAGTCTTTTTCTGTGCTGGCATAAGGTAAATGATCATTTCTATTTACTTCTCGTTCTTTTATAGTTTCCCCTGAACACTGAAACCTTTCATCCGTCTACAATTGACTGTGGTGCGAGTTGAGGATCTGCCTGTGTTTTTTCAGAATATTTAGCCAACATCCCAGCAGCGTTCACTGAAAAGCCCAGCCTTTTCTCTGGCGTCTTAGCCTTTCTTTCTCTTTTCTTGCTCCCCAATTCCATGTCACCCGTACCGTCAATACAGTTCCAGTGCCTGCAGGGTCAGTTCTGGGGGCATTCCTCCCTTTCCACTTCTCTGCCCAGCTGTTCTGGTAGCAGTCTGACACCTTTCATTTTGCACTGTTATCTGGGAGCATGAGATCACCCTCCTTATCCCTCGATGTGTGTTCTTCCACACAAACTCAAGTTACTCTGTCCATTTTGAATCATACGTTACAGTGATTTAGGAAGAATTTGCGTATTCGAACCAGTGAGGCTTCCATTCAGGGACCTGGATGTTTCTACACGTTTGCCTTCTTTAACGTCTGTCATCACCTTAACGTTTTTTTCCCTTTGACCAGTACCTGCAGTCTTCTAAGAAACATCCTTGACCAAAGAAAAATCAATCAATCTAGTTAAAGTTTGTTTAAAAAGTAACAAAATGGGGGCTTCCCTGGTGGCGCAGTGGTTGGGAGTCCACCTGCTGATACAAGGGACATGGGTTCGTGCCCCGGTCCGGGAGGATCCCACATGCCGCAGAGCGGCTGGGCCCGTGAGCCATGGCCGGTGAGCCTGCGCGTCCGGAGCCTGTGCTCCACAACGGGAGGGACCCCAGCAGTGAGAGGCCTGCGTACCGCAAAAAAAAAAAAAAAAAAAAAAAGGTAACAAAATGGAAGCGCTACATATTCAAACAGAGACAACTAAAGCCGTGCTCAGAGGAACAGTCAAAGCCTTAATTCTTTTAATGTAGATAAGAAAAACTGAAACTTAGAAACCAATGGTAGATAAGAAAACTGGAAACTAAAGCAGTAAAGAAAATAGGAGGAAGGAAATAATAGCACTAGAAGTGGAATTAAAAACAGAAAACCAAATCGTACCAATGTTTTCTTAGGTCAGTCTCCCACAGCAATAGAAATAAAAACAAAAATAAACAAATGGGACCTAATCAAACTTACAAGCTTTGTACAGCAAAGGAAACCATAAAAAAAAAAAAAAAGAAAACCTACAGAATGGGAGAAAATATTTGCAAATGATGCAACTGACAAGGGGTCATACAACTCAACAACAAAAAAACCCAAACAACCCAATCAAAAAATGAGCAGAACAGGACTTCCCTGGCAGTCCAGTGGTTAAGCATCTGCCTTCTGATGCAGGGGACGTGGGTTCGATCCCTGGTCGGGGAACTAAGATCCCACATGCTGCGGGGCACCTAAGACTGCGCACCACAACTACTGAGCCCGCGTGCCACAACTAGATAGCCCATGTGCCACAAGTACAGAGCCCACATGCTCTGGAACCCACGTGCCACAACCACAGAGCCCACGGGCTCTGGAGCCTGCGCCACAACTAGAGAGAAGCTTGCATGCTACAACTAGAGAGAAGCCCGCATGCTACAACTAGAGAGAAGCCCGCGCGCCACAACAAAAGATCCTGTGTGCCACAACTAAGACCCGACATAGCCAAAAACAAAAATAAATAAATAAAATTTTTAAAAATGGGCAGAACAACTTAATAGACATTTCTCCAAAGAAGACATACAGGTGGCTAGTAGGCATGTGAAAAGATGCTCATCATTGCTAATTATTAGAGAAATGCAAATCAAAACTACAACGAGGTACGACCTCACACCAGTTAGAATGGCCATCATTACAAAGTCTACAAAAAAACAAATGATGGAGAGGGTTTGGAGAAAAGGGAACCCTTGCGCACTGTTGGTGGGAATGTAAGCTGGTGCGGCCACTATGGAAAACAGTATGGAGGCTCCTCAGAAAACTAAAAATACAGTTACCATATGATCCAGCAATCCCACTACTGGGAATATACCTGGCAAAACTATAATTAAAAAATATATACGCACCCTAATGTTCACAGCAGCACTATTCACAATAGCCAAGATATGGAAACAACCTAAATGTTCACTGACAGATGAATGGATAAAGACGATGTGGTATATGTATTCAATGGAATATTGCTTAGCCATAAAAAAGAATGAAATAATGCCATTTGCAGCAACATGGATGCAACTAGAGGTTATCATACTAAGTGAAGTAAGTCAGATATAGAAAGACAAATACCATGTGACATCACTTATATGTGGAATCTAAAGTATGATACAAATGAATCTATCTATGAAACAGAAACAGACTCACAGACATAGAGAACAAACCGGTGGTTGCCAAGGGGGAGGGGGGAGGGAGGGGGGAGGGAGAGGGAGATTGGGGTTGGTAGATGCAAACTATTACATCTGGACGGATAAACAACAAGGTCCTAATGTACAGCACAGAGAACTATATCCAATCTCCTGGGACAGACCATAATGGAAAAGAAGATATAAAAAGAATGTCTATCTGTGTATAACGGAGTCACTTTGCTGTACAGCAGAGACTGGCACAGCACTGTAAACCAAACAAAACAACAACAGCAGAGAGCCAGGAGAACTGATGAATGGACCCAAGGTCCAGTTATTTATCCTCCAGCTGTGATAACAGACTTACGTGTTCCTTCTTCTAGTCCTGCCAACCTCTGCTCCTGTGTTCTGAAGTTCTGTTCTTGGGTGCATATACATTTAGGATGGTTAATGTCTTCCTGGAGACTTGTGCAGAATGTCCCCTTTTCTACTAATAGTATTCCTCTTCTGTTTTTGAAGCCTATGTTGTCACATGTTAATCTGGCCCCTCTAGGCTTCGATTAGCATTTTACGGTATAGCTTTTTCCTTTCATCCTCTCTACGTCATTATATTTAATGCAGATTTCTCATAGACGGCACTTAGTTGGGCAAGATCTGGTTATTTAAATGTACCAGAAAAATAATCCAAACCTCTGGCCAAACCAAAGTGAAACAAAACAAAAAATTAAAAATAAATTAACAGAAGAGTATATTTGTGCAATTTGGGAAAACCTGGTTTTAGGAAGAGTTTCCCCCTCCCGGTAGGTGAAAAGGAGCTACAGCCTAGAGCCTTACAGACTCACGAGGACAAAATTATTTTTCCTGCAAGGATTTTAATAACAAGGGCATTTTAAAATAAGTATGAGTGTGTAGTTGTAAATACCTACGTATCGCTGGTAAAGTTATTTCTTCGATGGCTTTTGCTCAGAAGTTATATCCTTCCTTTTGCCCTCATCAGCACCCTCATCACAGAACAGAATCCCTTACTCACTCTTGTCCTGTTTTATCACTCACTGTTATAATTTTTGAATTTTACATCGTATTTTAAATTTAATTAAAAGGCCTTTACACAAAGCCGTCGTATTGCTTCTCTACTCCCTGCTTCGTTATCTCAAGATTTCTTGATCTTTCTAAACCGCACTTTCTAAAATTTCAGTATCTCTTGGGACTTCCCTGGTGGTCCAGTGGTTAAGACTCCACACTCCCAGTGCAGGGGGCCCAGGTTTGATCCCTGGTCGGGGAACTAGATCCTGCACGCCACAACAGAAAGAGCCCACGTGCCCCAGCGAAGATCCTGTGTGACACAACTAAAGACCTGGTGCGGCCAAATAAATAAATATTTAAAAAAAATAAAATAAGATTTCAATATCTCCCATTAGCACATAAGCTCCACGAAAGCAAGGATTCCCATTGGCTTTGTTCACTGGCGTGTTCCCAGAGCCTAGAACAACACTTGCTGTGTAGCTGGTGCTCCATTAATATTCGTTCACGATAAACAAGTGAGCTGCCGGGATGAGAAGTCAACTTGTGATATAATAAGTACATCGGGTCTTCATCCCAGTTCTTGGCAAAGGGCTTCGAGAGCGCTTCAGTGACAGGAGCGTCTTTGCTAATGAGGTGATCCCTGCCGGGCCCCTAGAATGCTCCAGGGTCAGGGCTGGTCACCAGGAAGGTCCAGCCCGCGACCAGAGGCTGGAGCTTTGAGCTGCCCAGCCCTTGGGAGGGGAGGGGGACTGAGATGGAATCAAGCCTGTGGCCAGTGACTGAATCAACCATGCCTCCCCAAGGGCACCCTGATAAAAACTCTGGAAATGAGGCCCCGTGGGTCTTCCTGGTTGGCCAACGCAGTGTGGGCTGGGAGGGCGACGGATTTGAAACCCTGAAACACTGGAAGATTTCTTTAAAAAAAAATGAATAATCAAAACTGACTCAAGAAAAGGCAGAAAGATGGAATCCACTTGGAATGTGAACAAAGATGATAAATTCATAGAAGAGAAGATGACCTCCAATGACAGCTTTGATGTGTTGGCGGGTTAGCTTTTAAAATTTTCTTCCCGAGCTTGGAGAGAATGGGCGGATTCTTGGCTGTGGGAACCTGCCGTGAAATCTCTCACTGAGGTTGGCTCCGGGAACCATTTCTTTCCGTGTTCGGTTTGGATCCATCTCCTCTGTCGCCAACTCCATTGGTTTGCTTTCTGTCCCAGGCAGGGCTGTGGGGCTGCTCACGGCTCCACATGCGGTCTTTTTTTTTTGGCTACCTTGAGTCTTTGTTGCTGCGCGCGGGCTTTCTCTAGTGGCGGCGAGCGGGGGCCGCTCTCTGCTGCGGTGCGCGGGCTTCTCATTGCGGTGGCTTCTCTTCTTGCGGAGCACGGGCTCTAGGAGCACGGCAGATGTGGCATGTGGGCTCAGTAGTTGTGGCTCGTGGGCTCTAGAGCGCAGGCTCAGTAGTTGTGGCGCGTGGGCTTAGATACTCCGTGGCAGGTGGGATGTTCCCGGACCAGGGCTTGAACTTGTGTCTCCTGCGTTGGCAGGTGGATTCTTAACCACTGCGCCACCAGGGAAGTCCCTGCACATGGGGTCTTATTCTTCAGGAGGCGGCCCTCCAACCCCGGCTTAGAGCACACACATTTCACAATGGAATCCTTATAAACCAGTTTCTTTAAAAAACGTGTAACACACAAGGAGTGCGTTATCATTATGAGAATATAAGGGAAAAACATGAAAGTCCTCGGTTCTCGAGATCCGCTGTACAGGATTCTGCCGGTGGTTAACAATATGGTATTATGGGCTTAAACATTTAAGAGGGTAGATCTCATCTTGAGTGTTCTTACCACACACAGAAAAAGATATTAAAGTTTGTGAAAGCATTGAAAAAATTTTAAAAGAACCTTTTTGAATTCACATACTCAAGGAAATAACTTTATTTTGAGAATGTTTTTACTTTGAGGAAACAAGAGATATGGGCTTAGAAATCTAGATAATGCTTGATCTTTTAAAAGATGAAAAAGAGGGCAGTGGAGAAAGTCCTTGCAGACGGTGTCCTTCCTTCTGAGGAGCGTCCCTTCTTGCGGGAGCAAGTCCGCAGGCAGGACCGTGCTCTGTACCACGGTCCTCAGATCCGCACGCTGTCTGTGGCAAAGGGCGTCTGCAGAGACCAGAGAGCCGTGTGCACAGACTTTCTTTCTTTCTCTCATAATTGTGCTGTATCTCAACAGCCTGTCTCTCGTTTTGCTTGCTTTTCCTTTTAGTGTATACAAAAAGTTACGGGAGGGCTTCCCTGGTGGCGCGGTGGTTGAGAGTCCGCCTGCCGATGCAGGGGACGCGGGTTCGTGCCCCGGTCCGGGAAGATCCCACATGCCGCGGAGCGGCTGGGCCCGTGAGCCGTGGCCGCTGAGCCTGCGCGTCCGGAGCCTGTGCTCCGCAACGGGAGAGGCCACAACAGTGAGGGGCCCGCGTACCGCAAAAAAAAAAAAAAGGTTATGGGAAATTGTGTTTATTGATATCAACAACTAAGGTAAGAAGAATATTTTGATTAGATGTTAGCTTGGGTTCTTATTTATGCCTCAAGAGAAAAGATAAAAAGGGACAGAACATCAACACAAGGCTCCCCTTGCCCTCAGCCTGGAGGAGTTTCCGAGGTCTTGGTCTCCTACCCGCCACGTGAGAACCCCCCCTCCAGAGGCGCAGGCTCAGAGTCCGGGAAGCGTCCGCGTGGGATTAGAGCGGGACGTGAACATGGCTCCCGGGGTGCTCAGCCCAGGCCCGGGCTGCCGCCGTGAGCACCTGCTCAGGCCAGGTGCACGGTTCTCTGTGGCCAAGGCGCACGGTCCCTCTGACGTCTGCTCCCCTCTCTCCCACTTTATCTGGGTGTGGTGTGCTCTAAAGACATTCCCCGGTGTCCCTTGCAGGGCAGTGGTCGTGCGACACAGTAAGACATAAGCACAGCGAAGGGAGGCTGGTTCCCCTGGCCCGTCCGTTTTCTCCTTTTCCTGTTTGGAACGTGGAACAAAGCGAGGGTCCCGGTGACTGTCCTGAGTGCGTGAGAAGGTGGGTCACCGAGGGAGGCACCAGGCTGGCCCCGAATTCCTGTCCTTGGATTGCGATGTATTCAGGCCATACTTCGGGGAGGTTCAGGGGTCCTGCCCAGGCCACAGAAGGGAGCGGTGGGGGGCCTGGAGAGCTGTGAGGACCCTGCCCTGTCCCCGTGCCAGGTGAGGCCTCGGGATGGGGCAGGCAGGGAGGGGAGAGAGAGGGGACACCGACCGAGGGCCTGATGGAGACGAGATCTGGAGCAGCAGCAGCTTTACACCAGACAAGAGCCTGCAGTTTCGGCACCAGACCTCCTCTATGAGACTCAGCCTGAAACTGCACCGAGGGGCAGGGCTGGCGCGAGAGGCGGAAGCTGCTTCCTACCCGCCCTGTCGAGTCCCACGAGGCTGCTCAGTGACAGAATTTGAGACGTAAGAGGGCGGACGGGGTGTGCAGCCCGCTGGCTGGGTCTGCCTCTGGGCGTCCTGGCGTTTCTGTTCCACTGCAAGCCGAGGAAGCAGAGAGCTCGGCTGGCAGGGAGGGATGGCATCCCAGGGGTGGAGACGGCCAGGTAAGGGACGAGCATGAAGAATGAGATAACGTCTGCTTCTTAGAGGAACCACTTTTGTGTGGGGCCTTTCCGACCGGGTTCCGGGATTGCGACGACACTTCTGCTGTCTTGGAGACGTGCTCCCTCCTTCCAAAGACCGTGCGTGTCGTGTCGGCGCAGGATTTAACACCAAACTGGGCCCGTCGTCGACATCCCTCACCTCCAGGTGTACCAGGGCTGGTGGTTCAACAGAGCAACGGTGATCTGCTTAGACGCGAGGGCGCGGCGCTCCCCGCGGCCGACGTGGCGCATCCTTCCTTCAGGCCAGGTGGGACGGGACCCAGGAGTCTCCGTGAACACGGGTTGTGTGCAGTAGGGGGACCAGGGTCCCCCGTGACTGATGCCCGCTGGCCGTGGACACTCGAGCTGCTAGACTGAAGCACGAGCCGGCTCTTGGGCGCTGGCAACGCCCCCAGGGTGGGCAGGGCAGGGAAGTGTGACAGCAGCCCGCAGGCACAGCTGGTCGGGGCAGGCATGTCTGATGTCCCTCTTGTCGCTGGACACTGGGAGTAGATCCAGTCATGAGCCTCCTCAGACGGACGCCACCCAAAGGCTGCGTGCCAGGCAGACGTGTCGCCACCAGAGGGACTGGAGACGGGCTGAGACCAAGAGGGGAGGCCCTCGCCCGTGTCAGGGGCGAAGCACTGGGAAGGCCCTGCGGGGTGTCCCTGAAGGTCCCACAAGGGAGCTGCCTGCGAGGGTCAGGAGAGGCTCACAAGGAGCCAGAACCACGGAGGGGGTGACGGAGCAAGGGGATGAGAGCAGACGGTGTCCTCCTCTGTCGCAGGGCCCATCCGGGGCCACGTGCCGTGCCAGCGGGGGTGGGGAAGGGAACAGCTTTACGCTGGATGTGAGATGAGGTTTTGATCTCGACTGGCTGGACTTTTTTCACACTTGAAGATGAGACTTCCCTCATTCCTGAAAGTGACCAGATGTGGCCAGTGGGCGGGGGAGTGACAACGCTGCTCCCCGGGTGCAGCTGGTGGCGTCGTGTCCACGACGGCCTGGCAGGTGCGTCACTTCTCACACATCGGGGGAGACCCTAGGTAGTGTTTTGGAGCTTGCATTTAACTCGACACTATCCTGTAAACATTTTTCCATATAAAAATGTCTACAACTTCGTTGTCAATGCCTGACTGAGTCATTTATTTAATTACCTAGGAGAAACTGGGTATTCGGAAGGATTCTTTTTTATCCAGCCTTAGAAACTCAATCTTAAATCAGCAGCCATGGCACTAAAGTCTAACAGAAGTTAGGAATAAAATGTGGCTGTTGGTCTCCATCATTTTTATTGAACTTTTTCCTGCAGTTTCTAGCTCCTTCAATTACATATGAACCATAAATAAGAGGTATGAGTCTTACACATGAAGAAACAAAATTATAATTATCTGCCAACAATATGTTTATATATACTTATGTTTCCCAAGAGTTTAAAAAAATAAGTGGAATTAATTAAGAGGCTTCAGTTCAAACACAAGATAACTACTCAAGTGAATGGATTTTCTATATACCGTAAGTAACTTACTAGATAGTACCATCAAAAGAGATCCCACTCGTAATAGGGACAGAAAGTATTAACATTTTTGAAAATAACATTTGCCCCAAATTTGAAGAATGTTATTAAAATTTACTATATTTTGCAGGAAAAAAAAAAAACCAAAGGAGAAATTTATTTCTGCATAAGAACACCTAGCATTTTTGTAAGCATGTGAAAAGGTGCGCACCATCACTTGTCATTAGGGAATTCTAAATTAAAACAACGATGAGACACCGCTCCACGCCTATCTGAAGAGCTAAAATCTGGAACGCTGACGACACCCAATGCTGGAGAGCACGTGGATCAACGGGAACGCTCGTTCAGTGCTGAGTGCAAAACGGTGCAGCCACTGCAGACGGCAGTTCAGCAACTTACGACAAAGCTGAACGTAGCCGTTACTGTATGATCCAGCAATCCCGTTCCTGGGTATCCGCCCAAAGTACTTAAAAACTTGTATCTACACAGAAACTTGCTCATGAATGCTTATAGCAGCTTTATTCATAACTGACCAATCATGGAAGCAACCAAGATGTCCTTCAGTAGGTGATGGATACATGAACTGTGGTACCTCCATAGAATGGGACATTATTCAGCAATAAAAAGAAATCAGCTGTCAGATCATGAAAAAACATGGGTGAAGGTCTTAAATACTTAAATGCGTATTGCTAAGTGAAAGCAGCCGGTCTGAAAAGGTTACACACTGCGTGACTCCAAGTACATGACATTCTGGAAATGGCAAAACCATGGAGACAGTGGGAAGAGCAGTGGCTGCCAGGGGCTGGGGGGGGAGGGACGAAGAAGTGGGGCACAGAGGTTCTCTGTGACGCTGTGACAGTGGATACACGACATTATACATTTGTTAAAATCCACAGAATGTGCAACGCAGAGTAATCCCAAATGTGAGCTATGGACTTCAGTTAATTGTATCACTATTCACTCATCAATTCTGACAAGTCTCCCATGCTAATGCATGCTGTTAATAATGGGGGACGTGTGGGGGTCTGGGAGGGGGGTATTTGGGAACCCTGTACTTTCTGCTCAAGTTTTCTTTAAACCTCTCTGCAAATAAAGTCTCTTGATTAAAAGAAAAAAAATAAAGAAATGAGCTATCGACGCACAAGGGGACACGGAAGAACCTTAAACACTCATTGCTAAACGAAAGAAGCCAATCTGACAAAGCTACACACCGCATGATTCCAATTGTATGACATTCTAGAAAAGGCGAATGTGCAGAGACAATGGAAATATCAGGGGCTGGGGGTGGACTGAATTGGCGAAACAGATTTTTGTAGTGTGGTGGAATGATTCTGTATGATAGTGTAATGGTGGGTACCTGAAAATACGGAGCTGTTAAAACTCATAGAACCCTGCAGCATAAAGAATGCCCTTGATGTATTTAAATTTCAAAGTCATTTAGGATGTAGAGGGATCCCAACATGGAAGGCAGAACGTGACAAAACAATTTAACCGTGCTACAAATGTAGGAGGCAACCCCATCAAAGGGGACGGAGAGAAAGGTGCTGCCTCAGTAACTCTGGAAATGAGTGGAAACCGAGCAACTGGTGGCAAAAGCAGCTTCCCAGAAGCAGAGACTCTAGTCCACAAAGTTGTTTCCCGTGGGTACAGGTGACGATTCTGAGGCACCGCCCTGTGCACTAGCGCTCACAAGCAAGTACACGGATGTGGGTGGTGGGAGCTTACAGAGAAGCAAAGGGAGGAGACCAGGGTGACCTATGTGGTAGAGCTGAGACATCAGTACAAACTCACGTTTAACTTGATATAGATGTATATGGTTAGATATAGAAACACAGTTAGATAGACGATAGATAGACAGACAGGTGTATATACACAGGTGTGTATACACACACGTTATTTCCTAGCTCTGTCAGCTGAGTGGGGTCACTGTCAGCAATATCGGCTGAAGCAATGACACCCCAGTAGCAACAAGCACACCCAAAGTCCAGATCTTGAGGTCTAACACCATCTCCAATAAAAGGAGCCAGGGCTCGCTGGAGAAATGGCTGCTTCTAGGACTGAGCAGGAAATACGGAAGATGAGGCTAGACCAAAACCAAAATGATGGGAGTGCTGTGAAAGGACACAGGAGCCAACCCAAAGCACGAAGTAAATGAGTCCATCCTGATATAAAGAAACGACTGGCCAAAGAAACACACAGGGAGAAGAGACTAACCTCCCACACAGAAGAATTCCAAATAATTGATGCAGACACTCAGCACTCGGGCAGGGAGAGCACACTCCCCACCCCTAAGAGTGGGCTGCGCTTAGCGACTCCTTCCAAAGAGGGCAGTGAAGAAACGGGGAAAGGCATAACTGTGCACTGGAGAAAGCGGACACACGTGACCTCGGCCAGGCGATCGAGGTCAACACCACCGGGGAGGTCATGTTGGAATGCACCCTGGATGGGATGCGCTAAAAATGGCACTCAGCCTGTGTGGTCTTCTTGCCAAAACACACAATCCCGCCTAGTCACGCGAAAACCATCAGACACATCTCAGTTGAGGGACATGCTATGAGATCCCTGACCACTCCTCCTCAAAACCATCCAGGGCATCAAAAACAAGGGAATCTGAGAGATTGTCCCAGCCGAGAGGACTCCAGGGAGGCACGATGAATGAGACGTAACATGGGATCCTGCAACAGAAAAAGGTCATTATATAAAAACTAGGGAGATCCAAACCAAGTATGGACTTTAGTTAACAATAAGGTATCAGTGTTGGTTCATTCACTGTAACGAATGTCCATTAATTGGAACTAAGGTAAGGTGTTAGTAAGTCGTGGGGCACTTGTGCGGGGTGTGGGGACGTCCTCTGTACTATCTCTGTAATTCTTCTGTAAATCTAAAACTGTTCTAAAGTTAAAAGTTTATGACGACCTAGATGGCTGCAATGGGGGGTGGTGGTGGAAGGGAGGTCCAAGAGGGAGGGGATATAGGTATACGTACAGCTGATTCACTTCACTGTACAGCAGAAACTAACACAACATCGTAAAGCAATTATATTCCAATTAAAAAATACGTATGAACTCTTCTTCAACCGATTTACTAATTTTAGCGTAATTCAAAATCTTCAGTAGGATGTTTCTTCCAAAATGAAAAACTGATCCCAAAGGTACAAGGATGAAAGGGTAGGAATAGCCACGTACATTTTGGAGAAGAAGGGGGTGAATTTCTATAACTGATATTAAAACCCACAAAGCCACAATCTTAAAAGAACGTGGTCCTGATGCAAAAACAGACTGATGAAATGGAATTTGACCCAGAAACAGACCTGAGAGCTTATAAATATGTAACCTGTACAAAGGTGGCCTCTGATGGACTGGAAAAGAAAAGTTTGCCGTGTTTGCCTATTTGCACCAGGCATACGGTTGCACAAAAAGCACCCTGTTTTATTTAATGTCTAACTTGACCTCAGGGGCAGAAGGGCGAGTTGACACATTCCTCAGATCAGAGCCGCTCTCACCACCCCACGCGCCTTCCCTTCAGCCTTGATCATGTCTCCCTCCTTCCCTCTCCGAGCAGCGCCCAATCTAACATGTTTGCTTTATGGGTTTAGAAATGCAAGTACTTTTGAAAAATAGGTAGTATTGCTTTCCGTATGTGTTTTCCACTTACATAAATGGTAATGTCCAACAGGTCTAACTGTACTTCTTCCCCTTTCCACAACAGCATGTGTTCGAGGACGTGTCCACACTCTGCGCCCCATGCTTTCGACCGGCGGTCCCCAGCACACACCCGCCGTCTGTATCTGTCCTCTTCCCCAGCAGTGAGCCTGTGGGTTGCCTCAACCTTCCCAGGCCATCAGTAATGCTGGAATGAAGGAACCTTCCTGTTTATGCCTGTCGTTCAGCGCGACCTTCACCAGGACTGACCCTCAGGAGGGCAGGTTGCTGAGTCACAGGGCCCCGAACGCTCCATTCAGTCGCGAAGGACAGCCAGCTTGCTCTCCAGAATAACCGGACCGGCTCACATCCCAGCCGGCGGTGCGCGCGTGTTCCCTTACCCACACTCTCTCCGACGCCGGACGTGATGGGAGGACGGAGGAGCGTCAGCACCTCTTGCGCTGTGCTCTAGCCCCGCGTTCAGTGGGTAGCCCCCCTCCCATATTTTTGGCTCAGTGCTGTATGGAATTTGCCACCTTTTCCTCAACGATTGCCAGACTCCGTACAGTTCCAGATCAGCCCCTTGTCTGAATGCTGTCTCTCTGCCTGGGGATCGGTCGGCAGGCTCTGGTTTATCCAAAGCAACGTGGGAGACTGGAGTCACGGCCACAGTGCCCCTCCTCCCCTCTCTCCTGGCGAGGGGAGCTGCTGCCCGATCTCCCCGCCCACTCCCCCCACTCAGGGTGAGCCACGCTCAGTGGCTCTGGGAGTCCTCTCCGTTCTCGGCGTTTGTTTGACAAATCCATTGACCTCCCACTGGCTTTGGTGGCATCTCCAACGCTATTTTGGGGGTAGTGGCCCCATGCTCATTTGACGCCTTTTCTAGAGCCAGAAGACAGTGTGTCACGTGCCAATTTTACAGGGAAAAAATTGGGGAGAAAAACATTTAAGCATTCTTTTTACGTGAGTACTGAAAGTATATGAAAGTGTTTTTAAGGGAGCACATATAATTATTGTGTTTGCCACATCTGGCAGCTGAAAGCTGCTCTTCCTGTTTGCTCCAGGTCCTTGTTATCTTCTTGGTTGGTGGCACCCAAATTACTACTCACAGCCCTTGCCTAACGCCTGCAACATTAATCAGAACCCAGTGTCACGGCGACAGCTCGTGTGCTTTTGTACCACGGGCTGTGGAAGTGGCAGATTTAAACCTGGACGCTTATGGAATAACCTCAACCCTGGGTCTTGGGTGTCCTGCAGCTCATTACTTTTGTGGAAAAACCTTCCACCAGGAATTGGAGCTTGTGTCTTTGTTGCGAGTGTTGCCATGGCCGCGCTTCATCCGACTCTCGGTGGGGGTGGACCCAGACGTCTGTGCTGGTCAGGACTCTTCAGGTGATGTCAAGGACAGCCAGGGCTGGGGGCCAGCATCAACTCGGACCACTGGTTTCCACACCCGGCAGCACCCTGCATCACCCGAAGGTGACAAAGGATTCCGGGGTCCCGCTTCCAGAGGTCCTGACTTAGCTGGTGTGGATCACACACCCGCTGCAATCACCGTGCCCGTGAGTTCAATCCTATCAGATTCCGAAGTGCCCCGTCCTCCGATGGTCAGGTATCTTTTGGGGCTGAAGGCTTACTTGGGCTTTTGCATGTGTTTTCCTTACCTGGACTTCTTTTCTCTGCTGCGGCCAAGAAGCAGCCTCTGTCGGTCCACTTGCTGTTTCTAGATAACGCTCCCTTCTTTGGGGTCTGGTCGCCTTTATGCTTTTTGTCTTGGCTTCTTGGTTTTCGCAGTGTCGCTCACGTAACGTCTGGCTGTAAATCCATTTGTTTCCTGCGTGCCATTTCTGGTTCTCCCCTCGGAGCGTTCAAGGCTTTGCTCTGTTCCAGAGAGCTGTCGGTGGTGCCTTCGGATGCTGCCTCTTGTCCTTCCCATTCGGTGTACGCTGCATCCTTTGTGGTCCTTCTCCACACCTCTTAGCCTCTCTTTCATATTTTCCCGCCCTTTCCCTCTCCATCTGCAGTGTGCTCGAATTCCTTACCTTTAAAACTATGTCAAAATCACTTAATTTCACATTTCAGTGATTGTGTTTACTTGTAGAAGTTGCATTTGCTTCATTTTACGATCGACGTGCTTTGCTTGCTTTCATGTTTCCCTGTTGCGGCTTACGTTTTCTAGTCCTTATTTGATCTCATTAATAATTTTAAGCACATTTCCTTTCTACTTCACATTGATTTGTTATTTCAATTTCTTGGTAAGCTAGTCCTTCCTATTTCTTCTCCTACTCCACCGCTCAGAGACTCACTCCGTTATCCCTGAGATAGGAGTCCTTATCTTGCAGAGATCTATATTGCAATATTTATGACTGAAATGGCATGCTGCCTAGGGTTTGCTTCAAAAGAATCGAGCGTGGAGGAAGCGAGCACGAGTGCAGACGGGGTGAGACTGGCCTCCTGGTCTGTAGTTTTCACGTATGAGTTCATCTTCACCAAGGATTTTTTTTTCCTTTTGGGGATTCTCACGCTCTGCCTTGTGGAAATACTGCTGGAGAGCGCATTTTTGTCTCCTTTGGCTAGCTGGCCTCATGGAGTTCATGATAAGGTTTTTTTAAGACTGTTCACTCGTCTCTAGGATTTCCGCCATGTGTGCTCCGTATAAACTGGGACCTTGTACCAGGATGAGCAGGCTGGAATCTTCAGGCTAGAGCCTCGGAGACCTAAGCTGCTCTGTCGCTTCTCCAGCTGCTGGGCGGATTCATTTTCGTTCCCCCGTCGCTGAAGGGCAGTTTCTCCAGGATCCCAGGTTTCAGCTGAAGTCTGGCTTCTGGCTCTCAAATGCGGGGGCACCAGGGCAAGTCTCCATTCCGGAGGAGCACCAACCCCCGCCCCCGCATCCTCTGGGGTTTACTTCTCAGCCGGTACTGATGACATCTACTACTTTATCAGCGACACACAGCAATTCCCTTTTTGTCTCTCAAGCTCTGCGCCTGCACATTTCCAGCAGATCTATTCTGTGTGCGTGGGGTGGAGGAAGCGCCCACAGTGGCTCATTCTGCCGTGTTGTTGGTTATTAACGGCATATAGGGAATAATTTACCTTCTTGTGTTTAAATTTGTAACTAAGGAGTTCTCTTATTTTCTTATTCTTGGGTTCCTTAGGTAGATAATATATCGTCTGAATATGCTAATAGGAATCATAGTTAATACTTGTTTGCCTACAAACAATATTATCCATTATTTCAAACTGTCCTCAGAAAAAAATCTCTGTACCAAGGATGCCATCACTAATCTCTGCTGTGCACGTGGATGACTTGAGTCTCAGAGCAGTTAGACGATGTTCCCCAGATCACTCAAGGCCACACAGGGCGTGTGGAGCTGGGACTGCAGGCCAGGCACCCGCTTCAGGGTCTGCACGGCCGACCCCACCCTCCATCCCTCGTTACACAATCGATGCATTTGCTGTTTTAAAAATGTGCGTGTGAATGAAGTGGCTAAAGTTCTGGAATAAACGTCCAGTGCACGCGTCCCGTGGGCTAGGAAGACGGTCCACGCCCAGCAGCCGGGCCTCTCCGTACCACCGGCACGTGGTTTGAGCCACGTGACTGGAGCTGGCCCACGAGACGGGAGTGGAAGTGACGTGGAGACACCTGTTTCAGGTGGGCAGGCAGCCACCTGACGCTGTCCTTCACCTGGGAAGTAAACCTGGGCTGGATAAGGCCCTGGCTTTGAGGAGGGGGTTTCCGTCGTGGCCGCTTGTGCCAGTTCCTACCAGTTGCCCCAGTTCCAGCAATGCTTTTCCCTGCTGCTGTGCAGAGAAAGTAAAAACCGCCGAGGACCGGTCCAGTGACCAATACACACACTCACCTTGATCTCAGATTCTGATGACCTCTTCTCTCTCTTGTATATTCAATCCCCTGCTCTTAGCTGGACCCTCCTCATTTCTTTTATTTCATTTAAACATCCTCATCGTGGTTATGTTTATAGAAAGAGCTCTTACCTTTTAGAGATACATAATGAAATATTTATGGTTTAAACGGCAAGGTGCCTGGGACTTGCTTCAAAATAACCCAGCAGGGCTTCCCTGATGGCGCAGCGGTTGAGAGTCCGCCTGCCGATGCAGGGGACGCGGGTTCGTGCCCCGGTCCGGGAGGATCCCACATGCCGCGGAGCGGCTGGGCCCGTGAGCCATGGCCGCTGAGCCTGCGCGTCCGGAGCCTGTGCTCCGCAACGGGAGAGGCCACAGCGGTGAGAGGCCCGCGTACCGCAAAAAACAAACAAACAAGAAAAAACAGCATTGGGGGAGTAGTGGGTAGAGATGAAATAAGACTGGTCGTGAGTCAGTAACTACTGAACTGGGTGAGGGCTACGCAGGGAGTCATCACACTCGTCCATTTACTTTTCTGTAGATATATTTGAAATTTTTTATAATGCACAGTTTTTCTTAAAATGATATATACAAATCAATAGAAGAAGAAAAACTTCCTCATGAAAGTATTTTTTGAAAATTGAAGAAGAAAATGTGTTTATCGCAACCTATGAAAGACACACGCCTCCAGTGCCTCTTCGTCTCACCCTCCCCCAGTTCATCGGAAATGGGGACCGGGAGGATTTTTGTCTCACTGCCGACTTTGAAGACGGGGGAGCGGCTGAGAGCCAAATACTCAGGCGCCTGTAGGAGCTGGAAAAGCTGAGGAGACGATTCCCTCCTGGAGCCTCCGGGACAGAACTGCAGCTCCATCAGCACCTTGATTTCAGCTCAGTGGGACCTGCTTGGAACTCCTGACACGCAGTACCTTTTTCCCAGCCTCTGAGTCATCATTTAGTGGTTTACAGAGCCCCGGTCACACCATCGGGGTGTTCGCAACGCAGTAAAGCGTCGCAGCAGAAGTTATAGAGTTAAGTACAACCAACGAGGTGCAGAACATTTTTTAAAAAGCTGGAGTGAAGCAACACTACGTCAAATTCCAAAGATGCTGAGAAGTGTCAGTAATTCCACCACCTGGAGCCCGACGGGCGAAGACACACAGGCACCGCACCTACAACGGGCAGATCTGCAGACGGTGAGTGAGCATGTAAGGTACAATTTCACAACGGTGCAAAGATAATAAATGTGTGCTAATCTAAGTCACTAGGTTTGTAGTAAAGCTTTACAGCAGCAATCAGAAACTAATACACACATGTTCCAGCTGAACAGAAACGGGATCTCAGTTGGCCGTGAACTTCCCTTAGAGCTGTCAGCAAGCAAGGAAGAGGTTCAGACCCTGGGCTCTCGGACAGGAGGGTCTGGCTCAAATCCCAGTCTGCCCACAGCAGGCCACCTAACTGTCCTGTGTCTCCGTTTCTTCATTTGTCAGATGGGAATGACAACAGCGCCTGAACAGTAAGCGGCCTTGTTGGGAGGACTTCCATGTGAACACGGCTGTCCTGGGAACCAGGCACGTGGGGAGCCCTCGACAATGTCAGTTACTGCTGTCAGTGCTGGTAGCTTTCTCATCTTTCCAGCCACTGATTTGCCTGTTCCTTTGCCAACACCACACTGTTCTGATGGGTGGCAAAGGGTCAACGCACTATTGTCTTCCTTCATCGTTAGTTAATTATATAATGATTAATTCTCCATATAAAGTTTAAAGCTTTTCATACAGTTGCATGAAAGAAAAAAAACTAGCACTGATGTCACCAATGGTATTGGAACAAACTGGGTATTCATATGAAGAAGTACAAAACACCACTCCACAGACCCTAGAACAGCTGAAATCAACAAGATGACAACGCCAAGGGCTGGCAAAGACGTGGAACCACTAGACCCCTCACACGCCGCCGGAGGGAATATAAAACGGTACAACCACCACTTTGGAAAACAATGGTTTTCACAAAGTTAAACCAACACGTGACCGTTCACCCAGAAATGCCACGTCTAGGTATTTACTCAGGTGAAATGAAACCACATGTCCACACAAAGACTTGTACGTGAATGTCCACGGCAGCTTTTTCGTAGTATCCCCAAACTGGAGGCAACCCAACGGTCCACCAACCAGGGAGTGGACGTTCGTGCGACGGAATAAGAGGCGGCAATCCAGAGGCAGGGTCCCCGGTTCATCCTGCAGCAGAGCTGAGTGCCAGCAGCATCGCACAGAGCAAAGGCAACTGGGCGAAAGTGCCGAGGCAGCACCCGCTCAGCTGAAGCTCTAGGGCAGGCCAGTGATCACCAGGGGTGGAAAGCTGACCTGGGCAGCCTGGGGCCCGGGGAGAGGCTGCCTGCAAAGGGGCCCGAGGGGACTTCCTGAGGTGAGGAAAACGTCCCATATCTCAACTGTGGTGACGGTTACCCAAGGGCGATACGTTTATCAAAATTCACTGGCCTGTGTGTGTAAAAAGGGTGCATTCTATCGAGTCTAAACTGTACTTCAAAAAAGCTGATTTTTTTTTAAAAAAGAGAAAAGAAACAAACATAACATTGGGATTCAGTGGGATTGCATTATTTATACAGTAATTTTGGAAGACGTTTTAAGGCAACACTACGGTTCCCATCCCGTGTCCGCAAGGCTCTCTTCCTGGACTCCCGTGTTCACACCCGCCGTTTTAATGCCTGTGGAGGGCGCCTCATGCACAGGTCTCCAGCCTCAACCTTTTCTCTGAGCTCCCAACCCCAGAACTGCCACCCGACTTCCTTACACCTGGTGGCTCAATCTCTCTCAACCCAACGTGTAGGAACCAAGCTTGCAATCTTCCCACTCAGAGCAGAATCCTGGTACGACTTCCTTCCAAATAAACCCACTCCTTCCCTCCAAGGTGTGTCCGGACCACCCGACTCTGGTTCTTTTTTCCCCTGTAAACGTCTCTCTAAGTGTGGACTGTCTCCCTTTGCCACCCCCTGCCACCCACCTCATAAGACACCATCTCCATCCCAGAGGTCAGCGCAGCCTCCTGGCCCCCTGACACACTCAGTTTGTTCCCCTTTCACGGCCAGGGTGGTCTAGTCCCATTACGGCATCTCCACTGCGCCTGGAACCTGGGTGGGCCCCGTCACGCCTTCTGTCTAACCCCGCCTGGACCAGCGTGGAGGTGGGGCTCCCCCTACCTCGAGCCTAGGTGTGTGCTCTTCCCCTCCCCCCTCGGCCTGGCTTGAGTCCATTAATCCTTCCAATTCCAGCCCGAACACCCACCCTGGGCGCTTTCTTTGACCGCCTGCCCCACCCACCAAACCTAATCAAACCTCCTGTCAGTCACTTAACACAATCACATTGCTGCCTTTTTCTGTAATGATTAGATCAACCTACAGCACCGCATCTAGAACCCGTGTCTTCAAGGCAGGGTCTCTGGGCGGCAGAAAACTGGAACGCAATCAGCTCTTCTCGGGTTAAGCTGCCTGGCCCGCCCTCCTTCTATCCAATCACCATGGGCGATCCCGACACACTTATAAGAGGGGCCTGGGTGGTTCAAGACCAGTGAGTTTCCTGTAGGGCCGCCGAGAGGACAGGCCTGCTCCGCGGGAGCTATTTCTGAAGGCTGCCCTCAGGCCGACGGTCGTGACTGCGAACACCCCTGGACTCCAGCGCCTCGGGCCCCTCTTCCCGGAAGGGTCTCCTGGAAGCCGCGCCGCGTCTCCAGACCCCCAGAGCCGGCCGCAGAGGCACGGCAGGGAGACTAGGTACGTGCCGGGCGCCCTGGGGGATGGGCACACCTTGTATGACCAGCTGGGCGCAGAGCCTCCGGTGCCCTGGGAGGGCCAGGGCCGGCTCCCCAGACGGCCTCGCCCTCCACGCCTCTGCTCCCCACCTTCCTTCCCTCTTCCCTCTGGGGAGGGAAAGCTCCAATCGGCCCAAGGTAATCTCGTCTCTCCCACCTCGTCCGGACACTTGGGCTGAATTAGTGAGCCCTCCTGCAGGCCAAGCGCTACTGGCGCCTCTTTGAAGACAGTTTAACAGGTCACCGCAGACCCCTCCCTCCAGACACCGCGCCCCCCTGCCGCCAGCCTGACCCGGCGAGCTCCCGCCTGCGCAGTGGATGTGGGGGTGCGGAGGGGTGGCTGGAGCCCCCGGACTGACCCGGTTTCCTCTCTCGGGCAGGTTCCTCATGCAGGAGCAGAGACCCTCCAAGCGCTTTCGCTCAACGGCCCCTAATCAAGGTACGTGAGACACCCTCACCCCCTTTCCGGTGCTCCCCAGTTCTGACTCTACGTTGGCTGTTTACGTGTATGACACAGAAGGCGTTTTGTGGACAACAGCGGCCCTCGCCTCAGTTTCCCCTCCAGACACGACCGTCTTCCTCTGTTTCTTAGCGCTACTTGCTGTTCTCTAAACGTCTCCGCTCCTGCCGACTTTCCCCTTTTGCGCAGGGTCTTCCCTCCCAGCAGAGGAGTGTGTAGCTGTCGGTCACGAGTTCTCAGCAACATGCCCACCCTCACTTTCCACACTGGAGCCCCGGGCCCCACCTCCCGCCCGCCTTCCAGAGACCCGTTAATCTGAGCGCAGACATCCTGTGCCCCAGGGTTAATTCCCCTCTTCTGAATTTTCCAGGACTTAGTAGTTGGGCTATTGTTTGCAAATTCAGTGTTCTCAAACTCTTCCCTGATTGTTAAAATTCACACCCAATCAAGCGCTCTACCAACTTGACCCCCTTCCAACCTGCTCCAGCCTAGACTGGCAGTCTCACCCCAGCCGTCACCCTGCGACCCGCCCCCCCACCCCGCCCCGCCATCGGCTGGGGAATCCCATCCCCCTCTGGAATTCTACGCCCTGTTTCTTTTATCTGGTGTCCTTTTCTCCCTTGGCTTATTTTTTCTCATTGGAGCACCCAGCTCTCAACCCTCACCTCCCGGTTTTCCTAGCCAAGAACTGAGGAAAAAAATTAACCCATTTGGTGGTGACCCCAAATCCAGCTCCAGCCCAGGCCCCCACCTGGATGACCCAAACACCTTAGCATCATCAGGTTCCTCCTCTGTCCTCCAAACCTGCATCTTCTTCCTTGGGAAAGGCTTCATGCCCTCCCGCCGGGGAAGGGGTGCGGGAGGAGCTCATAAGGGATGGGCAGGAGGGCGCCTGCAGACAGACGGGTCACCCGGGCGCCACCAGCCGCCAACCCCTTCACGCCTCCCCGAGGCCGCAGCCCCTCCTTGCCAGCACCCCTGCTCCAGGCACACCTCTTCCCTGCCCCCCAAGTCCAGCTGTGATGCCCCTGCTGCCTTCGTTTCAATGGCTCTCCCTGGACCGCAGGGTAAACTCAAGCCTGGCTTAGCTCAAGGAGGCCCTGGGGAGCTGCCCCGCGTGCGGTGCTGTCCCTTCAGCTGCCCAGCTGTCCTTCAAGTCAGGGAGCCGGGCTCCCAGCCTCTCTGCCCTCCCTGCTCCTCGGCCGTCAGCGCCGTTACTTGGTTTTGTTTGCTTCTGTCTGTCTGTCCTATTGAAGTTTAGCGCAGTTAGGACAGGGACCGTCATTTTTATTCAAATTGAACCTCTCTGGTGAACCTAGACTCCGTGTCCCCATCAGTACAACGGGGATTATAATACCTGGCTGGCCAGGCAGCTGTGAGGGCTGAATGCCATGGCCCGTGGGGAGTGCCCAGCCTGGAGGAGGCTTGTGGCCGTCCAGGGGCCCCCCCCACCCCCCCCACCCCCCCAGCCTCCCTCTGCTGAGTCTCTGCATCTCTCTCCACCTCAGGTGTTCATCCCCAGGAGACAGGCTGCCCTGGTGCAGAAGGCGGAGACCCTGGGGGGGCAGCCGGACCCCCGCAGCCAGGCCAGCCCTCGAGACCCTTTGCTTATGTGAACCCCGTGAGACGTGAGGCCCCCGCTTTCGTGGGCTCGTCTCGCCTTGCACAGAGAGGCCGAGGCCACCGCAGGGGAGCTAGCCAGGGGGCTGAAAGAGGCCGGGGCAGGGACCCCCGCCTGCACAGGGACCCCCGCCTGCAGGAGGGGCCGGGACGCCTGCTGGGGCCAGATCTGCATTTGGAGCTGGACAGCGGAGAGGTGCCCGAACAGCCCGCGGAGCCAGAAGCCAGGGAGACCCCTTTCACCAGAGCAGCCATGGCGGCCGCGGCACACGGACACGTGCTGCGGAACCCCGGCCCCGGCAGTGACACACTTAGGATGAGACCCCAGGGGCCGCCCAATGCCTACGGGTTCTGGGGTCTCAGGGAGGTCCAGCCTTCCGCCTGTTCCTACGTTGGGTTCATACCCTCGGGCTCTGCTCTGATAGTCATGCAGACGCCCTCCGGCACCTACCTGTATTCAGTCGCAGCGCCCTATGCCCTCCACAGCCAGCCCCTCTCTCTCTGACCTGGGCATTTGCTAAATACTCCAGGAGACCTTCCCCCAGCTGGAGTCCCCTTCCTGTCCCCATTGTCCCCCCCGCTACCTGTATTGCCCGGACTGAACCTGCAAGCTCCCCCAGGATCCCGGCAGGCCCAGGTCTGCTTCCCACAGGACAGGCAGTGCCAAGGGACAGAGCAGCGCATGAGGTGTCTAGGCAGAGAGAGCCCCAGGGTGCTCGCGAGATGGAGAAGCTGTGATCGGAGCTTCCCCGCGAGCGGCTGCAGGGTCAGGATACTGACGGCGGTCCCCCAGCAGCCTGTGAAACCCGCCAGTGGTTCCCCTCTGAAGAAAAACACGGATCCTGAGTGGGTGTGAGAGTGACACATGTGCATGAGGCTTGGGTAAAGAGGAAATTCCAAGAGCTGCCTGTGAGGTGAGACCTACAGGGAAAGCAGAACTGGCCTGACATCAACACTCCCTCAAAAGCATCGGTGATTCCGAGAAAGCCATGAGGAGACCCCCTCGGATGCTGGAGAGCACACGACCCTGAGTCTCGAATTCCATGACCTGGACCAGGTGGCGCGTGGACAGGAGGGGCTGGGCACCGGTCGAGGCACAGGAAAGGGGCCTGAATCCTAATCAGACCGGCCCGAAGCGGGAGCTTCCTCTGAGCTCGAGAGCTCACAGGCTGATATCAAAGCCCCTTCCTGTGAAATCCAGCTCCAGGCGAGTTGTTCTGCTGCCTGCCCTGAAAGCACAGATGATGCTTTTCAGCCAGGGAAAAAAAAGGAAGTGGGAAGAAAAGAGGAAGAAGTGGGATGCAAGAAGGACCAGAAAGCAAGGAAATGAGTAAACTGTATTATTAAGTCTGAATAAGTATGATCCTCGAAGAAAGATGAATAATCTGGAATTGAAATTCCAGAAGGGGACCTCCCTGGTGGCGTAGTGGGTAAGGATCCACATGCCAATGCAGGGGACATGGGTTCCTTCCCTGGCCCGGGAAGATCCCACATGCCGCGGAGCAATGAAGCTCGTGCGCCACAACTACTGAGCCTGCGCTCCACAACTACTGCAGCCTGCGAGCCTAGAGCCCGTGCCCCGCAGCAAGAGAAGCCACCGCAATGAGAAGCCCGTGCACCGCAACGAAGAGTAGCCCCCGCTCGCCACAACTAGAGAAAGCCTGCGCACAGCAACGAAGACCCAACGCAGCCAACAAATAAAATTTAAAAAAAAAAAAAATTCCAGAAGCACTGACATCGAAATTTGGGGGATGTAGGAGTTCAAAGGAGCTACAAATTACTGAAATTCTGGTCTAGTCCTGGAATTCTATAGATGCTCAACCTGAGGGAGCAGAGGAACCCTGAGCATTTGTAAGCAGGTGGCCCCACTGGTAACTTCTAAAGGAGATGGAGGAGAATGAAGAATTCCAAACAGACTGAGGAACACGTGGATCCAAGAAAATTTGATGAATCAAACAAGAGGCAGACGGGGTCACAGAAACAGGGAGAAAGCAGGACACGGTCAAAACGCTACGTAAGGGGGCTTCCCTGGTGGCGCAGTGGTTGGGAGTCCGCCTGCCGATGCAGGGGGCGCGGGTTCGTGCCCCGGGCCGGGAAGATCCCACATGCCGCGGAGCAGCTGGGCCCGTGAGCCATGGCCGCTGAGCCTGCGCGTCCGGAGCCTGTGCTCCGCAACGGGAGGGGCCGCAACAGTGAGAGGCCCGCGTACTGAAAAAAAAAAAAAAAAAAAAAAACCACGCTAAGTAAGGAGCAAGTAAGTGGGTGGCGGCCTCTGTGCTCCTGGCTTCAAAGGGGTATTTTACACATTGGCCATTAAGCAGGTGTTTCCTGTACTTTTCTCACAGACATGTTTGATCAAGCCTAGATCACTCCCATCTTCTGAGTTTGATAAGAGGTTTATTACGAATTGGATTTTGTACTTTATTAAGCAGGCTTTGACCGCCTGATTCTGATTCATTTGTAAGAGAAAACATCCAAGGTAAATGAAGAGAATTTTTCCCATGAAAGATGTTTTTCTTGTGTATCCAACCATCCCCTTAAATAAACCCTTCTCTCTGGCTTTTATTGGAGTACATCTTTTATTAAAATTTCACAGTTTTCATCTTACCAACGTCAGATGAGCTTACTGTAACCAGAAAAAGAAACACACAGAAAGACAAAGAACAAGTGTCTGCTTCCCCCACTCCCTGCCACTGTGTGCTTTCCCTACAGCCTACAGGCCTGTACGAACACACGTGTACTTAAAGGCATCTTTGGGGTTTTATTTTACAAAAATGGGGCATGCGATCCTCCTGGGGTCGCCCGGGGTGATTCAGGGTCCAGGCAGGTGTGGCAGGTGTGCCGGGGGCAGTGCTGGAACCCATTCTCCGTGTGAAGCAGGTGCCACGCAGACACCCAAGCTCGTCTGCGGCGGGAGCTGCCGCTTGCCGTCAGCCCTGCGCTCAACCGCGCGTTTGTGCGGTCACCTCCCTGGGAGCCGGCCGACCCTCTGCAAGGCGCACCCTTCAGGCTTTTCAGGGAACAACCCTCTGCTGACGGGCTGTTTCCACCTCCAGAATGCTTTGCAAAACACTCGTGCGTGGACTCTTCAGTACTGGCTCTTTTAATTTTATGAAATAAATCCTCAAAGTGAGATTCCCATGTCAAACAGTAGGGCCATATTTTATCTTAAGAGGTATTAAGAAATTGCATTCAGTTAGGTTGTATCCGTAGCAATTCCCATCAGAGGGATACGAAGGCGCCGGTTCCCGCCCAGCCTTCCCAGCGATAAACGTTGGGACGCCATAATTTTTGCCAATCTCTTGAATAAAAATTTGTCATTATTGTTCTGATTTGATTTGTCTTGACTACTAATAAGGTTTAGTATCTTTTCATGCATTTATTACCACTTCTGTTTCTTTCTCTGTTAATAGCCGATATATATCTTTTCCACAGTTTTCTATTGGGTTTTAAATCCTTTTCTTATCAAGCTGTAGGAACTTCTCGGATATTGGAAACAGTGATACCTTCTTGCCGCGGGGGTTTCTTGGGCGCACGGGGTCCAGCCTCAGCTCACAGCCCAGCTTTCCCTGTGCCCAGCCCCCAGGCCCTGCTCCCTCCCCAGGGCCAGAGGCCCATGTCTGCCATGCACGGCCCACCTTACAGCAGCATGGAAGTGTCTCCTCAGTCACCTCACTGTTTAGACATTGTCCAGGGTAAACTTGCCAATGCAGGGTTTCCAGGAAGAGCTCAGAGTTTCCCCATTCCTCCCTCTTCGGGTGCTTTCACCTACATTCCTGAAGACGTGCCCATGTCCAGGCGTCAGGAGGCTTTTTCTTTCATCTTGAGGCACCTTTAGTTTCTTTAGTTTAATAACGTACACATTAGAGTGGTGACTAATCGATTCGGAGACACGTATTCAGCCTTTATTAACGGGATGTGTGTCCTCAGACTTGAAGACCACTGGTCTCTATTTTATATATAGGAAGCAGGCATCGTTTCAATAATAAGTCTACATCAAGACAGTACGACCTAGGTGTCTGTCCTCTCACTGAGGACATGCCTGTTTACACCTTCACGCCACCGAAGAAGGCATCAAAGAGCCCGGCATGCACCTTGGTCATCTGACAATTAGGACGTGTGTCAGGACCCGGAAGTACACTTGCAGGAAGACTGGCAGCAGATGCTACAAGGCGCCCTGGCTGGGGGCTGTGGACCTCGCCTCACTGGTCACCCGTTCTTCACCCCGATGATTCAAGTCTGCACAGGAGAACTCTGGACGGCCCTCTGCCTTCAGGAGGGTAGGGACCCCCACTCTCTCTCCTGCTCTCCATCGGTATGATAAGTTTTCTCCACTCTCCCTTGGAAGTTACACAGTGTACTGGGTTGAACCGTAGGAAGTTGCCGTCATGTTGGTCAAACATCCGCAATTTCACATGGTTCAACTGAATACGATTAATTTTTTAACACACACACGTGACTTAAAGTCTAATGTTACTCGATCTCTATCTTTCTCTACCCTGTGAGGACCTTTGGATATGTCTACCCTGATCACTACCAGTTCCATTCTACACGGTATTATTGTCTTATATTTCAGTTCCATTTTGTCATCACCAAAGTAATCATTATTAACACAATGAGTGTTTATCATCGATACTTATTTCACTCTATTTCCACGAGTCACCAATCCGTTTGCTGTCTTCAACCATTCCTCCTTTGTCTAGTGTTCAGTTTCCTTCTTCCTGAAGTACCTTCCTTAGAGATTTTCAGTAAAGAGCAGTTCATGGTAAGCTCTGTCTGAAACATCTTTATAGCGTGCACACTCTTGAATAATAGTTTAGCTGGATATAAAATTCTAGTGTGACAACTATATGTTTTCTCTCACTGCCTTGCAGATATTTTCCTGTTGTTTTAGGCTGCTCTTGTTGCTGTTTTGAAACTTCTCATAGCCCAAACACTGTGCTCGGGAGGTAAAATTCTGTTCCTCTCGGGCCCTTTCTGTCTTTGATGTTCTGAAGTTTCCCTAGGAGATGTCCATACCTACATGTTTTTAAAACCGTTCTCTAGATTCATCGAGAATCTTCTATCTGAGAATACATTTGATAAAAAGTGGAAGATTCTAAGCTCTTATCCCTTTCATTTTCTCTCTTCTCCTCTGGAACCCCTGGCTGGTGTATGCTGGCTCACGTGATTCTGACCCGTGTGTCTCGTAACTGTGCTGCGTTCTGTGCTGTGTCCCGCTGGTTTTCCTTACATCTGTCTTCTGCTTTACTAGTTTTTCTACTCTACTCAGTCAGCTCTTTCATCTTGATTTAATGGATTCCTAATATTCCATTTTGTTCTTTTCTACATCTACTGTGATGGGTTATTTGCTCTTTATTTCTGATTTTTGGAAGACTTATTTTATTTCATCATTTTGAACATTGTTTTATCATTTCTCTCAGATTTTTCAGTTAACTGAAGTTTTCAGGGAACAAATCTTCCTGGTTTCCTTCCTTCCTTCTTTTCTTTTCTTTTTTTTTTTTTGCAGCAAAATCTCCCTCACGGTGAAATCGTCTCTTTTGGTGTCTGTGGACCTGTCTTGTGCACATGTGGCTGATCCCAAGCAAGGCTTCTATTTACTGTGGGACTTCATGGTGCTTGGACTGTTGAAGTGACATTCCATGGTGGCTTTCTTTTCGCTTATGCCAGGTTTTGGGGGTGGGGTGGGTGTGCCACCACCCCAGGAACAGACTCCGTGACAGTTTCTCAGCTTCTGGTCCCCACACCAGGAGGCAGAGTTTAAAGCCAGATGCTGGGTCCTCAGGAAGGGAAAGCCCAGGACTCTGGTTTTTCCTTGAGGATTACAGCCCCCTCTCCCAATCACAGTAGGGCCAGGCTTCCTTCCCTGAGTAGGTGTGCGAAGTGCATCCATTTCCCCACAGGGGTGTAGGAGTCACCTCAGCTTCAGTTCTTCCCCTCCTGTAGGCCAGGCGTGTGCACAAGACCCAAGCTCCCAATCTGTGGGCCCAAACTGGCCAAGCTGCCGGTCCACGAGCCCGACGCCCCCACTCTCTCTCACTTCCCGCTCTGCTCTCACACCCGGACACCTTGCTTCCTGGCTTGCTGTCTATGCCAGCACGGAAGACAAGCTAAAGGCACCGCCTCTGGGCCAGGCTGCTTGGGTTCCAACCCTGGCTGCACCACAGATGAGTTCCTTAACCTCACGGCTCTCAGTCTTCCTGGCCGTCACATCGTGGGACTCTCAGCTGAGTTCATAGACTCTAGGTGCTCAGCACTGTGCCCAGAACACGGTGCACACCCGACAGACACTACCTGCTATCATTTCAAAGCGGGTGGGGTGGTTCCGTCTTACCCAGAACCATACGTGCTGCTCAGGCTTCCTGTGTACCCCACTTAATCTTTCCTGCTTGTTGTTTATGCGTAAACTGTGTGACCCCAGTTTTTCAGAGCTCTGGCTCTATTCTGGGGGGTGGGGTGTTAAACCACTTTGTTGGAAGGAATGGCATTCAAACGTAGGGGAAAAAAGTAAGCAGATGCTTTTGCACAGGTTGTGGAAAGAGTAAAAAATGCAGTTCTGGTTTTCTAGTGTTGTGTAACGAAACACCCCAAAACTCAGAGTCTTAGAGCCTCCGTTTTATTTCGCTCACAATGTAGTAGCTCAGGAATTCAGGAACGGCTCTGCTGGGCAGGTCACCCTGACCCACGCGGCAACAGCTGGGATGTCAAGGACTGACCCACTTCCAACGCAGCGTTTACGCTCAATGGCAGATCGTTAATTTTCATCCCTGTGTAACGTCCAATATGTGAGTGTGCTTCACTTTATTCACCCGGTCCCCTGTAGGTGGGCTTTGGGGTTGTCTCCAGTTTCTTTTCCAGTATGAACATTTCTGTGCATTTCCTCTGGTAGACACGCCCAGGTTTCTGTCTTGGGTACACATTTAGGAGCGGAATTGCTGAGTCAGAGGGCACGTAAATGCTCCTTTATAAGATTACAGTACAGTGACCGTTCTACATCACATGCCCTTCAGCCTGTGTAAGCTGATACTTAGTATCGTCAGACTTCTTGCTTTGGGCCGATAAAACAATCTTGTCGTTTGCTGTAGCCTGTGTGCGTGTCTGAATCACTAGTGTCACTCAGTACGTCTGCAGGTGCCTTCTCTTTTGTGCAACAGCTGCTGTATCTTTTGCCCACTGGGTTTTTTTCTTTCTTCTTACTGATTTGAGGTGTTCTTTATTTAATCTTGACAGCAATTTTTTGTCAGTCATGTTTTGCAAGTATAGTCTCATACTGTGACTTTTTTTTTTACCTGATTTAAATTGTCTTTTGACTTACAGAAGCTCTTAATCTTAATAATGAATTTAAATATATCAGTCATTTTCTTTCATGTTAGCGCTTTTTGTACTTTAAGAAATCCTCCCCTACCTTGAAATCAGAAATCCTCACCTATATTTTCTTCTGAAGATTTTAATATTTTGCTTTAGATATTTGCTTTGACACAAGTTCTTAATCCATCTGGAGAGGATAATTTAATTTTTTGTGTACAATTTAATTTTTTCCATATGGATAACCAATTATTCCTGGTACACACTGAAAACTCACTTCTTTCCCTGCTGGTTTGCCACGTGACCTGAGTCATTAATAGAAGGTCCATATGTGCACAGATATGTTTAGGAACATTTTATTTGTTCCACTGGTCATTTTTTTTTTTACCCCTGAACTAATACCACACAGCATCCCTTACTAAAGTTTTATAATGTCTTGGTACCTGGCAGAGCAAGACTACCTTCCTTCTTTAGAAGACAATTCTAATGAATTCCAATTTTAGAAGCAAATGGACAAGTTCTTAAAGGGTCTTGTTGAGCTGTGATTGGAGTTGTATTAAATCATTAGATAAATTGGGGGAGATTATATTATGATATTACATTTTCCAGTTTATAAACACGGCCTCCTGATCAGTTATACGACCAATGCCTTTCCTGGAGAGTATATCCCCGCTGTCTTTGACAACTACTCTGCCAATGTGATGGTGGATGGAAAACCAGTGAATCTGGGCTTGTGGGATACAGCTGGACAAGAAGCTTATGACCAATTACGTCCCCTATCCTATCCACAAACAGATGTATTCTTAATTTGCTTTTCTCTTGTGAGCCCTGCATCATTTGAATATCTTCATGCAAAGTGGTACCCTGAAGTGCGACGCCACTGTCCCAACACTATCATCCTGGTGGGGACGAAACTTGATCTGAGGGATGATAAAGACATGATTGAGAAACTGAAGGAGAAGAAGCTGACACCCATCACCTACCCGCAGGGCTGGGCCATGGCCAAGAAGATCGGTGCTGTCAGATGCCTTTGAGTGCTTGGTGCTCACACAGCGAGGCCTCAAGACAGTGTTTGATGAAGCTATCCAGGCGGTTCTCTGCTCGCCGCTGCCCCCCGTCCCCCCGCCGCCCCACCCCCACCCCGGGTCAAGAAGAAGAAGAGAAAACGCCTGCTGTTGTGAATGTCCGGGCCCCAGGACCCTTTGTACACTTTGCTCAAACGGTGGAGCCTTCGCACTCAGTGCCAAGTTTTTGTTAACAGATGAGATTTTCCATAAAACCGTTTTGAACCAATCAGTAATTTCTAGGTTTTGTTTGTTTAAAGCGTAAGAGTTCAAACTTTCACATTCTATTAACGTTTAGCCCTAAAAAAAAAAAAATTATTAGGTTTTCTTTTATATCCTGCAGGAAAATTTTGCAAATTTCTGCATACAGGTCTTTACAACTTTGGTTAGACTTATCTCGTTGTATTTGTTGTTTCTGTTGCTAGATAAATGGTCCCAGCATCCAACCCACCCATCAGGATGCCCCGGGGACGTCACACAGCTCTCTGCTCACT
Source organism: Orcinus orca (assembly GCF_937001465.1). Classification (NCBI taxonomy): domain Eukaryota; kingdom Metazoa; phylum Chordata; class Mammalia; order Artiodactyla; family Delphinidae; genus Orcinus; species Orcinus orca. The sequence continues at coordinate 860,686 of NC_064568.1, read as the reverse complement.
GAGTTCAAAGATGAAGCTGCTTCCCACGCAGTATCCTCTGCTCACGAGGGCCTCCCCTGTACACCCCGGAGCCTTGGTGAACACTCAAGTCCACACCTCCCCCCCCCCAGTCACCAACACCCAACACATTCTACCTCCAGAAAAAATCTTAGCTCGGTCCAGTGGTTAATTGGGAGACTGGGATTGACACATATACACTAACATGTATAAAATAGAGAACTGATAAGAACCTGCTGTATAAAATAGGGAACTCTGCCTCACTTCACTACAGTAGAAACTAACGCAACATTGTAAAACAGCTATACCCCACTAAAAAAATTAAAGAAAAAAAAGACTTCGCCTTCCAATGCAGGCGGTGCAGGTTTGCTCCCTGGTTGAGGAGCTAAGATCCCACATGCCTCGCAGCCAAAAAACCAAAACATAGAACAAAAGCAATGTGGTAACAAATTCAATAAAGACTTTAAAAATGGTCCACAGCAAAAAACTCCTTTAAAAAAACCCTTAGCTCCGTCCTCTTCTCTCCCTTCCTCTGCTCACCCACCAGGTGCTCCCTAATTCAGGTGCCACCTCCTCCTTCCCGATCGCAGCCACAGCCCCCCAACTCCCCCTGCTCATCCCGGCTGTGCCCTCCCCCAGTCCTCTCCATCTTTTGGGAGAAGTATTCTTTCCAAAGCATATAGAGCATCAATTCCCGACCCTACTTAGGAGCCTCTGACGGCCTCCCTCTGCTGTTCCCCAGGTGACTGTAAAAAGACTGACTCGCTGGCCTCACTGGCTCCTCCGTCCGCCTCCCACCGTCCCCTCCTTGGGCACTCTGGCCCTGACACGCTCTCTGGGACCTGACAGCTCTAGTCTGTTCCTTAACCCCTGACTTGCGCATGTCTAACATCATCTCACGTGTCATGGGTGGAAGCTCTACCACTTCTGGAAAGACCGACGGAAGACACGGGTGCAACGAGAAGCAGCAGGTGCAAGGTTTACTGTGTGGCTCGGTACCGGTCCCCACAACACGCTGAGCGAAGTTCTCTCTTTTCAGGAGCCCAAACTGAGGCTGCCCGGGTGCGTGGCTAACTCGGAGGAGTAGGGATGGGGGTAGGCGTGCCCCCTGGGACCGGTGGGATCTCAAGCGTGGAAAGGCAGCAATGGCATCAGCCTCCCTGCCCACGGAGGGGCCCAGAGAGGGGGCTGGGGTCCACTTGCAGCCCCTCACTGACTCCTGCCCAGGCCATGCCGCCAGCATGGGGGAGCTTGTTCCGTGTCCCCCTCCCACCCACTTCCCTAACTGCCAGCACTGTGAGGCAGGGGCCATGGCATTCAAGGTCCCGCATACCTGGGCACAAACCTGGTCCGGGCTGGCCACGTGCGCTGGGCCAGTCCTGAGCCCGGCCATTCCCGGCGTCCCTGTCCGCGCAGGGGGCCAGGGTGAGGACTGATGGAAGCCAGCGTTGGGGACCAGCAGTGTGACTGCGTCTCCATCCAGGAGGGCCTGGCCCCAGCGCTGCGGAGGTGAACGCCAACTTCCAGTCCCTACGCGAGCCCACCCTCCTGCTGCAACATCCCGCTGCCCCGTGGGCAGTGTCTTCCTGCGCCCACAGCCTGTCTGGTCCCCCACCCACTCGATGGGCGGGCAGGCGGGCTGTTAACAGCAACGTTAGTAACAGCGTCTAGCGAACGCCTTGCTTGTGATGTGCGTGGCACCGGGCTGAGCATTCTAGATGCGTTATCTCAACTGGCCCCACGGCAGCTCCCTCAGCACCTGTCTCCTTGGAAGATTCTTTAGCGTTCACGAGACCCCGGCTGCTATGCCTGAGCGAGCTGCGCTCCAGAGACGGAGGCTGCCCGCCACCTAGCAAGTCGGCGCTGGGTGCCGCCCTGCCCGCCGCCCCCATGCCCTCGCGGCTCCCGGCTGTGAGCGACTGGGGTCACTTCGAGGCTCTGGGGCAGAGACCAGGGTGTGGTCCTCTCCGGGCCAGTGGTGGCCATCAGGGCCTGCCCACCCGTCGGTTAAAGGGTCCATGTGAGCTGGGGTCAAGGGTCAGAGCACAGCTGCCAGAGGCCAGCGTGTGGCCGGGTCAGGGGCTGGAACACCCCTGGGTTCCAGAGTGACTGTGTGGCTGGGCCAAGAGTCAGTGTGGGACTGAGGTCAGGGGTCAACGGGTGGCCAGCCACCGTCATGAGGCTGACCCCAGCGAGAACCAGACCCTCGCCCTGACCCATCAGCCCAGCACCCCTCTGCCCACGGCCCCAGCGTGGAGAGCTCAGTGGGACGGAGTGGAGGGGTCCCTAGGGCCAGGTGACCTGCACGGGGCCCCCAGGGAGCCCCAGGGGTGGTCTGCTGGTGGGCTGGGTGGGGCGTCATGAAGAGGAAGGAAGGGGGTCTCTAGGGTAGCTCTGGGCCCTGGCCCCTTGCATCCCCACCCCCAGGGCCACCAGGACCTCTCCAGGGGCAGACCAACCCCAGCCCCTCTGCTCAGGCGCCACCACACCTCGTGGGACCAAATGCGGCCTCTGCTGGCCCGAGACCCCCAGCGGCTGCCAGGAGGTCGTCCGCTTTCCTACATCTTCCCTGGGGTTCCCTCCTGCGGGACGCTTCCCGGCGCGTAACTTGGAAATCCTCTTCATCCTTCAAAGCCGCCCCGGACACCGGCAAGCCCTGCCACATCCCCGCCAGAGCAGTCACTTCCCAGACCCCTCGGCACGCACGTCGCCTGGTCTCGCCCCTGCGGGATTCAAGCCACGGGGCGGGGCGGGGGACACAGGTCGGGTGGGAAGGTTCACGGCCTCCGAGCTGAGCGGCAGCAACTCCTCTGCACGAGGAGGTGGGCTCCCCATCACATCCCGGAGAAGGGCTCAGCGGGCCTGCGCGTCCGCCGGCCTGCTAACTCGTGAGCCTCCCTTCCTGCGGGGCAAGAGGAAAGGCCCAGCTCAGAGCGGATCCATGAAGGCGGAGCTCGGCTCTGCTGTCACGGCCGTCCTGTCGTCTGGGCTCCTTTCCACCTGGGGCAGGTGACAGGGCTCCTCATTAACCATCAACCTTCCCTCCGAAACACCAGGAGGGGCAGGAGTGCGTGCCACGCACCCGGCGCTGCCCAGCCCTGCACCCTGACAGACCTCCTTTCCTGTGGCCGCAGGAGCCCGCCCAGGCCTCACAGCCTGCGGGAGAGGTGGACTCATTAAAAATAATTTCCTGGCCGGAGTCATTACCTTCCGCTGGCAGAGGCCGTCCAACTCCCTCAGCAAGAATCAGAAGCCTGCTGGCCCCTGGGGACCCTTCACCCCAAGGAGAGGTGAGGCCGGAGGTCAAGCCCGCCCAGTCACAAGGGACGAGCTGGCACTCCTGCCCCCAGCCCTCTGCAGGAGCGACTCGGACCCGGGGCACAGTCCCGGGGCCGAGGCGGTCACTCCCCACTTTCCTGGCGGAGAGACCGCGTCTCAGAGAGGCAAGGCACCTGCAGACACGCGGCACAGTCGTGTCTGGGAGCCTGGCTGTCGGAGCGGGGCCAGGCTCACCACCGTATGGGGTGCCAGGGCTCAGGGCCAGGAGTGCTGGCTGGAGAGGCAGGGCCACCTGGTGCCTGACGGGCCTGAGCAGCTGAGGGCTTTGGGGTGACTGCACCTGGGCGGGGTGCAGGACAGGCTCATGGCCAGAAGCAGGTGGTCACAGGCCTAAGGGCCGGACAGGACCACCCAGGTGGAAGCCTAGGCAGGTGGGCAGCCAGAGCTCCCAAGGCCAGCGGCACCCAGCAGGTGACCCTCTCCTGCCTGCCCTGCCGGGCTGGCTCTGGGCCAGGCGGCCCCTTACTATCTGAACACGGGCTGCGCCTGGCGAGCACCACAGGCCCTGAAACTCACCCCCATCACCAGAACTAGGAAAACTTCCCTGGCCCCTGGGAGGCCCTGGCCACCTGCCAGATGTGATCCAGGTGTGATGAGAGGTTGCAGACAGGCCTTCCTGTCTGAAACACAGAGGAGCGTGCGCACGCACTGCTATGGGCTGAACATCCGCGCACGCAGACTCACGGGAAGCCCTGACTCCCAGTGTGGCTGTATTTGGAGACAGGGCCTCTGAGGAGACAATCAAGGTTACACCAGGCCATCAGGGTGGGCCTGATCCTCCTAAGAAGAGGTAGTAGGGAGAGGGGCTTCCCTGGTGGCGCAGTGGTTGAGAATCCACCTGCCAGTGCAGGGGACACAGGTTCGAGCCCTGGTCCAGGAAGATCCCACATGCCACGGAGGAACTAAGCCCGTGAGCCACAGCTACTGAGCCCACGTGCCACGACTACTGAGCCCGTGTGCGTAGAGCCCGTGCTCCGCAACAAGAGAAGCCACCGCAATGAGAAACCCGTGCACCGCAACGAAGAGCAGCCCCCGTTCGCCTCAACTAGAGAAAGCCCGCGCGCAGCAACAAAGACCCAACGCAGCCAAAAATAAAATAATAAATTTATAAAAAATAAAAAAGAAGAGGTAGGGAGAGCCCGGCTCCCCCGCCCCACTGCGTGCACCAGGAAGAGGTAGTCCGAGGGCGTCTGCAGCCCAAGGGGGGGCGCCCCCCAGAACCCAAGCCCATGGGCACCAGCCTGCAGACCTGTGAGGAGTCACACACGTGGAGAAATGCCGGCTCTGTGAGACGGAACGTGCAATCAGGGAGGGGAGGGGGGGCAGGGAAGGACCCTTCCTCGCACTGACGCCCGCTCGTCAAGACTGCGCACCTGGGGGGCCCGGGGCCACCCCCGTGGCCTCATGCCGCACAACAGAGACCCTGGAGGCTTAGGAGCTTAGGGGTCCGGGCCCCACCCCTAGAATCTGAGCCACCACAGTCACGTTTACATCAATCAACGTGGACTTCAGGCCAGCAGAGTATTGTGAAGGTTAGGAGGGCGGCAGCGGTTAAGAAAAGGGACAGTCGACTGAACACATATCAGGGTCCTCAACCTGCATGCCCCGAATAACAGAACCACAACCGCCAGGCTGATGACAGGTCCCACCTCGCTCACCCTTTACGTCAAATGGAAGGACGGCTGGTCTAGCATTCTCACCGACGAGCCCCCAGTCGCAGTCGGTACGTACACAGGCTCGCTGGACGCCGACGGGTACAAGCTTCTGGAAGCCCAGGGTGTGCACATCAACTTGCAGACCCTCGGCCTCAGCATCCTCTCCCGTGACCAACACACTCCACCCCACAAGCGCCGCAGTGGGTGGAGCGCGTGCACAGGTCTGCGGGGGCGTCAGGGGTCGCCTCCATCTGCCAGACGCAGCCCAGGTGGTCGCCTCTGTACGGCGGCTTGGAGTGGGCTCAGCGGAGGCGGGCCCTCCAGGAGGCCCTGCTGGAAGCTTTCGAGCCCAAGGACAGCGGGGACCAGAGGGCGACGCCAGCCGCTCAGGGAAGCGCCCGGATGGACGGGGCAGGGGACGGCTGGAGAGTCGACAGACTGAAGACCCCGCTCGGCTGGAAGAAGGGTCGGGGTCTGAACTTGGCGGGGGCGCGTGAGTCTAGGACCACTTCCGGGCCTGGCCACGCGGCTGGGGGGGCGCTGGAGGGCGGGGCGCCGCAGCAGAGGGACAAGGGCCAGGGCAGAAGGACCCGGATGGGAAGGAAGGGTGCCCACAGGTGGAGGGCGGGGCAAACCTCAACACGCCCCGCCCCCCAGGCTCGCAGCGCCCGTGGCCCAGGGCTGAGGGTGGAATCCAGCTGAGGACCAAGAGACAGAATTACCCTTCCACACCTGAGCCTCTGGGAAAAGTGAACGCGCTACAGACCCACAACCCAGTGGCTGGATCATTTCGCGGAATGAGTGATCAACGAACAGTCTGAAAAAGAAAAGGCTTTCCTGGCCAAGTCACTACAGGCAGAAAGCACTAAAGGCAAATTGATGTGATGACAAAGAAACTTTAAAACATCTCTCTGCACAAAACCCCCAAACCCAAAAACAAGCAAAACACCAGACACAGAAAAGCTACGGACAGCTGAGTCACAGGGAAAGCTTTCCAAAGGCCAATAAACACATGAGAATCCTTCAAGAGTAATTACAGGAACTTTAAAAAATGTTAGGACGGGATATATTCTTCATCTGTCCGATTGGCATATTAAAGACTCGAACAGGTGGGGTCGGAGGCTGTGAAGAAAGATGCCTTCATCTGCGCGGCTGGGGGACTCTCCTCCATCAGGGAGAGCGACTTGGAAATTGCTCTCTCATTCGAGGCGTCTATTCCCTTCGGCCCTGCTGCTCTGCTTCCACAGCCAAGATGAGCTATTAACTGAAAGGGGCAATTGCAGCTCCAGTGGGAGGCGTCTCTGTGGTGGAAGTGGGTCCATGGAGATCTATTAGGGGAACAGAACAGGTGGGTGGGCTGCAAACAAGCCCCCAGGGCCCCTCGAGCTCCACGCCTGCCCGTGGGGACCACCGGGGCCCTGAGCATTGCCAGGGGCTTGGCTGTGAGGGGGAAGGCACTGGGCGAGCATGCGGGGGACAGGCCGGGGAGGGCCCAGGGTGGCGAGGGGGCCTTCAAATCCCACCGTAAGAGAGCTGACGGAAGGCTTCACGCCCAGGCTGGCGAGGTCGCCTCTGGGGACGGGCAGTGGAGGACACGGAATGTCCGTTTTTACTTCCTACGCTTCTGTGTACCTTACTTTCGTAACTAAAATCCCGAGTGGAAGATTTATTTTTTTTGAGATGAAAACAAAATCAGGCCTGGCCCAGCCTGCCCGAGTGGTGATTGCCGGCACTCGTTCCCACCACTCTCGTTACTGCTAGGCTGGCTTGGACTGGGCTTGGGCCGGGCTGGGCAGCTCGAGGGGGCGGGGGCGGGGGCGGGGGAGGCTGGAGCCGCCCAGACGGATTCCGGGAGCAGAGGGAGGCTGGGAAGGATGAGCGATGCTGTGTCTCAGGAACACTCCCCGAGCTAAGGAGAGGGCCAGGAAGGGGGACAGGAAAGTCCGGGGCTGGTCAGGGGTAATCTTCCAACAGGGGTAGGGACTGGTCTGGGTGGGGAGCAGGGAGGGCGGGGGCTTCACCTTTGACCCGGGGAGGGGCGGGGTTGTGCGGGCGGTGAGAGGGTGTGAAGTCACGGGTACATTCGTGAGCTCTGACGGGAGAATTCACCTGCCCAGGGAAAGGGTGCAGAGACCAGGACAGGGCCTGGGAAGCCTCCTTACCATAAAAGGAATCCTCCCAAATGATCATGCATTTCACACCTTTCCACTTGCAAACTCAATGCTGTCTGTTTGGGGATCTGAACGAAATGGTTTCCAAAAAAACCCAAATAACAGTGAGACCCACGCTAAAAAGGATGCAACCAGACACCTGCGAAGGACTGCCCTGGGCGGGGGGGGGGGGGGGGGGGGGGGTCAGAGACAGGGAGTCTCTGAAGTGGGGGATCCGTGTGGGCACCAGGTGTCCAAGTGAGGACACCCGCGTCCCACACGGAGGGGAAATCACGGACGGAACCGCGACAATCAGGAATGTGCCCACTCACACCAGCGCAGGAGAAAGGCGCTGATGAAGGAAGGAAAACGGCATCTCCCCTCGGCCCCTCCCCGCCCCACCCCATCCCGGCACGGGGCGGGGTGGGGGGGCGCGGGGCGGGGGGGCTTTGCCTTTTGTTTCCTCCGCACCCACAGCCCCATAAACCCAGGGAACAGATGCAGACGTCTGGGGGCCAGGCAAGAAGAGCGGCTTTTAATCCACCAGCAATCCTTCAGCTGCAGCGCGGGGCATGCCTCTGGGCCGGGTTCTGGGTAGTCGACCAGTTTCCCGGAATCTCACAGCAAATAGGGGTCCGTTTTGGCCTTGACTTACGTGAGTCCCCACATGGGTCCTCCCAGCCCAGCCACTCGGGTATCTGTCTGCCCTGCACTGACCCCAGAGTGCTCTGACCCCAGTAAGCGGTGACATCTGGTCAGACACGGGACCCCCGCATCTTCCCTTAACCCTGGGGGTCTTGTTAAAAGACAGACTGTGACTCAGCACGTCTGGGTGAGGGCTGAGACTGTGAATTTCTCACAGGCTCCGGTGATGTCCTGCCTGCGGTCCACACTGAACCATGCAGGGCTCATCTGGCTCTAACTTCCTTCATCCCCTGCTGTTTCAGGGTCCTTCCCTGAGGCATCTCACGGGCGAATAAGCTATTCCATGGTGTTCACCTGCCCATTTTCTTAGCCGCTCATTCCAGACGGGCCTGCGGGCTGTTTCCAGCACGGGAGCTTGTCCGGGGACATGGGGTCTTCAGGGTGGGCTTGCAGAAACCCCCTTGGTCAGCAATGGGTCCACCGTCCCAGCCAAGAGGGACCACCGACATGGGCATCACCCAGTTTTTAATTTTTACCAACCTGGTGAGCACAGGTGAACCCCTGCAGTGTATTTTGCATTTTTCTAATAATACACAGGACTTTCTCCTTCCGTGTTTGTTAGCCTTTGGAGTTTCTTCCCCACGGAGTTTTACGTGCTCTCTGTTAAGGCAATCCCTAGACATTATACTTTTTGTCGTTGTTATGAATAATATCTAATTCATTATGTTTGTTACATTTTCTAACTGGTGTGGAGAAATGCTATTGATTTTCATAAGTTGATCTTGTATCCACCAACCTTGCTCAATTATTAGATTTTAAGATTTATATTGTGATGCTTTTTTTTTTTTTTTTTTTTTTTGTGGTACACGGGCCTCTCACCGTTGTGGCCTCTCCCGCTGCGGAGCACAGGCTCCAGATGTGCAGGCTCAGCGGCCATGGCTCATGGGCCCAGCTGCTCCATGGCACGTGGGATCCTCCCGGACCGGGGCACGAACCCGTGTCCCCTGCATCGGCAGGTGGACTCTCAACCACTGCACCACCAGGGAAGCCCGTGATGCTCCTTTTGTATGACATATGTCTAAAACATCATCTATATAAATGACATACATGTATAATGAATGAAGTGACATGTGTATATTTACATAAGACACAACAACAGTTTCATCTCTTCTCTTTAAAATCCTCACCCCTCCGGGGTCTCCTTCTTTCCTCCTGGTGTTGGTCCAGCCCTCCGGTTCCACGTTGAACACCAGTAATTAATGAAGGCATCTCTGCCTTTAACAGAACCTTTAAGAGAATGTGTCTGAAGTTCCTGCACTAAGCAGAATGTTTTGGTATATTACCTTTATTAAGCTAAGGAAGCTCCCTTCTATTCCTACTTCATCAAGAAGTCTTACTATTGTTCTTGTTGTAATTAATGTTTTCATTATAAATAGATGTTGAATTTCATCAATGATTTCTCAGCATCAATTGAAATAATCATGAATTTTTTCCTTTAATAAATCATGAAAACATTAATATATTGTCTAATGTGAAAACATCCTTGCATTCCTGAGATAAACCCTACCTGGTTATAACATATATTTTTAATACATTTATACTCTATTAAGGCATTTGCATTTACATTTGTGAGTAATACGAGTTTCTTTTCGTTTTTTAAAATTCAATTTAGGAATCAAGATTACACCAGCCTCCTAAAATGAGGTGAGCAGTTTTTACTCTTTTTGGACATTCTAAAATGACTTGGACAAGATAGGAATTAACCACCACTTAAGAGTTTGGTAGAAATCCCCCATAAAACAGTCTGGGCTGGGGGCTCATTGGGAAGGGAAATATCAGATTTCAATGTATTTAATAATCATTGGCTTATTCAAATTTTCTATTTCTTTCTGCACCATTTTTTTCATTTTCTATATTCCTAGAAACTTACCTACATCACTAGGCTTTCCAATCTCTCAGCAAATAATTATTTCTTATACCTTTTTATTGTTGTAAAAAGTCTGTTGTATCCAAAGTTAATTTCCCTTTTTCATTCTGTGAGTATATATTTTTATATTTTTTCTCTCTCTCTTCCCCTCTCTCTACTTTCGGTACAGACAGTTCTGCTGATCTCTATTTCAGTGAATTCTGATCTTTATTACTTCCTTCCTTCTTGCTTTGGGTTTGCTTTGTTGATCTTTGTCTAACGTCTTTCTTTGAATGTCTAGTGCCTTTTTTCTACATTTTTTATTCCTAGTCATTTTATTTAAAACCAAAATTTTCCTAGTATTTGGTAAAGTAGCAGGATACAAAAGTAATGCACAGAAATCTCTGGCATTCCTATACACTAAACATGAAAAATCTGAAAGTGAAATTAAGAAAACACTCCCATTTACCATTGCAACAAAAAGAATAAAATACCTAGGAATAAACCTACCTAAGGAGACAAAAGACCTGTATGCAGAAAATTATAAGACACTGATGAAAGAAATTAAAGATGATACAAATAGATGGAGAGATATACCATGTTCTTGGATTGGAAGAATCAACATTGTGAAAATGACTCTACTACCCAAAGCAATCTACAGATTCAACGCAATCCCTGTCAAACTACCACTGGCATATTTCACAGAACTAGAACAAAAAATTTCACAATTTGTATGGAAACACAAAAGACCCCGAATAGCCAAAGCAATCTTGAGAACGAAAAACGGAGCTGGAGGAATCAGGCTCCCTGACTTCAGACTATACTACAAAGCTACAGTAATCAAGACAGTATGGTACTGGCACAAGAACAGAAATATAGATCAATGGAACAGGATAGAAAGCCCAGAGACAAACCCACGCACATATGGTCACCTTATCTTTGATAAAGGAGGCAAGAATATACAGTGGAGAAAAGACAGCCTCTTCAGTAAGTGGTGCTGGGAAAACTGGACAGATACATGTAAAAGTATGAAATTAGAGCACTCCCTAACACCATCACAAAAATAAACTCAAAATGGATTAAAGACCTAAATGTAAGACCAGACACTATCAAACTCTTAGAGGAAAACAGGCAGAACACTCTATGACATAAACCACAGCAAGATCCCTTTTGACCCACCTCCTAGAGAAATGGAAATAAAACCAAAAATAAACAAATGGGACCTAATGAAAATTCAAAGCTTCTGCACAGCAAAGGAAACCATAAACAAGACCAAAAGACAACCCTCAGAATGGGAGAAAATATTTGCAAATGAAGCAACTGACAAAGGATTAATCTCCAAGATTTACAAGCAGCTCATGCAGCTCAATAACAAAAAACCAAACAACCCAATCCAAAAATGGGCAGAAGACCTAAATAGACATTTCTCCAAAGAACATATACAGACTGCCAACAAACACATGAAAGAATGCTCAACGTCATTAATCATTAGGGAAATGCAAATCAAAACTACAACGAGACACCATCTCACACCGGTCAGAATGGCCATCACCAAACACTCTAGAAACAATAAATGCTGGAGAGGGTGTGGAGAAAAGGGAACGTTCTTGCACTGTTGGTGGGAATGTAAATTGATACAGCCACTATGGAGAACAGTATGGAGGTTCCTTAAAAAACTACAAATAGAACTACCATACGACCCAGCAATCCCACTACTGGGCACATACCCTGAGAAAACCATAATTCAAAAAGAGTCATGTACCAAAATGTTCATTGCAGCTCTATTTACAACAGCCAGGACATGGAAGCAACCTAAGTGTCCATCAACAGATGAATGGATAAAGAAGATGTGGCACATATATACAAGGGAATATTACTCAGCCATAAAAAGAAACGAAATTGAGATATTTGTAGTGAGGTGGATGGACCTAGAGTCTGTCATACAGAGTGAAGTAAGTCAGAAAGAGAAAGACAAATACCGTATGCTAACACATATATATGGAACCTAAGGAAAAAAAAAGGTCATGAAGAACCTAGGGGTAAGACAGGAATACAGACACAGACCTACTAGAGAATGGACTTGAGGATATGGGGAGGGGGAAGGGTAAGCTGTGACAAAGTGAGAGAGTGGCATGGACTTATATACACTACCAAACATAAGGTAGATAGCTAGTGGGAAGCAGCCGCATAGCACAGGGAGATCAGCTCGGTGCTTTGTGACCACCTAGAGGGGTGGGATAGGGAGGGTGGGAGGGAGGGAGACGCAAGAGGGAAGAGATATGGGAACATATGTATATGTATAACTGATTCACTTTGTTATAAAGCAGAAACTAGCACACCACTGTAAAGCAATTATACTCCAATAAAGATGTTAAAAAAAATTTCCTAGTGAACTCTGCTTGACCACAATTCCATATTGTTGATTTACGAAGATTTAATAATTTTCAGGTTTCTGTTTTAAACCATGGGGTCGTCAGTAACGTGTAATTCAGTTTCTGGCCACGTGGGATTGTCTGGCGGCTTCTTTTCGTAATTGTGATGTTGTGATTAATTGTGAATAATTGTGAATTACTGTGATTTTATCACATTGTGTTATCAAACAAAATCTCTGTGATGGTGGCTCCAGGGGAACAAGCTGAGACCTCCTTCGTGGCCTGACAAATGGCCGGTCTTTCACGTGTGTTCAAAAAGAATGTGCATCCTCCGGTTATTTGGAGTATAGATCTCTATATACCAAAGAGCCAAACTTCCCGGTTGAATTACTCAGCTGTTTTAGGCCGATCCTGTTATAACTGGGGGGATATTGGGATTAAGGGGTATCATGGTTTGACATCCTTTCTCTACCATCTTCTGTTCTCTCTGCCATAGTGTGGGGCAAGGTCCGGGTCCAAAAGAGCAGGGTGGGAAGGATGAAAATAAAGTTTAGAGAAGGTTGAAAGGGATAGTTCTGTATTAGTCAGGGCTCTCCGGAGAAGCACAACCAATAGGATGTAGACAGATAGATAGACAGAGGGATAGAAAATGATGACAAGGAATGGCCTCACGCGATTCTGGAGGCAGGCAGGTCCCAAGGCCTGCAGGGTGAGGGGCAGCTGCACCCAGAGGGGCGTGGGAGCCCTGAGCCCCTCGCCGTGTGCACTGCCCTGCGCACCTCTTCCGTTCGGCTGTTCTCCAGTTGTATCCTTTATGATAAACCGGTCATCTAGTAAGTCAACTACTTCCCTGAAGTCCTCAGGCGGTGGGTCGGGGGAACCCCCAACATGTAGTCAGCCGGGCAGAAGTGTGGGCAGCCTGGGTTCCCCACCTGCAGCTGCCTTTGAAGAGTGGTGTCGGGGGGGGCTCATCTTATGTGACCGACCCTTAACCCTGGGGCCTGACGGCAACTCTGGTCTTTAGCGTCAGAATTGGTTGTTGGACACCCAGCTGGTGTCAGAAAACCAGAGCCAGTATTAGGGAAAAACCCTTCAAGGACTTACAAAGGCTTGTGTTTTCTCTGCAAAGTAAGAGATAAAGTCATTTACTGAGAGAAAACATGGTTCAATAATCTGAAAAGAAAGACGTAAATGTTGAGTAAAATATTAAATCCCCAACTTTGAAGAGACAGTGTGGTCTGATTATTAAGCCTAGAACTGATTTCCATCGCCACTGTTTTGCTAACTGGTGACCTTGGGAAGTCCTTCAGCTGTGTTCTGCCTCTGTGTCCTCATCTGTAAAATGGGAGCGTGGTGGGCCCTGCCTTGGAGTTCTTGCGAGACTAAAGGGAAGGTTCCCAGCTGTCCTTAGCTCACGCTAATTATTAACAACCCAAGAGAAGAGATTAAAAAGCCTTAAAATAGTTTTAATAAGGTGACCAGTTACAAAATCAATAGGCAAAAATCCAAAGCTTTTCTAAACACCAGCAGCAAAAAGAAAGGAAGTATCATAGATGGGCCTCCAACCACAAAAACAAAAAAATGCCGGAGAGGATATAACAAACCCTAAAGTTCACCTGGACGTCCACAAAAGCGAACCAGACCTTTTTCTCTGGCAAACATGTAGACCTATTGGGAAACTAGAGGAATTAAAGCCAGTTTGTTATCAGAGTAGTAGTTTTTCAAAAAACAATGAAATAGAATAGGCAGTGCAGAAAGGGCCCTGAACCTCTAAGGGAAAACTCTTACACCACAGAGAAGCCATAATAAATTGCTAGTGAAACAACAGACTAGGACATGAATGGAGCTGGGAAATTGGTTATTCACATGGGAATTTTCAATGAATTCCCTGTGTCATGCCATGTGCAGGAATAAATTCCAAATGACGAAATGCCTAAATCTGAAAAGAAGCACCCTTAACATTAGGGAAGAAATAAGGAAATATCTTTAATTGTTTGGGGAAGGGAAGAGCTGCTTGAACAAGGCATGAAGGATAAGATTGATGAATTTTACTGAAATAAATGAAGGTTTTAGATGATAAAAGACACCATCATCAAAGCAAATAGAAGGGAGAAGACTTGTGCAAAGCACATAACTACTGGAGAATTCATATCTAGCTTTAAAAAGAACTCCCACAAATCAGTGGGAAAAGGACAAAAATCTGAATAGAACATGGGCAACGAATATGAACAGGCAACTCAGAGGAGAATAAACCTAAATAAATAAACATGAAAACATAATACAGGGCTTCCCTGGTGGCGCAGTGGTTGAGAGTCCGCCTGCCGATGCGGGGGACGCAGGTTCGTGCCCTGGTCCGGGAAGATCCCACATGCCGCGGAGCGGCTGGGCCCGTGAGCCATGGCCGCTGAGCCTGCGCGTCCGGAGCCTGTGCTCCGCAACGGGAGAGGCCACAACAGTGAGAGGCCCACGTACCACAAAAAACAAAAAACCAACCAACCAAACAAAAAAACACAATACAGCTCATGAAAACTCAGGAAATACATATTAAAACAATTTTAAGATGCCCTTCCACAGCCATCACCTTAGTGGCAAATATGAAGTGTGACAATAAATCATTGTTGGTGGCAGTGTGGAGTAACGGGGACTCCCATGCACCGGGGGGAGCATAAGCTGGCACAGAGGCACTGAGAACAGCTTGGTGTTGCCTCGCAGGGTCAAGGATGTGCACACGTCCCATGACCCAGACATCCCGTTGCCGGGTGTCAGCCCAGAGAAGCCCTCGCGCGTGTGTAGAAGGACAGATAGACAAGGATGGTCGCCCTTTGTCATGGCAAAAAATAAGTTAGAAAACGGAAGCCAGCTAAATGCTCATCAACAGGAAAGCGCATACGCATGTCACAAGCTGTGCACTTTCACGCAGCAGAGACAACGGATGCTGTATCACCGTCCCCATACCGTGAAGAACAGCGGGCGAGAAGACAAGACTTGCAGCCTGATAACGTAAAGTTTCAACGTTGCAAAACAGTTCTATACGCTGTTTGCAAGACACATACGCATCTGGTAAAAGTATAAAGCTGAGTGACTCGCGGAATGAGAGAAAACATTTGCAGATCACTTTCTGATTAGAGGGTAACATCCAGGATGTACAGAGAACTCCTAAAACTCAACAACGAAAAAGCCTGATTCACAACTAGGCGAAGGACTTGAATAGCCGTTTCTCCAAAGAAATACACAGATGGTTAAAAAGCACATGAAAAGATGCTAACGTTAGGGAAATGCACATCAAGACCACAATGAGGTATCACCTCACACCCATTCGCACGGATACTATCGTAACAACAGAAAATAACAGGTGTTGGCGAGGACGTGAAGAAACTGGTACCCCAGTGCACTGCTGGTGGGAATGCGAAATGACGCAGCCACTGTGGAAAACAGTATGGGGTTTCCTCGAAAATGAAACAGAAATACCCTATGACTCAGAAATGCCACTTCTGGGTATATAACCCAAAGAACTGAAGCAAGGTCTTGAGATATGTGTACAACCCACATTCATAGCAGCATCAGTTTTTAAAAATTTATTAATTAATTTATTTTGGGCTGCGTTGGGTCTTTGTTGCTGCATGTGGGCTTTCTCTAGTTGCAGCGAGCAGGGGCTTCTCTTTGTTGTGGAGCACGGGCTCTAGGCGCACAGGCTTCAGTGGTTGTGGCACGTGGGCTTTAGCAGTTGTGGCACGTGGGCTCAGTAGTTGTGGCTCACAGGCTCTAGAGTGCAGGCTCAGTAGTTGTGGCGCACGGGCTTAGTTGCTCCATGGCATGTGGGATCTTCCCAGACCAGGGGTCGAACCCGTGTCCCCTGCACTGGCAGGTGGATTCTTAACCACTGCACCACCTGGGAAGTCCACAGACGCATTATTTACAATAGATAAAACATGGAAGCAACCCGTGTCCACGGATGGATGACGGATAAACAAAGTGTGGTCCATCCATGGACCTGGGGGGTATCACGCTTAGTGAAATAAGTCCAACAGAGAAAGACAAATACTGTATGATTCCATTTACATGAGGTCCCTACAGGAGTCAAATCCGTAGGGAAAGAAAGTAGACGGCGGGGCCAGGGGCTGGGGGAAGATGGGAAGTGAGTGTTGATGGGGACAGGGTTTCAGTTTCACAAGGTAGAAAGAGTTATGGGGATGGGTGGTGGTGATGGTTACACAACGGCGTGAATGCGCTTGCTACCACCGAACTGTACACTTAAAAATGGTTAAGGTGGTAACTTTTATGTCATGTGCATTTTACCACAGTAAGAAAAGAAAGGAGAAACTGAAGGGCGGTTAGAACAGTGAAGGAGACACGGAGGAAACAGGTTCAAGAGGAAAAAGAGAGATTAAGTGTAATAGCCTTTAAAAATCTCCAATAAAACTGTGGCATAATATTACAGTTCGTTAAATTTGCCAAATTATAGTGGTAAACACATGGATACTCACTACCTTGTTCTCTTCACTTTTCAGTGTTTTGAGATATTTCGTAATAAAAAAGAAAATAGATGCACTAAGTCATGAACCCCAAACTCTAGAAAATGAACAGCAACAGCAAAGAGCCAAAAAGGGGAGAAAAAAATTAATAAAAGAGGAAATTACTTTTGTATTTTTAAATTTCATTAGTATTTATCAATAAAACCAAAGTTTTCAAGAGACTCACGAAATTGGCCAATCTTTGTAAGCAAGAGGGAATATGGGGCAGGAGATGCAAATTCATTTCAGGACGAAATGGAATTTAACTTCAGGTAAAGAGGAGATTTTCAAAAAACGTAAGAGCATGTCTTGTACAGGTACTATCCCTACATTTTAGATGATTAATGAAACGGACAACTTTCTAGGAAAATGTAAATAATAAAAATCAGCCCAAGAAAAAGCAGATAATCTGAAGTACTCGATAAGCTTAATATAAACTGAAAACGGAACCAGAGACCTACGTGTGAAATCTCACTGGGAGGGGCTGGTTTTGGGGCTGGATTCTACTGAACCATCAGGGCAGCTCCCCGAGTCTGCTGGCCGACGAGCTGGACGCGGTCCCAAGCCCCCTCCATCCCCATCTAACTACCGAGACAGGCTGGGAAGATGAACTACTCACTTGCCCTTCTTCCTTGCAGTTGGAGGTTCCCATAGGACGTTCTGGCCCAGGAAACACAAGCAGAAATTTTCTGGGAGCCCTAGGGGAAGTGTTTATTTTCTCAGTCAACGCGGACAGTCGTCCAGTGCTTCCTCCCCTGTCCTGGCCAGGGCCCGGGTGCCTGGAGCTGTGGTGGCCAGCTGCACCCAAGGGTGGATGGCCAAGGGGACGCAGAGGCACAGCAGCGGCCACCCACCTCTACGCTTTCTTCTCACAGACACCGTCGAAAGGTCTTACTTATTACTATGGCTGAGTTTCTCTAAAATAAGCACAAACCTGACTTAAAACCCAGTTAAAGACACCCTAAGAAAGTTACAGCCAATCTCATATATAAACAGACGGAACTAATCTCAAATAAAATACTAGCAAGTCAAAGCCAGCAGTGCATTAAAATAAAACGCCAAGTAGGGTTTAGTCCAGGAATTTAAGGATAATTTAACATTAGGAAAGTCACCAGTGTTATTCACTCCATTAACAGACTAAAGGAGACAAGCTACACGTTCGTCTCAATAGATGCTAAAAAAACATTTGATGAAATTCAAAACTCATTCATAGTAAACATTCTTAGTGAACCAGGTGTAGATGCCATCTTCTCTAATTGAACAGCACTTTTATCAAAAATCTGCAGCAAACATCTTACTAGGAAAAATAGGAGAATTCTCATTATAGCCAATGCAAATAAAAAGGAAAAACAGAATAAGCATACATTTCGGGAAGAGAGAGAAATAACTGTCATTATTTATAGGCAAAGTCATCTATTAAAAAATCTAAGAGAGTCTACAAAGAAACACCTTTCTGTGGCCTCCTTTTCACAGCTACAAAATAGAGATGCGATTAGCATGTACCCCATGGGCTTGTTAACACTATTAACTAATTTCATACATGTAAGGATCTTAGGCTGGTGCCTGCACATAGCGGTAAGTAGAAGATCAACATACAAAAATCAATAACATTTCTATAGGCCAGTAATTACCAATCAGAAATGGAAAACAGGCGCTTCCCTGGTGGCACAGTGGTTAAGAATCCGCCTGCCAATACAGGGGACACGGGTTCGAGCCCTGATCCGGGAAGATCCCACATGCCGCGGAGCAACTAAGCCCGTGTGCCACAACTACCGAGCCTGCACTCTAGGGCCCACGAACCACAACTACTGAGCCCACGTGCCACAACTACTGAGCCCGTGTGCCTACAGCTCCACAACAAGAGAAGCCACCGCAATGAGAAGCCCGCACACCACAACAAAGAGTAGCCCCCGCTCGCCGCAACTAGAGAAAGCCAGCGTGCAGCAACGAAGACCCAATGCAGACCAAAAGAAAAAAAAGGCAAAACACGACGCCCTCCAGACGGTACGTCGGGATTCTCGATGGTGCTAACATAGGATGGCCACTCCCACCTGACACGGCGGATCACCCGTAGGTTTAGTGTTTGACAATCTGATGACTGAAAAATAATATCCCACTCTTGCAAGAGTTATTTCCCCCCAGGAAACTGACAGGATTCGATTCCCTGCTTTCCTATTTACCACAGTCCCAGGGTCCCAGGGGCTTGAAAGCAAAGAACCAGAAGGCGTGTCACTGGGGGCGGAGTTGCCAGACCGTGGGACGTCACGGCTTCTACTTCACTATCATCACCAAGCAATCCGCCAGGTGACTGCACCTGGCTGCACTCCTAGTCACGCGTCAGCACTCGGTTGCCCTGGGTCCTTGTCTGCTCTTGGCATTGTCAGACTCTAATTTTAGCCACGCTGGTGGCCATGTGGTGGCACTTCACTGTGACGTCACTTTGCATTTCCACAATCACCTTTTCACAGGCTTACTGGCATTTGGGTCCTCTTGTGCAGTGTCTGCAAACCTCTTTCGTGTTTCTGTCTTAGGTTTTCTGTCCTTTTCACTGATGTGTAGAGTCCTCCCCAGTTCTGATCGCAGGCCCTCGGGTCTGGGCCTCGCAGAGACCTTCCCAAGTCTGCGGCTCCTCCACCCGCTGCCCACTTCACACCTTCCTTTACTCACCTGGACCCCTGGGAATTCTGCTTTGTGACCCGTGCACCGCACCTGCTCCCAAGAGCATCTGAATATCATGACACCTTCGTCTAACTCAGCCGGGAGCCCTGTGGAGCTCCAGACCCACACGTCCCTCTTCAGTCTCGCTCTTCACACGAGGTCCACAGGCCAGCAGCACCCGCGTCCCCGGAGAGCTGGTCGGAAACGTGACATCACCGAGCTTGCTCCGAGGCTCTCCACTCCACTCCCCACCCCCAGGCCGAGAGAGCCCAGCCACCTCCGCTTGGAAGTTTCACGTGTGCCCCCAAGGGAACCACGGGTCAAGACTGGGACAGCACAGTTAGAGGCATTTAAATATTGAAACGTAGCGAATTAGCGGTGCACACACATTCCGCCTCTAACGGCTGCACGCAAGGCTGCCTGGATGCCCGGAGTCTACACCTGAGGCGCTTCGTGATGGAAGCCCCGAGCCACAGGGGGTCCACAGGCCCTTGCTGACGCACCTGAGCGTCCGCAGGGCTCCGTCCTCGCTCCTCTCCTCCCCCAAAGAGCTCTGAACCCGCCCGCCACCCCCGTCCACTGCACACACATCGCTGCCAGATTCCCGCCTCCTCGTAAGGGGTGCTTCCGGGGCCACTTGACCTTGTCCACCCTTCAGAGCCCTCTCCCTAAAGGACAGGTCTGACTGCCACTCCTACATTAAGCAGGTTTCATCGCTCCCTGTTGCCGTCAGGATCGAGTGAAACTTTCACGGCTCAGCCAGCTCGCAGCGGCCCCTCGCCCCCACCCCCCAGCCCGCAGCCTGAGGAGCTGCCCTCAGTCCCCAGACGCTGGCTGTCACAAAGGGCTCCCCACCCCCAAGGCCCCCACCTGCGCCCACCGCTGCCCTGACACCTTCTCTAACCTCTAGGCCAGACCAGGGCCTCGGGCCCCCTGCTTCCCCATTGGCACGTGTGCTGCCCTCTCCTGCTGTGGGCCGTTTGGGGGTCTCTCCTGAGCGGAGCACAGAGCCCCAAATCCAGGGCCCACGGCTGACTTGCTGTCGGCAGTATGTCGCGTTTACCTGGGGCCAAGGCCCTCAAGTAGAAAGTGAAGTCTCCAAAACCTGCAAAGAAGGTTTCTCTGTACCTCCTGGCCGGTACATGCCAGGCCCTCAGTTGCTAAACTGTTCCTTTCTCTCCTCCTTACGGCCGCCCTGGGATGCCCTCCCTCATCCCTACCCAACTGGCTTTTAAAAAATTAGCTTTGAGATGTAATTTATGTACGATGAAGTCCACCTGTGTTAGGTGTGAAGTCTGAGTGCTGACGCATAGGTAGTCACACAAGCACCTAACGTACATGCGAAATATTTCCATCACCTCGAGAAGCGTCCTCAGGCCCCTGCAGGAGACCCCTCCCCACCCCAGCCCCAGGCGACCTCTGGCCCGCTTTCCGCCACTGAAGCCAAACTGGCTTTTATACCTTCTCTGCTTTCCAGGGTCCTGAGCCACAGGATGGGCTATGGTGTCTGCTTCCTGGGAATGCAGTGATTCACTTGTTACTGCATCATATGAGAAGAAGCAGAGGATTTTTCCTCCAATTTGAAATATTTGAAATGTTCATCATGCTTGGCCTGAAAACAGGGTCCACTTTGCAGAGCCCTGAGGGGCCGTCTTCCTCCAGGGCAGCTCTGACCCAGCCCGGCCCACCAGGTGTCCCCAGGGAGAGCAGTGTCCCCAACTTCTGGCTTGCATGAGTCGGGGAGAGTGGGGCCTTCCCTGACGTCAGGAACGCTGGAGCAGAACAGGTGCAAGGGGACCACCTCAATGCTGGCTTCACACATGTTCCAAGCACCTTTGAGATCCTGGGAGCTGCTGAGCTGTCCACTGCTTGTGGGCACCCGCACTGCTCACCCTTTACCCCTGACCCATCAGAAGGCCTTCCAAAGCACATCCTTCCAAAGCACATCTCAGAACTACCCGCTTCTCTCCGAATGCACTGTCCCCGCTCATCCGTCTCCCGCCTGGATTAAGAGCCTCCTGCTTTGTGTCTACGTGGTCACAATGCTGCTGTCACCTCACCTGACAAGAGTTGCAATCGGTCCTTGGGAGAATCTAATCCAGAACGAAACTTCCCGTACTGTCTCAGAACTGCCTTATCATAAGCCGTTGTTTGGACCTGAACCAGCTCCTATGGGTGGTTACAGGTGGTAGTTCTGCCTCTTGTCTGGGAAGATCTCTGTGAGCTCCTCGTCACAGGGCTGACGCGCTGCGGAAACCAAGCGGTGGTTCCTGAGACTGTCTCACATCCTGGATTCGTCTCTTTACTCCCTCAGAAATGGCGCTGGGAAAACCCACATCCACGTGCAAAAGAAGGAAGCTGGACCCTTACCTTATACCACGAACAAGAGTGAACTCAAAATGGGTCAGAGAAGGAAGCTGGACCCTTACCTTATACCACGAACAAGAGTGAACTCAAAATGCGTCAAAGACCTAAATGCAAGACCTAAAACTACAAATCTTAGAAGAAAACACAGAGAAAAGCTTCATAACACTGGATTTGGCAATGATTTCTTGGAATGACACCAAAGCATGGGTGACAGAAGTAAAAAGAGATAAATTGGACTGAATGAAAATTAAAAACTTCTGTGAATCAAAGGACACAATCAAAAGGGTGAACAGGCAACCTAAGGAATGGGAGAAAATATCTGCAAAACGTATATCTAATAAGGGGTTGATACCCAGAATATACAGAGAACTCCTAAAACCCTACAACAATAAAAAATATTTTTAAATGGGCAAAGGACTGTATGTCTTCTTCCAAAGAAGACATACAGATGGCCAAGAAGCAAATGAAAAGACACTCAACATCACTCACCATGAGAGAGAACGCAAATGAAAACCACAAAGAAACAGGACTTCACACCCACTGCGACGGCTGCTATAAAACAGAGCAAAACACAGAAAATAATAAGTGTTGGTGAGGAGGTAGAGGAATCGGAGCCCTCGTGCACTGGTGGTGGGAGCGTAAAACGGTGCAGCCACTGTGGAAACAGTATGGCGGCTCCTCAAAAATTGGAACCATACGATCCAGCAATTCCGCTGCTGGGTATTTACCCCAAAGAACTGGAAGCAGGGTCGCAAAGAGATATTTGTACCCCGTGCTCACAGCAGCACTGTTCACAGCAGCACTGTTCACAACAGATAAAACACGGAAGCACCCCATGCCCATCGACAGGTGGATGGATAAACAAAGTGCAGTCCACACATGCCATGGAATATGACTCAGCCTTAAAAACGAAGGATGTTCTGACACCAGCTACAACACAGAGAACCTTGAGGACACTGCGCTCGATGAAATCAGCCAGTCCCAAAGGGACAACCACTGTATGATCCCACGTATACGAGGCCCCTAGAGGAGTCAAGTCCACAGACAGGAAGGAGGACTGTGGGTGCCAGGGGCTGGGGAGGGAGGGTGGGGAGTGAGTGTTAATGGAGACAGAGCTTCAGTTTTGCAAGATGAAAACGCTCTAGAGATGACAGTGGTGATGGCGGCACATTACAAATGTACTTAATGTCATTTAACTGGACGCTTAAAATGATTCAGATGATAAATTTTATGTTAAAAGTGATAAAATTTATGTTCATTTTTTTATCGCAATAAAAAATTTGGAGAAGATGACGAGCAATCTATTAGAGTTTTCCAAAAATATTTTGTGATTCTCTGTTCATAAGTCACACAGCTGTGCACCCAGTTCTTTGATCTTTATATGGGGAGCCTTACACTTCATTAACGAGAATCTTCAATCCGTTTACCTACAGTTTCTCAAGTTCATATTGTGAATAACAGGACCTTTATCAAATGATTTATTTCATTTTAAAATTACTACACTAATAGATCCCCATTATCAAAACAGAAAATGCATACACGCAGAAACGAGAAAATTATGATTACCCATAATTCTATCTCCCACAGATAATCTGTCACCGTTTGGTATCACACTTCCAGACCGTTCTCTTATGCATAGATACTTTTCTTTTACTCACCAAAAAAGTGATCAACGTGTATAAACTGCATTGTAACTTGCCTTTTTTATTTCATAATATATCATGGACAATTTTCCTTGTTAATCAATAAATTTTGTTAGTTTTCGCCAAGGCCTACTGTATAATTTTCTGAGCTAATCTTCTATTGTTGGAATTGATTAGATGAGTTCATATTTGGAAAGTATTTAGGACAGTGTCTGGCACATGGTAAGCGCTATATAAATAATTTCAAATGTGTTAAAAAGCCACAAGAATACAGGAGAAATTGGCAAATCCTCAATCATAAAGTTAGATTTTTAACACTCGCTTCTTGGAGAACTACAGATCAAGTTCACAAAAACAGGGGAAGCTATGGGGATGGGAATAATGTCCGTGGGTATCTCAGCGGCCCCCGCACGGCTGCCTTCTCGCCAGGCCGTGTCCCAACCCCGAGCTTTTCTCCTCCACACCCCGTTCCCCCGCTTCATCCAGGGGATGCCGCACGGCCTCCCGGCTGCCATACCCACGTCTGCCCGGTCCCTGGGGCTGCAGCAGGGCGCGCTGCTCTGACACTCAGACCCGTGCCCGCCTGCCCCTTCCAACGCGAACTCCACCACAGCTCCCTCATTCCGGCCCACTGGTCCCTAGAAGGTGGGGACAGCTGGCTGCCCGGCCTCCCCACAGCCCCCTGGCTTCCGGCTCTGCCTCTGGCCCTGTGGGCGCCTGGAGGGGTCTCCTCCTCTGGGGGCCCTGGAGCGGGGCTTTCTCTGGCCACAAGGCCCCCGCTCCCCGACCCTTCTCCCAGCGGCGCTGACTCTCTCTGTAACCCGGCAGGACCCTACGAGGCCTTCTCAGAATGGACCCCACCCATGTTCTCCACCTGCCTCCTGTCTCTAGAAAAACTTTAGTCAAAGAAGAAATTTAATCAGAGAAGTGAGAAAATGCAGAAAGAAAGGAAGACAGCCAAGCAAGACAAAATAATAATACTTTAGCCATTAAACAAAGTGAAGGACCTTTAGTTCCTCCTCAAGGGCTACAGACCCTATTCTGAGCCATGTCCCTTGAGCTGTTTCGCAGATACTCAAGCCCCCACAAGGTGGGAGAAGTTAACTGTCTGCTGCCCACAAGCATGTAGACCCCAGACCGGCTGGAACCAGAAGGTTGATGATGCCGACTCCCGGTTACCTCACCACCAGCCAATCAGACGGATGTCCACGAGCTGACCACGCCCTGCTCCTTGAACACTATACAACTCCTCACTGCCCCCTCCAGGGGGGACACACAGTCTTGAGGGCATTAGCCTGCTGTGGCCCCCTCTGCCTGGCAAAGCAATAAAGCTATTTCTTTGCTCCTTCACCCAAAACTCTGTCTCTGTGTTTCTATTCGGCACCGGGGCACAGAGGCCGAGTTTCGGCAACAGCTCCCCCCTCCAGACCAGCTCCAAGCCCCTCCGTCATCTTTCCCTCCTCTGATTACCCGGTCAGCTGCACACCCGGCCCCTCTCCTTGCCAGCACTCAACACAGCTCCTCCGTGCCTTTGTTTCTGGGATAAACCGATAACTGGATCAATCCAACCAGCTTATCACCTACTATGGAGTCACGGGGAGGACGGCAGGTCCTACACTCTCCTTCAGAGTCACACCTGGAGGCCTAGCCCCGCCCTCCTCACCTGCAGACGCTGGCTCTCCATCCTCACAGAAAAGCACCACGGGCAGGGCCAGCACACGGGCTGCGAGGAAACAGCGCGAGGCAGGCCAGTGTGGCCGCTGCTCCTTCCTGGAGCCTGCGTGAGCTGGGGCATCACAGCCGGAAAGCAGTGCTGACCTGGGGACTCCCAGGACCATGGGCTCCTCCTGCGAGCACAGCATTTCAGCACCAAAGAAGAACCTTCCAGAGAGTCAGGTGTGTGTGGGAGAGGAAGCGGCTTTTGTCTGCTTGGGGTGGGTCCTTTTCTGCTTTACTCAGCAGGGGTGTCCCGTCTCCTAGGTCTTCTACCCGCTTCCTCAGCATCTGGGTCCTCTAGTCCCTCCTTCCGGTTCCAACACCCTCTCCTCCCTCGCCTCCTAGTGACTCTTTATCTCCCTCATTCCCTAAATGAGCAAAACTCTTCCCCCCTCCCCGGCTGTCAGCCCGCCCACCCCTCCCGCAGGCTAGGAACCCCTCCCCCGCAGGAGGAATCCGTGGTTTCCCATCAGGAGGGAGGTTGGGAGCCTCAGAGGCGTGTCCCAGCCCCGCCTGCAGATGCCAGCCCCCAAGTCTGTCCCACCCGAACCCCAGGGGTGCCTTTAAGGGCCCCCTTCCACCCACAGCTGCCAGGCTGTCCTCTGGAGACACGAGCGCTGTCAGTCTTTTAAACCCGGGCCCGTGTGATGGTGCAAACGGAGAGCCTCAGCTCTGACACACAACTTAGGAATACACAGTGTCAGAGAGCCGATTGCGAGAGGGGTCGTTTCCCCTGCCCCGCCACCCCCTCTCCCAGGGCACCTCCTGCGACCCCTGTAGCTAATGATTTTGGTGCCCACTTCCGCTTCTTCAGACACCACCCTTGGTTTTCAGCACCAGGTGTGAGATGGGGTTCAGTTCACACCCCTGCCTCCCCCTACATCCCCTCCACGTGTTCAGACAACTCAGGATCTGTCCAGCCTGCCGGGTCCAGGCCAGCCTGGCCTCGGAGACACTGTGGGATCAGCTCCAGGCTCCTCAGCAAAGCAAATACCACAGTAAACAGCCACGTGAATGTTTTGGTTTCCTGGTGCTTATAAAGCTTATGTTTACACTCTACTGTAGTCCGTTAAGTGTGCAATAGCATTACATCTAAATAAACAACGTACATACCTTAAAAAGACTTAATTACTGAACCTGCTAACCATCATTGAAGCCTTCAGCACGTTCATCAAAGTTCACTGATTACCGATCACCGTAACAAATGTAATCATCTCGCAAAAGCTTGAAATACCAGAAGAAATTCCAAAATGTGACACAGAGACACAAAGTGAGCAACTGCTCTTGGAAAAGTGTCACCAATAGACTAGCTCGACTCAGGGTTGCCACAAACCTTCAATTTGCAAACAATGCAATCCCTTCGAAGTGCGATAAAGTGAGCACGATGAACTGAGTACCTGTATTCCTGGCCTCCTCTTTCTCCGCCGATGCCCTCATCTCAATGGAGCGCATCCTCTAGTAGTTTTCTGAGGAAAGATACATAAGAGGAAAACTTTGACATCTCGCATGTCTTAAAGCACATTTACTCTGTCCTCACCCTTAATTTATATCTTGCCTGGGCTTAGAATTCTAAGCTGGAAAATCACTTTCCTTTAAAATTTTGAAGGCGTTGCCCCAGTCCTTCCAGGTTTCAACATGGGGATGAAGTCTGAAGCTGTTACAGTTCTGAAGCCTTTGTCTTTGCTTTATCTGGGGAATGTAGGATTTCCTCTGCCCTTAGTTCTAAAATTTCACAATACTTTGTGCAGGCCTGTTTTCAATGATCTGCCAGCCCCTTGCTGGGCCCCGTTCACTCCAGACACATACTTCAGGTTCTGGGAAATTTTCCTAAATCATGTCTTTGATTAACTCTCCTCCAATTTCTAGTGTATTTCCAGAATTCTTATTATTCAGATAGAAGATGTCTAGCAATCCTTTTGTTTTCTTATTTTCTCTCCCATTTTTCTATTCTCTGGGGGGATTTCTTCAACTTTACCTTCCAACCCATATGTTTCTCATTTTAGCCATTTAATTTGCAAGCTCTTTGCTCTAAGTGCATTTTTTATTTAAAAAAAAAAAGCATGTTGTTTATGTTTCAAGGATACAATCTTATCTCTCTGAGGATGGTAATAGTTCTCTGACTTTCTCTCTGTATACACTGTCTCTGTCCTCCAGGCTTCGTTTTCTCAGTTTTATTTCACTCTCTGTCTTTGCGGCACCTGACATAACAGCGTCTCTGTCTGCTCAGTGGCGGTTCCGTCTCTATCGTGTAGCCACAGGCTTTCCCCAAGGCCTGGCGAGCTTGGCTGTGGGCTTCTCACTAAGAGTGGGAGCTAAAGAGCCTGGGGACATGGCTGGGCCTCGCCCTGGGGAGTCTCCAAAGCTGCAGCCTCTCAGTTGAACTCCCGAGAGGAGGCATGTCCACGCCCCTGAAGGGACCAGGGCGGCACGCTGGGCGCCTCGAGGGTGGGACCTGGGGTCTCAGCAGAAGGCAGAGGTC
Organism: Orcinus orca; assembly: GCF_937001465.1. Lineage (NCBI taxonomy): Eukaryota > Metazoa > Chordata > Mammalia > Artiodactyla > Delphinidae > Orcinus > Orcinus orca. Next base: position 833,248 of record NC_064568.1, on the reverse strand, counting down.
TGCCCACTCCCACCCATGCCTCCGTTTCCAGACAGAGAAGGAAAGTCTAGTCCCCTCTGCCGGGGGTGGGGAGGGAGGAGGTGATGCTCTGCTGAGCGTGAGGAGGGGCTCAGGGGTCAGTCCCCTCCCTCCCTCTGCAGGTCAGCGAGTGTGTGGCCACCGCCTCCCAACATCCTGCCCTGTTTCTGCTCACCGGGCTGCTCTTCCTGTCCGCTGCCTTGGTCGTTATCTCAGGGCGTGCGGGGAGGGGAGTTTGCACCAGCAAACTTGTATGCTCAATCTTTATTTACAAGTTTGAGCATCTTCTCAGGCATTTACTGGCCTCTAGTCTCCCACCCGCACTTTCTGTGGCTTTTTTTTTTTTTTTTTGCGGTACGTGGGCCTCTCACTGCTGTGGCCTCTCCCGTTGCGGAGCACAGGCTCCGGACACGCAGGCTCAGCGGCCATGGCTCACGGGCCCAGCCGCTCTGCAGCATGTGGGATCTTCCCAGACCGGGGCACGAATCTGCGTCCCTTGCATCGGCAGGTGGACTCCCAACCACTGCGCCACCAGGGAAGCCCTCTGTGGCTTTTTTTAAGGTCCTTCTGCCATTTCTCAGTGGAGCTGTCTATTGTCTCATTATTTCAATACTAACAACTTTTATTCCCCTCCCCCAACTGAACGTAATCTCTACCTGCCCCCATTTTGCTTGTTGGGGAAAATGTTCTTAGGTGATTTGAGCTCATTCAGTGCTCTCCCATCCTCCTGCAGCAGAGGTTTCCCCTCAGCTCTGGGCACAGAAGCCGTGTCCTGCTCCAGGCGGGTCACACGTGCAAAGTGTTCTGTGGGTCCCCCTGGTGCACGACCTATGGGGGCCCCTGCCCTGTGCCCTCTTGTCACCAGCCTCTGTTGCTTCTGGCGTCCGTGCACGCATCCATTTAAACATCTGCGTTCCCACCTGCATCCCGCGAAAGCCCCCTCTGCACCCTGACCTCGTGCCTTGAGGCGTGTGTGCCCCGTCACAGCACACCTGCTCCTCGGCCACCGCAAAGGGCAGCTGACTGCTCGCTCCACCAGGGCCCCTGCCAGGGCCCCCACAGCTGCCTCCACGCAGTTGCTGTCCCACCCAGCAAGGGGGCAGGGACGAGCACAGCTCCCCTCTCCCCTCAGGCCCCTCAGAATGTGTCCTGAAAGGAAGGGACAGGAAGGAGGGCCCAGTGCCTTTTTGCCCCCCGACTTTTTCTTGCTTCGCCTTTAAAATCTGTCTACTCTTAGGAAGGCAGGTGTGTGGGGGAGTGTACCAGGCATCTATTGCAAAACAATGCTGTAGTAACAACACAACCATCCTCAGTAGCGCACAGCAGACACGGCTCAGCCCTCAAACTTAACCCTACGGCGAAGCTCTCAAACGGCTTCGCTCCCTGCCCCGCTGACCCGGACCGGGCTCAGCTCTCAGTTCCGGTCCCAGCTGGGGTCTGGGAGGCAGCTGCAGGCCACCAAGGCCGGTGCTCCGCAGCAGTCAGCGCCCAGGCCCCCGGCTACACCCCCCAAGGTTTGGGGGGCCTGCGTCCGCGTCTCCTGGGCTGGTGCGCGTCTGCTGTGCCCCAGCTCTGCGTGGTTTCTCCCACTCGGCCAGGCTCTCAAGGCAGACGCAGAGGCACCAGCCAGACCGGACGAGCCCCCCGAGACCTGCTGGCCTTACACCTGCCGACGTGCCCTGAGCCCGGCTGGAGTGGCTCATGTGACCTGGGACGTGGCCACGGGGAGAGGGAAGAGTTGAGGCCTTTAATGCCATCCACCTGCCCAGGAAGTGCTGCAGGAGACGGGCTCCGACGTGGCTGGCTTCCCGAGAACTTCCCACCCACCTGGTGCCCAAGGTGCACCTGCAGGTCCGCGTCTGCCTGGGCTGTGCTCTGAGCTCTTCCTCCAGCACCTGCGCTCTGGGGCTCTAGGCTGGCCTCCTAATCACACCTGGAGCCCACCCCCTTCTCCCCCTGGTTTTGCCACTACGGCCCCCGACGCTCCTTCCTCTGAGGTGAAGCCCGTCCGGTCCGATCTCTACCTCTCCGTCGAGGTGCATTTCTGAAACACGGCCCTGACCTTGGTGCACTGCTCAGCCCTCGCTGACCTCCTAGGGAAGCGGGCCACCCTGCCTGGAGGGTGTGCGTCTCACACCCCAAGGAGAGCCCCTCCTTCTGCCTGTCCCAGTTATGTTTCTGACTCTGGCTGGGAGGACCCCACTCCTTTTGGGATTTGCTTCATTTTTTTCTTCCTTACGCCTCTGGGTCCCTATGGAGTCCACGTGTTAGTCCTCCCAGCTTCTGTTCTCCACACTGGGGAGTGGGCTGGGGGCTCGCAAGGACAGGAGAGAGCAGCTCAAGATGACCTGAGACTTTGCCTCAAAGGAACACCGCACACCCCCAGCCCCCTGACCCTGAACTGCAGCTGTGCTGCTGCCCCCGACCCCAGGTTTGCCGCTCACCCCCTTCCCGAACCCCCTCCCTCCGCCTCCAGCCTCTGTCCTCTCCACAGGTGGGAGCCAGGACAGCGAGCTGGCCACATCCACGACGGGGGCAGCCGCCTCCCAGGAAGGAGCCGTGCAGACACTCAAGACCCTGACCAGCCCCTGAAGGAAATCCACATGCCTCCAGCTGCCCCCGGGGCAGACGCGGGGTCTGTCTGTGGCTTCCATGCCTGTGCAGGGAACGGACCTCTAACTGACCCCGCCTGCTGGCCCGACATGGGAACCCCCTGTGCCGGCCCCTCCTGGGTGGGGTACCCCACCCCCTGGAGGTACACCTGGGCGCCCTTCGTCTGACGTCTCTGGATGGGCCCCCCCTCCAGCTGCCTCAGTGCCTTCAATCTGGGCCTGGGGCGTCTCCAGCTTGGACCTCCCCCGGGAAGCCAGCGCTCGGCCCCCCTGGCCTCTGGAGTACTTCCTTACCCCGGGGGACCCCCAGCCCCATACTCCTCCGTCCCTCCAGCTCTGAGCGGGGACGCCCCCAGCCCCTGTGCCCAGGTCGGGTGGCAGACTCCGGGCAGCTCAGCCCCCGGGCTGCAGTGCAGGGGCCATCCAGAGACGCTTCCCACATGTAGACATGCCAAGTCCTTCCGTCAGAACAGGCGTCCAGATTCAGCGTTTGGGCCCCCAAACTGTTCTGCAGCCCAGAACTCTGCCCTCTGCCCCCCTTCCCCCCACATGACCCTCAGCCCAAACCCCACTGCCCCCGCCCCCCGCCGGGCACCCCCCAGGGCCCGCCACCGCCTCTTCCAGCTCTGATCAATCCCCGATCACCCTCCCCAACCAGGGGAGACACGGCGTGGTACCCATGAGCTGTGGTCTGCTGGACGCTTAGGTTTCGGGTTTTAATTTTTTAAAGGGTCTCAGACGTTACGTTGTTCACTATTGTTCCGTGCACAGCACGCTCCCACCAGCCCACATAAGGCCCCTCGACTTGTCATCTGTCCTCAGGTGCCTTCTTCCCTCTGCCCTTCAGCCCTGCCGCCTCTCCAGCCCTCATCGCGGGCCAGCACCTCGTATACCTGCAACCTCGTACCACGGGTGTACCCTGTGCTTTTAGATTCCATAACGACGTACTCTAATGACGCTACTTCTTGCTCTTAGAGTTGTCACTCCGTTTAAGATCCGCCCACCAAGCTGGTGTGCATTTAGTTCTCGGCTCCAAACCGCTCTGCAGGTCACAGTGCGGCCACCACCCCTGGCTGAGCCAGTGGGCAGGGAAGGTAGCAGGTACGGGCTGCAGAGGATGGGCTGCAGCTTCATGTAGGAACGGGTGCAGTTCCAAGGTGACCAGGCCTGGGATCGGCCATGGGAGGGGGCGCGGGGGCGCGGGGGTCAGAGAACACGGCAATTGGCAGTGACAAGGTAAAGGGACAGAAGCAGCTGCTGGGAGATCCGTCCAGGTGGGCGCGGAGGCTACAAGGAACAGGGCAGGAGAGGTGATGAAGACACAGCTGGCCCAGCTGCAGGATGGTGAGAAACGGGGGGAGAGGACAGGGCCAGAGGGAGTAGCTGGGGCTAGTCTGACGGAACCGTCCAAGGAAGTAGCGGAGAGGGGCGGGGGGACCAGGAGACCCGGGAAGGGAGACGGCCATCGCTGGAGAGGACCTCGGACAGCGGTGTCCCCGGGGCCGGGGGTCCTTTCCGGAGGGGACGCTTCACAGAGTTGATGCGCGTTCCTGGAGGACATCTCAGAGACCAGGGACGTTCTGGGGCTTTTCTGATGGACACGGGGTTGGGAGAGTGCAGCTGGCTTCCAACGGGCGGGGCTGCAAAGCTGAGTGACCAGCACCCTGCGGCCCCTCCCTACAGGAAGCCGCCCTGATTCTCCCAGCCTCACGCACCCGCCCGGGGCTTGTGGGGGTAGAAATCGGTTGATCGTTACTGAAGCCTAGACGGGAACTCATTCTACATAGAAAGCGCATTCGCACACTTTAAGTGCACTGAATACTAGCGGGTGAGACCTCCATCCTTCCACCTCCTGTGTTTCTAATGGAAATGGCTCTGGCCTTATCGCTCACGTCCTAACTTCATAGTTGTGTGACATCTCATGACGTCACGTCTTCTGGGACGTCACACCCAAGCGTCGACACAGTGAAATATCACTTCTCCTTGGTATACAAGTGCATCGAGCTCCTAAAAGTGTGTATTTAAGTTATAATTTGTGATTTTAAGAAGTTCTGAAATCATAGATTCCCAGGAAGCTGCAAACACAGTACAGAGAGGCCAGGGCGGTGCAGGTCAGACTTTGCACGTAGCTTCCAGACACCGTGAGGCTGGGGGCCTTGTTCCCGCCAGGCAGGGATGGACGTCCGGGCTCCCCTCTCGGCCTTCCCCGCACCTGCAGTGGGCGTGGGGATGAGTGAGGGGAAGGGGAGGGCTGCCCCCTTGTAGTGCAACAGGAGTGGAAGTCGGGGTCTCCCTGCCTTTGCTGAGGGAAGGGGGTCATGGTGTTTCCCGTGGTGCTGGGCCAGGGCCCTTCCTGCTGTCAGGCTTCCTGTCTTCCTAGGTGGCCCCTTTCCCGGGCCTTTGCCTGAAGACGGGCGGCTTTTCTTAGAGCCTGCTTGTCTGTGTGTCCGCTCCCTCGGCGTCTCTGGGGGACGGGCTCCTCGCAGTGGGTCTGGGGTGCAGCAGGGGGGCTCCCCACTGTGTGGTCCTCAGCCCCAGGCCCTGGCCCACGTGCCTTCTCCCCAGGTTTCTCGTCCTGTCTGTCTGCGTGTGGCATCCACAGCTCCCAGCTGTGCTTAGTGGGGTGAACAGGGAGAAGTGAGTGGATCCCACCTTCGTCCGGCCTGAAAGCCTCACGACCTATGAATTTTTTTCAAAATAATGCCGACAGTGCTATTAAATAATTGGTACAGAAAAGCAGCGTCGGGCCTGATAAGGTTTGGCCAGCTCGTTCCACAGCAAGAGGGTGACAGCAGGATTCAGAGGAGGGGCCGAGGGCGTAGGGACTTGCTGAGGACACGCGTGACCCGCACAGCCCAGGGGTCAGAGCACACGCGGGGCAGCCCTGGCCTGGGGGGGGCCGGCCTCCTGTCATCCTGAAACAGGAGCCTTGGGACGGTGCCGAGGGGTGTCGGGGGGTGGCAGGCGGTGTGCTGAGATCATCAGGGTGGAGCAGCTGGCGGTGGCACCCCCTCGGCGGCCCCTCCCACGGGGACTTCTATTCGGTTAGCGCCTCAGGACTGCGTGGACTCGACAGCGCAGCGGCTTCTTTCCTGTTCACAGTTTGATTAGAAATACGCCGTTTCCTTGATCCTTCGTATCAGAAGATGTCTAAACGGTCTCTTCCAAGAGGCGGCTTCTCATACTGTTAAGATGAAGAAGAAAACACGCGTCGACAGCATCCGTTTCTGCTTTGATCTTGACGTCCTTCTCCTTGCTTCTCCGGGTTTACCTTCTTCTGTTGCCCCCGTTTCCAGACTGGAACGCTGAGCTCTTTTTCCTCCCAATACTCCTCGTATCTGATCAATGTCTCACCCTCTGGACACCCTTTTGCCGTATCCTGTAAACTTTGTATGTGGAGTATTATCGTTAATTCTAAGGATTTCGTGATTTGCCTTAATCCAAAGGGTGATTTAGAAGTCTGTGATTTCATTTCCAGGAGTGTAAGCTAACCCTTTATTGCAGAGATGCCAATTTCCTGAGCGGTTCAGAGGTTTCTTTCTATCAAGGATAATCAATTTCATCGTGCGTCTGGAGGGCAGGGGTTTTCCTTCTGTTCTTTCTGGTGTTTTTCAATCTTTAAAGTTTAATTCTGGAGGATTTGGGTCACGGTGTCTTCAAATACTCCTTCCGCCTCATCAGCTCTGTTCTCCTGGGATCCCGAGATGTGTCCTGCAGCATCCTGACTCCGTCCCGTGCCCTCTGACCCCACTGCTCACCTGGCCCCAGCTCCCGGGTCCCTCCTCCACCTGCAAGGTCTTCATGCCTTCTTTCCTTCCGTCTCTCTGGCATTTTCCTTCCACCGCTCGTTCCTGCTCCTTGACACCCACCCTCCCATCCCCGCGGGGATCTTCCACACGGCTCCTTCACATTCCTGACAGGGCTGCTCCGTCTGCGCTGGTTACCTGCCCCGCTTTTCGGGCTCCACCCCTGGATGGCGGCTCTCTGCCCCCAGGGACGGCAGCCGTCTTCGTGGTGGCCCAGGTACTAGCTGTGCCCTTCCCATGTGGCCTCCCCCAACCTGGACCTGGGGGCGTCACTATGCCGAGTGCCGTCCTGTCCCTCAGGGTGGAAGTCACTCCACACCTGGAACCACGAGTGTCCGGCCCCGAGGGGCTCTGGCCTCTTTGGAGGGGCGGCTCTGTGGTGTCACTGCTGCTCCCAGCAGAGGGGCCCCTGGAGTCTTGAGGTGATGCTGAGTGGCCAGGGCTTTGCAGCTTCCCCCAGCCCTGCGGCCTCCACAGCAGGAATAAGATCACTGAGAGGAACCAGCGGGAGAGCAGCCGGCCTGTGCGCCGTGCCGAGCCGCGCCCTCGGGTGGATGGCGGGACTCGCACCAGGTTGCATCGACACGGGGAGGCATGTTTGCGTCTGTCTGGCCTCGGGGGTCAGCTCCACGGCTCGTGCAGGATCCACCTGGCCTCGTGGGTGCCTGGGAGAAGGCAGCGCCCTCCAGACCAGCTCCAGCCTCGGCCCAGCCGATGCCGCGAAACCGAAACCTGAAATACAAGTTACTGGATGCCTGGCTGGGGGTGCAGGGCACGGGCCCGGCGCTCAGGCCATCCTCCCCGACCTCCCCTGCCCTCGGCCTCCCTGCCTTCTCCTCACGGACCACGAGCTCACAGACCTCACGATCGTGGGGCTGGGGGTCTCCTTCCACGGTCATGTGTCCCCTGTGGTGACAGTCACGTTGTTTGCTTAACGTTCTCTTTAAAGGTGTGACTTAGGGCATTTGGGGGAATGGAGACCCAGCGTCACTTTTCCTAGACAGAAGGTAGCTGTAGAAGTAAATACGCTGGAAACAGTCTCGTTAAATCCAGGGTGAAAGCTCTTCTGCCAAAGACGTAGTCCTGCCTGGACCACGAAAACATCCCCTCTCAGACCCAGAGCCCCGGGCTGGGATGGCGACCGTGGTTTCAAGCCGGGCCCTGGCGCTCCCTGGCCGTGTGCATGAGCAGGTCCTGACGCTCCTGGGCCTCGGTTTCTCACCTGACTTTATGACCCACAAAAAGCTCCGCCATGGGTGCCCATCAAAGTTAGCTGCGACCCTCACGTTCCCCCGGAGCCTGTCCCGGCCACGACCCAGGAACCCCAGGGCACAGTCAGGCCGCCGGAAGCATCGACCCCTCAGCAGAAGGCCTTGCGCCGTCCACCCCGTGGTGTCCTGTTACCTGCGCCAGCCAGGCTGCGGCAACCCCACGAAGAGCTCGGCACAGACGCGCATCGCGGTGTCCGGGCCCCGAGCCCACGGCGACCCAGTTAAGCCTCCTGCGACGCCTGTCCGTGACCATTGAGGGACCACGGGCAGGGGAGGTGGTGCTGGGGCTGAGCCACACAGCAGTGATGCAGGGCCTGGAGTCAGACCAGCAGCCCCCCACCTGGCCTCCCCGGAGCAGGTGACCTCCCTGCTTCCTGCAGGTGAGGACGGGACGCCAGGTGAGAACTGGACACACAGGTGAGCAGCCAGCTGGGGGCACCGCGCGCCCTACCAGAGCCTGGTCCAAAGTCGTGTCTGCCAGGAGGCCTGCGGGCCTGAGCGTTCGGCGGGGCAGTGGGGAGGGGCTGGCGAGCGGCCCACCTGGGAGGCGTATCCAGACTGGGCCCCTCAGGTGAGGGTCACGTCCAAGTTCTCAAAATCCCCACCGCCAGCCCCACGGCCCGAAGCGGTTCAGGAACAGGAAGCTTCTCAGGGACCAGGGTCGAGCCCCGGGGGCAGGGCAGGCCGGCCCCCAGTCTGCCCGGCCCCTCATGCAGCCACAGCCCCGCCGCCCGCCACCCAGCCTCTGGGGCCCGGGGGCCTGGATGCGCTCGGCCAGCAGCCGCCTCGCGCCCGTCCCGGCTCCGAGAGGCCCTCCCGGCTGGGGGCGGGCTGACGGGCAGGCCGAGCTCCGCTGGCTGCTTCCCCGTCAGCTCTCAGCCTGTCCCCTGCTCTGGATGGAACGCCGGGCGCCCTCAGGGAGCCAGCGCGAGGGACCCCCGCCCTGCGCCCCCCTCAGCCAGGTCCCGCCAGCGCTCGGTGCTTTGTGGGGACTAGCAGCGGCTGGCCGAAGGTCCCGCCGCGTCACCAGGGTCCTGAGAGCAGGGCTCCGGTCTGCACAGAGCCCTCCCTGCGCCCGGAGCGCAGCACGAGAATATTCTCAAGCAAGGCAGTTCCCGCGCGTCTGTCGCTGAGATGCAGCCCTGCCGCCCCGGCCTCCCCTCCCATAAAGGCAGATGCTGACCTGCCAGCACCTCCCAGCCGAGGGCTGGACAGAGGCGGCTTAGGGGTCAAAGGGGAGAAACATCTCCCCGATATTCTGGCCACTCGGCAGACCTCCAGTGATTTCCCGGGGAGACCCCGCCTTCAGCCCGTCACGCAGGTGAACGAGCCCCTCCCGCTGCTGAAAACTCACCCTACCCACCACGAGGCCGACTGGCCACGGCCCTGGGTTCACGGGGAGCCGAGCAGACGTGGTGGCGTGGCAGCCACTCTGCAGCGGGGCTTTTCTTACAAGATGCGGTGAGGCCACGTGCCCCTGGTGTCACACAAAGCTCCCGGGGACACAGGGCCAGATGCCGATGGCAGCCACGATGGCCCCCGCGTCGGGGTCGCTCTGCCTGCTGCTCTGGCGCTCCAGCCCTACCGGGTGCCAGGCAGTGAGACTGGGTTCTCCGCCTGGCTGTCCGGCTCAGAGCGGCCACCTTTGGGCCCCAGGTCCCGCTCACAGCCTTCACTCCTTCCCTGCCTGCATCCGTGGCCTCCGCAAGACAGACGGCCTGTCCCTCCTCGCGTGGCCCACCCTCGCCTGTCGGCATCCCTCTGCCCCAAGTGGGCGCTCGTTAACGTCGGCAGGTTGTCGTGAGTATCTGCGGCACGTTATCGCCGGGAAGGTGAGCTGGGGAAGGCATGGCGGGTGGCGGGCGCTCCGTGCAGAGCACAGAGCCCAGGAAGACTGTGGGGTCCTTCCAGGAAGAGGGAAGCCTGGGGCGGGGAGGGGCAGGGCCGAGCCCGGGGCTGGTGGGGCACCACGGTCGTGCGCACGGAGGCCCGGGGAGCGCAGCCTTCGCCTCTTTGTGCCTCAGTCTCTGCCTCGGGACTTGGGCGTCACAGTACCAGGCAGGCTGCAGGGCCGCCCTGAGGTTACAGCGACGGGTACACGTGCAGCATCTGCGCCTGACGGCTCCAGCCCCGGCATCCCTGCCGGCGTCTGCCTGTGAGCCTGCGTCCCGCTGGCCGTGCAGGGCCTTCTGGGGCTTGACCGGGGAAGGCCACGCTCAGAAGTGCTTACACGGTGCCTCACGAGAAAGAAAAAGGAGCAGCACCTCCATCCGGAGGCTGGCCTGGCTCCCAGCTCTTCTCTGCGGGACTTAAACCGTCCCAGGGCCTCGGACCTGGTCCCTCGAAGACCACGACAGAGGCCCCGTCACAGTGTGTCTCAGCCTGGACGGCTCACGCCAGCGCCCTTCTCTCGGCTAAATGAGTTTCTGCCGCTTCTCTACCCATCCTGGCTCGTCTGTACGGATAAGATGACCCAGAAACCCATTGTGGAGTTGTCTCTGCTTTTTGGCAATAACCATGCAGAGTGAACCCCACCTGCTTACATGCTCCCCCAAACTGCCCAATTAAGGCCCAAACCCAGGCTTGGTCTCCTTCCGACACCCTGCCCTAGACGCCGCGTGCTCTCCGGGCCGGAGACGGGTGGTGAGCCAGCCTGTGAGCAGGGCACACTCCAGAGGCTGCCTGTGCAGCCGGACCCAGTGCCCCGATGCCCCTTCCTTGCAGAACCTTTTCCCCCGACACCCCACATCGCAATGCACGGCGACCGGCTGAGTGGCCAAGGGGAGAGCAGGGGGCTCTGGAGTTCCCGCTCCCGTCCTCCCAAGTCGCCTCTGTGCCTGTCCTCAGGGATGCCATCCTGCCACCCTCAGCCCATCCCGCAGGAGACGGGCCCTGCACGTCCTGTGACCTACAGTCCGAGGGACCCATCTCAGAGCGCTGGTCACTCGGGTGAGGGAGGAGCTGAGAAGCTGAGGGGATGGGGGGCACCGGCAGGAGGAGTGGTCTCAGGGCTGGGTCAGGAGGAGGAGAGGATGCCGCGGGCCCCGTGATTTGGGGCTTCGGGACGGAACGCGGCCTCGGCAGGGCCGTACAGGGGAGCCGGGGCCCGGGGTGGGGGGTGGGGGACAGGCAGAGCGGGAACGGGCCGGCTTCTCCCCGCTTTCCCGCCCTCTGATCTCCCCAGCGCCGCCCATCGCTGAACCTGCCAGGGAGCAGGAAGGTGGGAGAGCCGGGAGGCGCAGTTCGCTGGTGCAGCGCAGAGGGGGAAAGACACGGGACCCCCCAGAGTTGTCCCCACGCTGCGTCTCACGGTGTGGGCCCTGGCAGGAGATGGAAGAGGAGTGTGGGGAACCCGCGTCAGAAGCCCGCCGGAAAGGGGCGTGGGGGTGGCTCCTGGCCGTCTGACAGGCTGGGTCCCTCAGCCAGGGACGCAGCACAGCTTCGTGTCCAGCTCTGCTCTGTGCACCCGACGGAACAGAAACTGCACGTGGGGAGCCTGGGGCTGGCAGAAGCGGGTTTGCTACGTCCAACATCCTAGACGCAGCCTCCGCCGGCTCAGGCTCTGCAGCTGGAGGGGTCTGGCACACCAGCGTCCCTGTGACACCGGAGAGACGGCCAGGGGCCCGGGCCGTCGGCCCCAACTCCCATGCTGCAATGTCTCTCATTCACAAAGCCAGGCAGGGGAGGCCTTCAGAGACAACGACATCTGGCCCGTTTTATCACAGTGTTCTATCTCATTACATCCAGTTTATTTTCTATGTATGGCGAGAGACACTGAATTCCCAAGTACTCTAGTGATTATACTTCATACGTGACACTTCCATCGAAAATACAACAGGTGAAGTAACAAAAGCTAATTTAAAATAAGATACAAAGTACAGGAACGTGGGAAAGCTGCAAGGTTGGCACTGGACCAACCAGAGTTTAGAACTGCGTGTCTAAATGTCTATCTAGATATCGCCCCACGGGAGGGGCTGAGCTGCGGAAGCTGACCCCCGGCCAGCTAAGAGGAGCCCTCAACCCTGCAGAAGAGGTGACAGCAAACAGAGCACCGGCCAGATCAGTGCGTCACTTCAGGTTTATCATAAAGGGGACAGAGAGAGAGGAGAGAGACCGAGTCAACGCAAGTCAGAGAAACAGCAACGGAAAAAATCCATGGAAAGAAAACGAAAGAAAAAGAATACAAAGACAAAACCCACGAACATAGGGACTTCCCTGGTGGTCCGGGGCTTATGACTCCACACTCCCAATGCAGGGGCCCGGGTTCAGTCCCTCAGGGGACTAGATCCTGCACGCCGCAACTGAAGACCCCGCACGTGGCAACGAAGATCCCATGTGCCGCAGCTGAGACGCGGTGCAGCCAAACACATAAATATTAAAAAAAAAATCATCAAACGTAGAAAATGAAATCGTAAAAAAGTTAAAAAACCAAAACACTATTGGTTTAAAAAAAGAGACGAAACATTGGGAACATGGATTAAGAAGGACGAGAGGTGTATGTAAGCAACACGCAAAACTACAGAAGAAACTTATGAGCTGCAAATTATGCAAGTAAACGTGAGACGCAAAATGACGGTACCCTTCCTACTAAAAAGTCCCGGGCACAGACAACTTTACAGATGAATTTTCCAAACTTTCTCATAAGTACACTCCAGAATATGTTTTTAAAGAGGAAAATTTTGAGATTCAATATTTTCAAGCTATTATTACCTTACATTCAGTACTGGTAAAGTCAACACAAGAAAACACATATAGGTTCTTCCCCCCGTATGTAAAATATCTTAAATAGCACGTGAACAAGCGAACTGCAGAATGTCTTTCAAGATAAAAACTACGAGCAGATGTAGTTCACCCCGGCATCGCCAGGATGATTCAACAGGAAATAACTCACCTCGCTGTTAGGCTACAGAAGATAAAAAGTGACTATCTTAACGATTATTTTAATACAAAATGATACTTAGTAGATGCAGAAAAAGCATCTGATAAAATTTCAACGCATTCGTAAGTTTTAAAACTCCCAGAAAAAGAGGAGTACAGGGAAGAGCGCTGAACTTGATGAAGCCGCTACAGCCAACACACGCCTCTAAGGAAACGACAGTCCAGGCGAACTAAAAATTAGCTACGGATGTGAAAGAGCTGAACCACACACTCAGCAGGTGTGATCCGACGGACACCCGTGGAACTCTGCAATCACCATGTACGCATGAGAGGAAATCGACAAAACTTACTGGGTTTACAACATCCATACATTTTGAAGAACTGGTTTAATACAGCCCACATCCTCCAGCACGGGAATCAGGTTCCAATGAGATAAAAATGGACAGCAGTGAGGACGTCGGCGTGGGTGCCCAACCTGTGAACATCCTCCCCGCTCTCAAAGCTGTCCGACGTGTGTAGTCTTCCTTCTGGCCTAGATGCCCACTAAAAAGCGAAATGGAACGATGCTTTACTTTCTAAAAACACAACAAACAAACCAAACAAACAGAAAAAAAACCTGCCAACCTAACAAGAAGTTAGCAAAATACTCCTTAAAAATGAAAGACCAAAAAAGACATTTTTCAGGAAAACATAAGCTGAGAGAATAACTCACAAGAACCTGAAGGAAAAGCAGGACAGAAAGAAGAGAAAATGATTCCAGTTGGAGGCGTGGCAATTCGGGAAGGAAAGAACGCTGGAAAGGGGAGAGTACGGATAAATGTAGAAGCAATGACTATTGAAGACTAAAACATTAACAACGTCTTACGAAGTTTACAGCATAGACACAGAGTACATCACGACAATAGCCCGTAAGGCGGAAGGGGAAGAATGAAGTTAAACTTCATGGTTTGGAAACTGATACAAAACCTTGCATCTAGTGGGCTATAATCAACGGAGGGTATGTATTTTTAATTTTTTTATTGGACTATAATGGCTTTACAATGTTGTGTGAGTTTCTGCCACACAGCAAAGTGAATCAGCCATACGCATACCCACATCCCCTCCCTCTTGGACCTCCCTCCTCCCCCCCCACCCCCCATCCCACCCAACTAGGTCGTCACAGAGCACCGAGCTGAACTCCCTGTGCTATACAGCAGGTTCCCACTAGCTTTCTATTTCACACATGGTAGTGTATTTATGTCAAACCTAATCTACCAATTTGTCCCACCCTCCCCTTCCCCCTCTGTGTCGCCAGGACTTAGAAACAACCTAAATGTCCATTGACAGATGAATGGATAAAGAAGATGAGGGTTGGGGCTTCCCTGGTGGCACAGTGGTTAAGAGTCCGCCTGCCAATGCAGGGGACACGGGTTCAAGCCCTGGTCCGGGAAGATGCCACGGAGCAACTAAGCCTGTGCGCCACAACTACTGCACCTGCACTCTAGAGCCCGCGAGCCACAACTACTGAGCCCATGTGCCACAACTACTGAGCCCGCAGGCCTAGAGCCCATGCTCTGCAACAAGAGAAGCCACCGCCATGAGAAGCCCGCGCACCGCAACGAAGAGTAGCCCCCGCTCGCTGCAACTAGAGAAAGTCCACGTGCAGCAACGAAGACACAATGCAGCCAAAAATAAATAAACAAATAAATTTTAAAAAAAGAATAAAGGGGACAAATAGTCCAGACAATATAACAATCCTAAATTTGTATACACTTAATAACTTATCTTTAAACTATAAAGCGAAGACTGACAGAACTAAAGAGAAAAATGCAAAATTGTAATTAGAGATTTTAATTCTCTCAATAAGTAATAGAACAAGAGACATAAAAAAATAGATGTGAACATAATGATTATCTAACTTGCCCTAACTGACATATGTAGTGTGCTATACCAAACAACTGAAGAATTTTTAAGTACACAAAAACGTACTAACTCGCACTCTGTGCTGTGCCAAAGGCTGACTCAGCATGTTTCAAAAATTAATTTGAGTTGGAAACGTGAAAGGTAACTCAATAAAACTCCAAGAGAAAACTTAGGAGAATGTGTTCGTGACTCTGAACTAGACAAAGAATTATTAAACAGGTTTCCAGAGCACTAATCATAAAGAAAAATATATTGACAAATCAGACTTCTATAGCGTTAAGAACTTCTGCTCATCAACAGATACCGTTTAAAAAGCCACAAAGACTATTTAATCAATACTTGTATCTGACAAAAGACTTTCCTATAGAATACGTAAAGAACTTTTTATAAACACACACACTCCCAGAACACAGCCCCAACCCAAGGAAAAAGTGGTGATAGGTCGGGAACTCTCACTTCCCCAAATAGGACAGGCAAATCACCGTATGATTGGGACCTCCCTGGCAGTCCAGGGGCTAAGACTCTGCGCTCCCAATGCAGGGGGCCTGGTTTTGTCCCCGGTCACGGAATGAGATCCCGCACGCATGACGCAACTAAAAGGAAGATCCCACATGCTGCAACTAAGACCAGGCGCAGCCTAAATACATAAATTTTTTTTTTTTAAATTCACCATACGATCTATCCTAACCCCCCCCCCCAAAAAAAAGCCAAGTATAAAATATACTGTTAGGGCAGCTGGGAATGTTTGCATATGTTCTGAACACTTGATACCGTCAGGAATGATAACGACAGCAGCAACGCAGGAAAATGCCTTATTTTATGGGGATACACGAGCAAGTGTCAGGCATCTGTAATTTACTTTGAAATCGTTTAACAGATCGATAGGGAGATGATAGACTGATAGGTGGACAGATTAACAGAGATACAGGTTACATCACTTGTAAGAATATTTGCTGACTAGGGAGAGACAGGAAACAAAAACTGCAAAATAGTGACGATCCACCTAGTTGGAGGGTATATGGGTATCCATTCTTCCTGTTACTCCTACCATTGCAATTCTTCAAATGCAAATAGGGAGCAGGATGGCCCTCAGCCCCCCTGCCAAGCAGGCCTACCAAGGGTCCTGTCCCTGCTGGGAGGTGACATTTGCCGTTCTTGTGCACTGTCGTGCCTGGGGTGGAATCTGGCGACACGGCGGGGCTCCCCAACCTGGTCTGGGCTGCTCCCTGGGACACTGTGGGAGGCCTGGCCTAGCAGCCCAGCCGCCAGAGGCCATGCCCACCCTCCGTGACCTCTAGGGGCCAGTCACGTGGGCACCTGTCCCCAGCAGTCTCAGATTTGTCCAGACTCTTGCAATCAGTGCAAAAAGAGGAAGGCATCTTCACTACCCAAGAGAAGCCTCAGCTGAGAGGCACATGCACCCTCTTTGAAGAAGCATCACCCAGAGCACGGGGCCTGGAGGGATGATGCAAGGAACGGACGGGGCTGGTCTCCGGGGCTCGTCCCCGGTTTAGGACGAAACCGCTTCCAGGTCGAGAGCTGAAACCTTCAGATGCCGGGCACGGACGTGGGTTCCTCAAGGTTAACTCAACCTTCTAACCGATCGATTATTTCAAATTCCAAAACTATACCAAGAAACCGAGCATTTTCTTTTTACTCCCTTCAAAATGTATTTTTAATGACTTCTCTCAGAATCAGTATAAGAAAATACTTCTGCTTCAGAGAGCTTGTGCAAAGCGCTGCTTGAGAAACTGTAGTTCTCAGGGTAGTGCGCATACGATTAGTACTTGAATATTCTAAGTGGATAACGTCTGTTTTAACATTCAAACTATATTATATAAATATTTTCATTTCAATTAGTACTCTATTATAACCCCAATAGTGAACAGAACAGTAACTGGATGATTATAGAGAGATCTACAGAGACTCTTAAAACCACAAAGAAGATTCCGGTTTGTCTGCAACAATAAGAAGACATTGGAAATTAACTTGATTTCCTCCTTAATAAGAACTGCTTAAAAAGACACAAAAATAAAAACAGCATGTGTTGTTTTACTATTACTATGGAATACATCTCAAATGGTACATTCAGAGGAAATTTTATAGCATTAAAAATTATATTAGAAAAGAATAAATGCTAAAAATGAACTGACTGAGGGCCATCTGTAAGATGTTACAAAACGCACGATAAGCTCACAGACAAGAGGAGAGTCTTCAGAAGACACGAGAGAATCAATGAGTGAACAGTGCGTTCAGTAAGACCAAGAGACCCATGGTAAGATTTCTTCTTCTTTTAACACATGCAATATTAGGAAAGAGAAGTGGGATACCGAAGATAATAAAAGTAGTAGGAAAGAACAGCATGAAAACCTTTTTGCTAACGAATCTGAAGATGTGAAGGAACTGTATACATATACAAGTGAGGCTGGGCCTTAAAATAATACTAATGAATGAAACATAAATACAATTGACAGAACAGCATCATTTATTCAAATGTACAACACACACTCACTATCACATATCTCATAAAATGCACTGTGCACTGGTGTGTCATGGATGCCAGCAAGGACCAGGGCGAGGCGGACCCGGCCAAGGTGCCACATGGGGACCAGCTGCCCACCCTCCCAGGGCCTGGGCGATGCCCTCAATCCTACCCGTGGGCAGGACCAGCTGCTGGAGGGGAGGCCTGAGGACATGCAGACCCCTGAGAGAGGGGAAGAGACTAGCCCCAAAGGTTGAGGGGGACCCCTTCTCCATGACTGCACAAGGGCAGGCTCTAGATGCAAAGCAAGCTCACTTCCAGAAAAACACCCAAGTGTGCACACAGGAACCTCGCAGGCTCAGCGTCCTCTACAGAACTAACATCCAAAAGTGTCTACAGTTTCTCAAAAGCTGAAGTGGCATGATGGGGGAGGCCATCTGTGTTTCATACCAAGACCAGAAACACAGACAAATAACATTGGCGATTTAGAAAGTAAATATCTGGTTAAAGAAATAAAAATACAAAATTAGCATGTTTGAGGTCCAAGGACAAAACTACAAAACTGGGCAGGGGGGGCTACTTCCAATATGGTGACAAGAGCTAAATACACGTCCCTACTGGTCAACAGTGGGAAAATAAAAGAAACCGGCCAACGGAAACGGGAAGGAGGCACCTACAGGCCGGTCACACAGTTAACGCCGGCCATTTATCATGCTCGAGCGCCCTGCTTCACCCGGATGTCTGAAGAAATCAAAACGTATAAAGAATGGCACTCTGACTTCTATACTTAATTTGGTAAAGAATAAAGCCTATACTGGTATTTTTAAAGGGTATGCAGAGAAACACGTGCTGTTTTGTGGCTGGAGGACCATCGCGGGTTACTCTTGGGAGGTTCAATTTGGAGACAACTACGGAAATGTGGAGCGTGCGTCTCTGACCCACAAACTCCCGTCTATGACCCAGACAGAGGTGTGCTCTTCGGGCAGGCCTGGGGCTAAATCTTTCAGACTGGGGTCTTCAGGGCAGAATCTGCAGGGCAACACCTTAGTCTACCCCCTTCTCCGAGGCCCAGACCCCAAGACCCCAGCTCCGGCTGGAGGCTGCGGTGGGCGGTGCAAGGAGGAATCACCCCGCGGGGCGCGGGGCACGGGGGTCCTCTGCTCCCAGGACTTGGCTCCAGAGGCAGGCGGGTGCAAGTGGGGCAATGGGAGTAGACCTCAGGGCCTGCTTAGTGGCTGAGTAAAGAGAGGGGATGGGGAGGGGGGAGAGGGGAGGTGACAGAACTGACCCGCCATCCACACCCCATCCCATCGCAACATCGTACTCACCTGAGTCTCCTGGACTATTCCCTTCTAGCCAAGTCCCTGGAACGCTCGACGCTTAGCAGTAGCAGCTGAAATGGCCCGAAGAGGTGCTGGTTCCGAGGCTCTGCAGCCCCAGCTGGAGCCCCTGCGCCCGTGGACGCTCAGAATCTGAGGGCAGGTGGCCTCTCTTTAATAGGAATGCGTCTGGGATGTGGGGGCAGCAGAGATCCGGCCAATGGGCAGCCTCCCCGGGAAGTGATCACAGGAGGGTAAACAAAAGGCTCAAGGAGGGGTTGATGGGATCATCTGCTTATCCCCCAATGAAGGTGTAACTAGATTGGCTTACTGGCTAGTCTGAGCGGGGGCGGGGTGTTACCAGGGTGTGAAAAAGGCCTCCCTCTAGGATGGAGGGGTCGGGGAGGATCCCCAGAGGACGTGGCTTTTCGTTGAATCTGACGGGCCTCAGCTGTGTTGGGGCAGGGAACAGAAGACGCAAAGGCCCAGAGCCCCGCAGGAAGGCGGGAGCAGAGCCCACATTTGGGGAGGTTGGAGCCAGAGGCACGAGGCTGCACCTTCCGGGGCCTTGTGGGGGCTGGAGATGTGGGTCTCCATCGGGGAGCTGGGGCTGGTCCAACCTGGACCGTCCTGAAGCTTATGTAGCCGGGACAAGAATTCAGACGTTCCGGGTGCCCGAGCTCTGTTGGGTCCAGTCATGTAGGCCTATGCGCGATCATCCCCAACACGTCTAACATTTAGCAAGAGCTGATTCCGTGCGCGCCTCTGTGTTAACTCTTTTGACCCTCACATTCTCCTGTGAGACCCGCCGGAGCGCACCATCAACCAGCAGTGTGCAGAAAATCTAATCGCTTAAAATGGGGGGCTGCATTTTGGGGTGTGTGAGGTTAATATAGATGCCAGAAGGTCATGAGAAGCCCCAAAGTAAACAGGAAAACATACGCAGGACGCAACTGAGGGTCCCCCGTGATGAGGAGAGGTCACTTCTTATACCCCCCTCCCCCCACGAGGACCCCATTACTCCGTTTCACAGGTGAGGCTGCATCAGTAGTCGTGAGTGTAGAATTTGCACCAAGGTGATCGGCTCCAGTTTCCGTGCTTCCAGGCACAGCCCCCTGTGGCTTGCGTACATACAGACGGTTTCATAAAGGCAAGCTTTTTATAAGAGTTATTCAAACCCTTTACATCCTGGACAAAAAGCTGCCGCTCTTGTCAGGCGGCCTCTCTCAGAGCCGTAGCTCTGTGGGCACTGATGTCACCGCCCCTTCCTGCCCCTTCAGGCCCAGAAATGGCAAGGACCCCGCCACTGTCCGTAGCCCTTGGGTGCTTGGTCATCCTTTCTGGGTTTCCTCACCTCCTCCCAGGCCTCTGAAAATAGTTCGTCGCTAAACATTAAGCGTTCTCCAGTGAGCCACCGGAACGCTTCACACGGGAATCTTGACCCCTACACTTCCCTTGACTCTTCAGAAATGGTTTTTGCCTTGAATTATATTTTTTTCTGATGCCACCATTATCATACATGCTTTTGTTGAGTCATCAGTACTACCTGTCAGTATTTATCTTTCAATAAATAATGTTATCCATTCATGTTTGTTTACATTAAATTAGGAAATCAATAGTCATATTCTCCCTCCAAGGAAACAAATTTCTTAGCACCATTTTTGTATTATCTTCCTGTATATCCCTAACATCCTATATTGATGTTTGGAACCTTAGCTTGATCTTGGTATATCATTTTTTAACTCAACACTTATTTACATTTAACAATAGCTCTCACTGATGGCTCTGTTCACTGCTGCTTTATGACTTACACAATTTCTTTCTGGATTTATTTCCTTCTACATTTTTATTCTATAATTTCTATAACGTAATATATAATTCAAATAATCCTATAGCTCTGTCCTATTATTCATTCTCTAAGGACCTGTACATGGTAAAGTTTGGAAAGTTTTTATATGTGAAAACTTCTCTCATTCTCACTTTTGATAGTTTGGCTGGGTATAGGATCCTAGGTCCAGAGTCATTTGGTCTTAGCACTTTGGAAACAGTGTTTAATGAACCTCTTGCTTCCACGTTTGCTGCTGAGAACTGTGATTTTTATCAGCATCTCTTTCCTCGTAAGTGGTGCTCTTCTCCTGATAACCAAGAGCACTCTTCCTTCATCCTTTCATAGTTGACATGTCATTGGAGTATAACTATGATTTGTTCGTTCCACGGTGGCTTGTGCTGATACACACTTGGTGTGATCTTTATGTCTGAAGATTAATTTCTCCAGTTTTAAAAATCTTTAACATTTATTATGTTGATTAGTGAACCCCCAGTATCACCAAAGAAAATCTATTTCTGACACTTATAGTGGGATTCAGCCAGAAATAGCCAAGATAACTTTCACAAGAATACAGATGGAGAACTTAACACTATCAGATTTTAAGACCTACTATAAAGCTATAGCATAAATAAGTCAGCATGGTTTTATGCAGGAGTAGACAACTAGGTCCATAAACGGAGCCATTCATGATTTTCAGCTAAGTTGACAATGATTCACTATATAAGTGAAATACTTTTCAATAAATGGTGCTGGAGCTCATGGATATCCATATTAAAAATAAAGATATAACCCACATGTCACACCATACACAAAATTAGTTTGAAATGGGTCACAGACCTAATTTCAAAGACAAAATAATAAAGCTTCTAAAAGAAAAAAAAAAGAATGTTTATTTTTACTTTTGATAAAGGTATTGTGGTTCTCTAAAATACTGAATCAGAGGAAGCTAGATGAAGTGTATACGTGAATTCTCTGCACTTAATTTTTGCAACTTTTCTGTA
Organism: Orcinus orca; assembly: GCF_937001465.1. Lineage (NCBI taxonomy): Eukaryota > Metazoa > Chordata > Mammalia > Artiodactyla > Delphinidae > Orcinus > Orcinus orca. Next base: position 812,131 of record NC_064568.1, on the reverse strand, counting down.
AATCTAAAATCAGTTTAAATTAAAAAGTTAAAATAAATAGGGCATTACTTTATAACTTTGGGATAGGCAAAAATTACTTAAGTAATACACAAAAGTTACTAACCGAAAAAGAAAAGACTGATAAGTTTGACGCCATTAAAACTAAGAACTGTTCATCAGAAGACACCGTAAAGAGAATGAAGACATTCTCTTTATGTTTGTAATACGTGTATACAGCCAAGGATATGTATGCAGAATACACAAGGAACTCCTACAAATCAATACGAGAAAGACATGTAGCCTAATTTAGAAACAGGTTTGACTTCACCAAGAGAATATGCAACTGGTCAGCAGACATACAAAAATGTGTTCCACGTCATTAGTCATCAGGGGAATGCAATTTAAGCCAAAATAAGATACCATTCCACACCTCCTGGAATGGCTCACATCAAAAATACTGATTATCCAGTACTGACAAGCACGTGGAAGAATGGGAATTCTCTAAAGTTGGTGGTGGGACCTTAAATTTGACTAGTGCTTTAGAAAACTGTTTGCCAATACTCTGTAATCCAGAAACTACACTCATGGGTTTATATCTGAAAAATATGACTGTATGAGTCCACAAAAAATATGTATAAGAATGTTTTTAGCAACTTTATTCACAGAAGGTAAAATCAGAAACTGAAATATCAACCAACAGTAAAATGTATAAATAAAGTGTGACATGTTCATACAATAGAAGGATATACAACAATAAAAATACATGTACTATTGCTACAGGTACAAGAAGGATGAATCTCAGAGACACCACGTTGAGCTAAAGAAGTCAGACATAAAGGAGTTCATTCCACATGGTCTCAGTTATGTGATATTCAAGACAAGGAAAAAGTTACCGTAGTGATAGGAGTGAGAGTAGAAGTTGCCCTCAAAGTGGGGCAGAGTGGACTGGTGGAAAGGAGCACGTGGGACCTTCTGGGGGCTGTGGATACCTTATATCGTAACCTGAGCTGTGGTTCCACGTGTGCCTACGTATGCAAAAAGTCATTGACATAATGAGATCCCAGAGAGAGGGGAGAGCAAAAAAGAGCAGAAAGAATATTTGAAGAAACAACGGCGGAAAACTTAACAAATTTGACGAAAAACAACCTCCATGTCCATGAAACTTAATAAACTCCAAGTAGGATAAATTCAAAGAGATCCACACCTGGACAGATCATAATCAAACTACGGAAAACCAAAACCAAAGACAAAAGCTTGAAAGTGGCACAAGAGATGCAACTCATCACGCATGTACAAGGGATCCTCAGTGAGATTAACATAAATCTTGGAGACAGCAGGGGGAGGGATTCAAAGTTCTGAAGGGAGAAAGGACTGTCTAGCAAGAATTCTATATCCAGCAAAACTATCCTTCAAAAATAAAGAATAAATTAACACATGCCCAGATAAACAAAAACAAAGAACTCATTGCCAGACCTGCTCTACAAGAAATACTAAGGCGGTGGGGGGTGCCCTTCAGGCTGAAGTGAAAGGACATGAGACAGTAACTTGAATGCACATGGAGAAATAAAAAGCACCGTATACATAGCAAGTATATGAAAGACCTATGAATGTGTTTTGTTTTTCTTGGGGGGGGCTGTGTTGGGTCTCTGTTGCTGCACACGGGCTTTCTCTAGTTGCGGCGAGCAGGGGCTACTCTTCGTTGCGGTGCACGGGCTTCTCATTGCAGTGGCTTCTCTTGTTACAGAGCACAGGCTCTAGGCACGCGGGCTTCAGTAGTTGTGGCATGCGGGCTCTAGAGTGCAGGCTCAGTAGCTGTGGCACACGGGCTTAGTTGCTCCGCGGCATGTGGGATCTTTCCGGACCAGGGCTCGAACCCGTGTCCCCTGCACTGGCAGGCATATTCTTAACCACTGTGCCACCAGGGGAGCCCCTGAATGTAGTTTTTGTTTGTAGCTCTTTTTCTCTCCTATCCAATTTCAAAGACAACTTCAGGGCAGGGGAGCTGGGCAGGTAGCCAAGAGGGCAAGGAAGGAGGGGGCATCCTTGTGAGGGGCATGTGGGGAAGGACACCAATGGCGGCTTAACCGCTGAGCAAAGGGGAGATGGAGGGAAGGACCAGCAGCCCTCTGTCCAGGGCAGACTGACCCCCTTCTCCTGAGGCAACAGGATCCCCCACCCAACCCAGCAGACAAAACCTGCTCGTCACCCATCAGAGACACCTGCAGTCCTGGGATGTCCCTCTCTGGCTCTGTGCCTAGAAAGATTGGCCTTAAATGTTGCAGGGCAGCACAGCGGCACTGCTGGGGTGCTGGGGCTCCAGGTAGCAAGGGCATCCCCACAGCACTGTTGCTCTCACCTAGGGATGGAGGGGCCCAGACTCCCCAGGCGGGGGAGGTGGAGGAATGGGGATGGGGAGGGTGGGGCTTGGACCAGGTGGGACTCTGAAGGAGAGTGTAGCATTCCTGTCAAATGACCCATCGCCCCATGACTCCATCGTAGGAGAGAAGTTGGTTGGATTGATCCAATTATCTAACATCCCAGAAACCAAGTTACTGACGGAGCTGTGTTGAGTGCTAGCAAGGAGAAGGGCCGGGTGTGCAGTTGACCTGGTTATCAGAGGAGGGAAAGACGATGGAGGGGCTTGGAGCTGGTCTGGAGGGGGAGAGAGAGTCAGCACCGCTGGGAGAAGGGGTCAGGGAGTGGAGGACTTGTAGGCAGAGAAAGCCCAGCTCCAGGGCTCCAGCGGGGAGCAGACCCCTCCAGGCGCCCACAGGGCCAGAGGCAGAGCTGGAAGCCAGGGGGTGTAGGGGAGATGGAGCTGGACCAGCAAGAAACTGACTTCTCAGGCCCTCTAGCGGTCTCTGCCCCACCCTCAGCCCCTACAAGGAGCAGCCCAACAGTTGTAGAGGGGCGTGACGTGCTTAGCAGGCAGCGGTCAGACCTGAATTTACACGATTTGGGGGTAACTCCCTTAAAAATCATTCAAATTTAGGAACGTAAAATTGCTAGGCCCCTCAACCCTAGCCCTGGGAAGAGGCTCTGCCCTGACCTATGACCCCATCTCATGCCGACTCCCAGGAGGTAGGCGTTGTAGTGAGACCCGCCCCTCCCCGACTACATCAGTGGGAGCCAGGGGACAACGCGGGGACACACGTGGGCTGTCACTACGGTAAGATTATTTCTTAAGACATTTACTTTCACAGCTCTCTCACGTCTAAAATGCCCCGAAGGAAGAAAGCGCAGAGCTGGGGGCTGAGAAGTCACACAGGGAGGCGCAGTCACTCCCCGAGGGGCCACGCGGCGGGGAGACAGCCCAGCGGTAGAGGCAGGAGCCACTCCCCCAGCCCCGCGTGAGAACTTGGGCTGGCGCTGGGGCCCCTCTCACAGCTCCCCCATTTCAGAAACGGGTCAGGGTCACAGCTTTTGCCCCCGACAACCTTGGACAGCACGCCCGCCCCCAGATGCGTGCAGGTGCTCAGACCAGTCACGTCAAAGGGACCCTTTCCCCCTTTCCCACTGGCTCTTCTCCTTGATCTGCCCCTTTCTGACAGGGGTGTGTGGTTAAATCCCTCATTACAGCGGGGTTTTATTTATATATGTTGAAGCTGCTTTTTTAGACCAATAGAGGTATTTATTCTCGGTGGAATGTGCTTTATATCAAAATTAAGTATACTGCTTTGTCTCTTTTAACACTTTTACCCTCAATTATATTTCCCACATAATTCTGTTCCATCTTTGTTTCTGTCAGCGTTTGTCTTCCATGTCTTTCGTATTATTGTCTCTTCTCCATTTCTCTTCTATTGCACTTCAGGTGCATCTCTTGTAAATACAGCATAGCTGATCCTGCGGCTTCATCCAACTCCAGAGTCTCTGCCTCTTGATAAATAAATACCCATTTACGTTTATTCCTCCCAGTTTTTTTTTTCTATTTGCTATGATTTTTACTCTTCTTCCCATCCTGCCATTCATTGGATCATTTAGTTCATTTTGCCTTGAAAGTTATACCTTTTAGTTCTGTTCTTCTAGTCATTATCCTTAAATTGTTAACACACACACACACATTACTCAAATTCTAGTGTTAACTAACATCTGTATTCTTTATCCCAAAATATATTACAAACCTCTCAGATCCTTTCGTTCTCTGAGTGACTCCAGCCCCCCCCCCGCCCCCAGACCCAATGTTATCATTGGAAACTTCCATCTAACTAGGAATGTCCCGCTCTCCTGTTTTAATTGACCCTATTCGATCTCATCTTGAAGATTTCCGACGCTCCCATTTCAATGTGATCTGCTTGTGACAGCTACGAGGATGGTCCCATGACTCCTCCCAGCTCTACCGTGACTTTGCTTTATATGTTTTCCAGTGTGTTACTGCACATACTGAGGGCTACACTCGTGTTTTCTCTGTGGTTGCTCCTTTTATCGGCGTGAAATGCACAGCTCAGCGATGAGTTTCTCCTTGCACCTCCAGTCCCCTCTCTTCTGCCCCACTTGGTGCCCCAGAGGCTGGCCTCAATGGACTGCATCCCCGGACCCCCGCCCTCTCCGGGTTCCAGGAGACCAGAGGGCAGGAGGGGAGTGAGCTCAGGTCTGAGCCCCCTCCCACCCGCTCCCCTCCTGCAGCCTCACTGCCCGGGTCCTGGGAGCGCAGCCTCTCCCCCTGCTCTGCCGGTCTAGGCTGGCCCCCGCCGGGGTGCTCACCCCTCCTGCTGGCTCCTTCAGCCCGCTGACACCTCTGTAAATAAATTTTCATTTCGCTAGTTGCTCTTTTGTTAACCTTCAAGTGTCTCCTCCTGGAACAGAACTGATCCGTTATCTTCGAGTCTTTAAAACGGTCTCTGCCTTGTACTGGGCTGTCCTGTATTATTACTGCTACACCCTCCTTCCGGCATTGGCGTTTACCTGTCAGCCTTGACCTTTCCATAGAAAGTTTAACCCATTCTCGTTCACTGAGTCAACGCCATGGTTCTCCCCCAGCAGAGACCATCTTCTTGGCATCACTCTGCCCCCTCTGCTCTTCTCACACGTCCCAGGACTGTCTTTAACCAACGCTTCTCCCCGCTCACCACGGCTCCCTCCTGGACTTCGCGTCACCCCGGATGCGGCTCCACAACTCGTCCTGTAAGGCCTGTTCGCGTCCTGGTCGCTGTCAGTGGACAGCGTGGCCGCCGGGCTCCTGCGTCTCAGCACGTGGAGCCCGTTCTCCATCCTTGGCTCCATACTTGCGCTCTCGCCCGAGTCTCTCACTGCAGACGGTCCGCTTCGGCAGTGGCTTTAGGGTGAGTCTTCGTCATGGATGCAGTGAGATTCCAGCACCGCGTGTCTGCTGTTTGTTTTGTGTTGGTCTGCTTTTCAAGGGGTGCTCAGTCTTCTTTTCTGAAAACGTAGCTTCCTGTCTAGTCCTTCTTTTCTTCCCTCTGGGTGGGAATCCCTACGGGGCAGATAATCAGACTTCCTAACTGTCCCGTCACACTCTCCATCTCTTACTCCTTTGTGCCGCGTTGCCCTGCAATGCGCCCCGTCTGCTAGTCCTTCCCGTGAAGGAGCACATATTTCATCTCCCGTTTCCATGGCCCTCTGTCTTTGTTTTGTGTGCGAGATATCGTCCTTATCTGCCTGGTGACATTAGTGACAGTGCCTGGCTGGTTGTTAATAACACGAGCTCCTGGATTAGTCTGTAACCTCCTCCTGGGTGTCGTGCACCCTGTGTGCAGCCGCCTCGGCTCCCCCCGGCATCTCCGGCCCCCCGGGCTCCTCTGCTCCGGCAAGAACCCTGCAAGCCCACTGCTCTGTGCGTTCCGGAGACTCCTCAAAGTTCAGAACCATGGAGTCCCCGTCCTGTGTGCAAGGGGACCCTGCTTTCTCTCTTAAATTGTAGAACACTCTCGGTGCCCTCATGGATTTAGCACAGGCAGGGGTGAGCTGAGCCTTCCCCGGTCTTTGTCCTGAACGAGGACTATGTCCCCTGCTCTTAAGTTCCTTTATGAAAGTCATTTAAAGTTTTACTCTTTGATATTTTGAGCTTTCTGTTGCTATTGTGAATGGGACGTTTTCCCATAGCATCCCTGTCACGTGTCGGGTTCTCCAGGAAGCCAACTCCTGGGACCGATGCCCTGGCGGGTGGAAGAGAGGGGCAGGCGGCAGCGCTGGGCAGAGGGAGCGGGCAGCGGGGCTGGCCCTGTGGCTGTGACCCCCGTCTGCCTCGGTCATTGGATGTGCGCTGCCTTGAGAAAATGTGTCCCTGGTGGGGAAGGCTCTCGGCCCCAGTGCCATCCCCGGGGAGCTCTCTGCTGACTGTGCTCCCCGCAGACGGAGCATCGTCTTCTGTGAAGGGGGCTCGGGGGCACATAACTAGCTACTTACACTGATAGGGAAGCTGTTCACTTGGGTAGCTTAAAGAAGCCCCTTAAACGGCGGTGAATTTACCGTTAATTCCGGTGGATGGACGTGTGCACGTCAGTGATGATTCTGTCTGCTTGTCTACAACGGTTTGCCTCTTATTTCAGTTTCTTGTGTTAACGCCTTAGCCAGAATTTACCCCCAAATAAATGCTTGTGAGAACGGTTATACGTAGGTTGGGGGGGGGTGATGTTGGGGAAACGGGGGAAGGTGGCCAAAAGGTACAGACTTCCAGTTAAAAACTAAATGTGTGCTGGGGATGCGATGTACAGCCTGGGGACTGTAGTCAGTAATGCTGTATTGCCTATCTGACATGGCTCTGCATCTATGTAAGGTGACGGGTGCTGACTGTAGTTAGTAATGCTGTACTGCCTATCTGACATGGCTCTGCATCTATGTAAGGTGACGGGTGCTGACTGTAGTTAGTAATGCTGTACTGCCTATCTGACATGGCTCTGCATCTATGTAAGGTGACGGGTGCTGACTGTAGTTAGTAATGCTGTATTGCCTATCTGACATGGCTCTGCATCTATGTAAGGTGATGGGTGCTGACTGTAGTCAGTAATGCTGTATTGCCTATCTGACATGGCTCTGCATCTGTAAGGTGACGGGTGCTGACTGTAGTTAGTAATGCTGTACTGCCTATCTGACATGGCTCTGCATCTATGTAAGGTGACGGGTGCTGACTGTAGTTAGTAATGCTGTACTGCCTATCTGACATGGCTCTGCATCTGTAAGGTGACGGGTGCTGACTGTAGTTAGTAATGCTGTATTGCCTATGTGACATGGCTCTGCATCTATGTAAGGTGACGGGTGCTGACTGTAGTTAGTAATGCTGTATTGCCTATGTGACATGGCTCTGCATCTGTAAGGTGACGGGTGCTGACTGTAGTTAGTAATGCTGTATTGCCTATCTGACATGGCTCTGCATCTGTAAGGTGACGGGTGCTGACTGTAGTTAGTAATGCTGTACTGCCTATCTGACATGGCTCTGCATCTATGTAACGTGACGGGTGCTGACTGTAGTTAGTAATGCTGTACTGCCTATCTGACATGGCTCTGCATCTATGTAAGGTGACGGGTGCTGACTGTAGTTAGTAATGCTGTACTGCCTATCTGACATGGCTCTGCATCTATGTAAGGTGACGGGTGCTGACTGTAGTTAGTAATGCTGTACTGCCTATCTGACATGGCTCTGCATCTATGTAAGGTGACGGGTGCTGACTGTAGTTAGTAATGCTGTACTGCCTATCTGACATGGCTCTGCATCTATGTAAGGTGACGGGTGCTGACTGTAGTTAGTAATGCTGTACTGCCTATCTGACATGGCTCTGCATCTATGTAACGTGACGGGTGCTGGCTCTAGTTAGTAATGCTGTATTGCCTATGTGACATGGCTCTGCATCTATGTAAGGTGACGGGTGCTGACTGTAGTTAGTAATGCTGTACTGCCTATGTGACATGGCTCTGCATCTGTAAGGTGACGGGTGCTGACTGTAGTTCGCAATGCTGTACTGCCTATCTGACATGGCTCTGCATCTATGTAAGGTGACGCGTGCTGACTGTAGTCAGTAATGCTGTATTGCCTATCTGACATGGCTCTGCATCTATGTAAGGTGACGGGTGCTCACTAGACTTATCGGGGCGATCACTTTGCTATGCATACAAGTGCTGAATCATTATGTTGTACACCTGAAAACAATACAATGTTTTATGGCAATTATGCTTCAGTAAAATAATAAATAAGTGAGACTTAAAGTAAATGGTTCTAACTGAGAGCCCCATTTTACTCTTGAATGCCCAGAAAATCTTGAGTGCTATTAGTTGTTGCCTTGAAATGCCTCTCCTCTTCGTACTAGAGCAAACCCCTTGTAAGCCCCACAGAGTACAGTGAACAGACGGACAGCTGGGACCCGGTGAGCAGACTGTCCTGTTCCCCTCGCATGTATCTCACGGGCGCCGTGCACTGTGGCAGACGAACACGCTGAAATCTTCCCAGTGACCCCGTGAGCGCCTGCCGACCGGCTGCTTGTCCTCTGGTCTCAAGCTGTGCACGTCGTGCTCCATGTAGAATTTTTCCTGGGCTGACTTCCTGCAGCCCCTCCAATCTGCCCTTGGGAAGGTGGGAAGCACGTTGCCCGTCCCAACCCTGGTGGCCCCTCTGTGTCCTCGCTGGTGGGAAGGCAGGAAGAACATGGGACCTGGGAGAGGTCGTTCCGAGCCCATGATCCGGGATCGGAGGTCCTGGGATCTCTCCTGCTCTCTCCCCATCTTAGTCTCCACGTCCGGGACCCAGGTAAGGCCCCTCCTCCCCGGCCGAGGGTAATTCTCCCCCAGGGAGGGACGTCGGAGCCGGAGCAGACCTGGCACCCGCTGGCAGGCAGAGCCTGGCCTCCGAGCTGTGTGTCTCCCGGCTCCCGACTCCAGCTCTGCCTGGGACCCTCTCCCGTTTCAGAAGGACCTGCTTCTCCATCTCCCCCGGGACTCAGATCATGTCTCCCCAGTAACACTCGCCGACTGTTTCTTCCTGCTCAGAGCCGGCCATGGCCTCGCGTCTGCAGACCCGGCACTGAATCAGGCATCACGTCATGAGGACGTCAGGTCCCTTTGAATTCTCTTCCAATCCTACTTGTCGCATCCCTCAGAAAGGCTCAGCTTCCCTCGAGGCTGTCTCTACCACCTAGCAAGCACGCGTTACTCTCCCTTCTGTTAGAGCGCAGGCATCCGGCCCAGGGCCTTGGCAGGAGCTGGTTGCTATCGTAGGTGTTCCTGGTGTTTGGTTTACGCTTACCTTCCAGTGACAGCAAGTGGTACTAGCTCTCCAGTGTGTTGTGCGGATCCACATACACACATGTTGAAGTTTTTTTAAAGTGCACGAGATTGGAGAGAACGTATGAAGTAAATAAAAGCACAGGTGGTCTGACGCCATGACCGAGTACACGGTGACGGACGTTTGGGCGCCTCCCAGAGCCCCAGGAGACCCTGCTGACATTTCACCGGTGGGTCGGGTCTCATGGCCACCCCCAGCTAGCTGCAAGGGGGCCTGGAAAAGGGGTGCTTTCCCAGCTGTGCGGAGAAACACACAGGCACCCCTCCCAAAATAAGGAAGAAGAGAGGAACGCACAGGGACCAGACGGCTGAGGGCATCTGTGTGGCACCCACTCTGCTGATGAAGCACTGAGGCCCCAAGACGGAAAGGACACCGTGGGGGAACCGGGATTCTAAGTGGAGCTGCCCGATCGATGCACGGCTGGCAAGTCCCCGGCCCACCGGCCTCTTTCTCACTCTCCGAGGCCCGGAAACATCCAAGGAAGAAGAATTTACATCCATTCATTCGTGCATCCAGGACCCCTGCTGTCCCTGAGCTGCACCAGGGCTTGTGCTGGGCACTGAGACCTGCCCCCTAACTGCCCCGTCCAGGGCGTGAGATGACCTGGCGCCTGGTTGTGGCCTGGAGGCCACTCGAGGCCCTGGCCCTGCCCACAGGCTGGGGTCCGGCTGGACCGGCTGCCAAGGAGCAGCAGACAGCAGTGGGAGCGGGGAGGACACGCCAGCGCTGAGTGCGGAGGTGTCTCCCCGTGAGCATTACCTCACTCAATCATCAAAGTAGCCCTGCCCTTCCACCCGCAGATGGAGAAACCGAGGCGCAGACAGCCTAGGGATTGGCTGAGGTTACACAGCCTAGAAGTCTTGGCCCCAGGCAGCAGCCCCAAGGCCACGCCCCACCACCTGCCCGGCCTGCCTGGGTCTGCCGAAGGGTGGAGGTAGTGAGGCGCCTGTCGCTGGCGGTGTGCAAAGCGGGCAGCCCCCAGCAGGGGCCGGTTCTGGGCAGGAAAACAGGCAGTGTGACTGCGGCGGCCTGGAAGGCGCGTGACCCTGGGGAGGGGGGCTGCAGCAGCAGGCCAATGGTTTATGTCTTAATTACACAGAGAGGAGTTTAGCTGATGAGTAGCTGCTGGCCCTGCCGGCCTCCTGGCTCCCTAAGCCGAGTCACGCACACAGCCCCGGTGCCCAGAGCCACCAACAGGTCTGCAGCACTGATCGCCCTCCACACCACTTGGCGGGGCTCCGGGAAGTCTCTTGCCTCCCGGGGACTGGGCTGAATCGCTTTTCCCTCCGAGCGCCGTCCCATAAACCCCCCACAGGGGCCCGACCCGCTCGGAGGGGCCACACGCAGTCCCTTCCCACGCTTCCCCGTGGCGGGGGCAGCTGCCGCGTGGGAGGGGCCCCTCGAGCGGGGGCGGCATCGGGCCACGTCGGCGTCTCGCGGGCACTGCCTCAGCCACCCTCGCTGCCCGGGGGCCGGTCCTTCCCCTGCCGCAGAGACGGGCAGCTGGGCTGCGAGGGCCGCTGGGCCACGAAGCCGGGAAGCGGAGAGTCCACGCCCGCTCCCCGCGGGTTCCCAGGACCCGACTCCCGCGGAGGGATTCACACACCACGACTCAGCCGCCAGCGGTATCTGTGGAGCCCCGGCTGCGCACCAGGCACGATTTAGGGGCTGGGGCTGCGGTCGTGAAGGAGAGGGACACAGTCCCCCCGCAGCTGACGAGGAAGCCAAGGAAGTACCAGGGTGACTACAGGTGTGGCCACTGTCGTCACAGGCAGGAGGCGACTACGGAAGCCCTTGGGGCGGCTTTCTCGGAGGGGTGGCCAGAGGGGCCTCAGCAAGGACGGGACACTTGGACCAAACCTGCAGGAGGCGCAGGGCGCTCACGGGACACGTGTCTGCGCGCCGGGAACGGCAAGGGCAAAGGTTCTGCGTCCCGGTAAAGAGGCCGCGAAGCTGGAACAGAGTGGACCAGGGCCGGCTGACAGAGGTGGGTCCCCAGAGAAGGGAACTTTGCCCTCATTCCAAGCGCCAGCCGACAGCAGACACACCGCAAACACCCGCAAATGGGCTCCCTGAGCTCGGCCGCCGTCCTGGGCACCTTCTCACTTCCTGGCCGCCAGAGCCCCGTCCCCGCTCTGCCCTCTGCCTCTTCCCGTCCGCAGCCGAGCTTGGCCCAAGCCCCAGGAAACCTCCCTTCCCAGAGCCTCCCACGAAAGGCCCTCCGTGTGGGCAGAGGGCACCCTTCCTGCCCGCTCGCTGCAGGGGTCCTGTCGCCCCACTGCAGACACCGAGCCAGCGAGCGGGCAGCCTCTTCCCCCAGGGCCTCCCCACGCAGCCCAGGGCCCGACACCCGGCCGGTGCCTGGGAGCCACCAGCGTGGGCACAGCGTCCCGCGGGACAGGACTGGGCCTGGCCGTGGCACCAGAAGTGGGGGTGGCCCTCTCTGGGCTTCACCTGATGCTGCTTCTCTGCCTGGACGGGAAGACGCTCACATCCGCACCCGCAGGGAAGGAGGAACTCCGGAAGGCCACGTGGTGAGCAAGGCACTGCCCGCCGGGGGAGAGCCTGCTGGGAGGGAGCCCATAGCTCCAGAGCCGTCAGGATCCACGGCAGCTTCACCTGGGGGCTGAGCACTGAGCCCAGCAGGTGCTGGAGCCGCTCCTGCCCGACCCAGGGCTCCCCCACGGGCAGCCTGGGCTCTGGGCTCTGCACCGGGCTGCCCCCGGGCCACGTTGTCTCCGAGCTGTGCTGCAGCCCTGCCCAGCCCTTCCCAGGTGCCACCCTGCAGCGGCTAACGCTCTCCTCCTGCTTCCCCGTCTCCCTGTGAGCCTCTCACACGCCTCCTTCCATCTCCACGTCTGCTCCCTGGAGGCCAGAGCTGACAGGCTCCCGGTCCCTGGCTGGACAAGCTCGGTTCTCGGGCTCAGCTCAGTGACACCCCCTCCTGTGCCCTGTGCCCGCCCCTGCTGTCCAGGAGAGACTAACAGTGCAGCCCACCCCCACCGCATGGCCGCCCACACTGACAGCCGGGAGGGCGTCCCTGGCAGAGCGCCTGGCTGCCCCCAGCCTGTGAACAGGAAGGTGATCTCATCCTGATGTGGTAACCATGGAAACAGGGCCAGAGCAGCTATGGTTCGCACAGTATGAGGTGCCTCAGTTCCTGCACCTAAGCAGGAACCGACCCCCAGCTCTGCAGTCTGGCAGGGACGCCCCCATGGGGGTATCCCCAGCATTACCCAGAGGAATGGAGGAGACGCTGTCAGGTCCTCCCAAACCACCCCCAGGTTGCAGGTCCGGTACCCTCAGGGATGGATTTAAAATCCCCAAGTGGGGCTTCCCTGGTGGCACAGTGGTTAAGAATCCGCCTGCCAATGCAGGGGACCCGGGTTCGAGCCCTGGTCCGGGAAGATCCCACATGCCATGGAGCAACTAAGCCCGTGCACCACAACTACTGAGCCTGTGCTCTAGAGCCCTCGAGCCACAACTACTGAGCCCATGTGCCACAACTACTGAAGCCCGCGTGCCTAGAGCCCGTGCTCCGCAACAAAAGAAGCCACCACAATGAGAAGCCCGCGCACCGCAACGAAGAGTAGCCCCCGCTCGCCGCAACTAGAGAAAGCCTGCGCACAGCAACGAAGACCCAACACAGCCAAAAATAATAAATAAATAAAATAAATAAATTTTAAAATAAAGTAAAATAAAGTCCCCAAGTGCAAGCATGCACTCAGCACCTAGTAAGTGCAGGCATTTCACCTGGGTGACAGGTCACATATTGTCTCTTCTTACACATGAGGCTCAGAGAGGCTAAGGGACTTGTCCAAAGACACACAGCTGGAATTCAGACCACGTCCCCTGACTTCAGGTCCAGGGCGCTGGGGACCACGGGGAGCTGAAAGAGTCATGTTGGTGTCTGATGGGCCTGGGCGTGAAGAGATCCCAGCGTTGCCAGAGATCGGCACACACTCCAACAGTGACTGAAAGAGTGGGGTGCTGGCTCCAAAGGAGTCGTGGCTAGAGAAAGAGTTCAGAGCCTTGAAACAGACGCCCTCGGGTACAGGAGGGCTCTCGTTCCAGAACTGTCAAGACTGAACAATGCACAGGAAAAGTAATTTACAAAACGATGCTGAGATACCTGGAGATCAATTCTGGAAAAACAAGAACCTATGCTTTACGCCACAGACTCAACACAGGTAAACTAAAGATCTGACTGCATGCAACCCAATCACAGTTCAGCTCTGGCAGGTACCTGGAGGCATTAACACCTGACTTGGAATCAAAGAAATTAAAGAAGAAATAACAGAATTAATAGTGTGAACGCTCACGCTTTCTGGACATCAGAAGTTTTAAAAAGATTAGAAGACGTTTGCATGAAAGGGGTACAGGGTCGATATCGTCTGTGGGTTACAAGTATTTGTCCAAACAACAGATCCCATGGCTAGAATGTGCACAGGGCCAGGGCCCAGGAGAACATGCAGTGAGAGGCTGATGGGGGAGCTGGAAATGAATGACGATGCTTTACACCTATTGAATTAGCACAAGCTGAAAACAGAAATAAGTGCTGGCATGGCCACCGGCCAGGGTGCGCCCCACCCCCCTGCAACCCACCGCCTCGCCCGTGCTCACAGCCCGTAAACTGCACGTCCTCCTGAAGCGCGGTTTGACGACGCATGTCCAGAGCCCGGAGACGTGTCAAGCCCTGGATCCGTAATCCCAGCCCTGCAGATGCACCCGCAGGAAACAATGCAAGAGCAGAGGAAAAGCCATGAGCGAGAATATACTGGCTGAAGCACTTTTCAGCATTTTCTTATGGAAAATGTCAAACCCACACAAAAGGGAAGAGGATAATGAGCCCATGTGTCATCCCCCAGCTTCAACACTTATCAGCTCACAGACAACACTGTTTCATGTCCCCCCCCACGCACACACACACGCTGGCACACACGCTGGCACACACACACGTACACACGCACACGCACTTTTTTTTTGTATTGTAGAGTGAATCCCAGACACCGTTTCACTTTGCCCATAAATACTGCAATTTGCATCCCTAGCAAATAAGGATTTTAAAAAATCTAATCATAATATCATCATATCCAATAATAATTGTTTAGTATCTTTTGATCCATTGCCCGTGTTCAAATTTTTCCGTATGTTTTAGATAACTTTAGAATCAGTTTGTCGGAAGCAGGATGCAAACGAGGGAAAGGCATTGCATTTGGTCGCTGTGCTTTTGTCCCTTTTGTTCTGTAGTGGCTCCCCCCTTCCTTCTTCACTGAGGCACTTAAGATAACGCCCCCCAAACGGGAAGCCTCAACAGGCCCAGGGCCAGGGCCGCTTAGGCAGCGTGTGGTGCACCTGCCTGGGCGCCCAGGGCCCCTGCTGTCCGGGCAGCAGTGTCTGCATATAGCCGGGAGCAGCTGGCCCCCGGCGCCTGCCCAGCCTGGCGGCTGGCTCGCCCAGCTCTGCCACCCGCGGTGACTTGGCTGCTGGACTTGGCCGTGCCCTTAGCCACCCGCCCTCGGACCTGGCAGCGCAGCCTGGCCCTTCACTCGTGGCATGTTTGGACCTGGTCATGTTTCTGGACGTCCCTCCTTGGCTGTGGCTCACCTGCGGACCCAGCAGCTGTAGGTAAGAAGCACCACGCTGCTGCCCTCCGTGACAGCACTCAGCCCCCTGGGAGAGGCCTGCACAGGTGCTCGCGGAAGGTCACCACCCTACCCTGCCATGGCCACCCCAGGCCCACGCCCACACCCACGCCCACGCCCACGCATGCTGTGTTTGCAGCGGAGGAAAATGGAAATGCCCACTGAACGAATACGCAAAAGCGTGCGTTCTAATGTGGACGCGACTGCAGCCGTGTACTCTCCTTTTGATTCAGAGGAACAACGCACAACCCCCCCATCCTTCGATTCTCAGCCAAGTCCACCTGTTAGAGAACGGGATTGGCCTTGGTTGCCATGGGAACACTCTCCCACCAGGGAATCGGACAGGTACGGTGTGTGGGGGGAGGGTGGGCTCAACCCCACGAGCCTTTCTCTTCCAGCCAGGAAAGCCAAGGAAGGCAGCCCGTTGGTGAAGGGGCAGGCTGCCCGGGGTGTCCTGATCTCAGTGGCTGTTTTAAATGTAGGTTTTGTTATTATTCAGGGGCCCGTGGATCATAATGATTGCCATTGAAAAGATAACTTGTTACACTCACAGACCCCAAGAGGAGGGGGCACGTCATGCCACGGGGGCCACACGGAGGAGCACCGGGGTTGTTCAGGGGGCCGGGGTGCAGGGAGTGGGCACAGCCTCTACTGAGGTTTTCCCGGGAAGGAACAGGTGAGGCAGGTGAGCAGGCTTGGGACTGGCTGGTTTGAATGATCTCAGGCCTCTGGGCCCAGGGCTGTCCCATGTTGTCTGGCACTGGCCGTGGTGAGGGGTCATCAGGGCAGGCGGATAGTGGCCCTGTGTGTGAGAGCCCCGTGGAGGAGGTGGGATGTGTGAGCTCTGGATGGGATGATTTTTATGGAGAAAGCACGTTCAGGGATGAGTCATCTGTCCCAAGGAACTGGCTTCCCTGGGAGGGGTGGTCCCTGCAGAGCCGGCACAGCCCCGAGATGCCAGAACATTCGAAAGTAAAAGGCACAGTTAACACAGGGACTTGCGCCCAAACCTGGAGCCTTCCTTCACCCCTGTCCCTCCCTCTCCGCCTTCACCCGTCTGCTCTCATCTCTGACTCATCCACTCCTCTCCCCACGGCCCCCAGCCTGCGCCCAGCGTCCTCAGCTCTCCCCCGACAACAGCCCCCGTGTCCCCCACCCCCACCCACCATCACTCACGGCCTGGGGGCCTCGCTGTCCCCCGGAAGGCTCCTCTGCAGTTGGCTTGGCCACCCCGCCCCATGACCCGTGGACCCCTTCTCCAACCCCTTGAAGCCAGGCGGGCTCCAGGACCGCTCTGGCCCACGGGACGTGGCAGAAGTGATGCTGGACGTGGCCCCTGGAACCCCTGTGCACTGCTGGTGGGTACATAAAATGCTACAGCTTCGGAAAACGGTACGAAGGGTCTTCAAACCCAGCAGTTCCACTTCCGGATACTTACCCAAAGGAACTGAAAGCAGGGACTCAGATATACTTGTATGACCACATTCATTGCAGCATTATTCCCAAAAGGTGGAAGCAACCCAAGCGTCCATCAACAGGCAAATGAACAGGCAAAACATGGTCTATACAGACGATGGAATATCATTCAGACTTAAAAGGGAAGAAAATTCTGACATAGGCTAAAACATGGATGAACCCTGAGGACACTACGCTCAGTGACATAAGCCGGTCATGAAAGGACAAACACTGTGTGACCAACTTACACGAGGCCCCCAGAGGGGCCAAAATTACAGATGGGCCTCCACCACAAACCCAAATGCCAGAGACGATATAACAGAAACACACCCTCAAGGTCACCTGGACGTCCACAAAAGCGGACCAGAGCTTTTTCTCTGGCAAACATGTAGACCTAGTGGGAAACTAGAGGAATTAAAGACAGTTTGTCATCAGAGTAGTAGTTTTTCAAAAAACAATGAAATAGAATAGGCAGTGCAGAAAGGGCCCTGAACCTCTAAGGGAAAACTCTTACACCACAGAGAAGCCATAATAAAATGCTAGTGAAACACCAGACTAGGACATGAATGGAGCTGGGAAACTGGTGATTCACATGGGAATTTTCAGTGAATTCCCTGTGTCACGCCATGTGCAGGAATAAATTCCAAACGGACGAAATGCCTAAATCTGAAAAGAAGCACCCTTAACATTAGGGAAGAAATAAGGAAATATCTTTAATTGTTTGGGGAAGGGAAGAGCTGCTTGAACAAGGCATGAAGGATAAGATTGATGAATTTTACTGAAATAAATGAAGGTTTTAGATGATAAAAGACACCATCATCAAAGCAAATAGAAGGGAGAAGACTTGTGCAAAGCACATAACTACTGGAGAATTCATATCTAGCTTTAAAAAGAACTCCCACAAATCAGTGGGAAAAGGACAAAAATCTGAATAGAACATGGGCAACGAATATGAACAGGAAACTCAGAGGAGAATAAACCTAAATAAATAAACATGAAAACACAATACGGCTCATGAAAACTCAGGAAATGCATATTAAAACAATTATAAGATGCCCTTCCACAGCCATCACCTTAATGGCAAATATGAAGTGTGACGATAAATCATTGTTGGTGGCAGTGTGGAGTAACGGGGACTCCCGTGCACCGTGGGGGGAGCGTAAGCTGGCACAGAGGCACTGAGAACAGCTTGGTGTTGCCTCGCAGGGTCAAGGATGTGCACACGTCCCATGACTCAGACATCCCGTTGCTGGGTGTCAGCCCAGAGAAGCCCTCGCGCGTGTGTAGAAGGACAGATAGACAAGGATGGTCGCCCTTTGTCATGGCAAAAAATAATAGTTAGAAAACGGAAGCCAGCTAAATGCTCATCAACAGGAAAGCGCATACGCATGTCACAAGCTGTGCACTTTCACGCAGCAGAGACAACGGATGGTGTATCACCGTCCCCATACCGTGAAGAACAGCGGGCGAGAAAACAAGACCTGCAGCCTGATAATGTAAAGTTTCAACGTTGCAAAACAGTTCTATACGCTGTTTGCAAGACACATACGCATCTGGCAAAAGTATAAAGCTGAGTGACTCGCAGAACGAGAGAAAACATTTGCAAATCACTTTCTGATTAGAGGGTAACATCCAGGATGTACAGAGAACTCCTAAAACTCAACAACGAAAAAGCCTGATTCACAACTAGGCGAAGGACTTGAATAGCCGTTTCTCCAAAGAAATACACAGATGGTTAAAAAGCACATGAAAAGATGCTAACGTTAGGGAAATGCACATCAAGACCACAATGAGGTATCACCTCACACCCATTCGCACGGATACTATCGTAACAACAGAAAATAACAGGTGTTGGCGAGGACGTGAAGAAACTGGTACCCCAGTGCACTGCTGGTGGGAATGCGAAATGACGCAGCCACTGTGGAAAACAGTATGGGGTTTCCTCGAAAATGAAACAGAAATACCCTATGACTCAGAAATGCCACTTCTGGGTATATAACCCAAAGAACTGAAGCAAGGTCTTGAGATATGTGTACAACTCACGTTCATAGCAGCATCATTTTTTAAAAATTAATTAATTATTTTTGGCTGCATTGGGTCTTCATTGCTGCACGTGGGCTTTCTCTAGTTGCGGCGAGCGGGGGCTACTCTTCGTTGCAGTGCGCGGGCTTCTCATTGCGGTGGCTTCTCTTTGTTGCAGAGCACGGGCTCTAGGTGCACGGGCTTCAGCAGTTGTGGCACGTGGGCTCAGTAGTTGTGGCTCACGGGCTCTAGAGTGCAGGCTCAGTAGTTGTGGCGCACGGGCTTAGTTGCTCCATGGCATGTGGGATCTTCCCAGACCAGGGGTCGAACCCGTGTCCCCTGCACTGGCAGGTGGATTCTTAACCACTGCACCACCTGGGAAGTCCACAGACGCATTATTTACAATAGATAAAACATGGAAGCAACCCGTGTCCATGGATGGATGACGGATAAACAAAGTGTGGTCCATCCATGGACCTGGGGGGTATTACGCTTAGTGAAATAAGTCCAACAGAGAAAGACAAATACTGTATGATTCCATTTACATGAGGTCCCTACAGGAGTCAAATCCGTAGGGAAAGAAAGAAGACGGCGGGGCCAGGGGCTGGGGGAAGATGGGAAGTGAGTGTTGATGGGGACAGGGTTTCAGTTTCACAAGGTAGAAAGAGTTATGGGGATGGGTGGTGGTGATGGTTACACAACGACGTGAATGCACTTGCTACCACCGAACTGTACACTTAAAAAATGGTTAAAACGGTAAATTTTACGTTATGTACATTACATCACAGTACAAAATGCAGAACAATAATGTCACCTGCTCAGCGAGCTCTCCCACGCCACTGTGCCTAGACTCTGTCCTTTTTTCCAGACCTTTGTAACCGTTTACTGGGCACACGCTCTGCACCAGGCACTGTGTCAAACGAGGCGGGTAGAATGCACGGGGCCCCTGCTCTGGGCCGACATTCCGAGGAGGGAGACAGGCACCAGGCTCTGCAGACGCCCCGAGGCCACTGGGAGCCAGCCTGCCCGGGTGTGTGTCCTCCCTGCACCTTTCACAAGCTCTGTGCCCCACCTCCCTCACCTGAACACGGAGCTGACAACACCTTCTCAGGAGTTAAACGAGACCCTACCTAGTCCCACCTTCTCTGCTGCGCTAGTCATCCCGACAGAGGCGCTGCGTTTGACGCTCTGGCTGAACACCCAGTGAATCGGCCTCATCCTCTCCCTCCTACAGGGTTAAGCCCTTCATCTCTCCTGCCCGGTTGCCTAACTGCAGGGATGGGGCCGGGCTGGAGCATCGCACAGGTGAGTGCTGGCGGGCTCTCTGGGTAGACAGGAAGGAACCAGGGCTCCGCCCCAGCAGATCTGGGGCTTTGGGGGCAGAACTGAGGCTCAGAGAACAAGCCCCCTCCTGTCCCCAGCTTGTGCTTCTGCAATGGGAAGCAAAGCCGGCTCCGGAAGCGGGGCAGGAGAGGGACCAGCCCTCAGGGGGTGAGGGAGGTGGGCGCAGGGGAGAGCAGACCCCTCCTCAGGGCACGGGACCTGCCAGGATGCAGTGGGTTAAGTCAGCTTAGGACATTCCCACAGCTCGGGGTCAAGAGGATGCTTCCAGGGAGGGAGAGGGTGGGCCAGGGTGGGGGCTAGCTGCTCATAATTCCTCCAACAATTTGAAGTTTTAACTGTTTTACTTTGATAAAAATGTCAAATGTTTTAAAATATTTTAGCAAATCACAATCAAGGAAGGTTGAAGGATTTAGTTTGGAGTTTTACATCTACGGAGCCCTGTCTCCCACCTGGACCCTCACCTCCTTTCTCACTCACCCCTCAGGAGTCCCAGCTGAGGGAGCAGGCTGAGGCTAGGAAGGAACCGGCTGGGACTGGCCGCAGGCAGGAAGGGAGGCCGTGCTTACCCTGGAAGGGGCCCGGCGGTTCCCATGACACCAGCCCCAAGGGGCAGGGCCTCATGTCTCGTGCCCATGGTCCCCGGCCCTCAGAGCAGCGCATGGGTGTGTAACAGAACAAGCGGAGTGGAGGCTCGCCCATCTGAACCCTGCTGTGTTCAGGGCCCGTCCAGTCCTCCGCAGAGACGAACGTACTGACCCCGCCAGCCTGCCACGAGCTCCCTCCTCCCCACCTTCCCCCACGCCTGCCATCAGGGCCCCACAATTTACTGCCGTAATGACAGGCTGTCTTCCCAAGTGTCCCCTGTAAAAGCCGTGCCCTCCCCAGGGAGAGCAGCACGTCTTTAGGACACGATGCTCCTCTTGTGCCTGGCACAAAGCACGAGGCCAGGACTCGGAATGGACTTGTCGACAGTGCAAGGGCATCCTCGAGGGCCCCAGGGCCGCTCAACAGGCCAGCGGCTCGACTGCTGGGTTAGCACCTGTCAGTGAGGTCTCTGCCCAGCTGCAGGAGAGGGAATTTTCAGCACCGTGGAATGGACAGCTCCATGGCTAATGCCCACCCCCTGCGTCCCACCCCCAGTCCAGGCCTGGGCAGGGGTCAGCTCGTCAGAGAGACAGACCAGGCCCCTAGCAAGGGAAACCAAGATAAAGAAAACCCAGGCTTGGGCTTCTCTGGAGGCACAGTGGTTGAGAATTCGCCTGCCAATGCAGGTTCGAGCCCTGGTCTGGGAAGATCCCACATGCCGCAGAGCAACTAAGCCTGTGAGCCACAACTGCTGAGCCTGCAAGCCACAACTACTGAAGCCCGTGCACCTAGAGCCCGTGCTCTGCAACGAGAAGCCCATGCACTGCAATGCAGAGTAGCCCCCACTCGTCGCAACTGGGGAGAAAGACTGCGCGCAGCAACAAAGACCCAACGCAGCCAAAAATAACTAACTAACTAACTAAATTAAATAAGTAAATTTATAAAAATAAAAATAATAATAAAAAAAGAAAACCCAGGCCGGGCTTCCCTGGTGGTGCAGTGGTTGAGAGTCCGCCTGCCGATGCAGGGGACACGGGTTCATGCCCCGGTCCGGGAAGATCCCACATGCCGCGGAGCGGCTGGGCCCGTGAGCCATGGCCGTTGAGCCTGCGCGTCCGGAGCCTGTGCTCCGCAACGGGAGAGGCCACAAGAGTGAGAGGCCCGCGTACCGCAAAAAAAAAACAAACAAAAGAAAACCCAGGCCATGTTAGACTCCACTCTCAAACAGTTGTGCCCAACAGAAATAGAACTTTCTAGCAGCCACATTAAAAAAGGGAACATGGAGCAGGTGAAATTAGTTTTAATAATATACATATATTGAAAATATTATCATCTTAACATATAGTTAGCACAAGAATTACTAATGAGCTATATACGACTTCCTTTTTATTTTTTTTTCTACTATGTCTTCAAAATCTGGTGCGTCTCTTACACTGACGGCACATCCCCGTTCAGACAAGACATGTATCAGTGGCGGGGGCAGTGGGTGGCGCGGGCAGGAGATGGAGGTCAGCGGGCCGGGTCAGCAGGGTCTCAGGGGCCAGGGAGGGACTCCTGCCCCCACCTTGAATGAGACGGGAAACCACGGGCGGGTCCTGAGCACAGGGCACTGCAGCTGCTGAGCGGCCAGCACCGGGCACCATGGCCTGGGAGGTCTGCAGGGTGATTCCCAGGACAATGGGGTCTAGTCCGTGCTTTCTAAGCAAATGGTTGCCTCTTCATAGCCACCAGACGTGCAAGGTAAAAATTCCCGTTGCAGTGATTATGACTACAGCAAATACTTACTGAGGAACCGCTAAGCGCTTTGCCAACGTTGTTTCGTGCAGCCCCGGAGCAGCCCTGCTCTTATTCCCACGCTACGGATGAGGGGAGGGTGGGGAAGAACCTCGCCCAGGCTGCCTCGGCTGGGACGTGTGAGCCCCGGTGAACGGCCCACCTCTGTGCACAGGGCGGCACACCGCACCCTCCTCTGGGTCCGTCCCACGAGAAGGGAGACTGGCGTTCACACCAGTCCGCCCCCAACCTTGTAAGTGAGAAAACCGGGGTTCAGACAGAAAGGGTGCCCACTCAGGGTGCAGAGCGGGGTCTGGGGACCGGGCCCTGGCAGCCCCCACTTCCGCAGCAGTGCGCTGAGTGACCAGCCTCCCGCCGCCTCCCACAGCCAGCTGCGGCCTCCCGGCCCCTCCCCCTCCCCTGCCTCCAGTTCATTTTTTCCTTTTAGGGCATTAAGCACAGAAGTATTAAAAGGGATTGTTCAGGCCGGTTAATTAGCTCAGAAGAGGCCTCCTCGGCAGCCCAGGTCACAGCCGTCCCCCTCTCTTTATTAGCCGAATTGATGCAGACAGCAGGGCCCCGATGGGAATAAATTGAATCCGACGGCAGAGAGGCTCTTGTGCGAGCTCTTAACAGGAGAGAGCGGGCCTCACACTTCACTCGCCAGCTTTTCATAACCCCTTCTCCTGCTGCTGCCGCTTGCTCCCAGACGCCCACTCCTGGAGCCCCCGTCGGGGGAGCAGCTGGTCCCAGGAGAGCCCCACCTGTGCCCTAAAGTCCAGCCTTGGGTTGCAGGGCAGCCCCAGTCTCTGAGGGACATGCTATCCGGGAGGGGGGAGGCCCCACCACAAGGCCAGAGCTCCTGGCTGTTCCCCTCACTGCCCCGCCCCAACTAAGAGCCCAGGGGCCCGTGTTCCCTGCCCTTGGGGGAGGGGCCCAGCTGTGGCACCTGCCCCTCACCTTGTCCTGCCAGCACTGTGCTCAGGACGCACCTCGGTGCCCACCTCCGTGATGGGCGGTAGAACCAGGGCTCTCAGGGCGAGAGGCTTGTCCAGGTGGCACAGCCGGGAAGGGCGGAGCAGGGAACCAAACGCAGCCGCGGACCTGTGCTTTGGGCCTGCCTCTTCCCTGACAGCCCGGGTCGGGGGAGCCGCACCCCACGCTGCGGAGGGGAAAGCGCAGAGCGGACCTTTCAGCACCTTGGACAGGGCTGGGCCTGGCCCCACAGCGGAGACCCCGCCAAGCCCAGCAGAAGCAGCCGTCAGGAGGGCAGCGGCGCACCCCACTCATAGGCACCCTGCTCCGGCCACGTCCACCTCCCTGCTCTTCTGCAACGTGCCGGCAGGCTCCTGCCTCGGGGCCTCTGTCCTGCTGCTCCCTCTTCCCCAGGGCTTTGCCCCGCAGGCTCCTCCTCGTCACTAGGGTCTCAGCCCTTTGTCACCTCCTATGAGAAGCCCTCCCTGACTGCCTGAGAGTAGACACACAGCCCACACTGGCTGCTGACACACTCTCCTGCTGACTTTCCCCGAGTTCTCTCTGGAACGGTCTCACCCCAGAAGGAGGGCCCCCGTCTGCCCGTTCTCGGCCATGTGCCCGGGCCTGGCAGTAGCCAGCTGGTAGTAGCCACAGTGCGAATATCGAGCATGTGGGTCTGCTTCCACGTGCAAACCCTGGAGAGATTTAACCCACTGAATGAACACGGGGCCTCGGGACACAGGTCCTGCTGCCGCTCTACGGACCGGGGAGCGAGGGCTCCGCAGGGCCATGTCCCCAGTGCCTCTCGGCCAGCTGTCAGCCCAGAACCTGTGCCCTGGCCCCTGCTCTGTCCTCCCCCAGCTCAGACCTTCACAGGCCTGATGGCCAAAGGGGACTTCAGGCAGATGGCCTAAGAAAACCTTCCCGAGATCCCAGAAAAGTTCAAGAGGGCAAACCAAGGAGTTTTATGCCCCCTGGGAAAACGGATGGTTCTCTGTGATTCACAGCAGGGAATCTGACTCCGGCCCCCCCAGTCCCTCCTCTCGCCTCTTCATGCTAATCCCCCAGCCCTGTGCTGTTCCTGGAAGGCATCTTGCCCTCCACGTGCTGTTCCCTCCTCCCTTTTTCTATACCGGTGAACTCCTACTCAACCTTCAAGGCCCAACTCCACCTACCCGCAGTCATCCCACCCCTTCTCCCCTGAACGCAGACTCTGCCTTCCACCGTGGGGCTGGAACAAGCTGGATATTCATTTCCCAGCCTCTGTGGCAGTTGAGGGGGACACAGGCTAGTCCTGGGAGTGGAGACCCCTGGCAAGTGTGCCCTCCCCATAAAAGAGCCTCAAGGGAAGGCGTGCCCCTGCACCCCGCCTATGGTTCTCGGCCAGGCACAGATGCATCTGAGTGCTGTGCTGAACAGTGCCTGTGACTGTCCCACACACCTCAGCGTGAGCCGCCTGCCCCCCCCACTCATCCCCACAGATGCCAACGTGGGAGGGATACCCAGTGGTGGGCACTGCAAGGGGAGCTGTGCAACCTCAGAAACCGCCAGGCATCAACGCTGTGCTGTGCACCGGGCCAGGGGTTAACTGCCCACACACTCAGCTTGCACGGGTCTCGCTCGTCCCCGAGAAGCATCTCCTCGGGGCGTTTACAAACCACCCGGAAACCGGTGACAAAGAACCCGCTCCCCACGTTCTCCAAGCAGCTTCCCACAGAAGTCAGAGCCACAGACCCAGGGCAGGCGGAGGAGAAGCTGACGCGGGGCTGGGAGGCTTTCTGCTCCCCCAAGAGGGGCGGCCGCCGCCCTGAGGACAAGAGCACCTTGATTGCCTCCCCGGGGGCTGCACTGTGGAGGACGGTTTGGCTGAGACAGAAAAAAGGAGCTTGCCCGGTTCAGCTGCGGAGGAGGGGCAGAGCCGTAGCAGCAGGCACACGGGGGCCACTGAGCCGGGCCCAGGACACCTACCCCCACCGGACCCCATCACGGCCACGTTTTACAGGACGTGGCCCACGCTCAGCGCCAGGCTGCTCTGATCAAACTCAGCAAGCACGTGAGCACATGTCTGACCCCCGCGTGTATCCGGAAGGGGGGCCGCGAGGGGGTGGGGGAGGGGAAGCCAGGAGAGCACGGAACACTGGGGAACCGCTTCGAACCCTGCACTGTTCTCACCCCCGTGACCCTGAAACTCATTCCCACACCCCGGAAAGTTATGTGCCCCAGAAAACGTGTGTGAGGATGCTCCCCGCAGCATTGTTCTCGAACAGAAAAAAATTCCTGGAAGCAATCCATACGTCTGCTCACCACAGAGCCGACAAGGAAACAGGGCACCTTCAAACAATGGGATTGCAGACAACGCTGAAAATGACGGATCTTGGGTACACACGTCACTGCGAAGGACCCTCAGAAACAATGGCACCCAGGAGAACCAGGTCACAGAAGAGTACACAGGCCCAATTCCACTTACATGAAGTTAAAATCAGCCAGAGAGCCTAAACAACACGCTGCCCGGGTGCTCCTGCGGGGCAGGCTGCACGGTGCGCGGAGGGCGTTAACGCAAACTCGACGACGGTCGGCACGGTTTGGGGGTGGGAGGTGTGATGGGGAGGGCACACGGAGGCCCCCACAATCTGGAAACGTTCTGTTCACTACAGGCTCGTTTACTGATCGACAACACACACATACATTTTACACACTTTTGAACGTGTGACGTGCTCCACAATAAAATTGTTTTAAGACAAAAATGTAAAATCGGGGGGCGGTTTAAGGAAGAGAAGAGGAGACGAGACCCGCCAGGCAGACACACACACGCAGACACAGCTGGCAGCCGGAGCAGCTGAGCCAGGCCCGGCCCTCTTCTCCCGCCCCGCTGCCCGAGCCCCACAGTCACCGTCCCCTCCCCTGCTGCTGCCGCGGCCTGCTCCCTGCCAGGGCCCTGTGTGAGCTCCCGCTGTGCCCTGCACCTTCTCCGGCGTAATACCCTTGAGCTGTGGATGCCCGCCCTGGCCGGGCCCGCGCTGCACGCACACCCCACCAGCATCCCGGCGACGGCACACTCAGCAGCGTGGAAGGAACGCCTTCTGCCCTCCTCACAGCACCTTGCCGATGGCTGGTGTCACCAGAAGATGAAACACCTCTCCCGGGAGCCCCAGCAAGTCCCTGGTGGTGCCTCTGAAGCCACACGACCCACAGACAACGCACCTGGACGGGGACTGGAGCCTCCCACGGTGCCCGCTTCAGAGCCAACCGCCAGCAAGGAGGGGAGCCTTCAAAGACCAGGCTGAAGGCAGGAGGCCAGAGCCGCCCCCCAGCTCAGCCAGCCACCCGGGGCCCCCAGGACCTACTGCCCTCCCCTCTGCCCGCGCCTGCCCACGGCCCTCAGGCTGCAGGCAGAGGAGCCAGGCTGGCGAGGTCTGGGTCACAGTCACGTGCTGACATGTGACGTGAGTGTGGCCCAGCCAGCCTCCGGCTGCCTCTGCTCTGCACCAGATCAGCATGTGGCCCAGACTGGGACCCAGGGAACAGGCAGGAGGAGGACACTGGCTGGTGCACACCCTCGGGGAGCGGGGAGCTGCCAGCCCAAGGCATCCCGACTCCACTCGGCCGCCAGCCGCCCCCTCGCGGCCCGAAGTTCCTGTCAACGGGGCCCTGCAGGCTGGTCAGCCCCCATCCCAGGATGCCCCGGTCAAGGGACCACTGGGGATTGGCCACTGGGAGGACGGCCCCTCCCAGCACTCAGGGCCTGTGCTGCCAGGCTGGACTCGACCGTGTGTGACAGAGACCGTGCCCTCTCAGGGGTTGACCCCCACCCCACCCCCCTTCAGGGCCGGGGACGGCAGCTTCAGGGCAGAATCTGGGGCCTTCTGCCTCTTGCCTGCTTCTGTGAGGACCTGCCCAGCACCCAGTGACCCCGACACTTGAAAAACTACCGAACTACAACAGGCTTAAGTCCACAGACCTGAAGGCACTGCTCGAAGAGAAACGTTACGTGTGTGTCACCCTTGTCACTGCTGCCCGGACCAACACTTCAAGACAACACTTCTGTGCCGTCTGCTCCAGGCATCACTCCCGCCGCTGTGCCTGCCTCGCAGCGCTGTGTGGATGGAGTCCCCCCGTGCGCTCCTCCGCAGCCGTGCTCTTCTGCGTCATGGTCTGTCTGAGATGCCTCTGGGCCGCGTGGGACAGCAGCTCACTCTGCCATCGCTGTGTAGACACCGTCGCAGTATTAGATCACAATGATCTTCCCCTTTTGCTGTCTTTGAACATCTGGGCTGCTTCCACTGGGGTGCTATTATGAGTAATGCTGCTAAGAATACTACTGTCCATGGTATTTTGGTGAAAAAAAACCCACCCGTGGGCACAGTCCTATGGGTAGATACCCCTATACGCAATTTTACAAGAAACGGTCAGCTTTCCAAAGTGGCCGCACGGTTTCGCACTGTCACCAACCATGAAAGAGCTCCGGTCACTCCTCATTCTCACCCGTACCTGTCACTCCTCGTTTTCAGGGACTGAGATGTAATTCACATCCCACACAATTCACCCTTAGGAAGTACACAGTTCCCTGGTTTTCAGAATATTCACAACGTTGTACAGTCACCATCAACACCATCACCACGGCAAACATTTCCATCCCCTTCCAGAAGGAACCCTGCCCACTCCCGCCCACCACCACCCCGCCCAGCAGTGACACCAGCTGCCTCCTTCCCCAGCCTGGTCAGCCACTCATTCCTCTGTCTCAATCCTGGATTTTTTTTTTTTTTTTTTGCGGTACGCAGTTGTGCGGTACGCACAACTGTTTGAGAGTGGAGTCTAACATGGCCTGGGTTTTCTTTTGTTTGTTTTTTTTTTGCGGTACGCGGGCCTCTCACTCTTGTGGCCTCTCCCGTTGCGGAGCACAGGCTCCGGACGCGCAGGCTCAGCGGCCATGGCTCACGGGCCCAGCCGCTCCGCGGCATGTGGGATCTTCCCGGACCGGGGCACGAACCCGTGTCCCCTGCATCGGCAGGCGGACTCTCAACCACTGCGCCACCAGGGAAGGCCTTTTTTTTTTTTTTTTTTCTTGCGGTACGCGGGCCTCTCACTGTTGTGGCCTCTCCCGTTGCGGAGCACAGGCTCCGGACGCGCAGGCTCGGCGGCCATGGCTCACGGGCCCAGCCGCTCCACGGCATGTGGGATCCTCCCGGACCGGGGCACGAACCCGTGTCCCCTGCATCGGCAGGCGGACTGTCAACCACTGCGCCCCCAGGGAAGCCCAATCCTGGATATTTTATACAAATGTGGCCTTTCTTTATTTTTTATAAATTTATTTATTTACTTTTTGGCCACGTTGGCTCTTCGTTGTTGCCGCGTGCGGGCTCTCTCTAGTTGCGGCGAGCGGGGGCTACTCTCCGCTGCGGTGCGCGGGCTTCTCGTTGTGTCGGCTTCTCTTCTCTTATTGCAGAGCACCGGCTCTAGGCACGTGCGCTTAGCTGCTCCGCGGCACGTGGGACGCTCCCGGACCGGGGCTCGAACCCGCGTCCCCTGCGTCGGCAGGTGGCCTCCCAACCACCGCGCCCAGGGCGGCCCCGATGTGGCCTTTCTTCACCGGCTTCTTTCCCTTAGCGTCTGCAGGCCTGCCGGTGCTGTAGCACAGATCAGTGCTCGTTCCTTTTTACGGGCTGCATGATATTCCACTGTGTAGATTTACCACACTCTGTCCATCTGTAAGTTGATGGACATTTTTTTGGCCACGCCGTCCGGCATGCGGGATCTTAGTTCCCTGACCAGGGGTCGAACCCATGCCCCCTGCACTGGGAGCACGGAGTCTTAACCCCTGGACCGCCAGGGAAGGCCCCAAGCTGATGTACACTTGGGTCGTTCCCACTTCTCGGCTGTAATGAATAACGCTGCTATGAACATTCATGCACAAGTCTTTGTGTGACATTTGTTTTCAATTTTCTCAAGTGTTGCTATGTATCTGGGAGTGGAAATGCTGGGTCGTATGGTGACTCTATGTCTAACTTCTTGAAGACTGAAAACCACCAGACTGTTCTCCACAGCGGCTGCACCATGTTCCATGCCCACCAGCAGTGATGAAGGTTCTGATTTCTCCACATTTCCACCAACACGTGTTATTTCTTATCTTTTGAACTATAGTCATCATCGTGAGCATGAAGAGGTATTTCACGGTGGCTTTGATTTGCATTTCCCTGATGGCTAATTATGTGAGCATGTTTTCATGTGCTTATTAGCCGTTTGTGTATCTCTTTTGAAGAAATGTCTATTCAAGTCGTTTGCCCATTTTAAAATTGACTTATTTGTACTTTTTTTTACTGTTGAGTTATAAGAATTTTAAAAATGTATTTTAGATACATGTCCTTATAAGACGTGTGATTTCAAAATATTTTCTTCTATTATGTGAGTGTCTTCCCACTTTCTTTATAATGTCCTTTGAAGCACAAAAGTTTTAAATTTCAATGAAGGCCAATTTATCTACTTTTTTGACTGGTTGTTTTTGCTTTAGGTGTCATATATAAAAAACCACTGCCAAATCTAAGGCCACAAAGATTTACACCTATGTTCTCTTCTATTTTCATAGTTTCAGCTCTTACATTTAGATCTTTGATGCATTTTGAGATACTTTTTGTACATGCTGTAAGGTAGGGGTCCAGCTTCATTGTTTTGCATGTGGACCTCCCATTGTCCCAGGATAGTTTGGGAAAAGATGCACTTGCACCTCTGTTGACAGGCAGTTGGTTGTAGATGTAAGGATTAATTTCTGGACTTCCAATTCCAGTCTATGCATCTGCCCTTATGCCAGTGCCACACTGTCTTGGTTGCTGTAGCTTTTTTTTTTTTTTTTTTTTTTTTTTTTTGCGGTACGCAGGCCTCTCACTGTTGTGGCCTCTCCCGTTGCGGAGCACAGGCTCCGGACGCGCAGGCTCAGTGGCCATGGCTCACGGGCCCAGCCGCTCCGCGGCATGTGGGATCTTCCCGGACTGAGGCACGAACCCGTGTCCCCTGCATCGGCAGGCAGGCTCTCAACCACTGCGCCACCAGGGAAGCCCTTGATTACTGTAGCTTTGTAGTAAGTTTTGAAACTGGGAAGTGTGAGCCTTCCAACATTTTCTTTTTCAAGACTGTTTTGCCTATTACAGGTCTCTTGCATTTCGATAAGAGCTTGTGGTGGTTAATTTTATGCATCAACTTGACTAAGCTATGGTAGCCATGGTACCCAGGTTTTGGCCAAACACCAGACTAGATGTTGCTGTGAAGGTGTTTCTTAGACGTGGTTAACATTCAAATCAGTAGGCTCTGAGCGAAGCGGATGACCCTCCATGATGTGGGTGGGTCTCATCCCAGGGCTTTAAGGCCTCAAGGAAAAAAGATGGAGGGAGGTCCCCTGAGGAAGAAGGAAGTCTGTTTGCAGACGCCTCTGGACTCCACGTGCAACATCAGCTCTTCTCTGGGTCTCCAGCCTGAGGGCCTGCCCTGCGGGAGGCAGACTTGCTAGCCCACACGATCGCGTGAGCCAATTCACTAACATAAATCTCTAGATAGACAAACAGATAGCTAGGTAGCTAGCTATCCACCCTACTGTTTCTACTGCTCTGGAGAACCCAGACTAATACAGAATTTTAGGACCAGCTTGTAAACTTCTTCAAAAAAGGCAGCTAGGATTTTCACAGGGACTGTGTTCAATCTGCAGAACCAATTAGGGGGGACTGACATCTGCACAATATGAAGTCTTCCAATCCATGAACATGGGATGTCTTTCCGTTTCCTTTGGTCTTTTTAAATTTCTTTCAACAATGCTTTGTAGTTTTCAGTGCACAGGACTTGCACTTCTTTAAATTTATTCCTAAGCGTTTTATTCTTTTTGATGCTACTGTAAACAACGTGTTTTCCTAATTTCATTTTGGATCGCTCGCTGCTAGTGAAGAAAACTACATTCGATCTTGTATCCTGTAACCCTGCTGAACTTCTTTTTTAGCTCAAATAGTCATGTGGGGCATTCCTTGGGGTTTTCTACATGCAAGATCATGTTGTCTATGAAGAGGAATTGTTTTACTTTTTTCTTTACAAACCAGATGCCTTTTATTGTGTTTCTTGCCTAATTTCCCTGGCTAGAACCTCCAACACAAAGCTGCATAGAAGTGGTGAGAGCAGACAGATACATCCTTTTAGTTCTAACCATCCTCCCGGGGCGTGGCAGTATCTCACTAGTTTTAATTTACATTTCCTTGATGTCTATGACATTTTGTTTCACTTCTCCATCAGATAAAACACTGGAGCATGCACCTCAGTATATGCACACCAGTATGTGTTCTAGTGTCT
This sequence comes from Orcinus orca, assembly GCF_937001465.1. Lineage (NCBI taxonomy): Eukaryota > Metazoa > Chordata > Mammalia > Artiodactyla > Delphinidae > Orcinus > Orcinus orca. The sequence goes on along the minus strand of NC_064568.1, from coordinate 780,805 downwards.
ATGTAATGTCTAATTCAGGTTGCTTTTTCTGAGGCAATTCCAGTGTTATCTTCCTGCACCCTCATGGCTTGTCGGGGTGCTCCCAGGGTGGATGCACCCCTCTGGGGCCTCTGACTGGTACTGTGCCAATGGCATGGCCCACTGGGACCCTTCCTGAGGGACGCGGAGCTCCCGGCAGTGGAGAGGGACTGTGGAACCATCCCAACCCTGTCACGTGGGCTGCCCTCGCGAGGTGGGTGGCCGCATGGACTTGGGTTGCTCAGGCCAGGGTCCAGCCACAGCCACTCACCAGGCTCCTTAACTGGAAGGCAGGACTAAGAATGCTGCCCACCCCTGAAATGGTTCCTGCCACGCAGCTCGGTGGGGAGGACAAAACGGGTGAGCCTGTATCAAGTGCTCAGAGTGGCACCAGGCACAGAGCAAACGCTCAGTGACAGGTGGATTGTGATGGCCGGTGACGGAGCGGGTGACGGAAGCAGCGGCGACTTCATGCCGATTGTAAGATGCGTGGAAGTTCCCTGAAATCTTTGCTTGGTCCAAGCACGAACGATGGGGTGGGCGTGCAGCTCACCGTGGAGAAGCGAGGTGTGGGGGAGGGGTCTGTCAGGCCGGCCTGGGCCCCATCCTCCTGGCTGCTACCTGGCCTTCCTGCTGGGAAGGGGACGTGGACCCCAGCTCAGAGGCATCCTGCTGCCTCCCCAGCCGGCCTGGAGCATCTACAGACCGTGTCCACTCCTGCCATCCTGTCTCTGACCCTGGCTTTGCAGGATGTGTTAAAATCTGCTGGAGCGAACTGAGCCTCTTTGCTCCGCTTCTTCAAAATGAACGTCACTATCTGAACTACTGTAGTCTTACACGCACATTTTAGAACAAGTTTAAGTTCTTTGAAATCCTGCGGCAGAAACTTCCCTGGCAATCCAGTGGTTAAGACTCCACGCTCGCAACGCAGGGGGCACAGGTTCGATCCCTGGTCGGGGAACTAAGATCCTGCAGGTTGCATGGCACGGCCAAAACAAAAGGATAGCTATTATCAAAAGGACAGGAAATAAAGCTGGCGAGGATGTGAAGAAAAGGGAACCCTACGCATGCACCGCTGGTGGGAACGTAAACGGGCACAGCCGCTGTGGAAAACAGTGGGCAGCTTCCTCAAAAAATTAAAACTAGAACCACCATATGATCCAGCAATCCCACTTCTGAGCATTTATTCAAAGGAAACAAAACACTAATTCATAAAGATACATGCATCCCTAGGTCTACTGTAGCGTTATTTACAATTGCCAAGATATGGAAACAACCCAAGTGTCCATCAATGGATGAATGGATAAGAAAGATGTGATATATATATATAAAATCCTGAGGCAATTCTGTAATTTTCGTGTGTTTGTTTTGGAAACTGGACCTCAGGGGTGGAGGGCTGCATTAACCACCGTCCTCACTCTGTAGCTGATTAGCATGGTCGGGCCCTAGAAGGTTCCTCCCTTTCCGGCTATTAGTAATTGTCCCCTCCCCCTGCCACTCAAGGTGACCGGCCTGTGCTGGACAGGTGTGCTCTGTACGTGTGCTTTTAAAGTGAGCGCTGCTCTCCCGTGGGTATTTTAATTTATGTAACCAGTATTACGTTTGAGCCTCACGCTGTGTGTTTTTCCCCACCAACAGCTGGTTTTAGGATTGTTCCATGTTGTCAGGGGACCGGCCTGTCTGTGCGACTCTCTCCTAACCACCCCCATCCCCGCAGGACCCTGCAGGCACTTGTCTGCCCGCAGGGCGTGAGGTCTCAGGGATGGACGTGGACCAACCGGGAGTGGCTGGCTGGCTCAGGCCATGGGTGAGCGCTCGCCCCGACCAGGTGCCGTGAGAGCTCCCTCCTGGTGCTGGGCCCACCTGCTTCGCACCTGAGGTCCCTGCAGCCCCCCAGCACACGCCACACATCCACTGGCTCCCGTTTTCATCGGTTGAGCAGGGGAAACTGACAGGTTCTCCTGTCGTCTGAACCCGTGTTCCTCTGAGTGGTGGTGAGTCTGGTTTCCTATGGTTCCCGACTGGGCCTTTGCCTATTTTCCTCTGCTGCTCTAGTTCATTTGCAGGACTTGCCCCGCAGACACTATGCGGTCAACGCACGTAGCGACCAGCACAGATCCAAGTCCCATCAGGGTAGACGTCGCAAAGATCCTCCCCAACCAGCCACCTGTCTGCGAACCTTCTTCAGTGACCTTCAAAGCAAAGAAGGCCTTATACTGATGTCAACACACTCACACCTTTTGTTATCTTACAGCCTGTTCGTCTGCAATTAAGTTCCAGAAGACACATCCAGCCCCTAGTCACACAGACACTTACCCAGAAGGGTTTGAACACAGTTTTGAGGACAACTGATACTCTTCAATGTTAGGTGACCACATCCATGCTGAAAGTCCAGATAAACGCCAACCACGTTTAGCTGAAGTTACTGAAGGGATGAATGATCCTGCAGCCACCCCGTCAGAGACCACAGGTCCTGTTCACCCCCTGCCCTGGACAGCCCCGCTGAGGCCAGGAGACCTGCACTCACCCTGAGGCAGGTCCTCACACCTTTGCTCAAACAGGAGTGACGGTGTATCTTGGAGGATGTCCCCAAGGTGATGGGGACATCGTGGGGACAAGGAGCTAGCTGGGCCGTGGACGGGAGACAGTGTTTAAAAACAACACAAAGGTCATTGTAAGCTGTGCTTTGCATGCTGACCCCGGCGTGTTCCGGAGTCTACGTGTGTGAGCAGCCTCTGAGCTGCACACTTAGACATGTGCACTTGCTACCTGTGTGTAATACCTCAATTAAACGTTTCCGAGCTCCCGCCATGAAGGGTCAGGACAGGGGACAAAGCAGAGCCTTCCAGGAGACGGTGGAACAGAGACTCCTGCATGCAGAGCCAGAGACGGCCTGGGATTGCCAAGGGTTACGGCATCCTAACCAGAGGCAGCTGATACTGGGGGTGGGGGAGTCAGGCCGCCCTGGACCCCAGACTCAGCTCTGCCACTCACGAGTGTGATCCTGGGGAAGCCGTGTAAGCCCTGGGGCCTCAGTGTCTCCATCCACAAAATGGGTGGTGCCGGCAGGCCACGCCCCTCGCTGTTCCCTGGACCCGTGTCACAGGCATCCTGGGTGACCACAGGGAACCAGCTCACAGACATGCCAAAGGCGTGAAGAAACCAAGTGTCGGCCTCACGGGAAGCACTCAATGAACGTCCGCTCTTTCTTCTTCCAGAAAAGGCCTCAGGTACACATGCTTTACAGCAGAGTCTCACTCGCTTACCCAGGCCAGGCGTGACAGGGGAGAGCTGGCAGGTGCAGCCCCCCTCGCTGCAGCGAGGTAGGGCCCCAGGTGACAGAAAGCAGCCCCCAGAGCAAGAGAACCATCTCTTTCACATACAGCTGGAATCTGGAACTTTCCATGAAATCTCCATATTTTTCCATTTTGACAAGCCACTGAAATTGCTTAAAACACTGTGTGAGCCACACGAAACTCATGCCTGGGCTACCAGTCTGCCATGTCAAAACATGTCTCCACCACCCTCATGTAACAAGGGGCAGACAGAGAGGCTGGTCAACTTGGCCAGGGTTACACAGTGAGCAAATTAGGCAGTGGATGCATGGGACCTCAAAGCCATCCATCATCCAGCCTTCCATCCATCATCCTTTATCCATCATCATCCATCCATCCATCCATCCATCATCCATCCATCCATCCATCCATCATCCATCCATCCATCCATCCATCCATCCTTTATCCATCATCATCATCCATCCATCCACCCATCCATCCATCATCCATCTATCCACCCATCCATTATCCATCATCATCCATCCATCTATCTATCCATCCATCCACCCATCCATTACCCATCCATCCATCCATCATCCATTATCTATCCCATACATCATCCATCCATCCACCCATCCATCATCCATCCACCCATCCATCATCCATCCAGTACCCACCCACCCATCCATCCATCATCCATTATCTATCCCATACATCATCCATCCATCTATCCATCCATCCATCCATCCATCCATCCATCCATCCATCCATCCATCATCCATCCACCCATCCATCATCCAGCCAGTACCCACCCACCCATCCATCCATCATCCATTATCTATCCCATACATCATCCATCCATCATCCATCCAGCCATCCAGCCATCCTCCTTTATCCATCATCATCCATCCATCCATCTATCCATCCATCCATCATCCATCCACCCATTCATCCATCCATACATCCACCCATTATCCATCCATCATCCATCCATCCATCCATCATCCATCCATCATTCATCCATTATCCATCCATCCACCCATCCATCATCCATTATCTATCCCATCCATCATCCATCCATTCATCCATCCATACATCCATCCATTATCCATCCATCACCCACACATACATTATCCACCCATCCACCCATCCATCCATCCATTCATTCATTCAGCAGATATTTGTTGAGTGTCCACTGCATGCACCAAGGATGGTGCAGTGGTTAAGGGCTGGGGCTCTGCAACCAGCTGACTGTGCTCAGATCCCAGCTCTGTGCACAACTGCATGACTTGGGCATGTAACTCAATCCCAGTGCCTTGGTTTCCTTGTTTGTAAAATGGGGAGACTAGTCCCTTCGTATTGAGTTGTCTGTAAGGATTAAAAAAGTGGATGTTCAGAACAGGGCCTGGCACACAGCAAGCCAGTGCTAACTGCTGGTGTTTAATAAACACCCACGTGAATGGTGAAGGACCTGTCACTCCACAGAAGGCACATGACAGTCCCGACGCATCCTTGCCCACTCCTGAATCATGCTGGTGGGTCCTGGACCAGGTCTCCTGTCCCTTCTCCTGGGGTCCCCACCCCAGCTCCCTCTTTGCCCCCCGCTGGGGCTGGGGCCCCCACTTCTGCTCCCTCTGCCTGTCAGCTCCCCTCTGACGTCCCGTCCTCCCCTCCCATTCTCACCTCCTCCCAGGAAATGTCACTGCAGCAACACTGATAAATATTCATGAAAGCAGCAAACAAGCCAATGAACAACCACATTAATAAGCACGTTTAAAACCCTGTGCTAGACGGTTGGCCTCCCCCAGTCGAGGCTGTGGTTCCCACACATGCACACGCTGCACGTGCTCACATCCACTCACAGAGGCCAGCTCCTTGCCCAGGACGGCCCAGCAGGACAGTGGCAGGTGGGGAGCAGGCAGCGTGCCGCCCCGTGAGTGGGGGCCCTGCTTGGCCTGTGGCTGTGAGCAGAGGACAGCTGTGCGCAAACGCACTGAAGGGCCCCGTCTGCTCTGCTCCTGCCTGAGGTCTGTCCCACAGGCCCGCGTGCTGACGGCCTCAGCACACCTACGGTGCCTGCAGCATCCTGGTGGGGTTTCTCAAGGAAGGACAGTTCCCATCTGGGTTCAAGGCCGGATTGTCCTTCTCCCGGGAGCTGCCAGTAGGCGCCTGTGTTTGGGGTGGGGGCCTGGGCCCTTGGAGAAGGCCTCCCACCTGGGCCTCAGTTTCCTAAGGGACCCTAAGCTAGCACCCTTTGTGTTGAGTCCCTAGTTATCACTCTACCCCACAGGAAGAGGAAGCCCAGGCCCAGGCTACACGTAACGCTCAGAAGCCCCTGCTCTACAGAAACCCACACTGCGGCCTCCCCAGACCACCGCCAGCGGCTCACGGAGAGGCGGGGCAGGGAAAGCCTCCTGTGCGCTCGCTCCTCATTCCTTCTCCACGACAGCAGCATTGGGCTGGCTAGCAGTTTTCCTGGGAGCCGACCTCACGGGGTCTTGTGTTGGCCATTTGCTGGGGTGGGCGGGGCCTCTAGAGGAGGGGAGTGAGGGAAGGGAGGGGCCGGAGAAAGACACAGAGGGACGGGTTCCAGCTCATCTGCCTCTGCCGATCCGGTAGGGGTGATGGAGCCTGAATCGCCCCACGGCCGTCCCACCCTGAGGCCAGGGGACTGGAGTTTTGAACCCCGAACCCCATGTCAGTCAACCATTGGCTGCACGCCACCCATCCCACAGGGAAAGGGGAGTCACGACCCCCAGAGGCCTCTCAGCAAGGGGGCCATCAGCCCAGAGCCATGGGAGAAGGCCCACCACTGACAGCGCCACCTGCGTTCTCTGCAGCGCCCGTCCTGTGCCCGCTGCTGCCATCCTCAGGCCCGGGCTTCCCACCAGCCTAATTAAGGCACTCGTTCCAAATCACCGGAAGACCCCAGGCCCCAGCGGACAAAGCCTCCAGGGACTGAGGCTGCGGAGAAGGCCTGGCCCTCCTGTCCTGGAGGCGGAGCTCCCCTCTGCGGAGCTGGGAGCCAGCCCAGCTGCCCCCCATGTGCCTGGGCCTGGGCTTGGGCTGCCCCAGGGAGCGAGGACCCTCCCACTCCCATGACACCTCTGGCGAGAAGACGCCAAGGACACCTGGGGAGAAGACTGCGGAGATCGACCCTCAACCCTCGCTGACAACGTGGCCCAGGGCCGGCCCAGCAGCTCATGGCCAAGCGAGTCTGACCCCTTGGGGCACCTCTCTCTCCCTCTGGACGAGGGCCATCTCCTGCCCGCCCCAGACAGGACCCAGCTTGCCTGTCCCCACACCAGGCCAGGGATACTCCAAAGAGCCAGAGTGTGGCTGGGCCCAGCGCCATCAGCCAGGCGTCCAGGTGCTCCCCCGACCCCTCCGGCCCCAGGACCCGCCCCTGCACTGACCCCTCGCCCCCCCCCACAGCATCCTCCTCAACACAGCGGGAAGAGAAAAGGGGCCTCACCGAGCCCCACTAAGCCCTGCAAGGGGCCCCATCCCCCCCCCAAAGCCCACCTTCCCCCACGACTCCCCTCACTGGGACTGAACACGTGCCGCCCCTGCTCTGGGCCCTCCCAGAAGCCCCCTGGCACCTACGGCGCCGGGTTCCCTTGGTGGCATCCCCACGGGTGGGATTTTGTGTCTGTCTGTGTTATCTGTTTCGCGTCTGCCTTCTGCCTCTCGATGTCCTGCCGGAACACAAGCTCCAGGAGGGCAGCACCAGGGCGGGGGTGTCCCTGCGGCTCCCCCAACGCCCAGCATCCCACCTGATGTGGAGCAGCTGCTCCAAAGTCAGCAAGTGGGAGGGGCGGGGGCGCCCTCCGTGGACAGAGCACCCTCCCACATCCCCTCCTGGCCACTGTGTGCAGAGGGGGAAACGGGCTCCCCAGGGGGCAAGGTGTGGCCAGAGCCGCCCAGCTGGGTCAGCGTGGCCCCAGGATGGCCCCTGGGGGGTGGGGCAGGGGTCTGCGTGGGCAATCGGAGCAGGTGGCTGTCCCCAATTTCTTGGGACAGTCCTGGTTGGTGCCTGTTGCCCTGTGTGACCATCAGCGGTGACTTCTTTCATTCACAAAAGTGGCCGAGTCCCATGGCAGGACGACCCTGTAAGACCAGGTCCTGCAGGCCCACACGGGCACAAGGACCAGGGGCTGCCTGAAGGCCCCAGCGAAGGGTCTGTTAGGGACCCTGCCACCCAGTCTGACGGTGTCCGCAGAAACCGCGAGCACGCCCAGGGTGGAGGTGTGGGCTTGGGCTGCCAGGGACCCATGGAGGTGAGCCAGGATGAGGCCGGAGCCCAGAGAAGGGGCAGGGCAATCAGGAGGCCACGGGTGGAGGGGGCCAAGGGAGCTGGAGGGGTGCAGGCTGTCGCTGGGCTGCGGCTCCAGGGGACAGTCCCCCATCCCCATGTGGAAACGGGGCCTCTGCACCGGGGGGGCGGGGCGTAAGCAAACACACACACTTCAATCACTGCTCACTAGGTATGCCTCACTCACACACACACGGTTCCAGATACACACACACACACACAAACACACCTACAAGGCACCAACACCACCCGCGCGAATAAGCATACACACTGGAACAAGTAGACATGTCACAAAAGCAAGTCCTGAGAGACACACAAATTCAGACACAGACACACTGACACACACAAGGCACATATGTACTCGTGCTCACAGAAATAAACACATACACAGGCACAGGCCTGCATTCACACAGAGACGCAAGAGCACACACACACGTGCAAATGCACGTGTAGAGCTCAGTCACAAGGCCAGGTGGACCCGACACACAGACCCACACCACGCGCACACGTGTACAATCTCCCTGCATCGCCGTGTCTCACCACCGTCAGGAGTCTGGGCCCAGAATACAGCGCACCCCTCTCTGGCCCCTGCTCCGCTTCCCCAGTTAGCCCAGGAAGCAGGGGCTGCGGGAACAGCCAGTTCAGCCCGGGCCGGGGGGCGCCTGCAGCTGAGAAGCACCTGTCACTCCGAGGACCCCTCTCAGCTGGCTGACGTCTCTGCCCCTGGCGCGGCCCAGCCACGATCGATCGCCGGAGCAGCCCCGGGGACACGGCCCTTCCCCGCTCCTCCCCACACCAGAAGCACTTGGAAGTGCATTTGTCCATCTGGCAACTATCTCCTGGGCACCTCCAACGCTGCCCTGCCGGCACTCACCAGGTCCAGGGGCGGCACCGTGGTGAGCGGACAGCCCAGCACTCGCGGAGCTGATGGTCCAGTGCAAGATACGCGCTTGGCAAACCAGCACGAAAATAATCCCCGAGCGCCACCCTGGGAGGGACACGGCCCTGTGGGAGCCCCAGGAGGGCCTCTGACCAGCTCTGGGAGTTTGGGGACCTTTCCAGGCCTGAAGCATCTTGATCTGAGTGAGGTGGGGGGAGGAGGATTCAAGAAGGGGCTAAGGCAGGTCGAAAGCCCCAGCTGGTCTGCAGGGCGTGAGACAATCCCTCCCAGAGCTGCAGGTGGGGCAGGCTCTATCCGTCCCCACCTGCTCTCGGGGGCCCTCGTGCTCAGGCTCACAGCTCTGGTGCTTTGAGGCCCAGGAGGCTGCATGCCAGCTCTGCAAACCGGGACGGAGATTTTGAGCCGGGAGATCCACTGCAGGGAAGTGGAAACTGAGGCCCAGAGACCAGCAGCACCAAGGCACGCAGCGGCACTGCGGGAAGAAAGCGCCCAAGGAGTAGAGCCAGCTGGTCAGAGCCCAGGAGAGCAGCTGGTCCAGCCCCCTCAGCGAGTCCCATGCGGAGCTGGGACAGAGACCCCGGCTGCATGGGGGGAACCGCAGAGCCCCACTGTGAAGCGGCGAGCGTGCAGGGCAGGGCGGGGTTTGTGGCCAGTTTTGCAATCAATCCATCCATCAATGGGCCACACTGGAGGAAACAGATGTGGAAATGAGACGGCCCCTCCAGACCTATGGCTGACGTGTGGCTGACAAGAGCCGTCGTCAGGGGATGACAAGGACAAAATGAAGCCCAGTGGTGGGGGTGGGGGGCATCTGGGGGCACAGATGTCCCAGGGGTGGGGCTGGAGGGCCCTGTCTGGCCGGCTCACGTGTGCGGCGGCTGCGGTGACCTCGGCCTGGCGGTGGACGGGGAGAGGAGTACCCTGCCCAGTCCAGCCGCCTCCACCTCCTCCAGGGCCGTGGGGGGACCAGGGGCAGGAGGGACCCGCGGGTGCAGATGTCGCTTCTCTGGAAAGCTGGCCTTGGCCAGATGCAGGCTGGTCGCGACATCAGGCCCAGCGGCCCCGGGTCCGGGACCGCAGGACGGCACTCTTGGGCCTGGCAGGAGCCAGAGGCCCAGACTCTGTGCTTCCCAGAGTGACCGAAGTCCAGGCACCAGAGGGACACGAGTGGAGTGGACATGGCCCGAGCTGGTCCCTTTGTAGCTGCTGACCCCCTGGGGGCTAGGAGCATCGTTCTGACAGTGTGGGGCACAGGCACGGGAAGAGGCAGGGGCTGGAGGTCTGCAGGACAGAGCCCGCGCCAGCAGCCACCTGAGACCCTGGGGGCAGACGGTCCAAGGGTCCGGGGGTCAGAAGGTCAGGGAAAGGCTGAATTAAACACCAGAAATGCCCCCAAACCACTGGCAAGCTGCTCCCTGGGGTCTTGCCCACCAGGACCTCCTGGGGGCCTGCCAGGACAATGCCGGCCCCTGTTTCCTGCCCACATTGCTGGGCACAGAGGGTCCTGGGGAAGGAAGAGGCTCAGAGGCCAATGTGACGGTGGGGAGCTAGGGGCTGCAGCAGGTGCTGGGGAGACCAGCTTGCCGACCTCAGACCCCAGCAGGAAGAGAAAGCCTCTGGCCAGGCCATCCCTGGGGGCCGGTAAGTGTCCAAGTTCCCCCGGGAGGAGCTGCCCAGAGAACAAAGAGCTTTTGTTGGTGGCTGTACTTGTCAGGATGCCCAGGTCAGCCCTGGGTCCACCTGGACAAGCGCAGGAGAGACGTCTGTCCCGGTGCACCTCAGCTCAGCCTGTCAGGCTCAGGCGGGGACACAGCACCCAGGCACGTGGCCGAGAAGTGGCTCGTGGCCCCCAGGTCCCCCCAGACCCGCCCAGAGGGGAGCAGCCCTGCCTGAGGCCACCTCCCCACGTGATGCAGTGGGAGTTTGGGAGAAAATGACGGGGTGGAAATTAGGTCAGCTTCTTCGGAGCAGGAAAGAAACGAGAAACCGTGTGACGGCAGAGACAGTGGTAATGGGGAAACTTTCTTCAATTACGTGAAGGCAGTGGGAAGACAGCGGATGAGCGAATGACAGACGGCGGGAGAGGGGGTGCTTCATGGGTCCCCTGCCGTCAGTTACCCACGCTCGTGGCGCGGCTGACAGCGAGGCCCCGTGCCCTGCACACGCGCCTGTGACAGCGACAGGCCCGGGCCCCGCCCAGGCCACAACTGGATCCCCGGACGGCCAACCAGAGCACTGCCCGGGCTACACGCACACTTGTACACGCACGCTTATACACGCACGCTCCGGCGCACAGGACCCTGGACACCCAGACCCAAAGACACGCTCACACGCTCACTCCCAGGCACTCACTAAGCACCCAGACACCAGCACACACACGCTCGCAAAACACACCCAGACACGCTCGTGCACAGACACACACGCCCACGAGATGCAGACACACATGAACACACGGGACATGTCACACACACACGCTCGTGCTCACAGACACACACCACTCATAAACACATGAGGACACACACGCACACAAGTCACACCGGGACACACTCCTGACAGGTCCTGCACACATGGACATGGTGACCAGACCCCTCCCACTCGGGGCACGTCCACACAGCCACACACTATGCCCCTGGAACACAGCCCTCTTCACGGGGCCCACGATGGCCCTGCAGGGCCCCCCCGGCCCCCAGTATCCCAGCCGTGCAATGCCGCCCCTCCCTGCCCTGTCTGGGATAGACCCCATCTCACCCTGGCGGATGGGAGGACCATCCTCAACACGGCTCTGCCCTCACGCCCACCATCCCGTTCACCGAAGCTCTGCGGTCCCAGGCAGCCTCACCTGGGCCCCCGGCCCTGGGCCCGCCCATGTCCACTCCCCGGTCACCCGCTCAGCAACATGTCCTGAACGTTCCAGGACCGAGCTCCACCCGGGGTCACTCGTAAGCAGCGAGGCCAAGGCCCCCTCAGGAGCCGCAGTGAGTGGAGCACATGCGTGTGGCACGTGAGATGGGATAAAGGCCACAGAAGAGCAGAGCGGAGCGGGTGGGGGGTCAATGGTGGTCCTGAAAGGCCTCAGGGAGGAGGCGGCGGGGGCTCCGGGCAGAGAGAGCTGGGGCGGGGCGGGGGGCAGGAAGTAAGACCCCAAAGGAGCAGACGGCCCTCGGCGCATGGCCACTGAGGACCTGCCGGCCGAGCCCAGCAGGAGGCCGTGGCATTAACCCAGGGCAGCTGGGAGGTGGCCGGGTCCCGGTGTACCTCGGGGGGGCCGTGAGATGGTGCCGATGGGCTGGTGGGAGAAGCGGAGGGGAAGGAGGGGCAGGGCTGACCTCACCACCATCCGAGATGAGGGAGATTGAAGAGTGGGTTGGGGGGACACGAGAGCTCCAGGAGGTGATTCTGGAGTATCGGGGTGGCCCATGGGGTCACGTCCTCACACGGGGGCAGCGGCTCAGACTCACAGAAGGAAACAGAGGGGTTGAAGCTGCCGTGAAGAGGCGGTGGGGCTACGAGCCCAGGGAGCTGGCAAAGGCCAGGAAACAGATCCTATGGGGCCTCTGGGCACCTCGATGCCGGGAGCCTGAGCCCCAGAACCGTGAGAGCGTTCTACTGCTCGACCCACCAGGTCCGTGGGCAGCTTACCGCGTGGCTAATGCAGACACACCTGTGCAGCGGGGCTGCTGAGGGAATGCTGCGTGCACAGGGCGGGTCCCAGGAGGAGCAGGGGACACAGACTGGGGAGCTGCGGGGCTCTGGGAGGTGCTGGAAGCCCCCGAAGGAGCCTGTGTAACAGATACAAGAAGAGGCCACAGCCTGACCCGGGGCCCCACGTGGAGAGTCAGAGAGAGAAAGACACCAGACAAGGCTGAGGGGGGCCTTTCTCCTGAGACCAAGTGGAGAAGGTGCTTCAAGGGGGAACGCGTGGGTCGGCGGGGTGTGGTGCGTCCACGCAGCGGAAACCGCTCAGCACACTGCGGTACATCTCAGAACCACCTTGGTGAGAGCAGCTTACACGCGAGAACACGCCCCGACCCCACTTACCAACCCCAGGGGACGCAGAGCATCGCTGGGGACAGAGAGCAACCGCGGGGCCTGGGGACAGTCCTTTCATTCAGACCACACAGCTCGCTGCCCGGGAGACCGCCAAACACACGTGCTGGGAGCGGTCCTAACAGAACCCCCGTTAGTGCCTCAGCCAGACCTCCAAACAGATAATTACAAAGTAAATGTGTGCGGGGCCCAAGGTGCCCGCCCTGGCCTCGGCGAAGCTGCCACACCCCTGGGGGCCAACGCCCCCGCTGGAAACTAAGGCAATTTCAGCTGGATTTCTGTCTCTTGCAAGCAAAGAAGTCCCTAATAGTTGTCTTAAGTAGGGAAACCCCCAAAGATGCTGCGCTTGACTGTTGTCTCTGACATCTAGAAAAATAAGGGCTAAAGAATGTGTCTGAAAAGCTGAAATGAGTTCAGCTAACAACAGAACATGTGAACTTCCCAAACCTTGACATACATAAAAAGCAAATAAAATAGCAACAGACTCTTAAGTGGCTAAAAAGCAGAGACCAGAAAAGAAGATGACAGAAGTCAGCCTGACATTATTCATTACAACACGCGCTGAACTCAGTGTTTCACAACAGGTACAAAGCAAACCCAACTTCAGAGTCTACCTTCTCACACTGAGTGAAACAGAATCAAACTAAAGCCTGTTCACGGCAGACATGTGCAAAGCGAAGTTACAACAGATCAAAATACACCAGGATGTAAAATCAGAAGGAAAGCACGGGTCGAATACCAACTTCAGATACGGCCACACATAAGGGAAAAAGCGCTCCACAGACAAGAGTGCCAAACCGTCATGAGCTGCAACGCAACAATTCACAGCACAGTCAAGTATAGGGAGTAAAAACTCCCAGAAACATGAGAAGCCTTGGCAAAAGTACTCCACTGATTGAGAACTGCAATTCACTTCGTCCAATCTTCAGAGACCACACAGGCAAAAGAAAGCAACAAAAGTTCTGAGTAATATTAGTAATAACATCGCGTGGGGGGGCTGTGTGAATATGGAGGGTCATCAGGGGTGGGGCAGAGGGACGGGCGTAGAAAACTTTGAACCTTGCAAACAGAAAACTCGCCTTCCTTTGCAACACCCCTGGAATAGACTGTTCGGACCATCAAAATGCCTCAATCAACCCTGCCAACAAAAAAACAAAAATGGAGAAGCTGTCCACTTCTCTGTCCTCAAGGCCATACAACTGAAGAGTTCATTCTTTACTACAAAAACTTTCAGAAAGAGCCTTCAGAAAAGTTCAAGGAAGAGTTGAGTACTTATCGAGACGTGCCCTCTTCCTTGTTTGGAAGGTTTAATCTTAATGTGGCATTTGTATAAATTCAACCCAAACTGACCTCTGAAGATGACACAATTCAACTCGAGACCCAGTTGGGATTTTTATCTTTTTTTTTATCTTTTTTTAATCTTTTTTTTTTATCTTTTTTTTTTTTATCTTTATTTTTTATCTTTTTGACATTGAAAAGTGGCCCGGGAAGATTCAGTTCACGGATGGACGGGGAACTGCTGAAAAGACGGCCACTGAGGAGACGCTGGGTGTCTCCGGTGTCGCAGCTCCTTACGAGGCCCCGAGGACACGCGTGCTGGGGACGCTGAGCTGCAGACCCCGCTGGGGGGAACGCGGGAGGTCACGGCCCTCCACCACCTCCTGGCTGAGGAGTACCGGTCAGGGGGGCAAGATAACGTGGTGCTGTTCCATAACGTCATCTAACCACAAGGAACTAAGCTCCAGGAAAAAAATGAAAAATTAACTTAAAAATAAGCCATAAAATATAGTGGAGCGTACGAGATGGGGAAAGCTTCCCTGAGCACAACACGAAAAGCAAAGATCACAAAAGAGCACCAGGTGTGACCTACGTCAGCATCTTAAACTTCTATCAAACGGATGAAGCAAACAAAATGGAAAACAAAACGAAATGAAAAAGAGAAGATTATTTGAGGAAATAATCGTAATATATGTGTCCAGGGAAAGGGTTAATATCCTTAACATGTAAGTAATCAAGGAAATATTAACATACAAATAGAAAAATGAGCAAAGAACATGAACAATTTCCAACAGAAGAAATACAAACACCAAAAGGCATCTGAAAACCCGTTCACCCTACTTAGCATTCAAGCACATGCAAATTAAAGCCAGCTAACGGCTTCACCTGTAAAATCAGCACTTTATCATTGCTATTATTATATTCAGTGTTAGCAAGAGTGTGGGCACACGGGCATTTATTCCTTCTTGGTGGAAACAAAGTGGTGTAGCTTTTCAGATTGTGATTTCGCCTCCCATATCCATACCCACTTTGTGTCCCTTTTGACCCACCTATGCTTCTGGTAGAAATTCGTCCTAAACAAATAATTCGCTACAAGTCTCTTTATCGAGGTCCTCTTTTGAGTGGCAAATAAGAAGCCTAAATCTCAAGTAAGAGGCAATCGCTGGTTATATAAAATCACATATTTTCACACAACGGCATTCTACGCAGCCAGCGATAATGCTGTCGTATGAGTAGGTACATCGGTGTAGTATTGTTACGTGAAAAGAACAAGAGGTGAACTAGGACATGCCCCCCACATCCGTTTCTGTAAGAAAAGTAAGAAAGGCTGTATGCTATGAACATCGATCACCCACTGCTGGTGAGGCTGTGGGTGAGCCGTATACTGGCTACATGGCGGTTATTTCCATTTAAAAATGTTCCTACCATAAATATACATCAATCGTGTAATAAGAATACATGTTTTCAGGAGGAACGGTGAATGACTAAATTATCACACAATCACAGTCACACCCACAGCCAGGAAAGTCTGGGCTGTAGGATCACATTCATTGACATGAAAAGATGGTCAACATCCATCGTTAAACGGAAACAGTCTGTTACAGAACGGTGTGTGCACTATAATCTCCTTTTGTTTAAAAACAGAAAATATGTCTATTTATATGCATAGACAATGACAGGAGATCATAAAATGAAATATTGGGAATGAGTATCTCTGGAGGGTGTGATGGGCTACCTTTTTGTTTTCTTTGTGCATTTCTGCATTTTCCAAGTTTTCTGCAGCTACAGTGTATTAATTTTATAATTAGAAATTATACTTACTTCTAAGAAAATATTTGCATCCTTGCATCCCATAATTCTAAGGTTTTTGTGCCGAGGAAATGACCCCTCCCTGTACTAGTTTCCTTAAACCAGCCATCGTCACTCAGGAGGACGCTGTCCCCGGGCGCTGGCAATGCCTGGGAGCTTCTGGTTGTCACCCTGGGGATGGGAGCGCTCTGGCATTGACTGGCTAGACGCTGCTGAACATCCCACGATACGCAGGATGGTCCCCACAGCACACAATGATCCGGCGCCAACGTCAGTGCTGAGGTCGAGACCTGCCTTCAACCATCATTTCTTCTTTTACTACTTAAAGGACAAAACATTCCCCCACGCAGCCCTGCTTCTCTGCAGACGGTCATACTCAGAAAAGCCCAGAAGCTAAAGGCACTTGAAAGGGGTGTGCAAACTGGTCCTCCGCCCACGAAGAAGCCTCGACGGCTGGCTTGTAATCCGGGGACGCTTCTCAGCCGCACCAACCAGCAGCCTGCACAGCCAGCCCCTCCCCCGGGGCTCTCCACTCATCCCCGCAGCTCTCCGCCTAAGGGTCCCCCTTTCTCCAGCCTCTGACTCTACCCGCTTCCGCTCAGCCTCTGGACCCGGTACCACGCAGACACACAGAGGCAGGTCAGGGAGGCAGAGACAATAGTTTTTCTACCTGGGTGCAGGAGGGCCAAATAAAGTACCTGGAGACATATAACCTAATGAATAAGGAAGAAACTAAACTTTGCTAATATTTATTGTATGCACTGACTTTAGAATGTGCACATAACTCACACATAAATGTACAAATGTCAGGGCTGCGGTGCTCAGAAAACAGTTTCTGGTGAGTTGTGCACACCGGTGGCTTGGAGGTGGCTGGCGTGGAGGGGCAGAGGAAGGAGGTCTCTGCTCTTTGGGGGCTGACTGGGAGAGACGGTGAGAAGACAGACGGTAATAACTCTTGACCCGTCACAACCTGGCTCTGAGCGTGAAGCTGCAACGCCCAGCACCTGGCATCAGCCGGCCGGATGCTGGGCTTGCTTCCTGGCGCACACGGGGCTCCGCGGGCAGCAGGGGTGCTGGGGTACTTCTTTTTTTTTTTTTTTTTTTTTTTTGCAGTACGCGGGCCTCTCACTGCCGTGGCCTCTCCTGTTGCGGAGCGCAGGCTCCGGACGCGCAGGCTCGGCGGCCATGGCTCACGGGCCCAGCCGCTCCACGGCATGTGGGATCTTCCCGGATCAGGGCACGAACCCGCGTCCCCTGCATCGGCAGGCGGACTCTCAACCACTGCGCCACCAGGGACGCCCCAAGGGGTACTTCTTGGGGAGAACTGGTACCCTACTGCAAAGACACTGGCTCACGGGAGGTCATTCCAGGGTCTTTGGTCTCTTCAGATGGGGAGAAGAGGCTGTTTTCAGACAAGGGGCCCTGTTCTCCTCCTCAGGGCTCCCCTCCTTTGCAACCAGCGCCTGGCATTTACGCAGCAGGTCTGTTGCGGCTGCTAATTCGATGTAGGCTGTAATTCCGCGACCCCACGGTCGAAGCTAGAGTCTCGTTTCGGCTCTATCAGCCCTGTCACTCCAAAGGAGAAGGGACTGCTTTCGGAACATGGTGGCAGCTCTCTAACACCTTGACGTGCCTTCAGCTGAGATTTTAAAGCCCTGAGCTTTTCCACTTTTTCCTGTAAACGCCCCTGAACCATCAGAAGCAGCCAGCCGATTGCAGAGTTCCTGCCGTCACTCCCCGTACAGCCCGTCACTACAGCCGTCTCGCCTCCCAAAGCTGGGGCATTATCCCAGGAACCGCATCCGTCTTTGGAAGGAACACGATGGCCCACGAGTTGATGTGGGGACAGAGTGTAAGTTCCACGAGAGCAGAGACCCTGCCTTCACTTCCGCCCGAAACCTGTACCAGGTACACAGTAGGCACTAAATAAGTGCAGAAACCCAACCTGAGCTGGCCCATCTGGGCTCACGTAACTGGGAGGGCGGCCTGGGCCAGAGACCAAGAAGCGCAGGGAGCTCCCTGTGACTACCTCGCTGGCCTCTGCTGCTGACACGGCGGCAGCCTGCAGGGGCCCTGGGGTCCTCCCGACAGGTGGTGAACTCGCTTCTGTATGGAAATTTCCAGAGGGACCCTTATGGGCCCGGCTTGAGCCCAAGATCCTCCGGGAGCCCACACTTAAGTGGCACACGGGGTCGAGTCCCAGGCCCACCACCTTGGAGGCCAGGGCTGGGATCCCACAGAACCTGACGGGCTGTGACGGTGAGCAGCTCCCAAGGAGGGCCACCTGCTAAATGAGGAGAAGGGAAGAGGAGGTACTGGGCACACACATGCATGCGCACACACTCACCACACACGTGCACAGGGGCACACATACACACACAGAAAGGAAGAACTGGAAACAATTTACTCATTGATTAAGGAACTGCTAAAAAACTATAGTATATTCTTAAAAAGACTGTGATAAAGGTACACAGATTTAGAGAGATCTCAGAAGCATACTGTCAACTGAAAAAATCGAATTACAGAATAATAATATAACGTGATCCCGTTTATTTTTTAAACTACAATTATACATGCATATGTATGCGCATTTTTAAAAAGGTCAGGACAAAAACAGATCCTTTAAGAGTGATCACCGCAGGGAGGGCGGTACAAAACGGCAGAGCGGGGGTTGCGAGGGCTTCCGGGCTCGCCCTAACCCTTCTCCACCGCTCGACCTGGCGCGGTGAGCAGCGTTCAGCTCTGGTTTAAAGCTGACGTGGGCTTCCAGGTGCGGGGCCCCCGCCTTCGCGCCTCGGCCTGCCCCGCGGGCCTCCCGTCTCCCCATAACCCACTTCTGTCAGCCAGGATTGGCCAAGGGAGCAGGGCACGTTTCTTCTGACACCACAGAGCTCTGGGTTTGCTATTCTTCCTGCTGAAAGCAAGCCAGTGGGCCTCTTCCTGCTCTTAAGACGGGCCACAGCAGAAGACAGGACTGCGGCTTCTGCCGGGCGTGGCCATGGGGGCACACACCTGGCACCTGGACGCGCCCCTCTTATGTGCTTGCTCCGTGCAGGCGTGGCCGGGCAAGGGACGCGGCGTGGAGACGTGCAGGCTGGAGCGCAAACCTGACCTACCCCGTGGAGGGCTAGTAAGCAAGGAGGCCAAGGGCGGGGCCCAGGGCAGGTTACGGGGGTCTGACCTTCACCTGGAGGTGCAGGCGGCAGCGGGCTGCCCCCAGGGGTTTAAGCAGGAGGTGAGCTGTGTGCTTTCCCGAGATCCCTCCGGTGGGGATGGGGGGTGTCTGAGGGGGCTTGCGGTCTGGTTCCCCCACTCCCGGGTAGCCCTGGTCCCACCCAGGAGGCCTCTCCAGTGCCCCTGGGGTGCCGTCTCTCTTGACTTGTGTCCTTAGCTACACACTGCGCCCTGGCCCTCCTCGCTTCCCACCTGACACAGGACTAACCCAGGAGGACTTGGAAGCGTCCAGGGTCCCGAGGAGCAGACACCTGTCATCTTCACCTGCCCAGCACCCTTCCCCCTTCCTGTGGCACCAGCCCGCACTTCCCTTCAAAACCCCCTTTCCCTCCATCAGCCAGTGGCTCAGGTGCAGCTGACCCTCAGCGCCTTCGGCCCTCCGCTGCGCAGGAGACGCTGTCTCCCTGCTCCGCTGTGAGCCTGGAGCGGCCGACGGCCAACTCAGCCAACCTGGAAGAGGATGAGCAGAGCCGAGCTGGGGGAGGGGGCGTGAGATCAGCACCTTCTGAGCAGCAGAGCATCCCTGCAGCCTGAAGCCTGACGACATCCACCCTTGGCCTTTAAGCAACTCAGACCAACATAAAATCACTCTCTGCTCAGGCGGTTTTGTGGTGGGTTTCTGCCGCCTGCTGCCACGTGCCTCCGACAGATCGTGCTCCCAAGCAACTGCTCTGGACCAGCCTCCCGAAACCTGAATGTCAGAGCGTCCGCTCCGTCCCTGCGGTCCTGAGGACGCTCGGTCTTCCCGATCACTTACAAAAAGAGGAGAGGGGCCTGGGCCCCCAACAGTGGGGATTTCTATGCAGCCCAGGGACTCCACGTGGGGACTGGCTGTGGTCCAGCTGGGAGCAAGCTTCAGGGACCAGGTCACAGCAGAGGAGGAAGGAGGGCAGCAGGAGGGAAGGAGGAGTCTGCCCTTCACCAGACGAGAAGCCCAGAACGCAGGACACCCAGCTCAGCAGGGCCCCCAGCCACTGGGCTTTCTGGGCCTCTTCGGGGAGCGGAGACCAGCATCTCACCCCAGGCCCCCTGCAGTCAGATGAGAAACGTGGGCTCAAAGGAGAGACAGGACTTCCCAAGTCACACGGCAAGTTAGCGTCAGACCTGTGGCTGGAAGCTGGGTCCCAACCCTACACCTTTCTGTCCCCACTCCTGGCCCAAGCCCTGCCCCCCGCTCCTCCGAGGCAAGCTGAGGGCCTTCCTCCCTCTCTCTGCAAGGACTCCCGCTCCCATCCCCCACCCCTCGTCCCCTTTTCACACTGCAGATCCCATGTCCAGGGCAGCAGCTCTGGGCCCCCAGGAACACTGGGCACAGGGGCTTGACCTGGCTGCTCCCTTCTGCTCATCCAGGCTGGGTACCCAGCACCAGGTCTGGGACACAAGCGGCTACGACTGCAAACCCAGGCACAGGGGCGGCCAGGGACCCTGGGCCAGCTGGCTTTCGCGGCAGAATAAGCCACCCAAACGGAGAGGCCTGTACACGCGTAGACGGCCACTTACTGAGCTCGTGATGTGGGCTCGCCCCCTCGGCGCCCGGCGGCCGAGGGCAGCCCGAGCAGGAAGCCCTCCCGACACAGCCTTGCTCTCCACGCGTGTCCCGTCCTCCGCAGGCCAGCCTGGCCGGTGCACGCGGCAGTGGGCAGTGCAGGAGCCGCGGTGGCAAGTACAGGCCTCCTGAGACCTGGGCTGGGAACCAGAACACCACCACTTCCGCCACATCCGCTGACCAACGTGGGTCCAGCGGCCCAGAGGCGGGGGAGGGGGGCCCTATGGGAGGGGCTGCACCACAGGGCAGGGGAGCAAGGGTGCAGGAGGGACTGGGATCTTTCTGTGAGCCGTCGACCACAAATTCCAAATACCTGGCGAGCATCAAGGGTGTGCTTTCTGCAGAGCACCTGCATCAGGGCTCTAACAAACCGTTTTCGGTTCCATTTTGCACAAAAACATGACTGAGGGCCAGATCCCGCTCAGGGCTGCCAGCTCGAGCCCTCTGCAAGACACAGCTAATGAGTGTTTTTTAGCAAAAAAAATGAATGAGAATGCTTCCCACTTTAAAAGATGCTTGGAGACTTCTGGTACCAGCAACTTGGCAGACTGCAAAGCCTGACAATCCCCTTCTGCAAACACACAGAAAGAGGAGATAAAATCCAACAAAGATTCCTCTAAAGGCAAGAGGAACTGGTAGAAAACGGGGGATGGGGAGAGCGCCAGGATGTAGACCCAGGAGAAAAGCGAAGCAGCCACAAACACGGGGCGAGCGGCAGCTCGCAAGAGCAGGGCTCAGATGTCAAGGCTGCTGCAGGGGAAGCCGTGGCCTTGGGCAGAGGCGGGTGGAAACTGAGACCCCTCACAGGGCAGAGACTGAATGTACAAACAGACCACGGCCAGACCACATACGGAGACAGAACTCGGACCCACCGTCCGCAGCAACCAGCCCAGGGGAACGGACCACCACCTACAGACACGGGCCCAGGGGGCCAGCCTGCCACCTGCAAGTCAGACCACAAGCTCCAGCAGCCAGTCCAGGAAGCCAAACGAGAGCCTGTCATGACCGGCCCCAAAGAGCCAGGACTGCATCAGTCACGCACAGCTTCCCTGATCTTGTCCCTGCTTCCAACCGAGCGCCAGCCGGAGGACCTGCCTGACCCCGAGGGTGCCATCTCCAGCTTCCCGGGCCAGCGGCACGTCTGGAGCCGTCCCTTCTCCTGGGTGAGGCTCCCACCCCTCCGCCTGCCTCTGCGTCTCGGCCAAACGCAAGGGATGGTGGCCGACTCCCCCGCTACAAAAACCTCTGTGTAAACGGCCTTTGCTTCTTCTCATTCAGACGGCCTTCATTTATTTCCATGGAAGAAAAAACTGCCCCACAGGCCGGACCACTTCCAGACAATCGTCTCCAGATATGTGACCCAAATAACTCTCTTCCAGCAATGTAAGGGTGTTCACATGAAAAACCACTATTACCACATTTATTCTCAAGAGACTAAAGGAAAAACCATAAGATCATCTTCATATATGTAGAATAAGCACTTTAGTATGATTTAACGTCCATTCACACAAAAACTCTTAAGAAAAGAGGAATAGAACAGAACTCCTGAGAGTGATACAAAGTATATACGAAAAACCCACTACAGAGTCACGACTGATGATGAAGTATTAGGAGCATGACCCAGTAAGAGTCAGGAATGTGACAAGGACACCCACTATCACCACAGCTACTCAACGCTGCACGGAAAGTCTCAGCTTGTGCAGTAAGACAAGAAAAAGAAATTAAACGCGTAAGGATTGGAAAGGAAGCAATGAAAGCTTTCGTCGTGCACAGATTGCAAGATCAGCCCCACAGAAAGTCCCAGGGAACCTACAACCACCTGGTGCAGCTGATGAAGGACACAAGGCCAAAGCACAGACATAAAGCACATCTCCAGACCACAGCAGCCGCCGGTCAGAACGCTTAACTCAAAAAGGCACCAAGAACAGTAACGACACATTTATACGATTGGAAACAACTCGAACAAAAGATGCGTATGATCTTTGTAAAGAAAACTGTAAGACTTTATCGAAAAACATAGAAGACCAAAGTAAATTAGGTAGATAGGCCACGTGCACGGATGACAGGACTCAGCATCGTAAAGATGACAAGCCTCCCATGTTGATCTATAAGTTTAATTTAATCTCCATTATTTTATTTATTTATTTTTGGCTGTGCTGGGTCTTCATTGCTGCGCGCTGGCTTTCTCTAGTTGCGGCGAGCGGGGGCTACTCTTCATTGCGGTGCGCGGGCTTCTCATTGCGGTGGCTTCTCTTGCTGCGGAGCATGGGCTCTAGGAGCACGGGCTTCAGTAGTTGTGGCTCGTGGGCTTAGTTGCTCCGCGGCATGTGGGATCTTCCAGGACCAGGGCTCGAACCCGTGTCCCCTGCATTGGCAGGCGGATTCTTAGCCGCTGTGCCACCAGGGAAGTCCCTATTTAATCTCAGTTAAATCCCACTAGGGAATTTTATAGAACATGACAAACTAATCCTAAAATTTATGTGGATGAACGAAGGACTAAGAATAGCTATGACATCCTGAACAAAGGGGTAGGGACCTGCCAAGATAGTCTTAAGATCGACCACAAAGCTTTAGTACCTAAAATGGGGAGATGTCGGCACAGTAAGAGGACACCAAAGGGACAGAGCAGGGAACCCAGACGCAGATCACACAGAAGGAAAAGACCTGCAGACAGTGGGGTAGGTGACAGAAAACAGACACGGTTATCCCTGCAGGAAAAGAAGGAAACTTTAATCCAAATCACGCAATATTTTAAAAAGATACATTACAGAATTAAACTGCAAAGAAGAACTTTAAGGCTTATTAAAAAACATGAAAATATCTTTATGTTTTCTGGTGGGGATTTATTGAATAAGACACAAAATCACAAACTACCAAAGAAAAGACTGAGAACTTTGTGTACATTAAAATTCAAAGCTGCTGTAAGACAAAAGGCACAATAAACAAAATGAAAACACAAGCCCCAAACTGGGAAAGATATGTGCTATGCTCATAACTGACAAAAGATTATTGTTCAGAATATGTAAGGAACTGCTACAAATCATAAAGAAGACGCCTAACAGCCCAGCCAGAGGACAGGAAAAAGACAGAAACACGTAGTTCACGGAAGAGGGAAGGGGGTGGCCAGTGAACAGGAGGAAAGGCAGTGGGGCTGTAGGAACCAAGGAGGTGGGAGCTAAAGAGCATTTCGTGGGGCTTCCCTGGTGGCGTGGTGGTTGAGAGTCCACCTGCCAACACAGGGGACATGGGTTCGAGCCCTGGTCCCGGAAGATCCCACATGCCGCGGAGCAACTAAGCCCGTGCGCCACAACTACTGAGCCCACGTGCCGCAACTACTGAAGCCCACACGCCTAGAGCCTGTGCTCCGCAACAAGAGAAGCCACTGCAATGAGAAGTCCGCGCACCGCAACAAAGAGTAGCCCCCGCCTGCCGCAACTAGAGAAAGCCCGTGCACAGCAACGAAGACCCAACGCAGCCAAAAAAAAAAAAAGAGCATCTCGTGCCATTCTCTGCATGTTTACTGAGCACCTATAACGGGCCAGGCATTTTCCTGCCACTGAAAGTCTGGGATTCCCAGACAGTCCCGCCTTCTATGCAAACCCAGGCCGGATGTGAGAACTCACCCACCGCATATGTGAGCCTCAATATCAAAGGTCTGTGGACCTAAGGAAGCAGAGGAGGCCTTGTGAGCTTTTAGATTGGGTGGGGGTGACCGCTACCACACCCCAAATCCAGACCTTCGAGTGTGAGATTGGGGCCTCTCTGCATGAAGGGATGGGGCAGGCAGTGCTATGACCTTGGCAAACCTTTGAACTATGACCCCAGCACCGAGACTTCAGTACCGGGGACTGCTGAGTTCAGGTCGGAGCTGCTATGGCTTCCGGTAAAGGCCTGGACTTTGGGGGTGGGGTCACCAGTCCTCTGGGGGCTGCGGGGGCCCTGGCACTTCCCTAGAGTAATGTGCAGGGGTCAGCTCCTCAACGCTCCAGAGCCTTCCTCCCTGGAAGCGGGAAGGCCACGGCTGCGCTCAGCTGGGCAGTGGTGCAGGCTCTCTCCCAAATCACCCACGCAGTGGGAGGACAGCTGGGACGCAGGCCCCCATGGGTCCAGGCCTGGGGCTCCTGCCCCATACAATTAAATGAATGTCTGGAAACATCGGCCACTGGTGAGAGCGCAGAGAAAGTGGAGCTCTCCTGCACTGCAGACAGAGCATCTGCGGGTCCGCCCTTCTGTGATACCAGGGAGAGAGACCCTGAGCCCACGACCCAGCAACTCCACCCTAATTCTCACACGTGTAACAAGCAGACACCCACAGAAACTGTCGCTGCAGCTTCGTTTACTACAGAGAAAAGTGGGGAGCGACCCAGACGCCCACCAACCAGGTAACGGAGCGCGAACTGCGGGGAGCGACCCAGACGCCCACCAACCAGGTAACGGAGCGCGAACTGCGGTCTTTCACTGGGTGGAATATCATGCAGCAGCTCAAGGGTCAAACCTAAGACTCACGCTTAGAGCAGAAAGCGTAAGACGCGAAAGGCGGAACTACACATTATTTAGCGATGCAAGAACCCAGGCAGTCAGAGAATAAGGGTACGCGTGGACAAGAGAAATACCGAACTCAGTACAGAGGGAGGAGGGTGGGAAAGAGACTCAGGCGGCTTTTGGCGAGGTTCCGCTGCTTCAAATCACACACGCACACACGCACGCACACACTCTCTGAAGCACACAGAGGCAGAATGCTGACAAACCGGGTTTTGTTTACTAGTGTTTGTCATTTTATTCTCAACGTTTTTTGTGTGCCTGCAACATTTACAATTGAAAACATTTAAGTCCATTGTGAACACATGTGGGACCCGGTGGGTGCAGTCTCAGGACACTGGGGTGACGTATCTGAGAGTGGGCGCCTGTCCCTCGTGTGCTGGCAGCGCCGCGGTCCAGGGCTGAGCTTATCAACCCGCCTCCATGAGGGCTCTACTGTCATCACAGGACAAAAAGGGGCTGGAGGTTGTGTGGCCAGAGCAGCTCATCAGACACTGGACTTTCCTCACTGCAGGACTTCTCAGAGCCTTTAACAAGCCAATATAGATGGTGTGTCTCCAAGAATGGGGACCCACTTCCTGCAGAACAGTGTGGAAATCGCCAGTCTGAGGACAAGCGTGTTCCCACATTTCCCAAAACACGCAGTCTTCTGTGTGCTGGGATTCCTACATCACAAACCCCAAGGCTGTCAGGTTTCCCTCCAGTCCCTTCACGGTGCTGACCTTACATGAACATTCCCAGCAAATCCAAAGTCCATCAAGAGATAATGAGTGTATCTGTACGATGGGGACCACTCGGCAACCCAGGGCATGAACCTCAAGGGAACTGTGCTAAGTGAGAGAACGAGACAAAAAGGAGCACAGACCGTCTGCTCTACTTGTAACAATTTCAGGAAATTCAAACCAACCTGTAGTGGCTGAAAGCAGACCAAGGCTACAGCCTGTGGGCGGCGGAGGGGCAGGAGGGAAGGAGGGCAAACCGACAAAGGGACGGACACATGGAAGCTCTGGGAAGTGGATGTGGCTATGGTCTTGATGGGGTGGTGGTTTCACGGGTAGGTACTAGGTCAAAACATCAAACTGTACACTTAAATTACACATACTTCACTGTATGACAATAACATTTCAATAAAACTATCTTTAATGGATCAGCTAATTTAGGGCCTGGCAAGGAGAGGGGGTCCCCTTGGTTTGGGGCCGTGAAAGACCAATTTGTCTAAGCTTCTCCGTTCCCTAGGATGGCGCCTCACTCAGTCACTCAGTGAGGAGTGGCTGAACGAATGGACGGACACACAAAGGAATACACGATGAATAAGCAGATTAGCCTCCGCCTGAACCAGCAATGGCAGATGGCTCTCAGCTGAGGGAGCAACGAGCGAGGACAAGCTCAGACCCCCAAGGAAAGCCAAGAGCCTTCTGGAGGCCAGGAGGATGCAAAGCTGACTGGACATAGCCCCGGGTGGTGGACCTGGTTATGCCATGCGGGGACCTGTCATGTGTCCCCCAAACTCACACGCTGAAGCCCTAACCTCCAATGTGATGGATTTGGAGGTGGGTCCTTTGAGAGTCACGAGGGTCAGATGAGGCATGAGGGTGGGGCCCTCTTGGTGGGATTAGTGTCCTCAGAGGAGATACGTGTTCACTCTATCTCCTCCATGGGGGGGACACAGGCAGAGGTGGCCTTCCGCACACTGGGAAGAATCCTCACCAGAAACTGAGTTTGCCAGCTCCTTGACCTTGGACTCACCCGCCTCCAGCCTGTGAGAGGTAAATGTCTGTGGTTTACGCCCCCAGTCTAGGGTACTCTGCTCTGGCAGCCCGAGCAGACGGATACAGCACCTGGTGGCTTCTGGTAACGGTACCCCAATCTCTTGGGGGAAAACCACGCCCTGCTTTCACTTCATGAAGTATGAAAAGAGCCGAGATTCTCCCATCCACCCTCAGCCCTGTCCCCACTCCCTTCTAAGAAGAGGCACTGTAGTCTAGGCCTGAACTTTCAGAGTCAGACAACTGGCTCCATGATGGGCACAAGACCCTGGGTCGACCAGTGGGTCAGGCTGGGATTTGAGGGCCCACTTCCCCGGGTTTGGGAGCTGGTGGAATGGAGGCTGTGGCCATCGGGACCCAGAGTGAGGAGAGCCTGCCTGGGAATGAAGCCACGTAGAAGGAAGGAGAAAGACGGGGTGTGGCGGGATCCACTCCTGACGGTGCCAGCCTGGACCAAACAGCCTCACCAGAATCTCAAGACTTTCAGCCACGTGTGCTATCACGCCTGCTCTCTGTTAAGCAAAGTAAGGTTTCGTTCGCTCACAGCCGGAGGGGTCCTGACGGACACAGGACGCTCTGGCCAGTGCAGGACGATGCCGCATGGTGAGCTGCCTTGGAGCAGTGTGCAGAGTACAACCCCTGCTTCTCTCTGACCTTGGGCTTCGTAAAAGTGAAGAACCACTATCCCCACATCAGAGACGAGAAGGTTAAGGCCCAGAGAAACAAGACAAGTTCAGGCTGAGGGTGTAAACTCCTTGCTCCCATCCAAGGCGGCAGGCGTCCCCCAGGCAGCTTCTCCCACGACCTCTGCTGAGACACGACCTCTGCAGCCTGGGCCCGCCGGCCCCTCTCAGAACCTCCTCGAATCTGTGAATTCTCCCTCTGCCCTTCCCGACAGCACTCAGGAGTGTGCTCAGACCCCCACGGCCCCTGTGGGGAAGCTTCGGGGGAACGTGGGTCCTTATCCTAGACCCCTCCCAGGCCTCTGGATGCTGACGCATGCCCAGACCCCAGACGCCCACTCAGAGCGGGGCTCATCCCACCAGGCAGGCAGACCCACAGGGCTCCCTCGACTCCACGCAGAGGACGTGGCCTCCCTCCAGGTCAGCCCCCAGACCCGAGAATCAGGGGGGCCTGGAGAGCAGCCACTGGGAACCTTTCCTGGACCCCACCCAGGTCTGCGCAGATGCCACCAAACCAGCTGTGTGGCTGCAGGTAGCAGATTTAGTCTTTCCTGATGGACTGACATCCTTGGGGAATTAAGTGCAGGATGTACTTAATGAAGTCATTCTGCCACCAGCTGTGCAGGATAGGAAGATGACAGGGAGAAGCGGGGGTTTATGCTAGGAGGTCTCCAGAGCAGGACAGCTAGTTGCCAGAGCCACAGACTCCTCAAACCTCAAAGAGAAAAGGGCCCGGGCCTGCAGACAGGGGTCTGCAGAGCACAGGACTCATTAACTGGAGCAGGTACAGAAAACGAGGAGCTGGGAAGCAGGTCTTTCCTGACTTTCCCCGCTCAATACAGCTAGACTCCTGTTCTGATATCCAAGCAGGTCTCTCTGGCTTGAAAAGAAATGGGAAGAAGGAACACTCACTGTGGTAAAGAATGCACCACTAGAGCACCAATACATCTCTACAGCACTGATACCTCACTACAGCACAGATGCACCACTATAGCACCAATGCATCTCTGCAGCACGGATACCTCACTACAGCACAGATGCACCACTATAGCACCAATGCATCTCTGCAGCACGGATACCTCACTACAGCACAGATGCACCACTATAGCACCAATGCATCTCTACAGCACTGATACCTCACTACAGCTCAGATGCACCACTATAGCACCAATGCATCTCTGCAGCACGGATACCTCACTACAGCACAGATGCACCACTATAGCACCAATGCATCTCTACAGCACTGATACCTCACTACAGCTCAGATGCACCACTATAGCACCAATGCATCTCTGCAGCACGGATACCTCACTACAGCACAGATGCACCACTATAGCACCAATGCATCTCTACAGCACTGATACCTCACTACAGCACGGATGCACCACTATAGCACCAATGCATCTCTACAGCACTAATGCACCACTATAGCACGGATGCACCACTATAGCACCAATGCATCTCTACAGCACAGATGCACCACTATAGCACCAATGCATCTCTACAGCACTGATACCTCACTACAGCACGGATGCACCACTATAGCACCAATGCATCTCTGCAGCACTGATACCTCACTACAGCACGGATGCACCACTATAGCACAGATGCATCGCTACAGCACTAATGCACTACTTTAGCACTAGTGCATCACTACAGCATCCACTTTCTCGCCTTCCAACATGCTGCTGCCTAGCCACTGGGGGTGGGAAACCAAACTGATTATAACTGTATGTGAAGTAAGAGTCAAAAACCACTCAAAGATGTTACAGCAGCAAAAATGGCTAAGGACCGCCAACATTTCTCTCCTGCATAATAGCGATGAGAATCCTGGCAAATATGGTCAGAATCAACATCTCAGAATTCTGGGGTTTAACCAAAGGTGTGCAGCAACCTAAAGAGTGGTTTTCACTGACTCTCAGTAAGAGCAGAAGGAGCTTTGTGCCTCCTAGCTGGTCCTAGGCGGTCCCTCCCTGCCTGTAGCTCCACGATACCTTGGAAACCAACAGCCCACCACTGTGGTGAAACCCAGCAGCCAGGCAGGCGGGGGGTGGCAGCACGGTGTGGGTGCTGCTTTAAGGCCCCATCGTCATTTGGCCTGTCCAGTGGCTACCCTGAAAACCCCACTATCAAAACTGTCTTCATTTGAACTGACTCAGAGCCCACCCCAAGCAAACAGCCTGTCTCCTAGAGTTATTTGCAGAAAACGTCAAAGGCAACTGTTGAATGTCGCAGATGCCTGAGTAACAGCTGAGGCAAACAACAGGTTAACCAAAAAGCTTAAAAGGAAAAGCTAGGGAGTGACATGTCCACAGGGACACTGAACCTACAGAGTCCTGGGATTCTAGATGACCATGCAGGTGTGCAGGACTGTGTGGATGTACAGCGCCGTGCACTTGTGCAGAAAAGTCCTGAGGAGTCCCTAAGCTCTCACCTCTGGCTGACTCGGAGAATCTGCAGGGGCAGGAGGTGAACGCTAAGACGGAGTTGAATACTGCCCGGCCAAGAGCTGAGGCCCTAAAGCACACACACAGCCCTCAGCAGGCATTGGGAGACGCACTGGTTCCGTGAATAGAACATCTCTGTCCAAACACAGGCTGACCACTAAGCTAACAAAATGGAAAATTCAGTAACCACACATGACAAAGAATACACACATTACAGAATCAGTTCAGAAAAGTCACAAATAATTTTTTTAAAGCCACGACCAAAACAACTTCTGTGATGGCGGGAGAATATGATTTCCAGAGCTGATACATTAGATTATTTTAAATGTCCATTTTTCAACCAAAAATGAGGAGACATGCAAGGAAAGAAGAAAGCAGAAAGAAAACAAGTCAATAGAAATACCCCTGAGGAAGCCCAAGTAGGCTTACTTGACAATGGCTTTAAGTAAGCTATTTTTATTACATTCAAAGAGATAAAGGAAACCATGTTTGAAGAACTGAAGGAAAGTATGAGAACAATATCTCACCAAATAGGGAATAAAAATAAAGAGACAGAAAAAAGAACCAAATGGAAATTCAAATAACAATAATAGAAATGAGAAATTCACTAAAAGGGCTCAAGAGCAAATGTGAACAGGCAGAAGAAAGAATCTGCAACGATGAACTTCCTATTTGGTAATCAACTGAGATCATCTAATCTGGGAAAGAGAGAGGAAAAAGAATGAAGAAGCAGCCCCAGCAGCCTGTGGGGCGCCCTCAGGCACATCACCATAAATAGAATGGAAGAAGCAGAAGAAGGGGAGAAAGAAAGGAGCAGAAGGAATAGGCAAAGAGAAAAATGACTGAAACATTCCCAAATCTGATTTTAAAATGCTAACCTACATCTCCCAGAAGCTCCACAAATTCCAAGTAGGATTAACTCAAAAAGATCTACTCCTAGACACATCATAATCAAAGTGTCAGAAGTCAAAGACAAAGAGAATCTGGAAAGCAGCATGAAAGAAGCAACTCTCCATGTACAAGGAATTCTTAATATTATTAACAACTCATCAAAAGCCATGCAGACCAGAAGGCAGTGAGGTGACATATTCCAAGTGTTAAAAGAGACTTCCACCCAGAGTCCTATAATTATTCTTCAAAAGTGAAGGAGAAATTGAGACATTCCCAGTTAAACACAGAGAATTCATTATCCCACAAGAATACTAAAAGGACTCCTTCAGACTGAAATGAAAAGACAGAAATTTGAATCCACATGAAGAAACAAAGAGTGTCAATAAAGGTAACTGCTGTACATAGGTAAATACACAAGATGGTGTAAATGTCAGTATAAAATATCAATTTTCCATCTGTAGTATTTTTTTCTCTTAGCTGACTTAAAAGACAACTGCATAAAGCAATAATTCTATGTTGATGGGCTCAAAGTGTATACAGACATCATCTGTATAACAGTAATGGCACGAAGGAGGGAGAGGAAATAAAGCTATATTGAGCAAAGATTTTGTATACTATTGAAATGAGTTGGTATTAATCCAAACTAGATTGTGGTAAATTAATATACTGTGTTCTCCAGACAAGCCACTAAGAAAATAACTCAGAAAAATATAAAGGAAAAGAAACAAGGGAACTAAAATGACACACGAGAAAATATCTATTTGACACAAAAAAAGGCATTAGTGGAGGAATAGAGGAATAAAAAACAAAGAGCAAAATGGCAGAAATAAATCTTACCTAATCGGTAATTATATTAAATATAAATGGATTAAACCCTCCAATTAAGAGACAGAGATTGGCAGAATGGATGTTTTTAAAAAATATGATGTCTACAAGAGACACACTTTACATTCAAAGACACAAATAGGTTGAAAGTAAAAGAATGAGAACCCCTACTTCACAATACATAGAAAAATTAATTCAGAATACCAACTGAGTCAGAGGTTCTGAGACAGAGCTAAATGTAAGAGCTAAAACTATAAAACAATTAGAAGAAAACACAGGGATAAATCTTGGTGACCTTGGATTAGGCAATGGTTTCTTAGATATGATACTTACGGTACAAGCAACCAAAGACAAACAGATGAATTGGACTTCACCAAAAATTTAAAGTTTGTGCTTCAAAAGAGGAAAGTGAAAAGACAACCCACAAAATTGGAAAAATGTTTGCAAATCATACATCTGATAGTGTTCTAGTACCCAGAATATATAAAGAGCTATTACAATTCAACAATAGGAAGATAAATAGCTCAATTAAAAATGGGCAAAGGATTTGAAGAGACATTTCTTCAAACATATATACCCAGCAGTTTTCTCTGTGGGTCTCATGGCTCTCAGCTGTGTGGGCCACAATCTCCATTTCAGGCCAGCTGAAACTTTATGATTTTCCCCATTGTTCCCAGCTGTCTCGAAACCTCCAACCCACTCGGTACTCCACGTAAGATGGTGCGTCCTGCTGAAATCAAAGTATGAATGAGGGTCCTGGTCACTCACTTCTGCCTGCTGGTCCTTTCAACCCCTCCAGAAACGCTGCCTTTCCCACTGCAAGGTGGACAATGCAGGTGGGACATAACAAGCCAAGCACGAGAGTGCACGTCCTTGGGGCTCGGGAGCTTATCCAGGCCAGCCCAGCACCTTAGAGTCCACGTGCCCAGCCCCAGAGACATGAGGCCAGGTCGCCCGCTGCAAGGGTGTGCCCACACACCCCACCCTTCTCTGCTCAGAAGTACAGATTCCTGCTTCTCCCAGAGCAAGCCAAGGAGCTGGGGGGACGGACGAAGTGGGGCTTTCACCCGACAGTGGCCGGCGGGCTGTCACTCTATCAAATGGCTCACGCCAGTCCTCCCTGGAGCCAGCCCCACTTCTCCCACATGCGACCCTGCCTGCTCACCCAAGCTCCGTCTCCTCCCTGACACGCGCTATGGTCACTGTGTGCGTCGGGGGCTTTTTGGTGGGAAAAGGGTGCCAGGCCCCCCCGGCTCCAGCCCCAGCCTCTGACCCCCTGCCCCCCTCCCGACTGAAGCCCTTCACTGTACCCGCTGACAGGCGCCCTGTTCCTCACACCCGAGAGCTGTCACGTCACCCCGGGCCTTCAGCATCACAACCACCAATCACGCAGCCACGGGGAAAGCCTCCTGCATACCTGTCTCATTATTTCTTGGCCCAGTTGGTGACAAGAGTCTCATTTAATCCTCACAACCACACCGAGGACAGGAGATGCCACCATCCCGTGAGCAGATGTGAAAACTGAGCCTCGGACATTGGAGGTAAGTCTCCGGGGACCCAGCCACAAAGAGGCCTGGCCGCCCCAGGGGCACGGGGGTCCCACAGGGGCCGAGCTTGTTCTGAGATTAGTTCCTTCTCCCCTTCAAGGGCTCACCCATCAAGGGGCCACCCGTCCTCACCCGCAAAGACCAACAGGAACAGGTCACACTTGCAAAAAACAAAAAGACTAGCAAAGTCCCTTTTCATGATGGATTTGATTTTACTGAACGTGTCTGAAAACCACTGCCTCAATATGTCATCAATGCAGAAATTCCCAGTGAGACATCCTACATCCTCTTTGTCACACTGAGTCTTTGATCCCTGGTGCACCTGTATGCAGATCCGCTGCATCTCCCGTGCTCAGGGGCCGCTGGAGGCCGGTCTGGACCCAGAGCCCGCCGTGTGCTGCAGGCTTCGCAGCAGCAAGCAAAGCCCCTGCACGGCCTGGCTCACAGAGGCCTAGGCGACTGTGTTCCTCCTGCTTCCCTTCCTGCTGCTCTTCTAGGGCGTCTTGATTGTAAGAACTGATGACTCTGCGGCTGTCAGGCCCTGATCAGCGGCTTTTCCCTGGTTCCCTCGGCAGCGGCAGCGACTCTGCTCCTCCATTTGCACACAGTTGAGCTCCTTTCTACCTGGCTCTAAGCAACCTGCTTTCTGCTGACAGGAGCTGTTCCTTTTCTTAAAGCAGCAACACAGATGTCCTCCCTAACGCCTGAAGTTACATGGAGGCGGTCTGCGTTTTGTTTTTGCAAAAGGACGGGGTGATTTCCTCAGGGGCTTGGAGCGGCTGGAGAAGTGACCAGGAATCTGGGCCACCCCTGGTCTTTTCTTTCGAAACTGCCCTATTGAGGGCGAGGCAGAGTCTGCCTGGCTTTGTGGCAGTGGGACAACCCCCTTCTTTTCCCCCACAGGCAATGCCCACTGTGGATGTCTGCCTGCAGCCCAGGACAAGGACACAAGGACAGGGAATTCAGTATTGGGGACCAGAGCCCCAGAAGCAGCAAGGCCTCACGTGCCTTGGGATGGGGCCAGCCCCTCCCTCCACACAGGTGGAGAGGGAGGCAAGCCCACCCGTTTCCGGGGCAGGGATGCTGTGGGCCACTGCCAGTGAGATGCCCGCAGAGCCGCACGGCACTGCCAGAGCTGCTTATTCTCGTTCTCACTCACCGACAAAGGCTCTGCTTGGCCAAACTTCAGTCAGGCTCCTGAGACCACCCAGACCCGTCCTGCACCTCCTTGTAAAACCCATTTTTAGCAAGAAAACTGCTAAGTCAGTTTAACCAGGGACCCCCACCCTCGATATCTGCCGGCCCTGGGATCTGACTGGGCTCCAC
The DNA here is from genome assembly GCF_937001465.1 of Orcinus orca. Lineage (NCBI taxonomy): Eukaryota > Metazoa > Chordata > Mammalia > Artiodactyla > Delphinidae > Orcinus > Orcinus orca. Next base: position 746,358 of record NC_064568.1, on the reverse strand, counting down.
CCTCTGCCGCTCCCAGGGGGTGTCTGATCACCTGACTTGAACAGTTCAGCCAGAACTCCCCACCCTGAGTTTCCTCACCCCCAAGCTGCACCCACCCTGCTCCTTGGCTGTGAACCCCCAGTGGTCCACGCATTCAGAGTTCAGCCCAGTCTCCTTTCCCACCGTAAAATCCCTACAGCCATCTCAACGGGCTGGATACAGCCTGCCGTACCATCTTTAACGAGTGTCACTGAATTTTTTTTTTTTTTTTTTTGCGGTACGCGGGCCCCTCACTGCTGTGGCCTCTCCCGTTGCGGAGCACAGGCTCCGGACGTGCAGGCTCAGCGGCCATGGCTCACGGGCCCAGCCGCTCCACGGCATGTGGGATCTTCCCGGACCGGGGCACGAACCTGTGTCCCCTGCATCGGCAGGCGGACTCCCAACCACTGCGCCACCAGGGAAGCCCCTGAATATTTTTTTCTTAACATTACCTCGATACTTCCTAAGCCCTGAAATCCTGACTTCGGCTGTTGGGCATCCTTTACGAAACTCTACGCAGGTAAAGGCACAGCTACTGAAAACAGATGCTCTTCGGCAACCACCCAAAGCTTCCCGGTTCCCGAGAAGCACACTCTGCAGGGATGCTCCAAACCGCCGTGTGTCAAGGGCAGAGCCGGGAGGAGGGCTCCGGGCGCTGCTGGACATGGAGCCCCGCCCACTGCTCGACATGCAGCCCCGCCCACTGCTCGCAGAGGACCAGCTCACCAGCCCCTCCCGGCTCAGGCCTCGCCCTCCACCCAGCCCCTTCCAGTCCCAGCTCCCCTCAGATTCGGAACTCCTCACTTGGTTCCTGTCTGCTATCTATTCCTCCAGCCCGGACCCACCCCAGGGTCTCCTAGAAGCAGAGGCTGAGCAGGGCCTCGGAGGCAGTGAGGGCCAGGGCAGGGCTGGGCCAGGAAGACACGGGCCAGAACACGGGCCAGCAGGAGCCGCATCCCAGTGTGCTCGGGAACGAGTGGAACCGCAGCACACGGAGCAGTCCCCAGGCAGAGGGCTGGCCCTCTGCCCCCCGACATCCATCATCACTGGCAGTGGGGCTTCGGAGCAGGGGAGGGGGAGGCGACCCCCAACAAGCAGCTGCCCTGAGGCTGAAAGCCATCTTCCCAAGGCAGGGGGCTGTCCAGAGTCATCAGGCCTCCCAGCAGCTGACCCCCAGGCGCCTCATTACCCGCCCCACCTGGTCCCCTGCACAGCTGAGCCCACCCTCACAGAGTGCAAACAGGACCTTGGCCCAGACATCCCCTGGACACGTCCTGGACTCCAAGCCTAACGTGTGGTCCGCTGAACACTAGCTTCTGTTTGCTACTGAGGACAGGCAGGCGGGGGACAAAGCCCAAACAGACAGGAGGACTCAGGACAGGCCTGGGACAGCCCAGCCTGGGCAGCAGACACTGTGGCAGCTGAGCAACTAAGTGGTTAAGGATCTGACCCTGGAAACTGGGTTTCGTCAAGTGGGGAAACCGTCATGTCAGCAGAAAACCAGGTGGTGAAAAGCAGGAGGGCTGCAGAGATCCAGCACAGAGTTATGTGGCTTCGAGGATGGCTAAGGGCCCAGAGGAAACACTGAGACCATCCTGAGAACAGTCCAGCACCGTCCAGACCTAGCACCTGGACCCACAAGTTACCCCAACACAGGACGAGGCCGAGTGGCAAAGACCGCAGGCCCTGCCGTGCACCCCGACCGAGAGCCCTCATCCGGCCGACGTCCGTGGGGAGAGCAAAGCAAAGCATGGAACCGCAGGACCACGTACAGATCTGAGAGTCCTGACAACACAACCGCTAAAAAATGCTAGAAAATGCTAGAAAAGTCAGCATCTCATCAGGCAGTGACTGAACCAGCTGAGTTTCGTGGAAAAAAAGGTACGTACTTTACGCGCAGGTGTTTCTGTTTCTTTCAATATTCTTCTATATTACAAAGTTGCTAAAAATTAGTTTTAATGACTGAGTTAGTGTCATTCTGGGTGCAAGTGACAAAATCCCCACTTGAACTTGCTTGGACAAAAGGATGGTTATTAGATTGAGGACATTATGCTCAGTGAAATGAGTCAGACACAAAAGACAAATGCCGTGTGATCCACTAATACGAAGCCCCAAAAGCACTCAGATTCATAGAGACAGAAAGTAGATGGTGGGGGCTGGGGAGGGGGAGGGGGAGGGGGGAGGGGGCGGGGGCGGGGGAGGGGAGGGGAGGGGCGGGGAGGGGAGGGGGAGGGGCGGGGAGGGGAGGGGGAGGGGAGGGGAGGGTTAGTGTCTGATGGGGACAGAGTTTCAGTTTGGGAAGATGAGAAAGTCCTGGACATGATGGTGCTGAGGGCTGCACAGCAATGTGGACGTGCTTAAGGCCACTGAACTGGACACTTATAAATGGTAAATTTTACCACAATTTTTTTCAGCTAAAAAATAAACGTTTTTTAAAAAATAGACAAAAAAAGGATAGTTCTTAGAAAGATCTAGGTATCTCATGCAAAGGGGTGTGGGAAACATCAGGAAGAGGGGGTCACCAGCCATGGGACCTGTGCCTGCCCCCCCCCACGGGATGGTCCCCTCTCTCCCTGGCGACCAGCTTCCTCCATGTGGACATGTGGCTGCTGAAGGACTGCCATTCCTGCTGAGTTCCAGTCCTGACACGTCCCAGGGAAGCCCTCGGGGGGGCCAGGCTCAGGCTGAGGACCCGCCCCGTACCAACCACGCCCAGCGTGGTGGGCGTTACAGAAAAACATGCTGCCCCCTTTACAGCCACAGAGAAAGGGAAGGGACAGGCAGAGAGTGCTCAAGATGGCAGTGACAAGCCCACCAGGTCTCACGTGAACAGGCCCCCAGCCAGGACCAGGGACTCGCACTGCTCCAGGGGACCAGCGGCTTAAGTCTTCAGAATGGAGGACACAGGAGCCTGTGTCGGATGGAGCTCGGGCTGCAGGGCTTGCCGGTCCTGACCCAGCTGAGCTCCAGCGTCTGTGGAAATCGCGTCCGTGGGCCCGGAGGGTGTGTGCATGGAGGCCGGTGCCGCGGGGGGGCGGACGACACAGCACCACTCACACCCTCCCGTCCAGTTCTCTCACCTCCTGGTCACCAAGAAGCCCACCAGCAGGTGTCACCTCAGCTTCCCCAGTAGGGACACCACGGGGCGCCACGGGGGTTAGTGAGATCGGGGCGTGACATCACCCTGCGTGGGGCCCGGTTCCTTGAAGGTCTGTGCCCGCACCGTGTGTGACCTCCCTACTAGAACATAAGCCCTGTGTCCAGGGCCTCCAGGAGCTCGACGGATAACTGACAGATACGAACAGGCTTATTCTCGCCCCCCTCCCCCTCCACTCGGTGACCTCATCACCACCACAGGTGAAGGGAGCCCACAGGCCTATTTTCGTAGGACGCACTTAGTGTCTTATAAAAATCTGAATAAGTTGCCAACATTTAAAAATGGGAAGTCTTTGTTTAAAAATCAGAATTACCAATTTCTTTTGAAATATCTAAAGATTTACCCCCCTGGGTAGCACTCCTGTGTGGGAACAGGTGCCTGGACATGAGCATGGTCCCCATCTAGTGGGTGTGCTTCCCAGGCTGCCCCAGGCCCCACCGTTCCCTGTAGTCTCATCTCTGCCCACCTCCCCATCAGTGTTATCTACTGGCCTCTGTAGGCATCAGACAGTGTAAGTCCTGGACTCAGGTGTCATCCACGATTAGCCCAGTGTGTGCGTGCATGTGTGTGTGTGCATGTGTGTGTATGTACGTGTCCCCAGAGTGCCCTCCAATACTCATCTCAGGGGTCCCCTCTCCAGGAAGCCTTCCCAGTTACCTGTTAACTGTCATCCCAGCACAGTGGACCCCCTCAAGGTGGCTGGTGTCTCCGTGACCCCAGAGTCCAGCATGAACCCTCTTAGATGGCCCCACAGCTCACCCTCGAGATCTTGCCTGGGCAACCCCACGTCGCCCACTGCTGGCCACCTCTGAGTTCGCAGAATCCTGCCAGCAGCTGAGGAGCTGTGCTGGGAGACTCAGGGTTAAGGTGGCCCTGACAGGAGGGTGGGGGTCAGGAGCGGGGAACCAGGACGAGGTGAAGACTGCATGGCAAGGCGGGGCCCCCAGGAAAGCAGCCACAGGGAGGGCCGCCCCGGGGTGATGCCAGGAGTGCAGGGCTGCTCTGTGTGCCCTCCAGGCCCTGTCCCCTTCTGTTCTTTCAGGAACCCCTGCCCCCCAACTCTCAGTGCTCATGGCCCAGGTGGAACTGACCCAGCCCAGTTCCTGACCCACACCTACTCAGCCCATGGCCACAGTGACCAGTTGAGGGTTTCAGCACATAGCCCACTGTGAACCGTCTTCAGGACTTTACAGCAACTACTGGGAATCAGACACTTTCTTTCTCGAGGAAGGCTACTGGCCTGAAGTTACCACTGGTCCCCTTGGCTACCACACGGGGAAAGCCTGCCTGAGAATGAATATGACCCAGAGGAAACCAGAACTGAGAGGCAGAGAGATGTCATTTGAGCACCTGGATCCAGCCATGCCTGAAGCCAATCATCCTGGACTTCTAGTTACACGTGCCAGTACGTTTCCATTTTTGTTAGAGCTGGTTTGAGTATTTTGTCACTTACAACCCAAAGAGCCCTGAAAGAACACAGGTTCTATTATGGGTGATTTACACGGTCCTAAAGGACTCCAGAGGGATGAAATGCTTTCAAAATTCAAAGGAATCTTAATGATGGTGTTTTAGGCATAAGGACAGGTGGTCGTTGGTATAGATCAGGGGTTGGCGAACTTTTCAGCAAAGGATCAGACAGTAAATATTTTTGGCTTCGCAGGGAGGCCACACAGCCTCTGTCACAATTACTCAGCTCTGCCATTTACGGTCTCGTGGAAGCGGTGTGAAGGGGTGTGGCTGTGTTCCAACAACACTTCGTTCACCAAAAGAGGCAGCGGCCCCTGCTCTGCATCTCCAACTCTGGTGGAGAGGCCTGCCCCGCCTGCTGGTTCTGGATGAGAGGTCAGTGAATGGGCATCCCCTCCTTCTCTCAGCCCCCGGGCTGCGTGGTGGGGAGGGCGGGGGCGGGGCGAGGGCACGACATGCTCGTGGCTTCTCCCCGTGCCACCTGTCCTTTGGAGGCTCACTGTGCGCCTGGGCTTCTGTCTCTGTCATGCTCCCAAGCTCCCAGCAGAGTGCAGAGTGTGCAGGTGGACACACCTGAATTTGAACCTCTGTCCCTCCTCTCAGGAGCTGTGTGACCTTGGCAGGTGACTTCCCCTCTCTGCGCCTCGCCCGGCAGGAAAGAATCCCAGCCTCCTCCTTACTGACCCCTCAGGGTCACTGGACGAGGAACAGCGCTGCCAAGGGCAGTGGACACCTACCACTCATGGCTGCCCCCAACCTTCTGCGCTCTCTCTTATGTTCACTATCCATCCATCCACCATCAGCTCCCTGGAGCACACATCCAGTTTTCCAAATGGGGATTTTAAACACCCGGCTTCCCAGCCTCCCTGGCTGCAGCGGTGTCAGCCGGGGTGAAGGCTCTGACACTGGCCCCACTGGTTGCTTCAGGCCACAGGCACGGCCTGGCTCCAGCACCAAGAAGGGAAGGCGTTATGGAAGCTGCGATGCGCCCAAGCCCAGCATGGGGCCAGGCTCTGAGCAACCTCTGTCCTGCTTCCAGGTCCAGGGGAAGGCAGGCACGGAACCCAGATGTGACCCCAGGCCAGCCTCCTGCAGCTGTCATCTCGGGCCCAGCACTCACCCTTGGGAGCCCCGCCCCTTCTGTCAGACAAGGGTTATAAGAAGCACCTCTCGGGGTCGCCCTGGTGACTGAAGGATGGAAAGTGTAAAGCAGCTCATTTGAGGCTTCAGGGAAACAAGCTCTCGTAGAAAGACTGACAATACAGCAAACATTTGCTGAGCAGTTACTATGTGCCGGGTGTCTGCGTGGTTTCCCAAAGCAGACCTGAGACAAGGACTTGGGTGCAGGCAGGTTCTTGGAAAATGACCCAGAAAATACAAGAGGGAGAGGCGGTGAGAGCAAGAGGGGGAACTGGCACAGGGTGTGACCGCGGGCAGGGGCCCTCCGAGAGCCCGTGGAGAGCATGCCTCAGAGTGCCCGCCATGGGGGTAACCACTCGGGTACACGGCCAGCTGGGCTTTGACGAGGGGCCAAGGCCATGCGTGGGAAGGGCTGTCTTCTCTACAACTGGTGCTGGGAAGACTGGTTGTCCACAAGGGAAAGGATAAAGCTGGGCCCATACCTCACAGCATGTACAAATATTAACTCAAAATGGATCTAAGACCTAAACGGAAGAGCTGAAACTGTAAATCTCCTAGAAGAAAACGCCAGGGAAAGCTTCACGACACTGGATTTGGTGACAGACTCCTAGATGTGACACCGAAAGCACAGTCAACGAAAGTAAAAATAAGTAACGTGGACTGCTTCAAGATTAGAAGCTTCGGCGCACCAAAGGACACAACCAGTGGCGCAGCGGCTGAGAATCTGCCTGCCAATGCAGGGGACACGGGTTCGAGCCCTGGTCTGGGAAGATCCCACATGCCGCAGAGCAACTGGGCCTATGAGCCACAGCTACTGAGCCTGTGCGTCTGGAGCCCGTGCTCCGCAACGAGAGGCCGCGACAGTAAGAGGCCCGCACACCACGATGAAGAGTGGCCCCCGCTTGCCACAACTAGAGAAAGCCCTCGCACAGAAACGAAGACCCAACACAGCCATAAATAAATAAATTTTTTTAAAAAAAGTTTAAAAAAAAAGGACACAACCGAGTGAAAAGGTAAGGTAACCTACGGGACAGGAGAGAATGTTTGCAAATCATATATCTGATAAAGGGTTAATATCCCAAAGTACATAAAGAGTGTCTACAGCTCAGCAACAAGAATAACCAACAACCTGACTGAAAAATGGGAAAAGGACTTGAATAGATGTTTCTCCAAAGAAGACACACAAATGGCCAATGAGCAAATGAGAGATGCTCCACATCACTCGTTATTAGAGAAATGCAAATTACAGCCATAAAGAGACGTCACCTCAGAACCATTAAGGGGCCACTGTCAACAAGAAAAGAAGGAAGGAGAAGAAGGAAGGGAGGGAGGGATAAATGTTGGTAAGGATCTGGAGAAATTGGAAGCTTTGCGCACTACTGATGCGGATGTAAAATGGTGCAGCCACTGTGGATAACAGGATGAAGGGTCCTCGATAAGTTAGCTAAACCCAGAGTTACCATATGACCCAGCAGTTCTGAGTGCAAACCCAGAAGACTCGATAACTGGGATTCAGATATCTCTACACCGACGTTTACAGCAGCATTATTCACAAAAGCCAAGTGACCATGGAGGGATGAATGGATAAGCAAAGGTGGTCCATTCACACAACGGAATATTATTCAGCCTTAAAGAGGAAGGACATTCTGACACATGTGACAACATGGATGAACCTTGAGTACATTGTGCTCTGTGAAACGATCCTGCCACAAAAAGGACAAATCCTGTCTGATTCCACTTACAGGAGGTCCCTAGAGGAGTCACATCCACAGAGACAGGAAGTAGACGGTGGGGCCAGGGGCTGGGGGAGGAGATGGGGCGTGACTGTTTAATGGGGACAGAGTTTCAGTTTCGCAAGATGAAGAGTTCTGGAGACTGGTTACACGATAATATGAATGTACTTAACATTACTGAGCTGTCCACTTAAAATTGGCTAGGTTTGGTAAATTTTACATTATGTGTATTTAACTACGATTAAAATTTCTAACAAGCAAACAGTGATCAGACAGTATATCCTTAATGAAATAAACCTAAGAACTACATGAGGAAATAAGGGAGAGCTATACAAGAAAAAATAAAAATAACAGATTTAAAAAAAGAACTGCCGCAGTGAACTGCAGGACGGGGAGCTGGGCGCTCATCTCCCACCTCCCGTCCTGCCTGGACTGAGGGCTAACCTTCCAGGCCACCCTGTCCCCAGGCTGTTAAGCCCCTGTGACACAGGAGCGCAGGAGCAGAGGGACGCAGGCACGTGGGCGGGTGGGACGCAGAGGGACGTAGAGGGACGCAGTCCCAGTGCAGCCCAGCCCTGGGGCCGCAGAGGTGGGGCGAGGACGCCCCTGGGGTTACCGTACTGCCCATCAGTCAGTCCTCGAGAGAGGCTGCCGTGCTTCTCCCACTGTTCAGATGAGGACCCCTGATCAGGGAGATTGGGTGACTTGCCCAAGGCCACACGGCCAGGAGCTCGTGGGCTCAGCCTCCGCTCTGTGGTGCCCGGTGGATAAGACTCTGGCGTTTGGGAGAAGGACCCCACTGGCGTGGCTCACAGGTGTGCCAAGGATGAAACAAAGGTGGGCCATCCACAAGCAGGTGTGTTTCCAGGAAAGGGCAGCTCCAGGGCTCATGTCTTGCTCTGTTTGCAGTCAACAGATCAGAAAATAACAACCCAGCAACTTGGCCCAAACCACCCCCGTGTGCCAACTGCTACCCTCTGTCCCTCAGCATGAAGGCACAGACCCACTCCCGCCCCTGGACAGTCAGCTGGCCATCCCGTGGTGGTCGTGCCAGCCCAGCCCTGCCCAGCAGTGGGAGGCAGACAGGCTGAGTGGGGCTCCTGGGAGCAGTTCTTTGTTCTTAATTAAAGCGTGCCACGGCTAGGGTGTAGCCAGGGCGGGTCAGTGCCACGGGGGCTCCTGAGCGGGCTGTAATTAAACCTCTCTCCTGCCATTCGGAAGCTCCTGACGAGGAGAGACCCACACAGCAGTGCTAGGAGGTGGCCTTCCTTCCACTGAGGGGGGCAGTGGCATGAGGGACAGGTAGGGTGCAGCCCAGTGTCACCCACTCCCACCCATGGTGGGGCTGAGCTGTTGGGCCCCAATACCCAGGGGAGTGGTGGTGGTTTCTGGGGTGGGAGGTGGGCGTGCAGAGGGTCTGGGGGTCTGGCGGGAGGCTGAAGCCCGTGTCCCTGTCCTTTGCAATGAAAGGCTTTCACTTCAGTCTCCCAGGCCTCCTCTGGGCCTCAAAACAGCTGGCTCGAGAGTTAGTGATTAAGGAAATGTAAAGATGCAGAAACAAAGCATAGCTGTTGGACCGGGCAACTGGGAACAATGTAGACTCTGGACCAGCCACGCAGTAGAGTCCCCAAACTCCCAGTTCCCTGAAAAGTACAGGCAAAGGCCCGAGACCCCTTCCTAAGCTGTCTTTACAGAAAGCCGGCCCCCAGATGAAAGCTGCTGACCGCACGCACGTAGACCCCAGACCACTTCAAGCCAGAAGGCTGGTGATGCGCGAAACTGCACCTTGATGCCAGCCAGTCTGGGAACTGTCCACGAGCTGCTCACACACCTGCAGCCCCTCCCTCACACAGCCTTTAAAAACTCTCCCCTGAAAACCATCAGGAAGTTCGGGTCTTCTGAGCAGGAGCTGCCCGATCTCCTTGTCTGCCGTACGATAAATGCTGTACTTTTCCTTCACCACAACCTGGGGTCAGCAGATATGGTTTGGCAACAAGGGTAGACGTCAGCCTTCAGAAGTGGGGGCCTCCCCACTCCTGGCCTTAACCCAGCCAGGGACTTCCCAGAGGGAGGGCTGGGGCCTGCTATGTTGGCAGGGGGGCCGGGGGGACACACACCCCTTGGCCTCGGCCTGGGGTGTCCAGGATGGTGGTCACTGCAGTGCAGGTCAGGCTCCTGAGGTCAGAGGCCAAGTGGGCGACAGGGAGTGAGTTTAGAGATCACCCTTCCCCAGTGCAGGTAGGAAGAAAGGAACTGTGCGTTTCCAGAGCCCACCTGGCTGGGTACTCGGTGTGGGGGCAGGAGGCTTTCCCAGAGGCTGGGGGTCAGGAAAAGTGATAGCCATGCCAGGTGCCCGTGCCTCCTCCTCCTCAGCTCCAGGCCTCCCACCCTGGACCCCGGACCTCCCCGTCCCGGGCCCTGGGCTTCCCCATCCTGGGCTCTGGGCCTTCCTCTCCTGGGCCCCGGGCCTCCCCGTCCTGGGCCTCCCCCAGCTCACAGAAGTATTAAGAGGCCTCTGTCCACTCAGGGTGAAGCACTGCTGGCCTCATGCCCACAGGGCCAGCCCGCTCAACCCTGGCCAGTGTCCCAAGTGCCGAGCCAGCTGAGTGGCTCCCATGGTTCAAGGGAAGCCAGGAATCAGGATTTTTATGCGAACTACACGGAAGTCTGTCAGCCCCAAATTAACACAAACAAACCTTGGGAGGAAAAATGCGGTGTCTAGCCACCAGGTCCCAGCCCCAAGCTCAGGAAGGATAACCGTCCAGGATGGGGAGGGCTCAGAGGGTGAACCAGGGACAGCAACCCACTGCGGGGAGGGGACCCGTGGCTCAGGGAGGCTGTCGTAAGCGGGGGGACAGGCCCAGGCGGCTGAGCTGCAGCCCCAGCACACCGCTCTGGTGATGGTCAGCACAGGCAGGTGGGGGCTGGCCCGAGTCTGAGCTGGGTGCTGGGTCGGCTCCCCACTGGGGGGAGTGCTGTCAAGGCCCATTTCACAGACTGCCCCACCTCAGTCTGCTGCTTCCTCTACAGCAGGGGAAGGGAGCCCTCGCTCCCCGAGGTGGCAGGTGCTGGGGCCTATGGTGACTGGCCAGCGCCCAGGTCACCAGGTGTCACACACTGGGGCCATCTCCCCGCTCTGGCCCACAGCAGATGGTCAAGTCAGGTAGGCATCCCCCCCACACACCCAGCCTGTGAACCCAGACTCCCTCTGCGGGCCCACCCACAGTCCTGGGCTCCCCGGGCACTGCGTCAGCATTGCCCACTTGACAAGAGATGGCTTGGGACCCTGCAGCCCTCAGCCGGGCACAGGAGGTGCTGGCAGGGCCTTTGAGCTGGGTTTCGGATCAGAAAGCAAGCTGACGGAGGGCAGCTGTCTGTGGGCTGGCTGGTAAGGAAACCATCAGAGGAGACTTTCCAGGCCTATTGATCAGCGGAGAGGAAAGGACCTGGGGGAGCTTCCCGGGTAGAACTGGGGCGGGGTGCAAGGAGAGGCTGCGCCAGAGGTGGTGGCGTTCGGGCAGCAGCAGTGTAGCTCAGGGGTGGCCTCCGCCGGGATACCGACCACACCTACCCCCGGCTGCGGTGAGGACGGCCCGAGCCAGCGATGGGAACACGCTTAGAGCGGAGCCCAAACTTGGGCGTTGGTCAAGGGCCTCACTAAGCCAGGCTGACTGCGCCCGGGGCTCCCAGGTGAGGGAGGTGCCGAATCAGCGAACAGCATTGGACCATACGCACGCATGCGCGCAGGCAGCATCCCTGTGCAGGGTTCTCACCCCGCTTTGCAAGAGGGAGCCGGCGGGAGGCCTGGGGAGAGAATGGGCGGGCCCTGCGAAGGAGGGGGGGCGTCTGCACTGCTGAGCACAGAACAGGCCTCCTCTGGGCACAGGGAGCTGGGACCCGGGGACGGATCACAACTGGCCTCCTCTGCTGTCGGCCCACAGGTTTGGGGGCCCCAGGAGGGTACAAGCTTCAGGCGCGGCTCAGCAGCACCCTCGGCACCCACCTCAACCTCCCACCTCCCGGGCCAGCCTGTCCGTCCTGCCGGCTTCTCCTCGTGGCGGACGGGGCCCCTACCTGCCCCAGGCCCAGAGTCTCCAACCTCACGTGTGGAAAGAGTCCTTCGCACACCTGCCTGCCCCCCTCTGAGCCGCTCACTGCAGCCAGGAACCACGTGTTCTGACCCGGTGCCTGGCAGACAGGGAGGACCCCAGGGCACCCACCCCTCCCCAGGGGCATCCTGACTGCAGGCTGCAGGAGGACCTCAAGGCTTGCAGGGTCGTCAGGGCCTCAGGCTCTTGTACCTGCCGCCTGCCCCAGGGCCCGCACCTTTGCCCCTCCCCCTCCTCAAGTGCATCCCTTCTTCCTGCCATGCACTCTCACTCAGTTTCCGTGGTCTTTGCCTGCCTGACGTGCACAGTAACTGCCCCAGGCGTTCGTGGGGTCCCCCCAGCTCCCAGGCCACATGGTTTCCTGGTGCGGCCTTCATCCCCAGCTCCCACGTGTGACGTGCCCTGGCCAGTGGGGGCGCTGCGCTTCCTTGCGTTGGCATTTGGTCACGGGCACGTGACCCTGTCAGAGCCAATCAGGCACAATCCCGGGAGGTACAGGGAAAGTTTCCCACTTTCTCTTTTTTTTGCTGGAGGGGGTGAAGAGACCACAGTCAAGCCCTGGCCTGACCTGGGGGGAGCTGCCTCAGAGAAGAGCCGAGCGATGGAGAGAGGCCTGGGACCCCTACAGAAGCAGCTGCTCCAGCCACCTCCAAAGGCCCCCCCTGTTCTGCCCTGGGACCCCATATATGCTTTTCTTGGGCCACTGAGTTAGGTTACCATCCCTACTGTCCCTGGAACCAAGAGTTCCACCCAGAGTCGTCTCCGATGCTCTGGGTCTCAGTTTTCCCACATACAAAATGGGAGGGACAGAGATCCTCTAAAGCCCTCCCCAGCTCCAATGCATGGAAGGCAGAAGACCTGAGATCCGGGTTGACTTATCAGGACCCTTTTGGTTTCAACTGGCATAAGCAGAAAAAGGAGGAACAGATTGGCTCATGAAACTGAAAAGTCCAAGGAAAAGCTTCAGGTACGGCTTGATCCAGGCGCTCACCCAGTGTCATTAGAAGCTCATGTCTCTTGTCTGCATCCTCCTCGGGGTTGGCTCACATTTCAGGCAGTACCTGCCTGGCTCGGCAGCTCCAGGCTACTGTTTAACCCTGGGCTACACCAGACCCCTTGCATGCTCTGACTGGCTCTGCATGGCTCACAGAAACCAACCAACCAACACCCACCCACCCCCACCCACCCCCAGAGACGAGGATGCTCTTGGCAGCCAGCTTGGTCACATGGCCGGGCTAACAAGAAGACGGAGGCTTGAAACCCCACCAGCTGGGGTGGGGGACACTTTTGAGAAGCAAAGGTGCCCACAGACGCCCTCCACACAGGCCCCCCTCCTCCTAGGTGACTGTGAGGTCAGGATGGTGTGCAGGCCACCCAGGGTGGGGTCCCTGGAGCCTCCCACCCCCACCCACGGGCTCCCAGGTTTGCAGGGCAGGATCAGAGACGCCCAGCACGGTGCTTCCTGCTTCGCAGGAGCTGCCCAGAGCTCTGTCTCCTGGGACCCCGCTAAAGAGATTACTGGCCTGTCTTTCAGTGAAACCCCGGGCCTCTGGGCTGGCTCCGCTAATCCCACAAAGGATAACAGGCCCCTAATTAATTCTCCGAATCTGATGGCAGCGCCAACGCCAGCCAGTCCACCCGCCTTAATGAGTTTAATCGACTGGACTTGATGATTTTATTTGAAACCCAGGGCCGCAAATTAAGCTCTTAAAAATGCACTTGAACTTGACTGGCAGCAGTAATCCTAACGAAGTCTGTTTAATCCTTGGGCTGCCTGGTCAGGAGCAGCCAGTACGGGACCGGGGGCTCCGGAGCGCCTGCCATGTGCACACAGGCTCCCCCTTCCTCAGCTCTAGGCTGGGTGTCCTCTGCCTTCTGACTCCAGGCTCAGGAGGGGGACCCAGGAGTCAGGAGGCCCCTGCCCCACCCTACTGTCACAGGTGAACTCCTACACATGCTTCAATCCCCTGCCCAAACCTCTCCCCAGGGATCCTCCCCACATCTTCCATCAGATCCACGTGCTCTCCCCATCCCCAGGAGCCACGGCCGCATCGTGCCCGTCACCGTGTGCTGTGTCCTGTGCGCTGAGTGCTGGTGGTCAGCTCTGCAGAGGGCCCGAGCACGCCTGTCCTGCTGCAGGAGATGGGTCCCAGTGTGGCCGCATGGCTCCCCCTCCCTGTGCCCACAGCCTGGGCCATGTAACGGCATAGAGCGTCCATCAAGGAGTGGAGTCCACGTCTCCACCTGAGAGTCTGGCCTGTGACTCACTCTGGCCACTAGATTGGGGGCGGGGGGGAGTGGAGATGACACTGTGCCAGTGCTAAGCCCACAGCCTCTGTCCCAGGGCCAGCCTCTGCCCGAGGACAAGCCCAGCCAGCCTGCCGTGGAGTGGGAGGTCCCGTGGAAGACAGCCAGCTGTCCCCGCAGAGCTGACCTGGACCAGCCAGCCCCAGCAGGCCTGCACCTGATCGCTGGTGCTCAAGCAAGCTCGGCCCAGCCCAGACCAGCCCAGACCAGCCCAGACCAGCCTCGCTCAGCCCAGACCAGCCCACACCAGCCCACACCAGCCTCGCTCAGCCCAGACCAGCCCACACCAGCCCACACCAGCCCACACCAGCCCACACCGGCCCACACCAGCCTCGCCCAGCCCAGACCAGCCCAGACCGGCCCACACCGGCCCACACCAGCCTCGCCCAGCCCACGGCCAGCCCAGACCAGCCCACACCGGCCCACACCAGCCTCGCTCAGCCCACGGCCAGCCCAGACCAGCCCACACCGGCCCACACCAGCCTCGCTCAGCCCAAGGCCAGCCCAGACCAGCCCACACCGGCCCACACCAGCCTCGCTCAGCCCACGACCAGCCCAGACCAGCCCACACCGGCCCACACCAGCCTCGCTCAGCCCACGACCAGCCCAGACCAGCCCACACCGGCCCACACCAGCCTCGCTCAGCCCACGACCAGCCCAGACCAGCCCACACCGGCCCACACCAGCCTCGCTCAGCCCACGACCAGCCCAGACCAGCCCACACCGGCCCACACCAGCCTCGCTCAGCCCACGACCAGCCCAGACCAGTCCACACCGGCCCACACCAGCCTCGCTCAGCCCACCCTCCTCCGCTTGGAGAAACGGTAAGCGCTCCGGCTGAAAGCCCGATGTCCGCCCCAGCGGCACACCGCCACGCCTCCCCGGCAAGCGGGCGCTGCCCCTGGCTCCAGGGAGCGCCCCGCCTCAGCACACCCTCCACCCGTCAGGGCCAAGCCAACCCCACGGCCCAGCCCTCACTGGGGCTGGCCCCTCGTCACGCAGACGCGCCAGCCAGGTCCCCGTAACGTATCTCGGGGAGCAGGGCTGAGGGCACGCGTTCCCTCCCCACGGGAGGCAATAGGCTCTGCGTTCACATTAAGCCTCCTTCTGCTCCGTGACTGGCCCTGCAGATTCAGAGGTGGGCATGTTTGTGTAAGACACGCACACACGTGTGCAGGCACATACACCAACAAGGTTAGACAAGCTTGTCATCCTCCGGTCACAGGACAGCTCGTCCTGCCACTGTCTGCTAAGAACGTGGCTTGAAGAGGACAGGGAAAAGCAGCTTCTTTACCCATCAAATTGGCAAATCTCCAGGTGTCTGCAACGCGCTCTGTTGGCGAGAACACGGGAAACACACACTGCCTACACTGCTGCTGGGGGCGCCCCACGGAGCACCCTGCGTGAGGGAAGCCGGGGGATGCCATCAAACGGACCCGCGACCCCACCTCCAGATCTGCCCTGCGGACGCACCTGCCCACCTGCAATGGCACCTGGGCGAAGGTGTCCCCGCAGCGTTCGTGGCAGCAAAGGAACAGGAACAGTCCAGCATGTCCACCCTTGTTTTTAAACTGTGTAAATGCATTATCTGTTTTTAAATAACAAAGAAAAAAGCTGCAGAGGACAAGAGAGTGGATGTGTGCTGTCCAGTGCCAGGGGACACCGCTGCCCACTCACTGACCCCTACTCCTGCCCACCCCGCTCCTCAGCCCCGCCACTGCGCATGTCTGCACACCAGGGGCTCCTCACCTGAGTCCTGTGAAAACCCAGAGCAGCGTCTCGTGCTAGACAGGCAGCATGACAGCCCTAGGCCCCCCGGGGCTCCCAGCACCGCCCTCCTGCCTGTGAGCCCGGGAAGCACGCAGCTTTGATGAAATTGTCAAACCCCACGCACCTTTCAGGAAGAGGACCAGGATGGGGGGAGTTGGGTGTGGAGTGGGAAGCTTCGGGGACACTCCCTGCAAGGTCGGGGCATCGGCGGGGGAAGGGGGCGCTCCAGCCAAGGCAGACCAGCCCCCCGACCTTCAGGCCTCCACCCTGTAGTGGTCAAGGGCGCTGGCCCATGACACGGGCAGTGGGCAGGCAGAGGGCCAGCTCCCGGGTGCCTGTGTCCCGAGAGGTGCTCCCGATGTGGTTCCAGCAGCAGCGACCTGCTCACCTGCAGGCCTCAGTGCGGAACCTTCCCATCTCCTGGGGCCGGGCTCCACACGCCTCCAGGCAATTCTGCCACAGGCTCGCAGCTGGGAGCCTCTCTCACCCGGTCCTCTGTCCGTCCATCCGTCCATCCGTGACATAACCAGGACGACCCAGTGGCTGTAGTTCAGGGAGTTCCGCAGGGTCCACACTCAGAGGGAGGGGGACGGGTTGCAGGGGCGACAAGATGGCCAGGGTGGCAGCAGGGCAGGTAGAGCACTGGGCCAGAGTGGAGGGCTTTGAATGCTTCTGGAAATCCCCCCCTTTGGGGCTGTGGGCTTTTGGAGGAAGAAAATAGGATTTTACAACTTTTAAGCTCATTATCTGTATGTCACTTTATTGATGTCTGTGCTATGAACTGACCTTACTGGCATTCTTACTTAATCTGCCCTCTTCCAACTTCCTTCCTGGTTTTATTTGAGGATGGCTGGGTTGCTTTTGTGTTACGATGGTGGGTTGGGGGGGATCGTTTAAAGTGTTGTTCTTTTATTGTATTTTTTTGTTCATTTTCAGTCATAACAACTCAGCCCTTAATTCTCATGTTCAATCTACAGTTTCATCTACTTAAAACATCATGTCGTGGGTGTTAACTCCAACCTCGTTCATCGTTGCTCCAGCACCTCGCTGGTTTCTTCCTTCATCTCTCTACCTTGAATCTCATTTTCATATCTTTTGTGATTTTTTACGTTCTAAAGGTCTCATCGTTCCTTAAACCCCTTGTTTCAAAATCTTCTGTTACACGTTATCGCAAGATCCATTCTTTTACTGTTCCGCTTAATTCTTTATTTTACCCTCGCCAGCCTCCCTCCCAGTCACCTCATCTGCATCCCCTCTTCCCACTCTGTGCCTCAGGGGCTTCTTCACAACCGCAGGTCCACCTGGGACCAGGACGGGACTGGCAGGGAAGCAGGGCGGTGGGCGGAGCCAGCACGGCAGGTGGGCGGGGCTGTGGGCTGCACCAGCACTGAGGGGCCACGGCTCCTTCCCCTCTACCAGCAGCACCTGCGGCCTGGGCCCCTCTCTCTGGGAAGAGGCCCCCATGGTTTTCTAGGACTGAGGGGCCTCCACCACCACGCCCAGAGGACACACCTGGGTGCACATGCTCAAGCCCAGGCTCGCCCGCCCATCCATCGTTCAGATGTGGCTGTGGGGCAGGGAGGCGGATGTGCCGAGTCCTTGACAGACAGCGGTGGAAAGGAGCCGGAGCCCACGGGGGACCCGGCCCAGCCTGCCCACGCCCTGACCTCGGAGTGGATCTTCTTTAAAGGCTCAGAGCAAGATTCTCTCAAAATGCAACATCCCCAGGCTTCATTTTTAAAGTATTTGGGTCAGTAAGGCAGAAAAGGGGGGGACACCTAAATGCCATCACTGAGCACATGCGTCCAGAGGAGGACGATGCAGCCTTGCAGAGCGAGGTCGGCCCACCTGAGTTAACGTGGGAAAGGTCTGCGCGTCAGTGCACAGTCGTCTTGGGTCCTTCCTTCCTCTCCTCATGGTCCTGGCGGCCAACTGCAGCAAGGCCAATCCTAGAAGCTGTTCCCCACCCCGTGCCCCAAGGCGTGCGTGTTGGTTTCCTCTGTTGCACGAATCACCACGAATGTAGTGACTTAACACCCACTACGATCCCTCAGCTTCTGTGGGTCAGGTACTGGCCTGGGTTAGCTTGTCCTCTGCCCGAGGGCTTCCCAGGCAGGATCAAGGTGCTGGCCGGGTCCTCCTCCAGGTTCACTTGTTGTTGGCAAGATTCATTCCTTGCAGGTGTGGGACCGAGGTCCCGGCTCCTTGCTGGCTGTCAGTGGGCACCGCCACGGCACAGCCGCACTTCCTCACGGCCCAGGAGAACGCTCTCCAGCTGCTGGGACGAGCCTACTGGACTCAGCATGGTCGGGGAGTGACCATCCTACACACCCCTCTGCCACGTAATGTAACCTAACCCAGGGAGCAGCTATCCCACTGAATCACAGGCTCCGCCCATTTGCAAGGGAAGGAGATCACACAGGGGGTGTGCCCGTGGGGACAGGCATCTCGGGCCGTCTCAGAATTCTGCCCGCCGCAGCCTGCAGGTGTCTCGGCATTCCTGAGGGCTTACGATCAACAGCCCTGAACTCTTCATTAATTATGAATTTTTGCCTAGCAACCATTGCCAAGCAACAACTCTTCAGACAGAAACGCTGGAAGAATCTGGTGGTTGCTCCATGGTCGGGATGAGGAAATGAGCGTCACCGGGTGCTGGGCCGGCCTGCATGTGGGCAGGTCTCTGGCCAGGCTGGGCTGCCTTGAGAAATGCCCATTACCGGCTCTGGAGGTCAGGTTCTCATCTGTCAAACTGGGATCACGTCTGAACTGTCTTACTTGAAAGGATGCGGGGAAGCCCAGACGGGATAAAGGCAGGGCCACGGCTGCACGTGGGGGCCCCGGGGTCCCCAAGTGCATCAGGAGAATGGCTGGCCCCGGCATGAATGTTCTTTCTTCGACACTCGCTCCACCCGCTCTGTGCTGGGCCCTGGGCCCCGTGATCCCTCGTTCTCTCACTTACTCATTCAGTGACTCGTGACTAAGCACCTACCCGGTGTCCGGCATTAGGGCACAGTCTCTTTTAGGGGAGGGGAAACAATGGACAAAATAAGTAATTATATAGTATGTCAGTCGGTAGAGGTGCAGCGAAGATAATTAAAGCTGGAGGCGGGGAGAGGGAGTTATCAGGGGGACATGGGGCTGTAGTTCTCAAAAGAGTGGTCAGGGAAGGTCTCCCTCAAAGAGGGAGCTTTGAGTAAAGACCAGACAGAGGTGAGGGAGCAAACATGCAGTGCAGGCACCTGGAGAAACAGTGTCCAGGCAGAGGGACCAGCTGGTGCAAAGGCCCTGAGGCACATGTGCCCTGCAAGCAGGAGGCAGACCTGCCCGGAACACGCTGTGCTAGGGCCTCTGTAGACAGAGCTCAGGAAACCCCGCAGGGAGTGAGGAGCAGTTGGCATCCTGGCCCAGGTGCACCTCCGCTTGTGAGGCAGCCTCCCCTCCCGCCAAGACAACCCCGAGTAGGATTCTGCCAAAAGGACGGCAGGTGTAGGAGGAAAGCTGTTCACTGAAAACAGAGGAGCACCCAGAAACAGACCCACATGCCCGTGGAACCTCGTTTTATAACCCAGGTGATGCTGCAGGTCAGCAGGAAAAGACCAACTGGTCAAAACACAGGATGTGCTCATGGGTGATCCACACGAAACTCAGAATACATCAGAGCCTGCCTCATACCCTGAGCAGGAATCAGCTCCAGGCGGTGAGAGGCAGAAATGCAGAACTTCCAGGAGGCTGGCCAGGAGTGTATCAGGACTTCAGGTTACAGCCGCTCCTCCAAGGAACAGAAAACAGGAAAGACAAAGTCAACTGTATCAAAATGACGAGTTTCTGTTCACAAAACCCCACAGAAAGTGAAATCACTAGCCACAAACTAAGAGAAGATATTTGTAACATGGGCAACTGCAAAGGATTAATATCCAAAATATATAAAGGAGACCAGAGGTCAAGAAAGAAACAGGGTCGTAGAAAAACGGGCCTTTCACACAAAGGAAATCTCAATGTCCAACCAGCCTTATTAGTAACCTTGGAAATTCACATGAAAACTACAGATCCATTTCACACCCATCAAACGGGTAAACAATAGAAACTGGACAAAACCCAAGTGCGCTGGACGTGGAACACCGGAGGTGCTGGTGGGAGAGCAGCTGCCTCGGCCCCTGGAAGACGGTGGTGCGCGGCGGCCGCCGTGCTGCGCAAAGAGCCCCCGTGTCGGCAGCCGGCGAGCCGAGGTGTGGGCCGGGCGTCTGCAGCAGGGAGACGCCCAAGGCCTCTCTAGGATGTGTTGTTTTGCGATGAAACTACTGATAAAAGCTGTAAACTTCGGCACAAATTATAGAACAGGGCGTTGCTTTGGGGGCTGGGGGCTCACAGGGCCTCTGCAGGACCATCTACGCCCCTGTGTTAGCCTGAGAGTGACGCACAGGTATTTGTTCTGTTACAAACGTAGATACACATATGCGCTGTACACACACTCTGATGGAACGTCACATAATTTCATAAAACAATTCAGAACAAAGATGACTGTAATGCGCATTTGCTACTCTACAGTTTGAGAACACACAGGAGAAAAGTTTCATGAGGCACTACGTCGGCCACTCACTGGTGACACCCATCGGGGCCCCTCTGCGCCTCTTCCAGAGAAAGCCTGCAGCTGCTGCTGGCTGCTGAGTGGCTGCGACAGCTCCGGGCTGGCATCCCTGCTCTTGCATCGCCAGGAGGGCCAGCACGTGTCCTCGGCCCCCTGACCCATCCTCAACTCTGGTCCTCCTACGGCACCATGAGCGGGGAGGGAGCCTGGACATCGGGACATCACAGAGCAGATGCAGGGAGTGTGGGCATCCCTCCCACCTCTAGCCCCTTGCTTCTTGTTGTGTGGTTTTTATTTATTGAACAAGCCGTGCGCTTTGGGCATCTGCTATGGTCCATGAACCTCTGCTGGTAACCTCTGGGTATGCACGCCCACCCTACAGACAGTGTAGTCCCATTGCATCAGGTAACTTTCCACACAACACCCACTGAACTAAAAGTAGGGGGGGAGGGCCGGTGCTGGACTGCTAAAAGAAACACTGTCCAGTGTCCACTCCTGGCTATGTTGGGGAGGAAGGGGAGAGTCCATGAAAGGGTCCCCAGGGACGGGTACCCCTGCTGGAAGGGGCGGGATGAGAAAGGGGAGCCCCCCTCCAGACACTGAGAAGAATCAGGGCTATGGGGGGGGAAGGGCGGGGCTCAGGGTCATAGGAGGCAGGGAAGGAGAGACCAGATGACCAATTTAACCGTGGGTGACCAGCAAGGAAAAGGGAAAATATTTTTAAGAATCAAAATGTAAGAAATACCTGTCAAAATCCTGCAGCGACATTTGAGGAGAATAAAATTCATATTTTTAAAATTCTCTGATTTGTGTAGAAATTCAAACAGAGCTAAGAGAGCAGCGTCTTCCCCGGGGCCTCTCGGGGCGGGTTTAATGAGTGGGCAGGAGTGGCATGTAATTACCTTGTCGTTGGTTTGTGTGTAAACAGCTCTGCAGAGCCAGGCCGGCGCAGCGAGCGACAGCCCTCGTGTGCCTCCGTCCCCGGCCCGCTCCCCTCCCTCTGAGCACAAGGGCTGCTCCATGGGAGAGGTGTCTTGGGGTCTGTTGTGCATGCATCCTGAGTGAGAGGTGCTAAGAGAACATCAACAGATGCACACACTGCTCGGGCACTAGTCTGTTGTGTTGAAACATACAGATTTTAAATATCACAAGATTTTTAGTAAAAGGGAGAGAGCTCTAAAGGTTCATCCAAAAGAGAAGGGTGAAATAATGACACTACTTCTGTGCCACAAAGTACTATATGGATGTTAAAAAGGATGGGGCGGTGGGACTTCCCTGGCGCTCCAGTGGCTAAGACTCCACACGTCCACTGCAGGGGACATGGGTTCCACCCCTGGCCAGGGAACTGAGATCCCACGTGCCTGGGAGCACAGCCCAAAATTTTAAAAAGAAAAGAAAAAGAAATAGGCAGGGACAGACCCACGTGCACTGACGTGGAAATACGTCAGGGTGGGGAAAGAGCAGGTCTGCTGGACCCCACAGGCGGCAGCTGTACCAGCAGGGTGGTGCCGAGGCCTGGCGGGAGGGCCACCCGGGGACGGAAGGGCGACGCAGGGCTGGGCGGGGGCCCCCACCTCCACGCAGCCCCACAGTCCGGCCGCCCGGCGGGAGCTCCGGAGCCGAGATGGGCAGGGCCGGTGCCCCCTGCTGCTGCTCCTGGCCCAGGCTCCCCAGGAAGGCACCATCTTGCCTTAGCACCAGGGAGCCCCTTCTAGAACGGGAATCCAGGGGGCACGCCACACGTCGGCACACGTGCTGTGGTCACAGTCTGTGGGGATGTGCCCACACAGGCGTGTTCTCTCAGTCTGTAATCACCCACGTACATCGACAAACACCGGACATGGTACATTCCTAACAGTTGACAGTGTGACATCTGGGACGTGGAAAGGTGGCAGAAGGTAGTGAGAAAATGTCACCTTTTTTCTTTTCCTTTACATGCTGCTGGAATGTTTGAAGCATTTCTCTATCTACTAATTTATATTTATAAAATAATTGAGGGACTGGGGTTAAAGGAGATGTTTCTTTCTGCTTTCACCCAAGACCATACTAAAAGAGTTTCAGAGGTTTAAAAATTTAAACCCATAAAGACATAAGAAACATCAGAGGGAACATCAGTGGCTAGAGATTTGCTCGCCCTTTGGAAGGTGTGGAAAAGGACACCTGACTTAACAGGTCAGGAAAGTCCCGACCCCAAGGGACAGTGAAGAGACCTGCTGAGACTGAGCCCGTGTCCCCACAGAGGCGCGAGAGCCCCAGCAGGAAAGGGAAGGGGCGCCAGCAAGAAAACCAAGGCTGGACTGGAGTCTCTACGCATTACAGCAAGTCCCTTGCGAGGCCCACGCCCGACACCTGGCAGACGCCAACCCCACCCCCCACCCCCCACCGGGCAGGACTGCAGACTCCCTCTGTGGGTGTGCTGAACGGGGAGGTGAGTGCATGAGGCCACAAGGATGAGGCCCAGGGCTGATGCAGAGTGGACATCCCCACCAGACTGCCCCTCCACCCCACACACAACACCAGCAGGAAGGAGGCTGCCCACCTCCTCCACCCAGCAGAAGATCAGACATCTGGCCTCCCCCCAATAAAACAGCTGCTCCTGACCGCTCACCAACCAAAAAGCCCAGCCCGAGAGCACAGAGCATCCAATTAGCTCTCGACTGTGAATGGAAAGCCAGGGATGACCAGACATATGCAGAAAGCCCCAAGATGCAGGACAGAGAACAAAGTGACCATAGAAAAGAGAACTGAAGCCAACAAAGTAAGGTAGGAAACAGGACACCCGCAAAGAAAGGCTAATTAGCATTGCAATGGAGACAAAAGAAATGCTGCATCCAGTCCACAAAACGACAGCACTATGCTCGGTTTTTTTGTTTTTTCCCTTGCGGTACGTGGGCCTCTCACTGCTGTGGCCTCTCCCGTTGCGGAGCACAGGCTCCGGACATGCAGGCTCAGCGGCCATGGCTCACGGGCCCAGCCACTCCGCGGCATGTGGGATCTTCCCCGACCGGGGCACGAACCCGTGTCCCCTGCACCAGCAGGCAGACTCTCAACCGCTGCGCCACCAGGGAAGCCCTATGCTCGTTTTAAAAAACACCACCACCAAAAGCTGGTGACGGTGTGGAGCAACAGGAACGCTCATTCGCTGCTGGTGGGAACGCACAACTGTAGAGCTCTTCTGGAAGACTGGAGGTTTCTTACAAAGCTAAACATAGTCCTCCCATATAAGCCAGCAACCACAGTTCTAGGTATCTATCCAATGGCGTTGAAAACTTACGTCCAGACAAAACCTACTGCTATGTGTATAGCAGCTTTATTTATAATTGCCCAAAATTGGAAGCATTCAAAGTATTTGTCAACAGTTGCGTGGCTAAACAAATGTGATACATGCATACAAGAGAATATTATTCAGTGGTAAAAAAGAAAGGAGTGGGCTTCCCTGGTGGCGCAGTGGTTGAGAGTCCGCCTGCCGATGCAGGGGACACGGGTTCGTGCCCTGGTCCGGGAAGATCCCACATGCCACGGAGCGGCTGGGCCCGTGAGCCATGGCCGCTGAGCGTGCGCGTCCAGAGCCTGTGCTCCGTGACGGGAGAGGACACAGCGGTGAGAGGCCCGCGTACCGCAAAAAAAAAAAAGGAGCTATCAAGCCACAAACACAGAAGTATATATATGGAGGAAACTTAAATGCCTCTTGCTAACTGAAAGATGCCAGTATGAAGAGGCTACACACCACATGATCCCAAATCTATGACATTTTGGAAAAGGCAAAACTACGGAGACAGTACAAAGGTCAGTGATTACTAAGCACGGGCGTTTTTAGGGCAGTGAAACTGCTCTGCATGGGACTGTAATGGTGGACACACAACGATACGCATTGTGAAAACCCACAGAATGTACAACAGTAAGTGTGAACTATGGACTTCAGTTAACAATAATGCACTAATATGGGTTCATTAATTGGAACACGCGCACCACGTTAATGTAAGATGCTTATAATAAGAGAAACTAAGTGTGACAGAGGCAGATGATAAGGGAACTCTCCAAACAACTGACTCGATGTTTCTGTAAATCTAAAAGTGTTCTAAAAAAAAAAATCTAATAATCAACTTTTTCAGATGACAGCTGCAAAAAACAATGAACTTCAACCTCACCTGTTATATAAAAATTAACTCAAAATGGATCATGGGATTTATGTAAAAGGTAAAACCATTAAACTTTTCAGAAAATAAAACAGAAGAAAATCTTCATGCTCTAGAGCCAGTGCTTACACCTGTCACCAAAAGCATGATCCATGAAAGGAGAAACTGATAAACTGGGATTCATCAAAATCAAACATTTCTGCTTGCAAAGGACCATATTAACAGAATGAAAAGAAAGGCTACAGACTGGGAGAAATATTTGCAAACCACAAGTCCAGCAAAGGACTAGTCTCTAGAATATATAAAGAACTCTCAAAACTTAGCAGTAAAAAAACAAACAATCCAATTAGAAAACGGGCAAAAGACATGAACAGACATTTCACTGAGGAAGACAGACAGATGGCAAATAAGGACACAGAAAGATGTGCAACATCATCGCCAGGAGGGAAATCCAAGTTAAAACTGCAACGAGATACACCTACCGCAATGGCTAAAATTTAAATGGTGAGAACATCAAATGCTGGTGAGGATGCAGAGAAACTGCATTGCTTTTACATTTCTGTGAATGGGTGCAGCCTCTCCGGAAAACAGCGGCTGTTTCTCATAAAACTAAACTATCGTCAATTGCACTCTTGGGCATTTGTCACAGAGAAATGAAAACTTACGTTCCTGCAACAATCTGAATAGGAACATCCACGGCTTTATTTATAACAGTCAAAAACTGAACCAACTCAGATGTCCTTCAACAGGTAAATGGTTAAACAGACTGTGGTCCACCCGCACCGTGGAACCCTGCTCAGCAATGAAGGAACAGACCACGGACACACGGGACAACCAGGGTGACTCTCCAGGGGATTACGCTGAGTGGAAAAAAGCCCATCACAGAAGGCTTCACACTGCGTGATTCCATTCACATACACTCCTGAAATGACAAAATGACAGAACTGGAGCACAGCCAAGTGACTGCCCGGGACCAGGGATGGAGGGAGAGGTGGGTGTGGCTGTAAACGGGGAGCACAGGGACCCTGGTGGTGGGAGGTTCTGCATTGTGGCTGCATTCATGTCAGTACCTTGGTTTTGATGCTTTCCTGTGTCACCGCTGGGGGAAACTGGGTAGAGAGCACATGAGATCCCTCTGTATTATTTCTTATAATTGCATGGGACTATCTCGAGATAAACAGTTTAATTAAAAATGTAAAGCTATGACAGCTGTTTTTTAAACATCTACGTGAGGACTGGAACATAAAGTTGAAGAAATCTAATAGGAGGTAGAACAAAAGGAAAGGGAGATGAAAATATGAGAGAAAAAAGAAGTCCCAGAGAATCAGTCCAGATGGCCCCTCACTCACTAATCGGAGGCCCAGAAAAACAACAGAGAAGATACAGGGAGACGAACACTGTTTGGATGCCAGGACTGGGGAGCCACACAGAACCCAGCTCACAATCAAGTCCCAGAAGGCTGCAAACTGGAGATGCCGGGTTCCCTGAGACAGGTCTGGCGGCAGGATGGCACGGTCCCCACCAACCTGTGCAGCCAGGGGACCCCCTTCCCCACCCCAGAGAAGACAGCAGCTGTACTCTCTGCAGAAGGTGAACCAGAAGCTCTCTGGGGCAGACGGGAGCCTCCTTACTGAGAAAGTGGGGAGCGGGAGAAAGTCTGCACACGGGGTCACAAAACCCCAGACCCCTGCCTGGTGCACTCACAGCACATGCGCCAGGGGGAGGGCGTGGGGTCACCACCAGGAGGGGCACCCATCCACAAGCCCCTCCCCAAACACACAGTTTCATTCATGTGCTTTTAACTGTGTTTAAGTATAATCCACGCACGGTGATGTGCACACATCAGGTGTGTCCGGCTGGATGGATTTTCGCTAACCCAACACACCTGTCACCAGCATCCCAGAAGCCCCTCATCCCCTGCCAGCCCCACTCTGTTCAAAGACAACCACTGTGCTGACGTCTGGTGACACAGATTCCTTCTGCTGTTTTTATGGTTCCGTAAGTTGAATCATGTGTGCACGGCTTCTGTCGAACATCACATTTGTGAGAATTGCCCGTACGGATGTGTGTACAGATCACACTCTCACTGCAACACAGTATCCGTTGTGGAATCCACGGCTTCATCCACCCTACTGTTGATGGGCACTGGGGCAACTTCCAGTTTCAGCTCTAATACTCGTTATGTGTTTCATCAGCTTTGAGTGCCTCCCTTCTAAATATGAATAGACGGGCAAGGATCACCGGGAGAAAGCTTCAAACATGGAAAACAGAGAGCAAAACAGAGGGTCTCAGAGGGCCTCTGATGCAAGCACCAGAGCACAACTGCAAAGTACAACTAAAATGAATGCCTGCAGAGCAATGAGAGAAGCTCCATGAAGGAAACAGCAAAGGAAGTTCAGGGAACAACCTCTGAGGAGCTCTCAGAAGTTAAATTTGTGGGAGCACAAACTTTAAAATTAAACAGGATGACTGGAAGCCAAACTTGAGGAAACCTTCCAGGGAGTAAGATCAAAGGACAAAAGGGAAGAAAACATAAGAAAATCAGATAGTTGATCCAAGACGTCCAACGTCTGAATAACAGGAATTGGGGGAGACTAGAGAAAACTAAGGACAGAAAATTATCCAGAAAACAACAAAAGAGAACATTCCAGAACTGAGTAACATTAGTTTCCACACTGAGAGGCCTCCCGAAGGGCCAACGAATGAAAAAGGACCCCAACTAAGACACATCGATGCCACAGACGCGTGCGTCGGGCCAGCTCGGGGCCCACAAGCTCAGGAGGCCAGGGGCGTCCACCTTCTCCGCAGCAACACGGAAGCTGGACGATGCCCAAATACTGAGGGAAACCATACTCCCACCTGGAGTTCAGGGTAAGTGGAAAATACGCATTTTAAAGAGTATGTAAAGTACAGTATTTCTGGACACCAAGGTCTCAAAAATCCTGCCTTCCCACATACACACTTATGAAGGAGCCCTGAGAATGCACTCGGCTACACGAGGGCACAAGCCGGGGAGGGAGAGGCGCGGGGACCGCAGACCCGCGAGGCACCCAGGACCGAGGCGGCCACCAGGTAAGCACCCGGGCTCCGGGGCTGTCATCATTTAAGTTGGCGGATTACCTGATGTGTTTGAATAATAATACAACAAAAGCAAGGAGGGCCATTCCAGGGGAAAAGTGCCTAAGAAAACAATGGGGTCAGGGAGACTGTGAACACATCCACACCCAGAGCAGTAGAACCTCCGGGACATTGACTTAACCCGAGATGTTTCAGGTTAAATGCAGGACACGAAGGGGGCGTGTGCATGAGGCAGCAGGGTATAAAAAGCGGCAACCTGATCCTATAAAGATGACCTCAGCGGACTATGCCTAACACCCAAGTGCCCAGCATCAGCAGTTCTGTCCTTGAGACCGAGGAGGACACACATCTGAAAGGACTGCGAAGAGTTGCCGCGGGGGAGGGGGCTGGGTAGGACAGGGCACAGGGTTTTTGTTCTAAGCTTGATACGCTACAGTCTGAATTTTTAAGCTACACCCATTTTATTAGGTTTAAAAGTAAGTACAGAAGAAGTCTCTATTCACAGTTCAATACAATCACGTAAAACCAATATAAAGGCCCTTTACCTGGAAATTTGAAAGCTCTCTCTTAAGCAACATTTGGATTAAAGAAGAAATCAAAACCCACATTTGGAATATCCAGATATACTACAAACAGTACCTCGGAGCTAATGTTCCTCAGAGGAAAATTCATAGCCTTAAATATTTATGTTAATAAACAAGAAGCAATGAAAATAACTGAATTAAATACCCCTACAATTCTGATACCAATTCCAATGTATGTGTTTTGTAACACAACACCAAACAATCTCCAACACCAGCTGGGGATCCTGCAATGCAACTCAGTTCCCACACTCTCTACCTGGAGGGAACGTCAGGTTAAGGGCTCAGCCCCACGAGATGCCCCGGGCCCCCGACCCCAAATGCAAGTCCAGGTTGTCACCTGTGCTTCCGTCCCGCCGGCTGTAGACTGGAGGTTCCCACGACCCCCTGCCCGGCTTCGGTTAATTTGGGGGCATGGCTCACGGAACTCAGAGAAACCTGTTACCCATGAGATTACGGATTTACTGTAGAAGGGGGTGACTCCGGAACAGCCAGACGGAAGGGACGCACAGGGCAAGGCAAAGACAACAGTCACCAAACTTAGACGTCACTCTGGTCTCGGCTCGCCCAGCAATGGGGTCTCAAGCCAGACCACCAGCACCTGCCTGGGAGGCCCTGCCTCCCCTAAGGGGCAGCGACCGCGCCATAACCAGCCTGCTTTCTGCCTGTGTAATTCCTTCCGCCTATAAAAGTCCTTCTGCCTGCTCAGCCCCTCAGCTCCTTTCCATCTGCTAATTGCACGCTGCCCGCCTCACAAATCCACAATACAGCCAATCGACGCTTTCAAATGGACTCAGCTGAATTCTGTTTTTTAACAGGGAAAGGGCACGGGCTTCACGACCCTCCCCAAACCCACACCTGTCCGTGAATCACCACACGCCCACCCACCAGGAAGCTCTCCGAACCCTCTCGTTGGGGGTTTAATGGAGGTCTCATGACACAGGCATGGCTCATTAAGCCATTGGCCCCTGGTGAGTGGACTCCATCTCCAGCCCTCTGCCCTCCCCTCCACGGTGCGGGGCGGCGAGGGGGGGGGACTGAAAAAATTCCACCCCTCTCATCATCAGCCCCCACTCTTATGGGACCGTGAGACGTTCCAAAAGTCACCTCGGGCGCAGAAAGACATCCTCACCCCTCTCTTCACTCAGGAAACTCCAAGGGTTCTGGGAGCTCCAGGCCAGGCATGAGAACAAAGAGCAAACACAAACTTCTTACGATAAATCACAGTATCACCAAGCCACTTAAGAGGTGAGGAAAGGACAAAATGACCCTGGCGGGTTTTTTTGGTCGTCCTGCCCGTGAGCAGAGCCCCCCGAACAGCGGGGCTTACCTTCCAGCCCCCGGGCGTCACGGTGCGAGCTCGCGGGGAGCTGGTGCCTCTCCACCTGGACCGGGAGCGGCCGGCAGCCCCGAGTCGGCCCCGGGATCCTGTCCGTCGGTGTCACGGCCCCGGTCATCCTTCCCGGTCGGAGCGGCCGAACTGGGTGACGACACAGGTGACTCTGGAGGCACCGGGACTTCGTCCTGGCTCTCTGGACCACCCGCTGAGTTGTAACGACACTCGAGAGGTCCCATGGGGTGGACCGGCGCTGCAGTCAGGAGCTGCCCCACCTCCGGCCACACCAGCAGCGACGCTCCGAAACGGCGCGACTCAGAGATGTTTCCGTCTTTAGCACCTGTGGCTTGGAGTGACTGGTCGTGGCACAGCAGATAACTGGGAAACCAGGGCCAAGGCGCACTCGCTCACGGGCCGCTGCCCCAGGCGTAGGAGTCGGCAGTGCGGGAGGCGCTGCCCCGGGGGCCCGCGGCCCACCGACAACAGGCGGCCACGCCGCAAGGCCGCAGCCCGCGCCACGGAGGGTCAGAGCAGCCCCCTGCGAGGACGGGCGGCGACGGCCCAGCAGCGCGTGTCCAGCCGCCAGCACCGGGCCAGCGGGGCAGGGCTGCGTGGCGCACTCGAGAAGGTTCTGTGAGCCCAGAGCCTCCCGGGGAGCTCTGGTTGCCTTTTACTCAGAGTTTGCTCCGCGGACTCCGGAAGGTTCTGGGAGCCCTGCTTCCGTTCTGTCAGGCTTTGCTCCGCGGACTCTGGAAGGTTCTGGGAGCCCTGCTTCCGTTCTGTCAGGCTTTGCTCCGCGGACTCCGGAAGGTTCTGGGAGCCCTAACCCTAACTGCGAGGACAAGAGGTGTGGCCGGCGGGCGGGCGCCACACCCAGAGCCGCGGTAGGCGGCCAGGGCGGCCCAGCGAGCGCCGGGCTCGACTCTGGACAGGGTGACTGTAGGCCCCGGCCACGGGGGCGGGGGCGGGACGGGGGGGGGGGGGGGAGGGCGCGCGCGCGCTGTGCCGCGGGGGCGGGGCCGCGCGGCGGCAGCAGGAGGTCGCACGCAGCCAGGTGCCCGGCCTCCCGCCTCCGGCAGCTGGGATTTCACACCGCTGCAGCTGCTTTCAGGGTCCAGCTGTCCCCACGGCATCTGGCGACCCAGCTGGGGGGGTCCTGAGGAACACGCTCATCCACTCCCCCATGGGGGGCCCCAGCGCGAGCTCTCAGCACAGACGTAGATTCGGTTTAGCAGAACCTTCCAAGCATGAGCAGAAATCGGCCTCTTCAATTACTGGCACAGAACTGGCCACTTAGCAGTTTGCTGTTAAAGGCTGAGAACTAACGGTGCAGCCGCCCGGGCTCTGCAGACCCAGCCTCGACTGCGAGGGGGTGATCCTTGGGGTGGAGCAGGGGCCGAAGAAGGGAGATGCGGCGGACCATGCCCGCCCCTGAGAAGGCAGCCCCACAGCTCAGTCAGCTACTGCCTCTGCGTCAGCTGGGTGGTCGTTACAAATACCACACGAGGGGCGGCTTAAGCAACAGACGTTTATTTCTCTCAGTCCTGGAGGCTGGATGTCGGAGATGCGGGTGTCAGCAGGGCTGGTTCCTCCTGAGCCCTCTCTCCTTGGCGTGTAGATGGTCTTCTCCCTGTGTCCTCACACGGGCCACCCTGTGTACGTGTCTGTATCCCGATCTTCTCTTATAAGGACACCAACCAGACTGGATTAGGGTCCACACTGATTAACTTATTTTAAGTTAATCATCTCTTCAAAGCCCAGTCTCCAAATACACTCCCATTCTAAAGTACAGAGGGTTAGGGCTTTAACGTATGAATTTGGGGGGGAGACACAGTTCAGTCCATAACACTGCTGTTTAACTAGGGGTGCCAGATTTAGCAAATAAGAACACCACGACACCCAGTTAAATTTGCATTTCAGATAAGCAACCCATTTCTGTAGTTTATCTGGGATTCAAATTTAACTAAGTGTCCTGTGTTTTCTCTGGCAACCTTATGCTTAACAAACCACTCCAAACTCTGTGGCTTAAAATCACAAGCACTAATTATTGTTCACAGGCCGGCAGGCCAACTGCCTGGGGTCAGCTGGCTGCAGGCTGGTCCTGGCTGGCCTTTGCCTGGGCAGCCAGCCTCTCCTCCACATGGTCTGTCATCCGCTAGCAGGTTGGCCCACGTTTGTTCCCGTGAACCAGGACAAAGTGACCGCTGAAGGCCCTTGAGGCGTGCCTTCAGAACTGGCACACCAACACTTCAGCCACATTTTCTGGGTCAGAACAAGTCACGGGGCCAGCCCAGACTCCAGGGGTGGGGGGTGGACCCTGCATCCTCAAGGGAGGGGCAGCCTAGCATGTCACAGGGAGGAATAAGGATGGGGGACCCTTTTTTCTTTTTTCCATTTTATTGAAGTAGAGTTGATTTAGAATGTTGTGTTCATTCCTGCTGCACAGCAAAGTGACTCAGTTATACATACATATATATATATATACATACACTCTCCTTTATGTTCTTTTCCATTGTGGTTTATCACAGGGTATAGTTCCCTGTGCTATACAGTAAGACCTTGTTGTTTATCCATCTAAATATAATAGCTTGCATCTGCTAACCCCAAACTCCCAATCCATCTCTCCCCCACCCCCTGCTTGGCAAGGCAACCACAAGTCTGTTCTCTGTGTCTGAGTCTGTCTCACAGATATGTTCATCCGTGTCATATTTCATATTCCAAATATAAGCAATATATGATATTTTTGTCTGACTTACTTCACTTAGTATGATGATCTCTAGGTCCCTCCATGTTGCTGCAAATGGCATTATTTCATTCTTTTTTGTGGCTGCGTAATATTCCACTGTGTACGTATACCACATCTTCTTTGTCCATTCATCTGTCGATGGACATTCAGGTTGCTTCCGTGTCTCGGCTACTGTAAATAATGCTGCTATAAATGCATGTATCTTTTTCAATTAGAGTTTTCTATGGATACATGCCCAGGAGTGGGACTGCTGGATTATATGGTGGCTCTATTTCTAGCTTTCTGAGGAACCTCCATACTGTTCTCCATAGTGGCTGCACCAACTTACATTCCCACTAACAGTGTAGGAGGGCTCCCTTTTCTCCACATCCTCTCCAGCATGTTATTTGTAGATTTTTAATGATGGCCATTCTGACTGGTATGAGGTGCTACCTCATTGTAGTTTTGATTTGCATTTCTCTAATAATTAGTGATGTTGAGCATCTTTTCATGTGCCTATTGGCCATCTGTATGTCTCTTTGGAGAAATATCTAGGTCTTCTGCCCATTTTTTGATTGGGTTGTTTGTTATTGAGTTGTGTGAGCTGTTTGTATATTTTGGCAATTAAGCCCTTGTCAGTCACTTCGTTTGCAAGTATTTTCTCCCAGTCTGTACGTTGTCTTTTCGTTTTGTTTATGGTTTCCTTTGCTGTGCAAAAGCTTGTACGTTTGATTAGGTCCCATTTGTTTATTTTTTGCTTTTATTTCTATTGCCTTGGGAGACTGACCTAAGAAAATTTGGGTATGATTTATGTCAGAGAATGTTTTGCCGTGATCGCTTCTGGGGGCTTTATGGTGTCCTATCTTATATTTAAGTCTTTAAGCCATTTTGAATTTATTTTTGTGTATAGTGTAAGGGAGTGTTCTAACTTCATTGATTTACATGTGGTTGTCCAACTTTCCCAACACCACCTGCTGAAGGGACTCCTTTCCCCATTGCATATTTTTGCCTCTTTTGTTGAAGATTAATTGACAGTAGGTGTGTGGGTTTATTTCTGGGCTCTCTGTTCTGTTGATCCGTATGTCCGTTTTGTGTCAATACCACACTGTTTTGATTACTGTAGCTTTGTAGTATTGTCTGAAGTCTGGGAGGGTTGTGCCTCCTGCTTTGCTCTTTTTCCTCAGGATTGCTTTGGCAATTCTGGGTCCTTTGTGGTTCCATGTAAATTTTAGGATTATTTGTTCTAGTTCTGTGAAAAATGTCATGGGTAATTTGGTAGGGATCACATTAAATCTCTACACTGCTTTGGGTAGTATGGCCATTTTAACAATATTAATTCTTCCAATCCAAGAGCATGGGATATCTTTCCATTTCTTTGAATTATCTTCAGTTTCCTTTATTAATGTTTTGTAGTTCTCAGCATTAAGTCTTTCACCTCCTTGGTGAGGTTTATTCCTAAGTACTTTTCTGATGTAATTTTAGAAGGGATTGTTTGTTTACATTCCCTTTCTGATATTCCATTGTTAATGCAAAGAAATGGAACCGATTTCTGTATTTTAATCGTGCATCCTGCTACCTTGCTGAGTTCATTTATCAGTTCTAGTAATTTTTGTGTGGAGTCTTCAAGGTTTTCTATATATAGTATCATGTCATCTGCATATAATGACAATTTTACCTCTTCCCTACCAATCTGAATACCTTTTCTTCTTTTTCTTGTCTGATTGCTGTAGCTAGGACTTCCAATACTATGTTGAATAGAAGTGGTGGGAGTGGGCATCCTTGTCTTGTTCCAGATTTTAGTGGGAAGGCTTTCACCATTGAGTATTATATTGGCTGTTGGTTTGTTATAAATAGCTTTTACTATGTTGAGATGTGTTCCCTCTTTACCCACTTTTATAAGGGTTTTTATCATGAATGGATGTTGAAATTTATCAAATGCTTTTTCTGCATCTATTGAGATGATCACGTGGTTTTTAGTCTCTTCTTTTGTTGACGTGGTGTATCCCACTGACTGATGTGTGTATGCTGAACCATCCTTGTAACCCTGGATGAATCCAGATTGGTCACAGTGTATCATTTTTTTATGTGTTGTTGGATTCAGTGTGCTAATATTTCATTGAGAATTCTTACATCTATATTCATCAAAGATACTGGTCTGTAATTTTTCCTTTTTGGTAGTGTCTTTGGTTTTGGTATCAGGGTGACTGATGGTGGCTTCACAGAATGTCTCTGGGAGTAGGTCAGGGACACTCCTGCACTCAATCTACCCTGGCAGCCTTGGAGCCGCCCGAACTGACTCCATGGTGCCTTCCGCGTGGGCTGGTGGAGCTTGGGCACAGAGCTAAGTGGGAGCCACAGTCATGGGGTTGGGGAAATGGTCCTCAGTGTAGGAGGGCACATGATTTCTCCAAAGCCCAGAGCCTCTGCTCTGAGATGGGAAGTTATCAATCACAATTAATAACAGGCATACCTTGGAGCTATTCCAAGTTTGGTTTCAGACCACCTCAATATAGCGAATATCTCAATAAATCAAGTTGCGTGAATTTTTTGGTTTCCCAGTGCATATGAAAGTTATGCTTACACTATACTACAGTCTATTAAGTGTGCAATAGCATTATGTCTAAAGAAATGTACTTGCCTGAATGAAGACATACTTTCTTACTAAAAAATGCTAGCCATCATCTGAGCCTTCAGTGTTTTGTAATTCTTTTGCTGGTGGAGACTTTGAAACATTGCAAGAATTACCAAAATGTGACACAGAGGCACAAAGTGAGCAAATGCTGTTGGGAAAATGGCACTGGTAGACTTGCTCCAGGCAGGGTTGCCACAAACCTTATTTGTAAAAAGCACAATATCTGAGAAGCACAGTAAAACAAGGTCTGCCTGTACAGGGTCCTGCACAACCATGGGAGCAGGCTGTGGAAACAGATAATCCTGTCTCTGAATGGGTGACATCTCTGCTCACCTGCAGGAGAAACGGATGCCAACGCACTGGCTGAAGACGGGTGAGGCGTCCACACGGAAGTGCAGCCGTGCATGTGCAGAGACTGGGCATCCCCGCGTCACTCATTCCACAGACATTTCCTGAGGGCCTACTGTGTGCCAGGCACTGTTCTAGGTACAGAAGACCCAGCAGGGACTAAGACAGACAAAGCCCCTGCCTCACAGGGCCATCAACAAGACAAAGAAAATGATGATGACCTATGCTTGGGAGACAAACAGCAGAGCAGAGGCTGAGACAGCTCTGGGGATACGGTTGGTCAGAGGTCTCGCTAGAAGGTGGCACCTGATTAAACGGATGGAGAATTCAGACTCACAAACCTTAGAATAACTAGTGATGCTTGTTCAGTTTCTAGAATCCAGCGGTCGTAACCCGGGACCCCGCGCCAGGGCAACAGCCCATCTGCTCAGCACGCCGGCCGTCCCAGAGGGTCTGTGAGCCCCTGTGCACGGAGCCGGGGACATTCCTTCTCCTGACTCCAAGCCAGCCTCCCTGCAGGAGGGGTTCTGAGAGTCAGCTGCTATGGAACTATTTCAACTGGCAGGGATCTGGAAGTGAAGAGCAGCTGCCTGTCCGCCTTCAGGGCCCCACCCGGGAGATTCAGGGGCTTAATCAGGCACGCTGGGAGCTCGCCCTGCAGTGGGGTGGCCCTGAGGCTTAGCAGCTGCTCCCTAACCCGGAGCTCCTGCCATAAGGTAGTCCGAGGCTTCACAGCCTTCTCAGTGATGTCCAAGCAGGATGCCCAGCTGTCCGCTGACCTCAGTGCATGGAGGCAGAGGGGACAGTCTCACCCAGTGGGGAGTTCAGCTGAGGGGCACTCCAACTTCTCAGCTGCTCGTGGCCACGGCGGCTCTGGACAGATGCCCCCGACACCACGCACGTATGGGCCAGGGGCTGCAGGCAGAGAAGGGACTGCTGGAAAAGACTCTCAGATTTCAAGAAAGGCCAGGGTGGAGCCCTGGTGGTCTATAAGCAACTGTCAGAGGCTGGGGCTGGGCAGTGACACTCCTGGACAACATCTGTGCCTTGGTGCGGCTCACCCAGAGAAATAATGGTGATCTGTGGGGTGGCCAACAGGGAGCGCCCTGGCCTCCCCCACCATGCTGCACGAGTAGGGGGTTACTGGAACAAGGGAAGGAGAGAACTGGAAGCGCATGGGGGAAGCGCATGGGGGATGTGCATGGGGGATGCAGGCTCCCCAACCACCGACCTGGGAACCATAAGCCCTGCCCCCCACGACCTTCCTCAGAGGCACTGGGGCCAGAGCTGGTGCAACTCAAACGAAAGGCAAAATGCAGCTCAGGGCAGTGTGGTCACGGGTGAGGCCCCATGGCCATGAGGGCTCCTTACACAAAACAAACACCCCAGCAATGCCATGAGAAAGGTGTTGAATGAGGGGAACAAAGCCCCAGCACCATGGCTGGAAAGGCCAAGAAACGGCCTCTGGATGGCCCCCACTGGAAGTGTTGATATCCAGAACATTCTGCCATAGCTGTGGTGTGACGATCAGGCAGACATGGGATGGAAAGTGCAGACA
Source organism: Orcinus orca (assembly GCF_937001465.1). Lineage (NCBI taxonomy): Eukaryota > Metazoa > Chordata > Mammalia > Artiodactyla > Delphinidae > Orcinus > Orcinus orca. Next base: position 709,678 of record NC_064568.1, on the reverse strand, counting down.
AAGATGGAAAGCAGACACTAAAGTAGCCACTAAAGAAGATCACCTTCGAGGAAAACAGCCAACTTCTTGAGAGGAATGATGGAGGCCATGACAATGGCAGAAAATAACAACAGAACTGTGTACCTGGTAAAACTATCTTTCAAAGGAAAGGATGAACTAAAATGAAGATAATTTCAGAGAAAATAAAACAGTTTTTTCTTTGCACAGGCAACAAAAGAGAAAATAGACAAACTGGACCCCATGAAAATTAAAAATTTTTGTGCATCAAAAGACAGTATCAACAGAGTAACAGGCAACTCACAGAACGGGAGAAAATACTGGCAAATCACGTGCTGATAAAGGATGAATACCCATAGTACAGAGAGAACTCCTGAAACTCAGCAACAAAAGTCCCACTGAGAAATGAGCAAAGGACGTGAATAGATCCTAAGCAGATACGCACATGGTAATAAGCAAATGGAGATGCTCAACATCACTAATCATTGGGGAAATGCACATCAAAACCATAATGAGATACCACCTGGTTACAAAGGCGACTATCAGGAGGACAACAACCACACGGAAAATAACAAGTGTTCACAGGGAGGGGGAGAAATCAGCACCCCAGCACGCTGCTGATGGGAACGTAAAGTGGTGCAGCCGCCGTGGACACCATTAGAGCAGTTCCTCAAACAATGAAACACAGAACCACCATGTGACCCAGCAATTCCACTTCCGGGCAGGTACCCCAAAGAACTGAGAGCTGGGTCTCAAAAGAAGTATTTGCTCTCTCATGGCATTATTCATTAACAGCGAAGAGGTAAAAGTACCCCACGCGTCCATCCTCAGATGAAGGGAGAAACAAAACATGGTCCATACACACAATGGAATATCAGTCAGACTTACAAAGGAAAGAAATTCTGGCTCATGTGACAACATGGATGAACCTTGAGGACGTTATGCTCAGTGATATGAGCCGGTTACCAAAGGACAAACACTGTGTGATCCACTTAGATGAGGTCCCTAGAGGAGTCAAATTACAGAAACAGAAAGTAGATGGTGGGGGCCGGGGCTGGGGAGGCGAGGGGCGGGTTAGTGTCTGATGGGGACAGAGCTTCAGTTGGGGAAGATGAGAAAGCTCTGGACCTGACGGTGCCGATGGCCGCACAACAGTGTGAATGTGCTTAAGGCCACTGAACTGGACACTTAAAAATGGTTAAGAGGGTAAGTTTTCTTATATGTATTTTACAATTTTAAAACAATTAAAAGAAACAGAGTTTATCATGAAGTGGCAGGTTTGAAGGCCTCAGGATCCTGTTTTCCTGAGTTCATTCTCCTGTCTTTCCCAGGTACCACTCTGCCTGGTTGCTCTAATCTGCTTCCTGGCTTCCATCCTTCCCCCCGAACCCAACATCAGATTTCCCATTCTTTTATTAAAAGTTAAGCATCTAAAATACATCAAGAAAGTGGAAAAAAAATTAAAAAAAAAAAAAAAAAAGAAAGTGAAAAGAGGGAATTCCCTGGTGGTCTAGAGGTCAGAACTCAGCATTTCCACTGCCGTGGTCCTGGTTCAGTCCCTGGTCCGGGAACTAAGATCCTGCAAACAAACTGCGTGGCACAGCCAAAAAAAAAAAAGAAAGAAAAGAAAAAAGAAAGAAAGAAAAGAAAACTCAGAATGGGAAAAAAATTTTGCACATCATGTATCTGATAGTGAACTTGTATCTATAATATATAGAGAACTCTTACAATTTAATAATGAAAAGACAAATAACCAAACTTAAAAATGGGCAAAGGATCTGAGTAGATGTTTCTCTAAAGAAAATATATAGCCAGTAAGTGGCCAATAAGCATACGAAGAGATGCTCAGTGTCACCAGCCACCAGGGAACTGCAAATCGAAACCACGATGATACATGACTTCACACCCACTAGGCTGGCAATGGTCAAAAAGGCATATGATCACTAGCGTTGGTGAGAATCTGGAGGAATGGGGACCCTCGTGCACTAATGGTGGGCATGTAAAATGGTGCAGACACGGTGGAAACTACTCTGGCAGTTCCTTAAATAACTAAACACAGAGTTACCATATGATCCAGCAATTCCACTCCTAGGTATAAGCCTAAGAGAATGAACATATATCCACATGAAAACGTGTACACAAATGTGCACAGCAGCATCGTTCATAAGTCAAGAACTGGAAACAACTCAAAGGCCCTTCAACTGATGAACGGATGAACAGTGTGTGGTCCATCCATGCAATGGAACATTATTCAGCCATAAAAAGGAACGAGGCACTGACACAGGCTACCACAGGGATGAACTCTGAAAACATTACGCTAAGGGAAAGAAACCAGACACAAAAGCCCACATGTTGTGTGACTGCATTTATATGAAGTGTCCAGAACAGGCAGATGGATGGAGACAGAGAGCAGATGAGTGGGGCAGGGGCTGGCGGTGCGGAGAAAGGGAGGAAGTGGAAGCTAAGGAGCATGGGGCCCTTCTGGGGCAACGACCGGGTTCTAAAAGGGATTACAGTGGTCACACAGCTGTGTGAACATGAAGCACTGAGCTGTACACTCTGAATGGTGAACTGTGTGGTATGTGACGTGCAGCTCAGCAAAGCTGTTTAGGAAACAAAAATGAGCATTTCCTCTCTTGCCCAGTTCTCCCCGAACTTGCTGAGATCCACCACAGCCCAGAAAACCAAGAACCCCTCTGGTTAGCAGAACTCACTCTCCGAAGCAGCAGTAGTTAAGATGGACACCTACACACACACACACACACACACACACACACACACACACACACACACACACACACACACACACACACACCCCGCATGCTCTTTCATCCCTAGAATCCCTAGAAAACTGGTCTAGTCCTACTCTGTGCAGTGGAAACAGAACACAAGCCAGAAATGTAATTTTAAATTTTCTAGTGGCCATATCTGAAAAGTTAACAGAAACAAGTAAAACTTAATTTAATATCATGTTATTTAAGTCTGTCTCTCCAACAGACTATCATTTCAACACATCACCAACATAAACGATTTACTGAGATATTTTACACTGGGTGCGTACCCGCAGCACGTCTCAGGTCAGGCAGCCAGTCTAACTCTCCCGAACGACCAGCGGCAGAGCATCCGGCAGCGTGGGGCTCGTTCCCTACATCCCACGTGACAGATCCATTTGGGCAAAGCCATAACAAAGAACGTGTTGGCTAATGTAACTGAAGGCCACGCACATCTGTCTACAGGTGGGGCTGGGTCCAGGAGGTTTGTCTCCCTCTCCCTCATCTCTTGGGTCCATGTTTTTGAGTTGGTGTCACTCTTAGGCAAGTTCATGAATTCTGCCCCCCCTGCCCCCAGAACACCCCACATTAAGGAGTATTCTCCCTTTTTAACAGTCTCAGGGAAAAACGTCATTCCTATCAGGTGACATGCTGAGCCTGACCAGCAGGGATGCTCTTACTGGCCAGTCGGGGTCATGTGCCCATCAGAGGCGTGGCAGCCCCACTGGAGCATCCCCCCAGGTGAGAAGCGAGGAGCAGCTCCAAAGACCAAGGACTCAGGCCACAGGCAGAGTCCAACACCCGCGCCCTGAATCGCAGCCCAGTGCAGCCTCTGGGGTTGAAAACGCACACAGCTCTGCTGCTGTTTTGTTAATGTAATTTCTTAATTGTCCATAACTTATCTAATCTTGCTCCCAAGCTTCTGCCCTACTGAGAAGTAGAAACAAACCTTAAACGTTCAAACATCTCAATCTGTGGTATTTAAACGGTGTCTTTTGGGAAAATGGCAAGTCCAGGTCACAGTTCAACTCCCTAACAGGCCCTCCCTCCTTTTTGCTTCTTCCCAGGAGAGTGGTGGGGTCTGATGCAAAGCTGACAGGGCTTCCTGACACTAGGAAGGGGAGGTCTGTGCCTCTGCCGGCCTCCGGTGCAAGTGTCTCACGCACTCAGGGCCTCCCTGTACAGCTGCACAGGTTGTGCACTGCACAACTCCATGGGGAACCGTCAGCTCAGACTAGAGTGCATACAGGTCTTCCTGTAATTGTGTGGGCAGCAGCCCCGATCCCACTCACCTCTGGTCCTCGGCCTCAGTCCTCACTGAACACCGCGGCCTGCGGGCAGGTGCTCCTCTGCAGTGGCTCCGGATGTGGCTCTGGTCCCCGCCCCCGCCCAGCAGCCTCCTCTTGCTGACTGCAGGCTCCTTCCTGCTGCTGCTGCTGGGCCCCTCGGCACCTCTGTGACCCAGGCCGCTGTCCCTCAGACCTTCATCCTACCCCTTCCTCACCGGCTGGAGCAGGGGCCTCAGTCGGCCGGCCCCCAGGCCCGCGCCTGCGGCAGGGACCCTGAGTCCTCTGCACACTGAAACTCTGCTTGTGGCACGTGACGAGGCCTACGGGGTTTAGGGCCCCTGCCTTCAGGCTGCGGCGGAGCGAGGAGGGGATTCCTTGGCTCGAGGCGGCCTCCACCCTCCAGGGTAACGACTCGAAGCGTCGGCCCGCAGGGTCTGCTAGAGCTGTTCTCCCCCTTTACCGACCAGGAGGCTGAGGCCGAGACACACACCTGCTCGCGGTCGCACGGCACTCGGTAGGAGACCCGGCTTCCAAGCCAGGAGGGCGGACTGATCATTTTAGAGGAATGTGTGTCTGAGAAACTCTATTTGAGAAATTCATTCAACGAAGAGAAAAGAGGCTCTTTCTTGCCCTAAAAGCTGCTCCGCGCCCTCCCCCGCGTCCCCTCCGCGGTGTCACACCTGTGTGTGTGATGTCGCAGGAGAGACCAGCCCACAGGGAGATACAGGCAAGGGGCGGGGACGGGATGGACGAGGCAGGAAAGGCCCTTGGGCCGCAGGGCGGACGCCTGAGGGCGGCGGGAGGGGGTTGCAGGGGGCTTCGGGGCACAGACCTGCCATCCAGGAGGCTGCGCCGTCCTCCGGTCGGGAAGGAGAGGCCGGAGGGCCGTGGCGCAGAACCTGACCGGAAGCGGAAGTGCAGGGTGGGAACTCGGGGGCGGGGCGGAGGAGGGCGGGGCCGGCACGTGGTAACTTCGCGCAGACATCTGCTGGTTGTTAGAATTTCATATTAGTTTCACTTTCATCGTATTATTTTTATGGCCATTTTCTATCGAGGGCAGGCGATACCGGTCATCCAGTGATGACAGCGCCATAAAGTTTCCGTTTAAAAAATGTCTTTGAGTTAAAACGGGACAAGTGTGTTTAGAGGAGGCGGTTTGAAGGACCCGCGAAGGGAGAGGCCGCCAGGGGTGGGGGCGGGGCCGCCAGCCGAGGCCTCGAGAGCCAAGGAGGGCGGTAACCGGAGCCTCGGACCCAGGGCCTTAGACGAGGAAGACACAAAGCCAAGGGGCCTCATTCAGCAAACCACCTGGGAAAACTCAGTTTTGAGACAGTTGAGGAGATTCAAATATGCAAATACTAATTTTGACAATGTCACGGGGTTATATAAGGAAAAAGTGTTTATCCACTAAAAGTAAACAGGGCAAGGAACACGCGCTGGGGGGTGGGGGGATCTTCAGCTGGGCGCAGCAATGATGCCTGAACAGCCGATTTCTGAAACTAATTAGACCCCAAGCAAGCCGGTGGACAGACAGCTCTGTCCCCAGGTCCTCCTGTGTCCTGAATGCTACCAGCTTATAATAGTCGGTGTGGTCTGGGCTGTGCTGCAGAAACAACAGTTCTCCAAATGTCTATGTCCTGCACAAGCTCACGCCATTCCCCCAATGCATGCTGGCTGGCGGCCCTGCTCTCTGGAACCCTCACTCCAGGAGAGAGATGTCCGGCGCAGATGTGACCCGAGCATCTTCCACTGACACCCCCATGGTCAGAACGAGTCCCAAGGCCCCACCCAGCCATTTTCAGAAACGCCACACATGCCATGAAGCAACATCACCTGACAGGCTACGGGGTCTCCAGGAGGACCTGGAGGGGTGCAGCAGGGCCAAGGCCCCCGGAGACACACAGCCTCCAGATGCGAATCAGAGCCTGCCCTCCTTGCTTCCCAGAGAGCCTAGAACAGCCTCTGCTCCTCTTGGGCCCGAGGCCCCCTCTCAGCGGGGACGATCCTTGGCCTCACATGCTGCCCATCCCCCAGGCTCTGCTCCCTGATGGAGCACGCCTGGGTCGCCCCCGCCCAGGGGACAGTGTTCCCTCTCGGGTCTCCACGCCACTGCCCCTCCCCAGATGGCTCTCCCTGTCTGTCCAGCTGGCTGCCACCACATGCCCCCTCTGCAGTCACCTGGGTGCTACCTAGCCTTGCTCAGAGTCCCTGCTCCGCCAGCCACCCCATCACCAGGGCTTAGCGCAGAGCTTGGCACCCAGAAGGGCTCAGCCCGACATGCTGGACCGTCAGCCAGCCTCACCGCTGCCGCCCGGACACTCCCACCCCGTGCCCTGCCCAGAGCGGCTGGCGAGCCCCGGCCTTGACAGCTGATGACTAACAGCCGGGAGGAGCCCACGTGCACGGCAATCAGAAGGCGCCACCCGCCCTGCCGCGTGGCGCTCCCTGCATAATCACACTTGATCACTGTGAGCGCTGATTGCGCCCAGAGACGGCGCCTGCTCTCAGGCTGGTGGGGCTGGGGCCCTCGGCAGCCTAATGAGGGTAATTGAGGCAGGGCTGATTGTACCGGAAAGCCGGAGGGGACAGAGCTGTGGGGACAGGCTGCGTCACACCCCAAACAGGTCCATGTTTGCTAAATCTGTTTCCGATGCAATGTCATGCTGATTACACTGATTTCCTTAGTGATTGAGCCTGGTGCCGAGCTCACCGCCTGCAGCCCTGGCTGTCAGGATGGGCCCATTTTGGAGCAGGAGGTACTGACGATGATTTATGGTCCACTGTCAGAGCTCTTGGGTCGGAGATACTGCAGGAAGGCAGGCTGGAGTGCCGCTGGGCTTCTCTGGGGACCTCTCTCCTGTGAGGTGGTGGCCGGCTTCCAGTCCCGCGAGGCCACTCCCCACCATGCCCCTCAGCTTCCTGTCTGTCTGGGTCACTGTGAGGTCCACACAAGTTCACTGGCCGCAACAGTGGCTGAACCACGAGCGGGCCGTCAGCCTCATCACTAGCTGCCTGTGTCCGCCTGCAGAGCAGGCACAAGCAAACGTGGTCGCCCTTTGGGATCCATCACACTCATCCCGTCCACACCCAGGCCTGCCTCTCCCAGGTGTCACCTCTGATAGCCACGCCCCCCCCCCCGGGGCAGGAACGGCCGAGCCTATTGGGCCCTGGAGGAAACAGCCAGGGACAGACGGGGTGCTGCCCAGAGCCACACGCTGGGAAAGCCTGCACCGACACCTTCTCCGTCAGGGCAGGAAACCACCTACCAGAACCTTCATGGGACGGATCGATGGGCCTGTGCTGGGAGGGCCAGCACTGCCCAAACTGGGCCCCTCAGCTGCAAGGTTCTGAGTGGGGTGCTCCTAGCTGAGAAAATCTGGCACGCGCAGCTCCAACGCTGCTGCTCAGGGTGGGGACCCAGGCCAATGTCCAGGCTTCCCCAGGCCCTCTGGACTTTAACACGGTCTCCAGGGACCGACTGCTCTGAGCCGAGGCAGAACACCCAGGGGACCTGAGAACACACTGTGTGGGCCCAGGTCAACAGGACCCCCTGGGGGGGGCTCGGGCCCTGTGTTTTCAGTCTCAGCTGATGGTTCCCCGGTGGTCCGGGGGCCCGGAGCACAGGAGCTCTGTGATGCCAGGCCCCCTGAAACACAGCTGGTGGAGGATCTGCACCTGCGGTCCTGGGGAGGCCCTGCTGCACTGGCCACGCCCTGAGGGCAGGAGTCCCGGCATCTCGGGCAATGCTGCCGCCTGGGGGGGGGGGGCGGGGGCTGTGCCTGCAGCTCTGCTGGCCGCGTGGCCCCAGCCCAAGACCCTCCCCCTCCCCCACCCCTGAGTAAGGAGAGCCCAGAGCCACGAGTTTTAGCAAAAATGTTTATTCTCTCCTTAATGTGTGTGTCTTTACAAGTACTAAATCTGAGACAGTAAACTAGGAAACGGCCGTGTATTTACACAGCCTGCGAGCCACGCCGCCCCCGGGAGAGGCAGCGGCAGAGGGGCCGCTCAGGCTGCCGAGCGATCGCTCTTCTTTTGGGTGGGGGTTTGCGGCGTCAAAGGACAGCTAATCGTGGGCTTCGTCTTAAAAATATCTCTCTCTCTCTAAATATATCTATTCTAGCTTGTGTAGCACCAACGGCGTGAGCCCTCAGCTCCAGCACTGGCGGCAGAGCCAGGCAGGGCTCGCTCAGCAAGGGCAAAGCGGGGAGGGCGGGGGGACCTCTCCCGTGGGCCTGGGGCCTGGGGCCCGGGTCGGGGAGTGCGGGCAAGCTCGAGGTATATGGAGAGGCCAGGCTCCCGACCGAGGCCGAGCTGTCCCTGGCGCTCCTGAGACGCGTGTGAGCGAGGGCGGGAGGGGGCCCGGGGCGGCGGGCAGTAGCAGCAGTGTCGGGGCGGGCAGGCATCCTGGCACACCGCCCCACACCACAGTCCAGAGTCCCGGCCCTGGGGCTGCAGAGGGGCCTTGGGGGCCACCCACCTGCACGGAGCAGCGCTCCCATGCCACACTCCAGCCACCCTCAGGCCAGAGCCGGAGCTCGGGGTCCGAGTGCCCGGCAGGAGGACGGGGATGTGACGGCAGGCGCCTGGGCCCAGTGCCGAAGGCGCGGTGGAGCCAGCAGGACCCTGGAGACGAGCCAGGAGGAGGACTTGGCCCGAGTCCAGCCCCGGGAGAGGAAGGTGCGGCCGTGCTGCGGGGTGGGTTGCAGGCGTAGGTCAGCGATCGGCTCGTGTGTAAACAGACGGCGCTAAAGTGCTTGCGCACGCACTCCATGAGGCCTCGCACCCGCAGGGCCGGCTCCCCTCCTGCGTCACCACCGCCCAGCCCGCCGCCCGTGGGGCAAGCACGGGGCCGGGGAGGCCCGAGGAAGGGGGGCTGGGACTGGGTTCTGAAGACGGCGGCGCAGCGGCCCAGGAGCCCCCTGACCCGAGCGGGGCTGGAAGAACGGGGGCTTCGATCAGAAGCAGCTTCAGGGAAGACTCGGGGGGAGCGAGACCCGCACCCGGACGGAACCCGGCCCCGGCCAGCGCCCGCCCGGCCTGAGCTCCCGCTGGACACCCGCCACGCGGGGGGCCCGAGCCCTGCTCAGTGCCCACGGGGCCCAGGGACCCCTGCACCCCGGTTCCAGGAGCTTCCTGAGTCAGGAGGGGGCGGATTTCACCCCTCCTCCCGCGAGGGAGCAGCTCCTCAGCTGACGGAGGTGTGCGGTCTGGCTCACGCTGCTTGGGGGGGTACCCGAGACGCGCGGCCGGGGGCGTGGGGCCGGCCACAGCTAGCTGTCCCTTAAAGTCCGCGGGAATCTGTAGTACCGTCGAAAAAATGAATTGAAAAGGGGACAGGCCACTGCCTTCACAAGTGACTGATTAATTAAAAAACATGAAAAAAGGGCCTAACCACCTCTAGTATTCAACACTTGCAGTTTTAAAAAGATCAAGTCAGACTAAACGCTAGCACAGTCATGCAGGAATCCAAGGCCCGCGTCCGGGAAGCTCTCGGCCCGAGAAGTCCTCTCCTCCTCACGTCAAAACGAAAACAGGACGACCCGCAGGTCGAGGGCAGAGGCCTCAGGGGTGCTGCAGCAGGGAAGCTCTGGCCACTTTCTCCACGACCATTTGGTATTGCTTTCCCGCTACCTTAATTCTCTTATTCTAAAGTGTAAAATTTCTCCTCCTCCAGGTAACTATACAGGACCCCACTGGGGCTGGAGACAGGCTAGAACCACATATATATATATATATATATATATATGGATATATATGTACAGATTTTTTAATTAAAAACGCGCTGTTTTGCTCGCTGAGAGCAGGACGGGCAGACCGGCTCTGCAGGCCCCCCGGTCACTGCGTCCTGCTCCCGGCCAGGCCAGGGGGTGTGGTCCGAGGCCCCCGTGGCCCCGCTGCCCAAGCAGAGCACAGCAGGACCCCCTTGCTCCCCTAAAAGACGAGCAACAGCCCCCAGATATCCCTCCACTCCGAGGGACCAGCACGCTGCTGAGGGGCCAGACTGACGCCGCTGGGAGGCGGGTGGGGGCCGGGGAGGGGGGAGGAGGGTGCTCGGGGCTGCTCCCGGGACCTCCACAGCCAAGAGCTCAGGACGGGATGGGGGCGGGCGCGGTGGGGGGAATAAATAAGGGAACGTGCACGCAAGACCCGGAGCCCCAGGCCCCAGCGGCTCCCAGAGGAACAGCCCTGAGGACGGAACGGGATCCGAGTCCTTCTGGAAGTCACTTGGGCCCCGCGTGGAGCCATCCTGCAGCCCCTCCATGGGAGGGAGCCGGGGGCCTCTCTCTGGGCGAGGTCGACGTGGCGCTCTGGCCTCGGCCGCGGAGAGCACGCGGTGAATCGGAGGATGGTGGCGGCGGTGCACTGGTGCGTGTGGTGTTGCCGGAACTTGGCAGGTGGGTGGTGACGCCTGGACCGACTTCAGCTCGCTGTGGCTGGGCCCTGGGCATTCAGCCTCCCCGCCCGGCCGCCAGCCACGCCCCAGCCCTCAGACTCTGCCTAGGGAGCCGGGCACAGCTGACCCCCTCCCAGCCCCTGGGCCTGGCCCTCCTGGCCTCGGCAGCCCAACCTCTCCCTATAGGAGAACTCCTGCCTCACCCCCGGGGCCTCAGCAGCAGTCACCCACTGTCCTGAGAAGGCCCCCGGCCACACCTGGGCTCCCCAGCCCCACGGCGAGCAGCTCTGGGCGTGGAAGGTGCTGCAGGGCACCGTCTCACCAACACCAATTCAGAACAGGGACCCCCGCAGGCGGGAAGGGGACAGGGGCGGCGAGGGGGGCCAGGACTGCACACCCGGCCCCCAGCGCAGGGCACCTGGTATGGTTGGGGCGAGGCTGCCTCCGTGGACCTCCCAGCTCCGGCTGCTGCACAGGGCCGCCCCCGAGGGCCCTCTCACTCTCCTGCTGGCCAGGCAGTCATGGCCGATGGCTCAGCTGCTCAGGGCCATGGTGTCCACCACCTGCTCCAACTTGCTCCGGAGCCGCTGCCGCCGTGCCTGCTCGTCCTTCTCCAGGGCCGTCAGGATCTGTGGAGGTGGGACGGGGGCATCAGGCCTGTCCGGGGCTCGGGGTAGCACACAGCGGCTGTGTCCAGAGTGGGCTCCAGGCTGAGGCCACTTTGTCCCGCCCACTCTCAGCTGAGGGACCTGGGCCTGGAGCCGGGACCCCCAGACCCCGTGGTCTCCAGCCGCCCTTCATCCCCCAAAACCACCCGAACAGGGCTCAGGTCCCTGCCAGCCCTCCAGGCCTCCGAGCCCCAGGGCCTGCCCCCTGCACCCGCGGGTCCTGCTGGGCTCTGTGCTCACACCCGTCTCCCGCGGCGGCCAGTCAGCCCCCAGCACGTGGCCGTGCTGCCGTCTCCCTCCACAGCCCCATCGCCCCGCGTCTCTGCACCCCTCATAACACAGCCCCTCGGGAAGAACCGCAGCCCGCCACCCCCATCCTCTGACCTGCCGCCAGGTCTCCTGCGCTCACCGCCCCATCCTCTCAAACCCACACAAAAGTTGGAGCTGGCGCCTGAGCCCTCCAGCTCCTGACGTGGTCCCTGCAGCCGGGCAGCCCGGCCACAGCCCCTGCTCCCCCGCTCCCCGCACCTAGCAGTCAGGCTCCGTCTCTGAACCCCAAAGGCCATCTCCCTCGGGAGCAGCCCAAGACCCTACAGCCTGCACACCCGGCGACGGCCCCGCCTCCCCCTCCTCCCAGGACATTCTGATTCAGCCTCGCACGGCCTCTGCCGTTCTGCATCCGGCCTGCTCTGGCCTCAGGGCCTGGGCTCTGGCCAGGCCCGCCCTGCCCCTCCGGCCCTGCGCTCTGTCCATCCGGTGCAGCCCACGAGTCAGTCGTCTGTCCTGACGTCTCAGGGAGGCCCAGCTCCGCACGCGCCCGGCTCCAGAAGCAGATCGGGAGCCGAGGGTCGAGGATGGCCCGTGCCCTGCCCTGGAGACGCGCCCAGACCCATCAGGCAGCCCGGGCCGGGGCGGGAGCACGCTCGGTGAGGCTGGCGAGCTTACCTCGTCCTTGTACTTGCTGATGTAGGAGTAGATCTCGTGCAGGGCACTCATGCTGTTGAACTGGCTCAGGTGCAGCCGCGACTGTTCAGCCAGGTATGCGCTCATGTCCTGGTCGCTGATGGCGGGCATCTTGGCGATGTCCGCGTAGTACCTGCGGCGGGCGGGCGGGCGGGCGCGTGAGCTGGGTCCCGGCCCCTCCCCCGCCCAGCCCCGGGCCCGCGCCCCCACCTCTCCACCCAGCTCTTGTAGTTGGGGATGTCCTTGGCGTAGAGCAGCTTGTTGGAGGGCGAGTCCTTGCCCAGCTTGTGCTCGGACGTCGAGCAGGAGTCCATGAAGGTCTGGGCCACCACCGACAGGCAGGCGTCCGTGATACTGCTCTTGTGGATGTCGAAGACGAACTGCGGGTTCTTGATCACGTTCACCCAGAAGCGCAAGGGCAGGCTGCGGGCAGGCGGGCGCACGGTCGGACGGGCCTCGGCGGCCCTCGGGCCGGCGGGGAGCGGGGGCTGACCTGTGGCCTCACCGTCCTCCCGGCTCTGGCCTTCACGGTGACCATGGATTTCCATGCAGCCAGGGAGACAGGCCCAGAGAGCTGGGCCGTGAGCAAGGGCTGCTCCTGCTGGCCAGCCCCTCCCCACGGTCCCAGGGGCGGGTGTGCACACCCACAGGCTCTCTCGCCCTTGGGCACCCACTGTGCCCGGCTGCAGTCCTCCAGGCCTGAGAGCCTGCTCACGGCTGGGCCGGCTCCCTTTGAGTCTTGGTGACAAGACCAGGAAGGGGGCCAGCAGACGCAGCCCCACTACAGCTGACCCCGACCCGGAAGGCCACCTCTACGACAACCCTCAACTGGGCCAGCAACAGCCTCTAACCACGTGTCGCTGTTTAACTTAAATAAAGTTAAAGATTCGGGGGTTCAGCTGCACCGGTTACGTCAGATACCCCTGGTCACACGTGGCCACGTGCGTGGCACAAACCTAGAACTTTCTATCATCCCAGAAAGGTCCCCTGGACAGTGCTGGCCTACACTGCCTCCCCTTGGGGCCGCGGGCAGTGCAGGTGGAGCTGCAGGCCCAGGGTGGGTTCGCCTGGAGAGGACCTGGGCTGCATCCCAGGCTTGGGGGGGCAGCGGTGTACAGGGAGGAGTCAGGTAACGGGGAGGAAGAGGCCAGAGGCACAAAGCTTGTGAGGACCAGGCAGGCCCTGCCAGGGACCCGGGCAGCTCTGGAGGCAAAAGCCAGGCCGGCAGCGAGGGGGCGATGGGACTGAGAGCCCCAGGAGCGTGTGCTGTCACTGTCACCCTCGTCGCTGTAGCCAGCATGGGACGGGCCTGTCCCACTGAGCCCGTTTCTCACGCAGAAGCCTACACACCTGCACGCAGCCGCGCACGCCCAAAGACACGCAGATACACGTGTGCACACACCCCCCACCACCACCCACATCCGGTCCCACAGCTGGGTCAGCGGATGCCCCCGATGGCTGAGTCAGAGAGACCCAGACGGAGAAGGACCAGCCGTAGCCCGGGGCAGTGGACGGGGCCAGCCTCCTGGCACTGCAGCCCCCAGCCGAGCCGGGCTGCCCCCAGGCCCCAGGCTTCCTGCTCCAGCGGGGACCTCGGCCCCGCCCCCGCCCCGCCCCCACCCCAGGCCGGTACCAGTTGCTCTTCCAGGTGTGGCGCACGTCCGCGTCGTGGATCTGGTGCTGGTCAGCCTGCTCGTCCAGGAAGTCGAACATGTACTTGATGGCCAGCGGCAGGGCCGAGCCCCGGTGCGCCGTGCTGAAGATGGTCTCGAAGAGGTCGTCCACGAACTTCTGCAGCGTGCCCTATGGGGGGGCGGGGCACAGCTCCAGCGGCTGCCCCGGCCCCGTGTGGCCCGCCCGGGCCCCCTCCCTCCGCCCACCTTGGTGGCCAGCAGCCGCGTCAGGTAGATCTCGGAGACCATCTTGCTGCCACGGTCGCCCTCTCGCTGGTCCAGGTGGTCATGGTTCTTGACCAGGTGCCACAGCTTGGTGCCGCTCTCCAGGTCGGGCGTGATCATGGGCGTGCGCGAGCGCAGGCTGTCGGGGCTGCTGGCAGTGCGCAGCATGCTCTCTGCGGGCACCGTGCCGTCAGCTGCTGCGTCCCACCCGCCCCGCCCGCCTGGCACCAGGTTGCTGGGCAGGCGGCTCCCCTGTGTGAGCCTCAGCTCCCCCCCGACAGCTGGGGTCATCCGCCCCCACCTCCCTGGGTTTCTGGGGACGGTGCTGCCCGGGGAAAGGCCGAGGGTCCCCGGGACAGGCTGTAACCAAGCCGTCCCAGGCTGCCGCAGCGGCGCCCAGAGCGGCATTCTGTCCAGGTCGGTGGTCTGCCCGTTGCCCCCGCCGGCCCTCTGCCCCTGCCGGCGCTCACCGTATCTGCTGAGGGACTTGGTGAAGGTGGACGAGTTGGAGATATTGTAGGCAGACGTCTGCTTGGGCACCAGGGCCACCGAGGACCCATCCGTCACCTACGGGCAGGGGGCCGGGTGATGCGTGACCCACCACCCGCGGCTGGTCTCTCACCTGGGCCTCAGCCTGCCCCCCAACCCTGGGCGACCCCCACATGTGACCGTGCCCTCTCCTCCTGGAGCGTGGCCCCCAGCCCTGAGCCCCGTCGTGGAGAGAGGGGCCCGAGCCGTGGCCGCAGGTTGGGGGTCACCTGGTAGTGCGCCAGCGTGTTCAGCCTCTTCCAGTCGTTATCGATCTTGGTGGTGACGTCCTCATCCTGCAGGATGATGCGGGCCATGCGGCCCTGACGCCACTCTGCGGGGGAGGGGAACGCTGGAGTGCTGCCCTGCTCCTTGCGCCCTCCATCAGGACAGGCCCAGGGGGCAGGGTCCCAGGGGCCCTGAGTGAAGGCTGGGCAGCAGAGGGACAGGCCCAGCCCAGAGCAGAAGCCCAGCCCCTCTGGCAGCCCCCCGCCCGCCCAACCCTGGGCAGCCCAGCCTTCCGGAGCTCCTAGCCTGGCACTCAAGGCCTCCCTCCATCGCGGCCCCAGCTTCACCCACCAAGGGACCAGCCCGGTCCAGCCCGGTCCAGCCCGTCTCTGCTCCCCAGGCCCTTCCCACTTAGCAGGTGCCCCTGCCCACTCCCCGCTCGTGAGCCCCCACCCAGCTCCAAGGGCCCACCTGCTTCCTAGAGCACATGGGGACCCCACCCCTGCCCCCACCAGCAGGGGCGCAGCCCTCTCAGTGCCACCCTGCTTCCACCACCCCGGGGAGCAGCCTACAGACCCAGCCTGGGTCACGCACCCCTTCCCTCCAATCCTCCGGGCCAGCGCCCAGTGCTTGGACGACGCGACAGAGCCCCTGCCGGACTCACCCAGGTCCATGTCCCCGGCCTTGGGCCGCTGGGAGTAGGGCACGCCCTTGTACACGGCGTCCAGCAGCTTCTCCTTGACCTGCGTCACCGTGTCGCAGTTCAGCCCCTTCACCGGCACCTCGGGCGCGTTCTCGTTCTCGGGGTTCACGCAGTTCAGGGTCTGCAGGTGGGAGCGCAGGGCGTCAGCCCCCTCCCCCTCCCTGGCGGGCGGGCAGGGGCGGGTGGGCGGCGCTCACCAGTCAGCCCCCTCCCCCTCCCTGGCGGGTGGGCGGCGCTCACCAGCGTCTTGTAGTCGATCTGCTGGCGGATGAGCTTGTCCTCGCTCAGGGAGTAGCGCGCCTCGCCCGTGATGGCGTCGATGGGGCCCTTCTCCATCTGCTGCTTGATGGCGCAGAACAGCAGGAAAAGCGGCTCCCCGGCGCACTCCTGTGGGCGGGCGGGCGGCGTCAGGCTCCGCCCCAGCCGCTGCCCCGGCCCCACCCCCCACCCCACCCCCGACCCCGGGGAGACAGGCATGAAAATCCCGGAAAACGACCTCAGCAAAGGGGCCAAGCGGGGAGGACCAAGGCCAGTCAACCCGGGCTGAAGCCTCGCCCGGTTCAGGCCTCGGCAGGACCACGGCCCCGGCGCCACTCTGCCCAAAGCAGCCAGTGTTGCATGTGGTTGAGGCGCAGGCTCCGGTGCCGCCCCCACGGCCCAGGGGACTACAACGGGTGTGACCATCATCTATCAGATGGGGGGGCCCCCTCAGCTAGGACTCGCCTGCAGGAGAGGGCCGCCCCTCCCTCCAGAGCACGTGGCCGACGCACTCACAGGTGCAAACGCACCAACCCAGGGCAGGAGGCTGGCAGGGCAGCTGTCCGGGCACTCGGGGAAGGTCTGCGCTGCCCATCTCCGACCACGTGCCGCCTCCGCCCCCACTGCAGCCACTGGGCGTGTCCTCACCTCAGGGCCTTTGCACCTGCTCCCCCTACAACCAGAACTCTCCCCCTCAGGTCTTCACTGCCCCTTGCAGACCCCACCCGACATCCCTTTGTCAGAAAGGCTCTCCTGGGCCCTGGGCCGAGCCCGCTGGCCCTCACTGCCATCACACAGAGCCAGCCCTCTTCGATGGTCTTGTTTGCTTCCCTGCCATTTCCTCTCTGGAGTGGAAGCTGCCTGCCGCAGCCCAGGGCGTGCCTGGCCCCTCCCGCTACATCCCCAGTGCCCAGCACGGAGTGGGCGCATGGGGGGCTCTACGGACGCTGCTGGACAACAAACACCGTTAACAAACAGCTGCGGAAGGAGGGCTCCCGTCCCACCCCCGCCAGAGGGCTGCCCCGACTGCAGTGACCAAGCTGCTGCGTGCCCTGCACAGCTGAGTCCCCACCTCAGCCGGACACAGGCCCCTCTCGTCTCGGCCCCCCCAACGGAGCTGGGAGCGAGTGTGGCCCTAGCAGGCAGCTGCCGGCCTGCTCCCTGGCCCACCAAGAGTGGCTCTGCCCGGAACCAGATGCTCCAGGCAGCTCGTTAGCATCTGCGGTGATTAAGGAGACAGCTGCCAGGGAGTGGCAGTGAGCGCAGGTCATCCGGAGACCCTCCAGCAACACGCCCATCTCTGAAATCGTTTCATCTGCAAACTTGGCTGCATTACATCAGCTAGGACAGAGGCCCAGCCGTTAACAGCTGCCTCTCCCTGCAGACGCCACGAGACTTACTCCTCTCAGAAGAAAAGGTGCACCTCAGGAGGTCAGAGGGTGAGGTTACACAGCAAATCACGAGAAGCCAGGATTCGAACCCAGACAATCTACCGCTAAAGCAGCTGGTCCTTAAAAGCCAAGCGTCCTTACAGAACATGCAGGCTGAGCAGGGTGTTCACTCCCAGCCCGGCTGGCAGGCTCTGACCCACTCCCACAGGCCCGCCCAGATGCCGGGAAGCAGGAACCGGGGAGCAGAAAGGCTCTGAGACTGAGAAGGCCCAGAACCCAGCCCTTCCCTGCTGGGCCCACTTCCTGCCCAGGGAGGAGGGGGACCTCGGTGACTCTCAGGCCCAGCCGGAAGAGATGTGCAGAGACTGCCAGTGAGCCTCCAAGTGAAAAGGTGACACGAGGACAGGCTGTTCGATAAATGTTAGAACAAGGCCTTCTCCAGTCGGGAAAGAAAATCGAGTGAGATCCCTGCCTCACACCCTATACTAACAGAAAACGTTCCTCGGCATAACACGAGAGCTGTAAATGACAGAAAAGTTCAACGTTCTCTTGGGACTTCCCTGGCGGTCCAGTGGTTAAGACTTCACCTTCCAGTGCAGGGGGTGCGGGTTCGATCCCTGGTCGGGGAGCTAAGATCCCACATGCCCCAAGGCCAAAAAACCAAAACATAAAACAGAAACAATTCTGTAACAAATTCAACAATGACTCAAAAAAAATTCTCATAAAAAAATTTCTTTTAAACTTCTTTTTTCAAAGAAAGCGGGCCTCCTCTGAACCCCCTCCTCCAGGTTCCCAGAGACGACTTAATGAGCACGTGACCAAGTCACGCGGTCTGCAAACAGGTGCGCTTTACAGGAAAGGCACAGCTCTGTTACTGCCACCTGTCCTACACGACAACAACGTCGTCGTACTCTGGGCATCACTGGGCCACCACCCACCGGGCGAGCCCCACCCAGCCTGACCCCCTCCCCTCTGGACCTCGCGCCCACCTCAGGGCCTTTGGTCCCCGTCTGGCTACCTCCTGCCCCTCCTCATGCTCACATCTCACCACCCCATCCACGCTTTCACGCCCCTGTGGACACCCCGCCCCTTTCCCCATCTGCGCCCCTCAGCCCAGCCAGGACTCTGTCCTGAGCACTCTGCGCCGCAGCAGCTGGGCTCAGCATATCCTCCATGGAGGACGGAAAGCCCCACCGCCATCCCCGCCTCGGGCACTGCAGCGAGCGGAGCCTGCAGAGCCACGCGGAGAGCAGACCCAGGCCGCCTGCGTCACGAGGCTCCACGGCCCGCTCCCTCACCCACCGTGGAGCGCTAACCAGGGGCCACCATGCGAGGACCGGGCCCGGGTGCCAAGCCTTCGGGTTTTTCAAGGGAAGCCAGACAGACATCTGGGTCTGATGACCTCCCAGTTCTAAAATGCAGGCGACCCAGCTAGCTGCTCACGGCCCTGACAAAGTCCGCCTGGACCCACGTCTAGCCGGCCTGCAGGCTGTACCCGTTCTGAGAACAGCCTGGCTCCCCGGGGTCTGTCTGGGGGTCGGGGCTCTCCCAGCCCGAGAGGGAACTGTCTGGGCAACAACAGTGGAGGCCCAGGCAGCTGCCCGCCTCCTCACAGCAGGGCCAACAGGACCCACCGCCCCCGGGCGTCTCCTCAGGCTGGCCCACACACACGCCCCTGCCCGGGAGCTCCCTCCGACCTCAGGTCTGGGCCACGGGCACTGCGTGAGCCCCACCGGAGCCTGGACGCACGCCCCAGCTCCGTCACATGCAGCTGCGGGACCCACGTCGGACCCCGGCGGCTGAGTGAGGACAGGACGGCCTCCAGGAGGGGCAGGGAAGACGCGAAGGGACAGCCGCGAGCCGGGGGGTCCTGCCGAGGCCCTGGCCCCTTGGGGTCTCAGCTGAGAGCCCACCAGTCACCCCTGGCCTCCCACCCCCACCTGGGCCCCCCGCGGCCCACCCACCTTGAGGAATTTGTACAGAAGGAAGGTGAACCAGTTGGTCAGCATCTTCTCTGCCACCGACTCAGTCCTGGGAACAGAACACACGCAGGGGCGGCCTCAGTCCTACCGCCAGGCCCGCCCACACCACCACCTCGCCACCCCACCCTCCCCGGGGCCAAAGGTCAGGCCTCGGCCTCAGAGCAGGTGTCGCCTCGCGCTGAGGGGTCCCAGACGAGGCAAGCCCCGGAGTGGGTCCCCGGAACTGCAGCGGCGGCGCCTGGGCTGCGCCGGTGGGCGCGCTGCCGCGGGGGCAGGCACAGGGCGCGGACTCACCGCCGCAGCAACAACTTCGGGTGGTTCTTGCTTTCCAGGTTCTTCTCGATGAGGTCGGACAGCAGCTGCTTGAGCACGCCCGTGGCGTACTCCATCTCGCCCTGCAGGGCCGTCATGACGAGCGAGGCCACGTTGCCGCGGTCCCGCATGGAGAAGCTGCGCTGGGCCTCCAGCGTGCGGATGAAGGTCAGCAGGAAGTGCTTCTTGGTCAGCAGCTGCCCGAACAGGGTCAGAGACTTCTCCACGTTAGCCTGCACCTGGGGGGCCGCAGGCCTGCTCAGACCTCAGAGAGCACCGGCCCCTGCTGGCCGAGGGCCCGTCTAGGCCCCGGTACAAAGGGCGGGTCCCTGAGCTGCAACTGTCCTAGCAGAATGGACGGGGCCTGGCAGCTGCGTGAGAAGCCACAGCAGGCAGAGGCCCGGGGCACAGCAGCGTGCGGGGGCAGAACGGAGGCCTGCTCCAGCCACCCTCTGTGTGGCCCAGCTCGTCCACCAGGCACCAGGAGTGCCCGACAGCCCCTCCCAGCCGGCACCAATGCAGAAACCACCCTCCCCCTTCACAGAGGACACTCAGGTCCAGAGAGGGGAGCAGCGCGTTGCAGCCACACAGCACTGAGGTGGGAAAGGGCCGATGGAATGCCAGGCACGGCTGGTTCCAGGTCCCCGCTCACTCTTATCTGCCCCCAGGCTTGTCATAGCATGACACGAGGCTCCCAACCCAGGCAAGACAGGTGACAGGTACCAGAGAGGACACACAGTCACAGCTAAGAGAACAGTCAGACCGGCCCGGCAGACGGCAACGCCGGGAGAGACACCTGATGGCGGATGGGGAAGCCCCAGCATGGCAGACACCCCAGCAAACAAGCAAGCAGTGAGCAGCCCAGGGCGTCCTGGGCCCGAGCCAGTGCGACAGGAAGGCCCGCTGAGGTGCAGCTCGAGAGGGAATGTCCCACCACCACAGCCACGTGAGGGGGCTGACTCCCCAACATCCGCGGGGTGCAGGACGCGACACACACGCCCCCCACAGAGCGCAACAGAGCAGACTCGCTGAGCCCCTACCCGTTCCGAGCTGGGGGCCCTGGGCGTCTGGCCGGCTACCGGGCAGCCCAGGAGGACGTGGGTGCCAGGAGGCTTCCCCTCGGCAGGCTCGGGGGCCGCATCGGCCGCGCAGAGCCCAGCTGAGCGCCCGCACCTCCCGACACTCATGGCAGCAGCCCCCCTGGCTCAGTGAAGCTTGGCACCCAGGCCCACCCAGGAGCCAGGCCGGACGAGCTGCAGGTGGTACACAGTAAGCTAGGGGCCCAACGAAACAGAGCTGGGCCCTGGGGAGCCCAGGCTAAGGGTGGTTTGCTGGGGCGAGGCCCCCCACACCCGGCCCCCCTCCCAGCAGTCTCGAGCCCGCCCCCAGGACCCTGCCGCCCCAGCACCCAAGGAGCCCCCACAGGCAGAGGCAGCGCCTATGGAACCCCAGCCAGCAGCCCACCTCCATCTCCTTGAGCACTGGGTGGTCCTCGATGCCGGGGAAGAGGACCCGCATGGCGTACGTGCGGTAGTCAAGGAACGGGATGCCGGCACCGTCCAGGTCGTTGGTCAGCTCGTGGATGTCCGTCTGCAGCTCCGCAAAGGCTGCGGCCAGACGAGGTGTCACGGCAGCTGCCCCGGCCCCCGCGGCACCCCCCACTCTCCCCCAACACACTCAGGGTCGGGCCAGCCCCTGACTCTGCCACTCGCCAGCTGGGTGAACTCGAGGAAGTTCCTGTGCCTCCGTTTCCCCAGTCCTGACACAGAGGCTGAGCCCTCCACCCCTGACCTGCTGCAGAATTCACCAAGACGAGAGCAGAGGCGGTGCCGGGATGGGGCTGGAAGGGGCCTCCACGTCCCGATGGGGCAGAGCAACTGTGGTCCCCTGGCTCCAGCCACAGGAGCGGGGATGAGGCTGGCTGGGAAGGGGCAGAGCCCTGCGTGCCAACAAGCAAGCCCTCCCGGCTCAGGCCAGGGGCCCCTGACACGCCCGCCCACTGCTTTCAGAACATTCCTGAGCCGTGAGGTGTGAGCCCTGCGGCAGCCCAAGGATGCGCTGTCTGGTCAGGAGCCGGCCCTTCCCCCCCCCCCCCCCCCCCCCACCGGCACTGCTGCCTGGAGTCTGGTCGCCTCCACCTGGCTGGCCCTGGGGGCCCGCACACACGCTGCCACACACGGGCATCACAGGTCGGTCCAGACAAGACAGGCGGACGGTTGTCCTTGTCCCAGGAAGGCCCAGGCCGCCGCCTCCCACCCAAGCCTCCAACACGTGCCGGAGCCCCTCAGGGCGGCAGTCTGCCAGGGACTGAGGGGGCGCTGGGACACGGGCCTTTGTCTTAAGACGGGCCAGGGTCCCGGGCAGACCGGGCACCCCAGGCCAGTGGAATTAGGGACCACCCAGAACGAGGCCTGTTAGGCATGAAGCCCCCCAGGCGAGGCTTCCGACCCTGCCCGGCCCCCTGCCCTCATCCCCAGGCGGGACGATGCCTGTCGTCTGCCCCAGGGCTGCCAGCGTTCACTCACGGACCCTGCAGGACACTCAAGGCCTCCCCTACCCCGGCTCCTGACACGTGAGAGACCGCCAGGCACCACCCGCACCGCCCTCTTCACCCCTCGTGACAGCGCTGGACCCTGACGGGGCTCCCAGAGGCACAAGTGAGCTGGGGCTCAACTAGAGCCCCCCGCCTCCAGCTGGCTGGGGACACCCGGCCCTGAGGCCCATCTCACGCCAGCCAGAGAGGCCAGCCGGGCTCGACAGAGACCAGCACGGGCACGGGCTGCTGCCTGGAGCCCACACAGGCACACAGGAGCTGAAGCCCCAGGGCCCCTGCGGCCCCGGCCTGGGTGCCCACCACTCAGTGCCCACCCGCTGGCCTCCCAGCAGCCGCGACCCCAGTACTCAGCACCGGCGGGTACGGCAGCACCTGCTCCACGGGGACCAGCCCTGGGCCTACGGGTCTCCCGGACACATCGGTCCCCGGGAACAGCTCTGTTCCAGCTGGAGGCCACCGTCCTGGCCCTTCCCGCCGACCCGCCGGCCCACCGTTCAGATTTCCGACGCTGCCTGCGGCCCCTGCCCTTCTCACTCCCTGGGCCGCCCCCACCTGCCCTTGGGGTCCACCTCTCAGTCGGGAGCTCCCGGGGGAGCAGGCTTTGGGGAAGGGGGCATGTGACCAGGTGTGGGGATGCCGAGCCTGTCCCCGTGGCCATCCTAGCACCATGGGGAGGGGGAGCCGCAGAGGAAGGGGGTCCTGGGAGCAGAGTGAGGGCCTGGCTGGGCCCCAGACCCCGGTGAAGCCTCCCCGCCAAAGCGGCCTGAGCTGGTTTGCGTCACGTGCACCCCAGGGTGAGACAGACACGCCCGAGCAAGCACCCTGCGGGCAGAGGCAGCCCGGGCCCGGGGCTAGGTGCGCACAGGGAGGCTGAAGACGGGCCCCTCCCTCAGCGCCCCCCACCGGCCGCCGGAGGGAACCAGCCGCGCCAGCACGTGGACGAGCACGGCCCACACCACCTGGGGAAATGGCCCCCCGCCCGGAGCGGGCAGGCCCAGCGTCCCCGCACCTGGTGGTACGTCCGTCCTCCAGAGGAGACTGAGGCACAGAAACGCCGTGTGCCCATCTGGGGTCCCACGGACAGGCTGGGACGCAAAGGGGGCTCTCTGGACAGAGCCTGCGTTTCAAGCAGCGCCCCGTGATCGCGCCCAGTCGGGCCCCAGCCCAGCACAGCGAGCTCCGCCCCCCCGGCGCCCCCCACCCCGCCCCCCTCCCCGCGGCCCCCACCCACCTTCCTTGCACTCGAGGGCCACGCGGGACTCCAGGTTGTCCATCTGCAGCTGCAGGCGCTTGAGGGTGCGGTCGGCGTCCCGCGACTTGCGCTTGTACGCGATGAGCACGGCCACGATGACGAGCAGCAGGAGGCCCCCGCCCCCGCCGATGCCCACGATGGCGGGCAGCGTCAGCAGGCTGTCCGAGTACACCTGCAGCACCCCCGGCGAGAACTCGAAGCCGCCGGCCCGGACCTGGGGGGGCAGGCCACTCAGGGGGCGCCCCAGCCCCGCACGGTAGGCGAGGTGGGGGCGCGGGCACCCAGGGCAGACGCTAGGGGCACCAGGGAGGGGCTCCCTCTGGTGGGAGGCAAGTCTGGGGCTTGCTCAGAGCGGGGCTGCCCTACGTGGGGCCCAGGAGGCTGGAGCTGCCAGGACCCGTGGACGCACCGTGACCTTGTGCTGCCCGGTGAGGTTGGGCGACTCGCAGAGCAGCTGCGTCTCCGACACGGTGAGGGCGCAGGGAGTGGAGCCGATGAGCACCGTGTAGTTGAGCCGAGAGTTGCCGGGCGCTGGTGGCAGGAGGTTGCGGCCCTGCGGGGCAGCGTGGGGTGAGCGGGGGCTTCGCCGGCCCCCCGCGCAGGCCCCCCGCACAAGCCCCGCCCCGCCGAGCAGCCCACCTTGAGGATGAGGGGCGAGCTGGGCTTCAGCTCCAGGAGGCCGGTGGGGCTGAGCGGCTCCAGCACAGGGTCCGGGTAGTAGAGGAAGGTCGAGGTGTTGAGCACCAGCAAGGCCCGGACGTCATCCATGACGAAGCCCAGCTCGTCTGGCCGCTCGCCCAGCTCGGGCGGGCTGCGGGCAGGGTTGTCCACCGACGGGGCCCGGCACACCATGGTGGTGTCGTTGTACACCTGGCAGCTCTGGGGATGCAAGACAGGGACACTGGGCTGGCTGACCCGAGCAAATCCAGGCTGTGACACCGCGGGGCCGCGGCCACACCCGCACACGGTCCCCACCCCTCCCAGGGCCTCCAAGTGCAGCTGGGATGGCAGGAGCTGCGGGGGGCAGGGCCCAGGGGGGACTCACGTTCTCCCTCTCGACGCCTCCGTACTTGGCCCGGATGCGGGGTTCCCGGACGGTGGCCAGGTTGGTGCCCGTGACCGTTAGCAGGGTCCCTCCGCTAAGAGATGAGGGAGACGGAAGTCAGGGGTGGAAGTTCCGGGGCCCTCTGCCCCGGCCCGGCACAAATGGGAGGGACCAGACACGCCACCCGGCTCGCGGCAAGACAGCGAGCGGGTTAGTCTCTCAGCACCACGTTTGGCGGCAGGGCCACAGGGGGGGAGCGGAGGGCCTGGTGCAGGAGCCCCACACCTGGTGCTGGTCTTTGGTGGCTCAGGACAGGGGCATGGGGCTCAGGGTGGGCGGGACAGGGTTTGGGGGGGCTCAGGAAACCTCGGATGGGGGTCGTGGGGCTCAGGGCGGGCAGGACGGGGGCCCAGGCGGGCTCCCACCTGTTGATGCTCCACTCGGGGTCGATCCTCAGGATGGTGGGGTCCTCGGTGTAGTTGTATTTGACCTCGGGGTTGGTGAGCTGAGCGCGGTTGATGTTGATGACAATGGGGGCACTGCCGGGGCTCTGCCCGGGGGGCGTCAGGCATCGGATCTCCCGGGAATTCCTCCTGAGGACGCAGGTGCTGGAGCTCACCTCCGATGCCACCGAGCGTCCAGGCTCCACCACCAACAGGCTGAGCGCGAGTCACCAGCCCGCCCGCTGCATCTGCCTACCTATGGCACAGGCCACGGCGGGCCTGTCTCCAGGGGGGGCCCCTTCCCGTCAGCCCCTGCGAGGGGCCGGGTGCTGTCTGTGCCTACCTGGGCCGCAGCCTGGCCCTCTCCCCCATGCTGCCCTGCGTGGGCGGGAGGCTGTCCTAGGCTCAGCGTGGCTGAGGGGCGGGTCCTGCCTCACCAGCTTGCTGTCCAGGTGGCCCCACCCCCAGCCCCGCCTCCTTGGCAGCGTCAACCCGCAAAGCCTGCCCGCGCCCCAGCTTGCGAGAGCCTGGCCCACGGGTGCCGAGAGCAGGCCTGCCGGGCGGGAAAGGGCTCGCGGGCCTCACAGCAGCCCCGCAGCGGCCCCATCAGTCACCCGGGCAGCCGCAGGGCCCCTCCACGGGCGGGGCTCCTCCACGGGCGGGGCCCACGGCTTCCATGTCCTGGGAGGGCTGGAGTACCACGCTCAGCGCCAACTGCCGCTCCGCGGAGGGACGCACACGACACACGCACCCCCCGCCCCCATCATCCCTGATCTGAAAACCGGCTAATCGTGGGCCTGGGCCGTGAGTGGATGAAACGAGCTGGCGGGGCTGGGGGCGCTAGGTCCCCCCCAGGGCAGCGGCCAGTCACCGCCGGCACCTGCCCCATCCCCTCATTGCCTTCACCACAGCCGCCAGGCCCGCGCACAGCAGGCTGCAAACACCAATAATTAGTCTGATAACAGGTAATTACCGCAGGAAAATATTTAAAGGCCCGCTCCATTATCATCCCTAATCTAAAATTATCCACTTCAGGGCTCCGAGTTTTTGTCAAGTTTTCCTCTTTCCCTCTTAAGAATTTTTCTAAACGCCCTTCTCACGTTCCACAGGACTCCCCCAAAACCCAGGACAGAGCGGCTGTGCCCGCCCCTCAGACCCAGGCCCCACCCACCACCCTGCCCTCCCCGCTCCGGGGTAGCCTGCCTGTCTCCATGGTAACCTTCTCCGCCTCTAGGTTTCCATAGTGATCACCCTAGCCCAGCTCTCCACAGCCCTCCAGCTTCCCAGGCAATGGAAGGGGGCACCAGCCATCTGAACCCACGACCACAAGGGGAAGGCAGCCTGTGCCTGGGGTCCCCACTGCCCGTCCGTCCACACCCCGTACCAGGAGAATGAGCAGGGCCGGCCGCCGACAGACACAGCCACATCGCTGCCTGCGTTCAGGTGGCTACCCTCGATGCCGATCCAGGTGCCCCCCGAAAGGGGCCCGCGCGCAGGGCTCACACGGTAGAAGGTCGGCGTCTAGGGGGAGAAGGGACCTGCTGGAGCCCCAGGGAAGCGCCTGCATCTCCAGCATCTCCGCGCTCACTGGGTGCGAGACATCGCCCATGGGCGGGGCCACGGCGCAAGGGGGCCAGCATCAGGCCTGGGGGCGAGGTCTCCAGCCAGCCCAGGCCCGCGCTCACTGGGTGTGAGACACCGCCCACGGGCGGGGCCACGGCCGCACGGGGCCGGCATCAGGCCTGGGGGCGAGGGGGAGGGGGCGGGGTCCCATCACTCGAGGCTGCCTGTGGCCCGGGCCAGCCCCACAAGCGAGCCCTCAGGGCCCCCGTGGCCGCGGGAGCAGAGGGCCAGGCGGGCGGGCTTACCACAAAGGTGAAGCGCTTGGGCGACAGGGCGCGGTAGTGGGGGGAGCAGTCCCGCACGCACACCTCCACCAAGGCATCGTGGGCCCGCAGCGCGCTGGCGTCCCCGATCTCGCAGACAATCCTGCGGGCACAGGGGGCCTCAGCAGCCGTGGGCGCCGGGCCCCCGCCAGCCCCGCCCACCCCCCCCACCGCCCCCCCCCCCCCCCCCCCGCCGCCGCTCCGCCGGCCGCACTCACTGCTCGGCGCTGATGTACTCGCTCTCCACGGGGCTGCACAGCACCTTGCCCACGCGCACACCCAGCCGCACGTCCTCAAAGCGCAACCCCAGGTTCTCGCCCGTGATGGTGAGCCGCGTGCCTCCCTGCCGCGGGCCCGTCTCAGGGGACAGCTGTGGAGGCAGAGGCTGGGATGCGGGCCGGGCGCTCGGAGCGCCCCCCGACGCCCCCCAGGCCCGGTAGCCTGCCCACCTTGAGGATCTTGGGGTCGGCGCAGCGGCTGCTGCCGTGGCGGGCGTGCATCCAGGCGGCGGGCGAGTCCACGGGGCAGTGGGGGCGCAGGGAACAGCGGCGCTCGGCCACACACCAGCCGCACTCGAAGCGAGGGTCGGCCTTGAGGCAGAGACCGCAGCTCTCCCGCAGGGCCGGGCACTTGTACAGGTGGGCTGCAGGGAGGGGGAGGGGCTGGGCGTCAGCGGCCACCCTCGGCCCCGCCCCCCAGCCGCCCCACCCAGCTTACCCTGGATGTTCTGCGGGTTGTCGATGACGAAGTGGCCGTTCCACACCACGGACAGGTTCACGGGCAGGTCACTGACATCGTTGCCCTCGTAGGAGTACTGCGGCGGCAGGAGGAGTGGTCAGGCCACACGGGCCGAGCCCGGGCCGCTGCCCAGGGCCTGTGTGTCCCTTGTGGCCACCTGCGGGACTGGCCGCTGGGGGCCCGGGCTCAGCAGGGCGGGGTCTGGGGGCCAGTCTGGAGGCAGGCTCCCCACAGCGCTGCCCGCCTGTGGGCCCGCGGAGGGGGCCCCACCCGGGTCCCCCTCTGCACAAGGACGGCCACGGCCCTCAACCTCCAGCGGCTACAGGGGCACAGCCTCCAGGGTGAGCCCCCGCCAGGAAGCCAGGACTCCCTGTACCCCTTGGACACACGTCAGGGTTGCTCTGTGAACCTCAGCTTCGTCTCCAAACGGGCTCAACGAGCCCTCCTCTGGGACTGCCCTGAGGTGTGAGACGTGTGTCCCCTGTGCCCTGGCACCCCCGACCCCAGGCTGGGCTGGGCTCAGGGTCTCAGCCCTCCCTGGAGAGCCCAGGCCCGGACGCCCAGCTGTGTCCCACTTTCTGCAGTTGAAGACTTGCTCTCCACCCCAGGGCAATTCATCATCATCTTATCTGCAGGAATGTAATTGGATCCTATCAAACTCTCTAACGCTCCCTTTTCCCTTTACACAAGGGCTGCAAGAAAGATAAATGTGGGCCTGGGGGGGGGGGCGGGGGCACAGGGACAGAGGTGACAGAGGCTCGGGGATGGGGGAGAAACTGAGAGACAGCTGGCCTCGGGGATGCGCAGAAAGGAAGGAGAGGGTGCAGGCAGTCAGGCCAGGGGAGCCAGAGTGAGGCGCAGGCGGAGGGTGCAGCGGAGAGGAGGCAGGACTGGACAGGCCGGCAGGCTCGGGGAGCCTCGGGCCCGGCCAAGGGGCCGACCTGTGCTGGGAAACTGTGGCGACCGCTGGACCCCAGCCCCCCCGCCAGCACAGAGCTGGTGGGCCAAGGGTCCACTGCTTCTGGAATGGAGCCTGACCTCTAACCTTATGCCCCTCCCCAGGGTTCTGGGGGCCTTGCAGGTGGCCCAGAGGTACCCACTCCCCACTCAGGGCCTTGGCTAGCCCCGGGAAACCCACTGCTCTCCTGGACAGATAGGCAGACTGAGGCCTGCTGGCAGTCACGGGGCGAGCCGGGGGAGCGAGACACAAGCCGGCCTCAGGACCACCAACTGGGCCCTCTCCCCTCGCCCACCAGGAGGTTCTGGCCCTGCAAAGACCACCATCCCTAATTCGTGGGACGAATCAGATTTGAGGCTCCGACGGTGACTGCCTCTTGGCACGTCTGGGTCGGGGGAATGCACCGGCCACCGTGCACGGCTTCTGTGTCCGGACACAGTACGCCTTGAAGGAGCCAGTACTGTCACCCTGACCTCGGCCCCCAGGGTCACTCCCCCGCGCCCTCAACCCCAGCCCCCTCACCCAGATCCCCAAGACGTCATGCAGAGCCACGTCTGAGACACGCTCCCTCCGAACGCGGGCGTGGCTCTGGGCATGGCCCCTGCAGCCTGCTCACCCGGCCCGGCTGAGGGGCTGGCACGGCCTGGGGGCCAGAGGTGCCCCCTGAACAGGGCGTGGCAGACCTGACTACGCACAGCCGTTCTGCTAAAGCAGAAACACGGACCCACCGAGGAGTTCTGGCACTGCAGGCTGGAGCTGTTGAAGCGCAGGGCGGCGACGCGGGCCGGGCCCCCCGGGAGGTGGAACAGGCACTCATAGCCCCGCTGGCCCGACTGCGGCTGCGGCAGGTTCCGGGCGGCCAGGGTGATGGGCTTCACCACACCCACCGGCACGTAGATCTGGGTGGAGGGCAGGATCTGCGGGCAGTCCTGGGGGACAAGGCTTCAGCTGAGCCGGGGTGGAGGCTGGCGGGCGGGCTGCGCGGAGCCCGAGCTCCTCCAAGACAAGAGCCCTGCGCCCATTTTACACGCCGGCACACTGAGGACGTCGATGACGGCCAGCCGGGCCCGGGTTCCGGGCTGCACACTGTGAGCTGGGCAGGCCCGCCCCGGGGCCCGAGTGCCCTGCCCCAGGGTCCTAGGACCCCACCAGAGGGGCCCCATCTGGAAGCAGCCGAGAGGCCCCTGAGGCAGAAGCAGGAGCAAGCTCTCAGCTGGGGGCCCGGGGAGTAGGTAAAAATAGCGGGAGCGAGCACAGAAACAGCCCGGCCCCCGGGCCCAGCGCTTCAGCAGCACTAACTAACGCAACGGCCCGGCTTCCCTGCAGCAGGGCTGCAGCGACCGTGGAGGAGCCAGCCCGTGGGAACCCTGCGGAAGGTGCTTTAAATAGAGACGCTGGAAACAGACTGCGATCCCCACGCCCCACGGCAGCTCCCGAGGCACCACGGGCCGGCTCTGCAGAGGTTCTGGGGGCCCCTGGGGGCACTGGGGGAGCAGAGCTAGCAGGGCAGGACTGGCAGGCTGACTACTGACCACCGGGTCTGCGGCTGCCCTGACGGCCACCTGCACACGGGGCACTGACCGGCACGTGGGCTGCGTTTGGAGCTCAGGCTGCAGCCCTGTGGGAGCTGCCGGTGTGCACGGTGGCCACCTGAAAGGGCACCCGTGCCAGCCCCCAGCCCAGGGACGCCCCTGCTGCCCCTCCACATCCCTCAGCAGCCCCAGCTGCTGGCCCCCAGGCCAGCAGCCTGGCCCCCAGGCCCCGCTCCCACTGTCCCCCAACCTCACACCTTCCCTCTCCACTGACACCAGCTCTGCTGCCGGGAGGCCAGCACCGCTGTCTGTCCCCCGTGGGTCTCGGGGTGCAGGCTCCACGCCCCTGTCGGGCCATAGCCTCCCTGTGGCTGGGCCTCGGCACCTCATGATCCCAGCCATGGACGGGCATCAGCCCGGGCCTGGCCCCAGCCTCCTCGAGTGGCCTGAGACCAGGCTGAGCCGGAGGCAGCAGGGAGCTGATAAGCAGAGTGGACGCAGAGGCTCCGCCGTCCAGGGAATTCGGGGCCTATGAGCGAACGAGGGACCGCGACTCTGTTTTCATAACTCAAGTTAGGTTCTCCTAACCTAGAGCCCCTCCTCTCACACAAAGCAAGGAAGCGTCTGGAAGACTGACCTCCATTCCGCTGGCAGGGGCACCGGCCTCAGGCCCAGAGCCTCCTGGTAACAAGGCTGCCAGGGGGAGCACACGACCCCCTCACTCCTGATCCTGGGGAGGCCGGGTCTGGGCGCAGGCCACCCCCCGGGGCTGCTCTGCTCTGGGGGTGCCCCACGTGGGACCCCTGCCGGGCCACCCCGTCCCCACCGTGCTCTGGTGGCCGCCCCAGCCGAAGCCGACCGGGCAGACGCGGGAGCACAGGGACCCCGTCCCATCCCGGGCGGGAAGCAGAGAAGCGCTGGGACTGGGACCCTGCGGCCTGAGCACAAGCTGGGGAGGGGTCGCCCCGGGGACCAAACCTGAACCAGGGATGGGGGGACTGTGGAAACGTCACGCTCCTTAGGGGCGTCCCCACGCAACCTGGGACTGGCTGAGGAGGGACCGTCTGTGAAGTCCATCCCCAGACAGCCCCCCTTGACCCCAACCAGCTCCCCGGCCCCGCCTGGCGCAGGCGGGCTCCTGAGCAGGGTCTACCCCCTGCCGCTCCCGGGATGCCCACGCCAGCCCTCCCCGAGGGTCCCGCCGGGCGGCCCGCTCCGCTGGAACGGCTCGAATGGGCACAGAGCTGAGAGGCGGCCAGGGAGGACCGGGCCCCCACCCCCTGGACCCCCGGGCCAGCTCCTCAAGCGGGCCGCACACCTGGAAGCCCGCCTGCCCACCCCACGCCCCCGCCATTGCCGTCTCGTCCCGCACATCCGCCCCGCACATCGCCACCGCGGAGTGGAAGGCCCGAGGGAGGGGGCGGGGCAGCCAGGGCAGGCTCCGCGACGGGCCAGTCCAGCCCAGATGCAGCCCCCAAGCGCCCATGGCTGGTGGGACTCACACCCGCCTACCCCATCCAGCCAACAGACGCGCCATCTACCGGAGAGGCAAGGCCTGGCATCAAGGCCTGGCTCCGCACCCGAAGGCTGGACACCGGGAGCCCTGCCCCACCCCCTGCCGGGCAGGCCCGGCTCAGGCCTGGTGCTCAGCCCCACTGCTCGCTCGGCTCCGAAGCAACTGCTACCTGATGGCTACTGACGACCACGCAGCCCTGCAAGCGACTCCGGGAAAGACCAGCCGCCTGCACCTCGCCCAGCCAGCTCCGTCCACGTGGACCCAGCCAGACACGCTCCCAGCTAGCTCCCGGCGCACCGGGAGGACGGTCCCTGCCCCCATCGTCCCCGGACGTGCCCTGGGTGTGAGGTCCCCAGGCCGATACAGCCCCGGAGGGCATCCCCCTATACCTTCCGGCCAGCATCCCCACCACCCCAGGCGGCACCCAACTCCTCCTCACCTCCAAACCCAGCCCACGGGACGCCTTACCTCGGACACGTTGACGCGGCCCTCCAGGAAGGCACAATCGGCGGCGTTGTGTGTGCACACGTGGCGGTACTTGCACCAGTGGCAGGGGAAGGAGCCGCTGACGCAGGACAGGCAGCTGCAGGCAGAGGGCGCGTGGTGAGGCCGCAGCCTGGGCCCCCACCTTGCTGCTGATCAGGGAGCCGCCCCAGGGCCTTTGCACAGGCCGCTCCTCACTGCTCAGAGCTGGTCTGCTTCTGCCTGCCAGGGCTCCCCTCCCTCCTCCCTCCATTGCCTGACAGTCCACCCCGGCGCCAGCAAACAGAACCTCTCAGAGACGCACACGTGTAAAGCCGGTGCCAGGCCACGCGTGACCATCAGCGCTGGAAATGCGTTAGTGCAGCCAAGGAGCACGTTTTAAAGTCCACCTTGTTCTAATTCGCTAAGATTTAAACGCAGGTGTCGAGTGGCGGCTGCAGGCTGGACGGCCGTGGTAGACGTCACCTCCCCGACCAGAAAGCAGGCTCGCCTGCCAAGGGCCTGATTCATTCCAACGTGTCTCCAGGGCCTGGACGGGCCGCACAGCCCGCACCTCACCTCACCTCACCGTCCCTGTAGCTCCACATAACCCATCGTCCTGCCTCTACAGAGACCCTCGACCCCTCCAAGCCTCGGAGCACAGCCCCTGCCCCAAAGATTCCAGCCCGCCCAGCATGGGGAGGCTGGACCCCAGTGCCAACAACACCCAGGCCCACGGTGGGCGCCCCACGAACAGCCAGGAGTGCGTCGGCCTGCAAGTCGGTTGACAAACGAAAACACGATTGAAAAATTAAGCACCTCGGCTCGAGGCTGACCCCCTCCCGGCCCAGGGCTCTGGCCGCTGCAGGACGCGCAGGGGGCCCTCAGCAATTCCTGCTCTTCCTCTGAGGCTGGCGCGCTCGCAGAAGACCAGAGGCCCAGGGAGAGCGCCCACACCCAGCTGTCCGTGCCCCAGGGGCTGCCTGACCCAGAGGGGACCCGGACCCCTCCTGCCCCAGAGCAGCAGGTATCCAATGCCCGAGCCCCGGCTGGCCGTGCCCTGCCTGGACGACGCAGCAGCGCCCCCAGCTCCCTGCCTTGCTCTGGTGCCCGCAGCCCACTCCCCACTCGAGGGGAATCAGCACATGTCACACCCCAGCTGCCGCTCCTGCCACCCGGCCTCAGGCCTCCCCCTCGAGGCCCCGTCCTGGCTCCTGCGACCCGACCAAGCGCTGCCCCGCGGGACTCTGTGCAGGAGGCCAGAGACACTCACGACTGATGGACGCTGCAGTTGTAGAAAACGAAGTCCACGGACGCGAACTTCTTGCCCGTCTCCTTGGACTTCAGGTAGAGCTTGACCACCCGCTGGTCTCCTGTAACAGTGGCACAGGTTCCGTCACCAGGGCCCCAGGGCCGCCGAACCCAGGAGCCCCGCGCAGAAAAAAGGCCTCCCCGAGGACCCTCCCAACGGCCAAGGGCACCGCCCCCGCCCCCCACCCCGCAGCCCTGCAGTGCCTTCCCCTGACGCCCTCCGCGGTCACCACGGGACGCCCACCCACTGTCCCAGTGACCGTCTACCCCTGACAGGAGGCCCCCGCGCTGCCCAGGCCGGCCCACTCGGCCTCACCCTGGCCCCGCGTGATGGGCGCCACCTCCCGCGCAGAGGGGGAGTGGCAGTGAATCCGGCCATCCTCCAGGACGCCCTCAGACTCAGTGAAGTCCTCAAAGGAGCAGTTGACGCCGGCAGAGAGGTCGGGCACATTCCAGGCCTGCAGCACGAGCTGGGTGGCAGGGGAAAAGGGTGACTGGCCAATCCCCCTGAGCCCCCGCGCTGCCCCACCCCGGCCCCAGCAGCCACGCTCACCGGAACCTGAAACGTGGTCACGGACACGTTGCGGGGCTGCACTGTCAGCTGTACGCACTGCAGCAGGTCCGCGGCGAAGCGCTGGGGCTCAGCCGCCCGCTCGCAAGCGTCCCGGCGAGAGCAGCTGTGGGCAGAGGCGTGGGGCGGGCTCGGGCGGGAGGCCAGCGGAGCCCCTGGCCCACCCTGCACCCCATCCAGACCCGGGAAGCTGGGCTCCTGTCACTCAGCGGGTCACGGGAGCCGGGCCCCTAGGCTCCCAGTGAGGTCGCCGGGCCCCCTGCCACCCCCACGGCCTGCGCGGACTCACGTGCTGTGCAGGACACACCAGCCGCAGTGGGGGTCCCGTGACCCCAGACACAGCTCACACGACGTGTACTGCACACAGCTCTCCACGGGCACCCGAGTCACCTGGCAGGAAGGGCCTCGGCATCAGGTCCTCTCGGGCCTGTCCTGTCCCCCACACACCAGGCAGCCCCGTCTCAGGCCCTCCTCACGCTTTGTCTATCCAAGGGCCAGTCCTGGGTGACCCTGACCCGGCCGAGCCAGGCCAAGCAGGCCGGGCCAGTCTCCAGGGAGCGAGTCGGTGCGGGCGACAGCTCTGGCCAATCCCTCTCGCTCTGCTGCACCCCGAGCTTCCCAGGGGAGCCCCAATCCTGAGTCCGGAGGCCGGCAGGGCACCGCTTACCCCAACCTCGCCGGCTTGGCCCGAGACACAGAGCGACCGAGTAATAACCCGATGGCGGGAGGGGGCAAAGGGGAAGGGAGCCACCAGGAGAGAAGGGAGGCGCGGCCCCACCTGCACCCCTCCGGCAGCCACGGGGTCACCAGGTGGAGCAGAAGGGCAGAGGCTGGCTCCAAGCAGGCTGGACCAGAAACACGGAACGCGACCCTGACGAGCCGGCCAGGCCAGAGACCGGGAACTCGGGGGCCCCAACGGACACCCCAAACCCCCCAACACCACTCCCCTGAAAACGCTCTCGCTGGGTATCTGCTCCCGCGGGTGTGCAGTCGTCCAGGGACGAGGGGCAAGCCTGGAGGCTGGCTGCACAGTGACGGCCCCGCCCCGCTCTCCGGGGCACCCACCTGCTTCTCCGTCATGGCGTACAGGTACTGGCGGTCGGGGCTGAGGACCAGGTCACGCAGGATGGGGCTTCCCTCTTGGGCCACCACGCTCTCGTAGGCCAGGGCCGGCCAGACGCCGGGGTTCGCCAGGTCCACCAGCATCTGCGGCAGCGAGAGCCACGTGGTGCTGCCTCAGTGCCTTCCAGCCGCTGCCCACCCCCAGCCCAGGTGTGGGGTTGGGAGCGCCCCAAGCAACCCCCCCAAGCCCTTGAAGAATAAGGCCGAGGCCCCCCCCCCCACGCCCAGGAGCCGGTGCAGGACCAACTGCACCGGCAGGCTGGTCCCGGCCCAGCCCCTTCGCCGGGCGTGGGGGTCTCTGGGGGCTGGAGAAAACCACAGCCCTCCAGCCACCACCCGTCCCGAGCCGCACAGCCACGTCCAGGGCAGAGGCGGCAGGAGCCCGGGGCGGCCTTCCCTGGGGCCAGGCTGGGCATCCCCATCGCCGAGGGAGGGCTGTTTGTGCAGAGGGGAGGGGGCACGAGGGGCGGCGGGCCCGCAGGGACGTCCAGTGCAACTGAGGAGAGAGACCAGGATCCTCCCAAGTGGGAGGCAGGGGGGGCCGGGGCCGAGAGAGCGGGCACCGCCAGCACGAAGGCGGGAGGGGGGCGGACGGTGCAGGCATGAGGAAATACACGGTCTACGTCCCAGACACGCGGGGGCTCACTCAGCCAGCTCTCGCCCGCTGCGCGCCACGCTGCAAGTATCTTTAGCTGCTCTTACCAAACGAAAGTATTTAATTAGCAGCGAGAGCCGGGGGGCTTTCCAGAGACGGGACTCGTGGGGCGGCCGGCTCAGCCCGCAGGCAGGCTCCCGGGGCCGCCAGCCCACCTCCACCTCGGCCCAGCGCCCCTCCCTGGCGCCTCACGCTGACTGGACAGGGCAGGGCAGGCCTGACCGGCCAGGCGAACACCCCCGGCTCGGGCCAGCTCCATGGCGGCTGGGAGAGGGCGGCCGGCCGGGGAGGCCAGGGGGAGGGGGAGGGGAGGGCTGCATTCCTGAGCGCCCGCGGCCACCCCCCCACTTCCGCTCAGCTGCCGCCCCGCCGGGCAGGCAGGCTTAAGTCAAACCAGACCCGGAAGAGCCGAGTCCAGCGCCTGCCGGCAGGGGAGGAAGCCAGGACTGGGCCGGGAGGGAGGAGGGGGGCAGGGGGCGTGCAGCAGCCCAGCCTCAGCCCCCGCGGGTAGGGCCTGGAGGGGTGTGCCCGTCCAGCTGTCCATCCGCCACGCACCCAGCCTGCACCCCCCAACCCCAGAGCCTGCTGCCCTGCTCTCACAGGGAGCTGACTGGGCCCTGGCCACGGAGGCCGGGAGGCCGGGAGGCTGGCCTCTGCACCCACACCACCTGGGCCCAAGCCCTGTTCAGGCGCGTCCCGGCTGCGGGGCCTCTGCCTCAGGGTCCCCCACGCAGCCTGAGCGACGGGAGCCTCCCCCAACACCAGAGCCACTCCGGGGACTAAATGACCCAGCAGAGGGTGCCCGGGGGGCCAGGCCCCGAGGCAACCCCCAAAACCCAAGGGCCGGCCACAGAGGCGCAGCAAGGCCAGGCTGGACCACAGCCAGGGAGCGGGCACTGGACGGCCAGAGGGCAGGGCAGGGCACCAGGGGGGACCCAGAGCTCCAGACTCATCTCAACACGAATGGCCCAAACCAGGGTCCTTTGCGCCTCTTCCCTGCAGGCGCCTCCACCCGCCGCAGCCCCCCTGGAGCCCAGACCTGACACTGCCGGGCCCCAGCCTCTCCCACCCGCTCGGGGCCGAGGGTGCAGGCTGGGGCGTGGACGTCGCATCAGCGGTGCCCCCACCACCCCGTAGGGGACAAGGGGGACAGTTCAGGGAGGGGGGCACCCAGGGGAAGGCACAGTCCCGGGCAAGGTGGGAGGGCGGCCAGCCCGTCTCTAGAGCGGCCCCGCCCCCAGGCCCGCCAAGTGCCGCGACTCGACAGGTGGCTCCCAACAGCTGCGGCAGGAGTGTGCTGGTCCAGCTGTCCATCCGCCACGCACCCCTCTACCACCCACCTGCCCTCCACTGGGCGGCCCCAGCCCTTAACCTCGCAAGGCTCCCCTGTTTCCGGAGGGCACAGAACAGGGTGGGGCAGGGAGGCACGGCCCACAGGCCAGTGGGTGCACATGCCCCATTCTGTGCACCGTGCAGCCCCGTCCAGGCTCCGCAGGAGCCCCGCACACACACGTGACAGACCGGCTATCGGCCAGTCCTCGGGACACACCTGCCACGGAGCCTGGTTTTCGGGCTGCAGGGCCCGGGCAGCACCGAGGTAAACGAAGGCCCACAAGGACCTGCCAGAGAAACCCCGGGCTCCAGACCGCCCGCTGCAGCTGGGGACGCGGAGTCTGCTCCACAAGTGGGAGGAGGGATGCGGCAGGCCACCAGGAGGGCGCTCCGGGGAGAAGGGGCGCGCAGGGCGGGTACGGGGCCCAGCAGCTGGCAGGACAGTGGGACACACACCACTGGCAGCGTGCGTGCTGACGCCACACCCCTGCCCACAGCGGTCACTCGAGGGCCACCCACCTGGGGCGGCCCACCCTGGGCAGGAGACTCCTCATTACCTGGTGTCCTCCCTGACCTCCAGCTGTCACCTCTGTGCTCTGCAAACCTTCCCCCCACGACCACCAGAACTCTCCACTACCAGCTGAGAGCTCTCCTTCCCCAAAGCCAGCTCGGTCCCCCTGGCTTGAGCGGAGCCGTCCAGCTGCCCTGGCACACCTGCCGGCCCAGAAACCCACCCAGCCCGGCTCTGACCCAGACCCTTGGACCCTGCTCCCTTCTCCACCGGGGTCGTCCCTATTCCTCTGTACAAGGGGGAGTCCCCTGGATTCTGAGCTGAGGCACAAGGGCTGTCAGTGCCCCCACGAAGGGTTTGGGCCCCAACAGCCTCTGGGAGCCAGGGCCAGGCAAGGCACTGACCACGGGCTGTGTACCTACCGCCACCACGGGCCCACCGCACCACACAGATGGGCCAGGGAATGGGTTCACCTCAGCATCCCCAGGCCAGCAGGACCCTGGGGCCCAGGGCCCAGCAGACAGGAAGTCCTGCACAGGGGCCCCTGGAGGCCCCAGCCCTAGGCTGGCCAGCTGGCTGACCCATACCCACCACTGCGAAGCCCTGGCCAACGGCTGCGGGCAGGCAGCTGACGGCCCGGCCAGGTCAGCTGTCTGTCCAGCCCAGAGCCAACAAAGGGGCCATTCTCTGGGCCGAGGGCGGGTGTGGGCACCAGGGAGGATGTCTGGGGCGTCCAGGCTGCATGCCAAGGCCGGCACGCGCCCTAGCCCCCGGAGGCAGGGGGCTGCCCAGCTCGGCCCCTACCAGGAAGGGCAAGTTCCCTGTCCCGCCCACCCCTGTCTATCTGCAAAGTGGGGCTGCCCTGGCTGAGCGAGACTCCTGGTCTCCGGACGAGGATGAGGGTAGGAGTAGGACAGGCCCTTGGGTGGGGGGACAGGCAGAGAACGGGCAGCGGCCAGCAGGCCACCGCGGTGCTGGGACTTCACGGGCACCCCCTCCTCCTGTAGATGCAGCGGCCAAACCTGTTCCCAGCCCCCAGGAGGCAGGGTGGTCCCGGGAGGGGCTACAAGGGACGGGAGCCCTGCCACCCCTTCCTTCCCGGACGGGGCTGAGGCCGCCCGATGGGTCCAGCTCCCAGACACCTCCCCACCCCCTCACAGGCCACCACAGCATCCCCCCTTCTCTGACTGGGGGCAGGTTCCAGGCCCCTTCCTGGGTCCGTCCTCAAAAAGGCCAGGAAGAATTTGATACTGGAAAAGCAATTAGCAATTTCCTCTTGGCAGTAATTAGGTAATTAAAACATGATTTGCAGGAGGCCTGATGGTTGTAATTGGGCCAGATACACCTGGTAAGGTTGGGGTGTGGGGGCCCAGGAATCTCATCCTTCCTATTCTCAACCCTCAACACGCAGACGGGAGAGCAGGGACCAACCAACGCAAGCAGTGGTCCTCCCTGACCCTCAGTTTCCTCATTTGCCCACAGACACCCCACTCACAGAGCTGTGAGAATTAAGAAACTCACGGCTCCTAAACGCAGAGGGGCCAGCCCAATTGGGAGGTGCTTGGAGGGGGGCCCCCACGGCTGAGCCCTGCCAGGGGGGAGGAGGTGACAGCTGTCCTGGGGAGTCTGTCCCCCTGCTTCTGGAGGCTGCAGAAAGTTGGGCCAGGAGGCAGCAGCAATCGTACAGCCTTCCGTCACACGGCAGTGACACGGCCAGGGTGCCGCAGCAGGCAGCAGTGACCACCCAGCCAGATGTCCTTGTCTCAAACCCGAGACCCCCCCATCCACTCTACCCCACCTGCACCAGCAGTTGACGCACCTCCTCCACTTTCCCAAAACCACCACTGCCCTCCAGCTCCCTCCCCAGGCCTGACCACTGCAGCCTCTGGTGACCACTGCAGGGTCACCAGTGACGTGTCCACCACACCCAGAACACCCTTCCCATGCACTGCACAGCTCCTTGGCCTGTTCCGGCCTCCATACCCATCTCCTGGGCTGCCGGGGGCTCCCACACCCCACTGCAGATGGGCCCTGGAGGGCAGAGCCCTGTCTGCCCAGGGGGCAGGGGTCCTGCACTTTGTGGGTGGTAACCTTGGGCCGTGTGAGGCCACCCCCACCAGGCTGGCCCTGAGCCTGGGCACTCGGGGGACCGGGCACAGGAAGGCCACTGCCGGCCTGCACCCAAGGGCATCGTTCTTTCCAAAGGTGCCCCGGTGCTGACGCCGGGCCTAAGCCTGACCAGCCAGACCCTGCAGGGAGGTGGACCTGGGGCAAGACCCCTGTGGGCAACCCCGCTGGCCGTCACTGCATGTGCCCTGGTGCAACACTGGCTCTGGGGTGAGGGCTGAGGTGGGTCGGACAGACCCACAGGGTGACCAACAGGTCCCTGTGCCCGCTGGCTCAGCCTGCCGCAGCCAGCCAGCCTCGAGAGCCAGAGACCACATCACGTCCCCCAGGACACAGCCACATCGCGAGGCACCATGCGATGCCACCCGCAGGTTCCGGGGACCCCCGCCCTGGGTGGGCAGGGGCAGTGCACCCACGGGGCCCCACGGGCACAGCAGCTGAGACACGCAGGAAGCAGGCGGCTGAAGCCCCTCCACTCCCCACCGACGACTCCTCGGGCAGGGAGCACCGCAGGGACCCAAAAACTGTCCACGAGGTGGGCTGCGTGCTGACCGCTGACCCACCCACCGCCGGGTGCTGGAAACGGCAACACGGACAGAAACAACGTCACGTCCACCCAGAAGGAGGCGACGTCGTCAAGAGTGTCTGGAGCACAGGACGCCCCCACGGCACAGGACTGACTGCACAGCACAGGTGAGTCTCGCAGGGTGCTGAGCAGAGGAAGACAGATGACGTCCCGGGGGACTCGGGCCACAGCCAGGCCCAGGGACGGATGGTCAGGCCTTGAGGGGACCCACGGGAAGGGCAGCGCCCGAGTAGGCGCCCGCCGTGCTCTCCTGTGACACCTCCCGGGCCGGGCGCTTTCCTGAGGGTGGGTAACCTTCAGAGCGGATGCTGGAAATCTACGCGTCCTCCAGACTCCCGAGACGAGCCCCGAGGGGGTGCAGGCAGCAGGCCGGGGAGGCGGCCCAGCCAGGCCCCGCCAGCATCTCTCAACAGGTCAGCGTCCCCAGCGCCACGGGGCCTCCCCCACCCCCCACCCCCGCACAGACCTGGGCTTTGGGGAGCAGGGGTCTCCACAGACGCACCAAGCAGGACGTCGGCCCGGGACGGGGGCACAGCAGGGACCCTGCGGACAGGCCGCCCTGACGCAGAGACCTACCCACAGCCACTCGGCTTCCAGGGCCTCTGAGTTTCAGAATCCTGGGGCGGGGGCGGGGGGGTGCGTGAAGGGAGGGGCTGCCATCTTTCAGAGGCAGCTTCTAAGACCAAGATCTCTGGAGGGTAAGGGACGTTCCCCTCCCGGCAACCCAGGCCCAGAGCGCTGCACTCGGCAGGCACGCGGAGCACTGATGCCCGAGGGGCCGGAGACCAGGCCAGACCAGGCCCGCTGTGGGGACAGAGCACTGAGACCGCAGCCCGTGGTCTCTCCTCCCTACGGGATCACCGCACAGGCAGCAAGCACTGTGAACCCACTGGTGGGCCCAGCCTGGGAGTCCAGCTGCGCGGCCCCGGGGCCCACCCCACGGCCCGGTACCCCGTGGGCCCGTGATGCACCCCCGCCGCTCAGGCCGGCCCACGATGCTTTCGTAAAACGTAGATTAGCTGCCGACACTTAACCATCGAGACGTCACAC
The DNA here is from genome assembly GCF_937001465.1 of Orcinus orca. NCBI lineage: Eukaryota > Metazoa > Chordata > Mammalia > Artiodactyla > Delphinidae > Orcinus > Orcinus orca. The sequence continues at coordinate 668,645 of NC_064568.1, read as the reverse complement.
AACACAGATCTTCAGGTTCTCTCGGAAAACCGGCTACTCGGGGGGACGGGGCCACGTGCCTGCCTGGCACGGCCACCAAGCGGCAGGGCCAGCTGCGTCCCCAGCGCAGTCCGGCCCTGCAGCAGTGGCAGGACAACCGCTCTCACCAGGCCCATGCCGCCAGCTGTGGAGTCGCAGGGCAGGCGCCCCGGCAGGAGTCCACAGGCTGTTCTCCAACCCCCCACTCCCCCGCGGGCACCCAAGGACCCGGAGGCCACCGGGCAGGGGAGGCGCAGGAGGGGACAGGCAGGGCAGAGGTCTGGGGTTGTCTGCACAGGAGGATGACGGCCTCGGTTGGGGTCGGAGGGGCAGGTGGCGGGCAGGGCCTCTGGGGAAGGGCAGCGGACTCAGGGGGCACCCCAGCCAGCCCTCAGCGGCTCAAGCGGGCAGCGCTTAAATTACTCAGCTACAATTTTACACAACACCGTTTGGAGATGGCCCAGAGCCAGCCACGTCCCTAGGGCTGCCCAGTCGCTTTTTAAAGCCCGGGAAAGACCGGACGTGGGGAGGATGGGGTGTGTCAGCGCAGCGGGCCTGTCCCTGGGTGCAGGCGAGCCCTCAGGCCCAGGCTCCCGCTCGGGGCAGACAAAGGACACGAGACAGGGAGCCAGGGCTCGCGGCTCACGTGGTGGGGCCAGGCCCGGGCAGGAAGGGCCTGGATTTCAACCCCGGAGACAGAGCCGAGGGCCCAGCCCGCCCCAGGCTCGGAGGAGGCAGCCAGGCGGGCCAGCAGAGAGGGGGCACCGTGCCGGCTGCAGCGCCCCCTGCCCCGGCTCCGGCCCCCGGACCACGGCCGCACCCACCCCCGGGCTGGGTCAGGATGACACGAGAGGGATGAGGCAGGGGTGGGAATTCTGCTGCTGAAGGCCAGGCCCGGCCAGGGAGACGTGGGCGCCCGCAGGGAGCAGCGTCCTTCAAGCGGGCCAAGGCCAGAGGCCTCGCCTGGGGACCTCAGGAGGTCCAGGAACCGGTGGGCCGAGGGGAAGGGAGCCCAGGCCTACGAGCAGAGAGGGGACACCCCTCCCCCCGGCCCTCACACCGCCCCAGGCCCCAGCGCGAGACAGGGAGCCCCAGAGAGAAGAGGACTGGGCCACCCACGAGACCTGGTGCCCACGGGGCAGGGGCGCGCAGGGAGGAGGGGTGCAGGGGGCCGGTCTGCGGGCGAGGGGACAGAGCCTCAAGCCAGCGCCGCCCCTGGGCGTGGCCAACCCCACACACCCAGAAAGGGCGCCATCCACTCACACGGTGTGTGGGGCCCAGCTGCATGCACCAGGGTGGACGGTGCCCTGGCGGGCAGGTGCGGGGGAGGTGCGGAGGGACGAGGGGACCGCAGCTGTGGCTTCCTCACTCCCGAAGCAGCCTCTTCTCACAGGCGGGCCCAGGCCACCCCCGTGGTCCACTCTCGGGGCCTCAGTTTCCCCTCGGTGGGACTGGGGCAGGGAGCGAGACCGGCAGGCAGCAGAGGGAGGCTGCGCTGGACTCACACCTTCCCCCAGCCTCACAGGGTGGCTGGTACCGTGGGACAAGACGGCGCCCGGCCAGCTGCCCGCCAGCCCACCCGCCATCAAGAGGGCCCCTCCCAGCCCCTGGAGTCCGGCCTGCGGCTAGGTGACAGGCTCTAGGGCCCCGCAGGAAGGTCTCCAAGTGTTTCACCTGCAGCCGAACCCCACGGGGTCTCTTGCCACAGTGGGGCAGGCCCCGCCAGGCACAGCCCACCAGCGCACACCCACGGGGGTCCACGGTCCCTCTCCTCTGCTCCCCCAGCCCTGGGGCGGCAGCAGCGAGCTGTGAGCTGGGTGAGGCCCCACCCCTAGGAAGGGAGAGTGCCCTTCAGCCAGGGCGCAGGCAGGATCCGACACCAGGGCCGGAACGGGGGGCACAGGGGCTGGCCCGGAGGGTGGCAGGGGCCCGAGCTGGGCTGCCACCACCCCAGGGGCCCCCAAGTCCTGTGAGCAGAACTCCGCAGCACCCGGCCCGGGGGGCCCTCGGTCAGCACGGCCCCCACTGCCCGAAGCCCTTGCTTCAGGCTTGTTTCACAGATGGAGAAGCTGAGGCTGGGGGCAGGGCCCTTCCCAGAGGCCACAGAGCCAGCCGGCGGTGGGACGTGATTCCCAGGGCACCCAGCATGGCAGGGACGGGAGGCACCCCACCCCGCACGCTCTGGGAGCAGGAGAGGCTCTGGCTGGCCCCGGGCCCAGGCCCACCCCCGGGCGCACGCCGGCTGGGGAGCTGTGTCAGCAGCAGCCTCCGCAGGGCTGTTATTTCATGCACGAGGCCCCGCCCCTGCGCTGATCCTTGGGGCTCCCAGGCACCCCCACCCCGCTGGGCCCCAGGAACTTCCTCCACAGCAGGGCGGCCCTCCCCTGGCCTGGTCCCTAACCACCCACCAGGTCGCAGCTGAGCCGTGGGGGGCTGCTGCCCCAGGAAGCCCGCCCCTGCCCAGCTCAGCCCCAGCTCCGCTCAGCCCAGCACCTGCCGGCGGGGACAGAGACCCGGAAGCACGGGACCGGCCCCGGCCCAGGGGCCCACGAGGGGCCCAGGAGCTGACCTCCACTCCAGAGCACCCCAAGACTGGCGCTCCAGCGGGGGCGGGGCGCCCCCTTGCCCTGCCCTCGGCCCTGCCGTCTCCCTGCAGGATGCGGCCTCCCTCCAGGGCAGAGTGCTGCCTCAGCAGACACCGGATCCGGGAGGGGAGGGGGCCCCACAGGCCTGCCCCGCCCCCGCCGCCCACACCCGTGGGGAGCAAGGCCAGCAGCTCCAGCAGCTCCGGCGTCACCGGGCCCCGACGCCCAGCCAGGGCCTCGGGCCGGACGCGGAAGCAGCCCGCAGGGAGCGCTCAGGCCCGGACCCGTGAGCCCCTGGAGGTCCCCGCCCCCGTCCACCGGCACACAGAGCGGGGCAGCTCGCGCTGCCGGCCCAGGCTGACCTTGCGGATGCGGCCGCTGCGCGTGCCCACGAACACCACGGTGCGGCCCCGGTAGTCGTAGGCAGCCACCGCGGTCAGGCCGTCGTCCTTGTCCACGAACAGGGGCGTCCCCTCGATGGTGACCGTGCCGCCCAGCGGCTGGTTGAAGTCCTGCCCGCAGAAGTCGTCGTCGATCTGGAGGGGCTGCGGGAGCGGGGGAGGGTCGGGGGTGAGGCCAGGCGCCTGGGGCCCCGCGGGGCGGCGCAGCCAGCACCGGCGGCTCCCCTCACCAGGCTGGGGCGGGGGCTCAGGGCCGCTCTCCAAGGCCTGCACAGGCCACACGTGGGGCAGCGGCCTGGGCGGGGGGGGGGCACGGGTCAGGGATTCCTGGACCCACTTGACAGATGGGGACACTGAGGCCCTGGAAGCCGCTCGAGGCCCAGGAGCAGGCGCCGGGGGTGGGCACCTCTCACACACACCAGGCACAGGCCCTGCATCCACCGCTGAGCGGGGAGCAGGCAAGAGGCAGCCTTGGGTGTGGGCAGGGAGGGGCCAGGCCTGCTGCACAGTGAGGCCGCACAGGCGGTGGCCGGGGACTGGTGGGGCACTAGGACGGCTTATTCAAGACAGGACACAGCCTTACACCTAAAAGGCAAAGGGAGGGGCTGGCTGAGAGGAGATGGCTACGGTCAGAGAGGAAACAATCGATAGCGTGAGGTTCCGGAGAAGGGCCTGGGAGGGCAGGGCGGACGCCGGGGGCTGGGGGAGGGAGTCTGCGTGGCTCCCCTGCAGCAGGCTGGGGGTCTGAGGTTTGCAGTGCGCGAGGTCACCAATGCAGAAGCAGCACAGGAGGCGGGGTCAGGGCTGGGCCAGAGGAAGAGGGGCCAGGGGAGATGCGGGGGGCAGTGGGGACCAGGCCCAGGCAGGGGGGACCAGCCGTGGCACAGGGCGCGCAGAGCACACGGCGATCTCGGCAAGCGCTGGCCCTCCGAGCCTCGGTCTCTCCACCTATACGGTGGAGATCAAACACCTTCCTCGAGAGGCCGAGGGGAGGATGGGCGATGCACCAGCCTTGTGCACCCGAGGCCGAGGTCTGGAGGGCAGCCCTGCTACGATGAGGCCCCGCCGCACACAGCAACAGATGTGAGAAAGAAGGGCAAACCCACACTGCTCTGAAGACAAACCAGGACGGAAATGGGAAAACTGAGGCTAGGGAGGGGCCGGGCTTTCCCTAGGCCACCAGCGCGTCCCAGGCAGCGTCATCAGAGGGTCTAAGGCCTGGCACTGGAGGTCCTCTACCCAGCGACCCTGAACAAGTCCCTTAGCCCCTCTGAGCCTGGGACCTTACTCAGAGAAACAATGGGTCCTACTGCCTGGGGGTGTGCAAGAGACACCCCTCAAAAAGCAGCTGGCCCCTAGAGGACCCCGTCAGGGCCTAGAGATGGGACTGCCGGCTCCTGAGCGTCCAGCCCCCGGGCATTCGGGCCGCTCCCAGGTCAGGTGCATGGCCAGGCGCCCAGCGCAAGAGTCAGAAGAACCTATCAACAGGACCCAGAGGGAGGACGGTATCTGGTGTCCACCTGACCCTGGTGTGGCCCCAGCTCGCCCCTTACTGGCCGTGTACCCTGGGCAAGTCACCCCGCCCCGGGCAACCCTGTCTCTGAAATGGAGACAAGATGGGGCCCGCAAAAGCACCCACAACGGCACCAGACGCGTGGTCAGAGGGGCTCCGTCCAATGGCCGCGGGGGCTCGTGGACTCGTGCACGCGGTCACGCCACCCCGTCTTCTAACGGGCAGGACAGCCGCAGCCCAGGTGCAGCCCTGACCCTGGGAGACGGGCCAACAGCGGCCCCCAGCGCAGGGTGAGCGCCACGCAACGAGCGGTCGGCGCCTCGTTCCGGGACCGCGGGACGCTCACCGAGTTGATGCAGCCCAGCTCTTTGTTGAGCAGCCAGGGCAGCGAGAGCTTGCCCTCGCCGCGGTAGCAGGACTGGATGCGCTCCTTGATCTTCTCCTTGATGGCCCTGAGGGTGAACAGGCACAGCACCGACTCCCGGGGCGGCTTCACGCGGTTCTTCTGGCCCTGGGCAAACACGGTGAACAGCACATCCTCGTCCTCGGCCAGGCCCAGCTGGCGGGCCAGGGCGCGGCCAGGCCGGCTCAGGTAGGCGTCCTGCACCAGGCGGTACTCCACGCCCGCCTGCTCGCAGCCGATGGGGAACTCGACGTAGGAGTAGAACTTGGGGTCGTCCACGCACAGCCGCACGATCTTGGACGTGAAGAAGTGCTCGCCGGCGGCGTCGGGCGAGGTCAGCTGCGTGTCTAGCTGCAGGGTGAGGTAGTAGACGAAGTGCTCGCTGCGGAAGCTGTACACGTAGTAGATGTCGAAGGCCGGGAACTTGGACAGCGTGTCCGAGGGGATCTTCAGCTGCGAGGACACGAACTCGTCCTGGTACACGAAGCCGAACATCTCGGCATCCTCCTCGTTGGCCATGAGCCGGCGGCTGGACAGCGTGGGGAAGTACTCGGACTTGCCGTCGATGGGCGTGCCCACGAAGAGCTTGGCCTGCGCCTGGCCGGGAGGCCCGGCGATCAGCACGCCCGCCATGCTGCCCGCCTCGCGCACGCCCGACAGGTAGTGCTCCTTGCGGTGGTGCGGCTCGCCCAGCTTGAAGAGGTCGTCCAGCCGCAGGAACTGGCAGATGCCCTGTGAGGCGCTGCCGCAGGCCAGCAGGCGGTTGGCGGCCTGGTCCAGCAGCAGCAGCTTATTGACGTTGTCGGTGCTGCCCAAGCCGTGCGGGCAGGACTGCACGCTGGGCGGAGGGTAGCACTTCTCGTTGTCTTCCACGGGGCCCGTCACGTGCGCCCGCAGCAGCGTCAGGTTCCCCGACAGCTTGTAGATGCGGTTCACGGCGCCCACGTACACCTCGCCCGTCTGCTCGTGGACCACCAGGTGGGTGAGGGCCCATTCACCGGCCGTGAAGTTGCGGAAAGGGGGCTGTGGACCCCCGCCCGCCCGGGGCGCGGCCCCCAGCAGTAGCAGCAGCGGCAGCAGAAGCAGTGGCGGCGGCAGCGCCCGTGGGCTCAGATGTGGCAGCAGCATGACGGGCTGCGGCCTCGGGCTGCGGCGCTCAGGTCCTGCAGGGATGCGCATCACGGGGCCGGGAGCCTCAGCCCTGCGGGGAGAACGGGGGACAAAGTGTGTAAGCGCTAGCAGCCCTCGCGTGCCCTCCCACACGCACACACACACGTGCCGTCACCGAGCTCCACGCGCCCGTCCTCCCCTGGGACATCCCACTTCTGGGGCGTGACCCACCCCTCCAGGAAAAGCCCGAGGTGCAGGAAGCACACCTCCCCGCCTGGAGCCCTGCAAGCGGCTACACCGAGCCTAGGACCTGCGGGCAGCACGGGCCACACACGCTCCATCGCTGCCTGGGCCACCGTGGCCGGGTGGAGGAGAAAAATGAACCCAGAACAAGAAGGCGGGTGACAAGGGTTCAGGGTCTAGATCGGGAGCCCCACCGACACCCACACCTGGGGGCCATCACCCCCTGACTCAAGCCTCCCCACGCCTTAGGGAACAAGACCCCCAGCTCCAAGCTCCCAAGGTGGGTGACCACCTCTCTGCCCGAGGCCCTGGGCAGTCCTACTCTCAGCTAGACAAGGACGCTCAGGCAGGGCCCGCAGAAGGGGGGCCAGTCACACTGACCCCAGGGCCGCTCCCTGCTGACCCCGGCCCAGCCCCCAGCCCTGCACCTCCCACCCATCATCCCCACCCCCAGCCCACCGGCGCCCCCGCCCCGTGCGTGAGGCCCCCGAATCCTGCCCTGGCCCTACTTCCTCTCGGAAAGTCTCAGCTCCCCGCAGCCTGGAAGTTGGCAGTCGGGCACCAGGGTAAACCTAGACCCTGCTGCTCTGCAGCCACGTGGCCCCGGTGGGGGCCACTCCTCTCTGCCAGCCTCGGTCTCCCGATCCGTGCAATGGTAATGACGACAGCTCCTCTCCCGGATGAGGTGGGGTGCCCGCTCAGGGCCAGCAGGGGTCCCGCCCTGGCTCTGCTGGTCACACCCCCAGACAGGCTTGCTGGGGCCTCACCCCACTCCTGGATGGAAACCGACCACAGCAACGCCGGGTCCCCACTGCAGGCAGGCACTGGTGCGCGCAACACACGCTCTTTGCCCCCAGACAACGCCTCTCGTTTTACAGGTGGGGAAGCCGAGGCCCAAAGGATAGGTGCCTCCTGCCAAGTCCAGGCTGGGAACTGGCCCCAGAGCCTGTGGGTCTCCGGGCCCCCACGTCTGCCCCTGCAGCACAGGGCTCCTCTGGCCTCCTGCCCACAGCCCTCGACCTGCGGGCCGAAGGCAGCAGCCGTCCCTCTCAGTCACCCCATTTAATTTGTGGCAAGGTGCTTGCTAACGGTTTTGTCACGTATTGCTCCCCGATGCTCTCCCCACCAGAGTGGCAGCTCCACGAGAGCAGGGCCTGGCTCTGTGGTTTCCCGCTGAACCCCAGGGGCCGGCCCAGGACCCAGCACCTGTGAATGAAAGAGTGAACGACTGGGTCCTGCAGAGCAGGACCTGCTCCCTCCCTGTGTCCTCACTCCCCACTCACCGGATGCCACTGAAAACCTACACCTCTGCTCAGGTGGTGGGGAGGGGGATGCTGAGGCTTAGGAAATGCGGGCCTTTGGCCAGGATCCCGCAGTAGGGGGACAGGGCTGTGCTGCCCGCAGAGGCCCCCCCAGCAGGCTGTCAGCTGCCTTCCTGCAGATCTCCGCCCAGACAGCCCAGGAACTATGGCCGCCCAGGAACTATGGCCGCCCGGTACCTCGCAGGCGGCCCCTGCCCCCAGCTCAGGAGCCCAGGGCAGACCTGGTGGCTCCTCCCGGTGGCGGTGAGGCCTGGGCTGACAGCCTGGGAACTCCAAAGAAAGCATGAATCACTCACCGTTTATCAGTTCAAAGAAGGCCTGCAATTACCAAGGGCTGGGCTCTCCCCTCCTCTGGGATAATTATACGCGTCTTAACGCATTAACGGACCCTACTTTTTATATTAAACGGGAGGAACCCAGCTGAAGAAGCACCATCCAAACTCCAGCCTGGCCGGGGGCCTGCTGCCCCTCCCCCAACAGAGCTGCCCGAAAGGACCAGCCAGAGGCACGGGGCTGCAGCCAGGAAAGGGGCACCAGGCCTGGGGCTGAGTCCTCCCAGCCACCACCTCACAGGGGCCACTGAAGACTTTGGGTGACTGCCCCTACCCAAGAGCGACGGGCCCGCAGCTCGGATACACCCAAGGTCACCCAGCTAGTTCTCAGCACTCCTACAGGGACCTGGACTCCCACAGGCCTCCGGTCTGCCCAAGAGAAAATGCATTCACTCCATGCTGGGCTGGGGGAGGGGAGCAGCAACAGATGCACGCTCCGGGCTGGGGTGGGGGGGCGGTGAAGCAGCAGCAGCACTGGGGTCTGGGGAGCCCCTTCCACCTGCCCCAGAAGGACCAGGCCCCAGAGCTGGCGGGGGAGGGGCATCCTGGGCACAGAGGAGCCAGAGCTGGGGGTGGAACCTGCTGGACCACGCAGAGGGTGGTGACAGTGACCGCAGCGCCGGCACAGGAAGCGGGCTGGGCCTGGCCAGTGAGCAGCAGACCGGGAAGGAGAAGCGGCCTGGTGCCGGGTGTGCCGACTGGAGGTGCGCAGGGCAGGGAAAGGCCAGACGGGCCGGCACAGTGGCCTCCACTCCTGCACAGGACGGGCTCAGCTGCCCAACAGAGCGTGGAGCGAGCGTCATCCCCTGCTCTCTCCCGGGCCCAGCGGCCACCACCACTCCTCGCCCTGAGAAACAAAGGCCCTCAGAGGCCTCTTCACGGAGGGGCGGCCCCAATCTTGCGCCCCCCCCGCCCCCCGCCCCACCAGATCTGGATTCTTCTGGGGCACAGACAGGTTGAGGTGTGGGGGACCGAGAAGACACGGCCCTCCTACCCAAAGGTACCTTGTCAGCAACTGGGACCAAGAGCTGCCCAGTCACCCCACCTCCCCCAACAGAGGCCCCGGGAGGTGGTCCCCAGCCGCCCGCTCCCCCTCCAGGCCTGCCCTATGGGACCAGCATGCACAGGACCAGGATCCAGGGCCACTGGAGTCCTGCTTCGCTGAAAAACCACCTGCCCTCGGGCTTCCCTGAGGGTCCTCTCCTCCTGACGCCATACTCTAGACGCTGGGACCTTCAGGGGTGCGGGGGAGCTTAAAACACACAAGCCACAGCCAGGAGCCAGCAAAGCGCTGTCTGCTTTGTCCAGAGCCCTCATCCGCTCCCACCCCCAAGCACACACCTCAGCCACACCGGGGCGGGCCAGGCCTCGGCAGAGCTGTCTCCCCTGCCTGAAATGCCCTTCTGGGGCCTCCAGGGCCCCCTCCCAGGCCCACTTGCTGCCCGGCCCTGAAGGGAATCACTGGCTTCCAAGTCTGCCTCTGGCACAGGACCGGGCATGCTCTGGGCTGCCTGGCGCAGCACCTGGTCTCTCCTGCACACCCCAAACCAGCAGGGAGCCAGGGGACCTGCCTGGGGTGAGCTCCCGAGGGCCCAGGGCCTCCAGAGGGCCGGAGGAGCAAAGGCTGAGCCCACTCCCGCGCAGACCCAGAGAACCGGCCTCAGCTCGGAAGGAGGTGGAGCAGCGCGGACGGCCGCGCTACCGGAGCCCAGGCTCACGGGCAGAGGCTCGGTCCACGTCCCCCAACACACACCCCTTTTTCTTTCAAGGGGCGTGGCCCCAGCACCCCACAGATGAGCCAGGGGCAGCTCCCGGCTCTAGGCAGCCACCGGAGCCCCTCTGGCCCTCTCGCCCCCTTCCCGGGATCCCCTAGGGTCTCGGAACGGGCGGGGGTACCCGGAGCCGCAATCCCCACCCCGAGGCCGCTCGATCGCGCCCCGTCGCCACCAGCCCCGCCGCCCACCAGGCCCGGGGCTGCGCAGCAGCCCTCGGAGCGGCCGCGGGAAGCGGCTGACCCTGGAGAGGCCCCGCGCGGGGCGGCGAGGAGGCCGGGCGCGCGGCTGGCGCACCGCCCCTCCCAGCCGGCGCGGGCCTGCGGGCCTGGGCGGACCGGAGCCCACTCCGGCCGCGCGGGCCTGCCGGCGCCGGAGATCCAGCGCACTCCGCCGGCCCGGTCCGGCCGCAGAGCCCTCCCGGCGGCGCCGCCGCGAACTTTCTCCCTGCCCGGCCCGGAGGAGGCGGCGCGGCCCCGCGAGCGCGGCGGGCAGGGTCCCATCCCGGCCCGGCGGGGACGCGCGGGCTCGGCGCCGCGGCCGCGCCCGGACACGCGTGAACTGGGCCAGAGACGCAGGGACACGCGGGGCGCGGACACGCGGGGGCGCGGACACGCGCGCCGCCGCCCCCCGCGCGACCCCCGCCCGCCCGCAACCCCGCGGAGGCCGCCCCGCGCCCGGACCCCGGCTCGAGGCCGCCCCACGCCCAGACCACCGTGGGACCCCCGCCGGACCCCCGCCCGCCCCGCTGCGGGGAAAGTTGCACCCCTACTCACGGGCTGCCCCGGGGCGCGCCCGCCGCCGGCCATCGCCGCCCGCCGCCCGCGCTGCCGTCCGCCCCGCCCCGCCGCGGGGCCGCCGAAGCCTCGCAGGCCACCCAGGCCGAGGCCGCCGCGCCCGGGATCCACTGCGTGGCCGCCGCCGCTGCCCAGCATGAATGGGGCGCCAGCCGCGCGGATGCGGACCGGCCTCGCTCTCACCGCCCGCGGAGCGTCGCGCGCATGCGCCGCCCGGGCGGGCCGGGCCGGGGCGGGGCCTGCGCGGGGGCGGGGCCTGCGCGGGGCGGGGCTCTCGGGGGCCTCCAGGGGGCGCTCGATCCCCGCCGACCGCCCTAGCCCATCGCTCGCTTCAAAGGGCAACGCCGCTGCCAGGAGCTGCCGGAACCTGGTCCAGATGCGGCCGAGGACGGCGGTTACGGCTCGGGGTCCTCAGGGGGCGGCGGGGCGTGGGGCGCGCGGTCCGGGACGAGGCCGGCGGGCTGGCACGGGGCCGGGCGGCGGGGCGACGCGGGGCGGACAGTGGGTCCGGGGGGCGCGGGTCCGAGCTCGCCTGGGCGGCTGGGCAGACGCGATCCCCGTGGCCGCGCTCCCGCAGCGGTTCGCGCGCCCCAGAGCCGCCCGAAGGTGAGGCCACAGGGGCACCTGGCCGAGGGGAGGCGAGGCGGCCGGAGCCATGGAAACAACCAAAGGGCCGGGGGCCCGTGCGGGAGGACGAGCTGGGGCGCAGCGAGGGCCGCGGGGGTGGCCACGAGCCGGGAGGTCACCCCTTAGGAGAGGGACCCCCGCAGGCCCGGGTGAGCCCCCGCCCCTCCCCGCCTCACGCAGCCGCGTCCCGGTTTCTGAGCTGGTCGTTCTCCATTTCCTGTGGCTCCGGCGTGGCTGGCTTGTCGGGACGTCGCGCTCGTCTGGGGACGTGGGGACGCGGCCGAGTGGCCGACGCGCAGGCGGGCCGTTCGCTCTGCTCTGCGGCGTCCCCCGAAGGTGCGCGGATCCCAGCGTGGCTGGTTAAGCACAGCAGTCCCACCGGTTCTCAGAGCCTCCGCCGGGCCCCGCACCCGCCAGCTCCAGCCCCAGGAGTGTCTCTGAAGACGTCCCAGGTTACACGGCTTCCTCCACCCCTGCTCCTCACCTGTGGTCCGCTCCCCAGAGGAGACCTGATGAGGCAACGCTCCGCACCACGCAGCACTATCAATCCAGGTGGGCCCCGTAAAGGCACTCCAGACAGTGGAGCAGATTGTCTTCGTGACCCTGGGTCAGGGAAGGAGTTCTTCAACCCCAGATCAAAAATATATAAAAACGAATACGGGTCAATTTGACTACCTTAATATTGATTATTTTTGTTCATTAAAAGTTAAGAAAGGAAATATCAAGATAAGCCAGGACTCAGGAAAACACATCTGCAACACACGTACACTTGACAAAAGCTGCGTATCCAGGATTTATGAGAAATTCCCAAGGATCGACAAGGAAAGCCCACAGTCCAACAGGGACACAGGGCTGAGACCCCAGCACCGCAGTTTGTTGGAGTAAAGATGGCAAATTGTTGCTCCTAAAAGCCTTGCACAGTGGGTCCCTGCCCCTGAGGAGGCCGGCCGGGTGCAGATGGAGGCGGAACCACAGCGGGGGCTCATGGGGGGTGGGGACTGCAGCTCAGGCGCCCCCCCATCCCACCTCACAAGGAGGGAAATGAGTCAGCGGGCGCTGGGCTCTTCCTCCTTGGGTTTCCTGTGTGGGTTTCGCTTCTGTCACCCTCCGGAGGGCAGGCAGTGTGTGGCGAGGCAGGGAAAACAATTCCTAGAACCAGAAACATGGGGGGGCGGGGGGAGGGCGGGGGAGGAGGGCCTTTCCGAACCTCTAGTGTTCCTGCCTCTGGAGCCATGCCAGGGCCGTTTCTGCGTTTCTGTGACTCAGAGCTTTGTGCAGAAGTAGACTTGGGGGGCCTCTCCCCTTCCCGAGGCAGAACCCCACCGCTGATGTGGCAGGAGGAAGAGGCTCGGGGTAGCCTCAGCCCCTTGGGGGTGGCCCTGACTCCTGCCTGGCCTTCACCCCCACCTGTCACCTCCTGCCCCGAAGATGCGCCGGCTCCCACCCGCCCCTCCCTATGCAGCTTTCCACACAGGATGGAGAGAGATGCGGCTGGAGGAGGGTCTGCGAGGAGGGAGGACGCAGGGTGGGGCCCGCCCTGGGCAGACCCTCCAGGGGCTTGCTTCACACACGGAGCCCGCCACCCTGCACCCATGGCGTGTGCACGCACGGACACGTGCACGTGTGCGAATGCACACCCGGGGCTGGCCCTGGGTCCCCGTGGCCTACCCTTGCCCACCCCGTGGGGTGGGTGCCGCCAGCCTCAGCCCCCCGGCAGCTGCCGTGCACACGGGGCGGCCGCAGTCACTGCCGCATTCCGGGAAGCCCACGCCAGCCGCTGGGCGGAGACAGGATCGGGGGTCTGTCGGGGGCCGGCGTCGCAGTGAGGCCGATGGAGATGTGCACAGAGCGGTCCCCTAGAGCAGGATGGGGCTCAGCCCGGAGGCGCATCCCCACCCACCCCGCCCTCCCCAGCGGGTGCTGTGGTCCAGGAGACAAGCCTCACCTGGGCCCGAGCTCCCAAGGCCGCTCAGGTGAGCAGCAGGGAAGCGTGGTCATGGTGCTGCCTCCCCGTCTGTGGGCTCTGCAAGGCCCCCCCCCACCCAGCCTCTGTGCCCGGTGGCCTTTGTAGCTCCAGGTGCTTCTTTCCAATAGGTCCAGAATATTCCCAGAATGGACCCTCATGAAGTGGGCTGGATCACAGGGCCCCCCTGAACCAGTCACCTTGGCTGGGGGTAGAACCTGACGGTGGGCTGGCTGGCACAGGGAGCTCTCCAGAGCCGGGGGTGGTCCCCCAGAGAAAGTCCAGGTGCAGGTATTAACACAAGTAGGCCAAAGCAGGACAGGCAGGGCACCCAGGACCCCGTGGTGTCAGCAGACCACCGCCTGCCTACCTTCTCCCCCACGTGCCCAGCGTTCTTGCTCCAAAGATGCCTTCACGCCTCAGGCCTGTGCCCAGGCTGTGCCCTTGACCAGGAGTGCCCCCACTGCAACCTTTCATCTCTCAAAGCCCAAGTTCCCTCCCCCACTCCTCCAGGAAGCCTCCCTGACCACAGCTCCCTCCCCACCCGTGAGCCCTCTTTGGGCTTTCTGCCCCACTCTGTACCAGCGGTGACCAGCCTGGGCTGAGAGTCCCGACCCTGGGGACAGAGCCAGGTCACTGTCAGCACTACACTGTATAGAAGACAGTAGCAAAGCTCCTGCCCACCACTACACGGAGCCCTGGAGGCCTCAGCGTCACCTTGTCCCGGGGCTGCAAACAGATGACTTCAGGGGCCAATCAGGTGAGGGATGTAAACAGCGAGACAGGCCGGACTGAGGGGCTGGCTGGAGGGCACCTGCCCCGCGGATAGCAACGTGGACGTGCTATCAGGCAGGGCGGAGGGAACAAGGTGCACCAGCGGGAAGAGCCCGGCCAGGGGTCTGTAGTTGGTGCAGCGCACGCCACGCCCAGGAGGTCCAGAGTGGGTGCTTGTCGCCTTGGGGCTCACAGTCAGCTCACAGATGTTCCCAAGGATGGATGCCCTCGGCAGGGCCGTGGCCTCTGGAAAAGCCACCCCTCCACCCTCTCTGGGACACAGTGGCCCTCGCAACCCGCAGCCCCAGGAGTGAGAACCTGGGGACGGGGAAGCAGCCCAGGCCTTCTCACTCTGCGAAACACCGTGGGCTGAAGCGGGAGGCTGGACTCCCACCCAAAGTAACGGGCAGCCCCCAGTCTGCCCACCCACGCGGGGTCAGAGGAGGCCAGCTGCGAACCCCAGATGGAGATGCAGCTGAGGAGCTCAGCACACGGCCCCCAAATGTGCGGGACCCCATCCAGAGTCACCATCAGAGCAAGCACCATGGAGCCTGCCTGGGGGCGCAGGACCAACAGATGCCAACACGCAGGTGACACAGAGGGAATGGCTGGCAGGAGCCCTCCCCCCAGGAAGCAACGGGGGAGAGGGTCGGAGAACCGGGGCTGCGCTGAAGCCGCCGCCACTCCCGCCATCGGAGGTCTCAGCGCAGAAGACAGAGCACCTGGGACAGCTGCGACGTGGGCGCAGACGTGCAGACAGGGGAATAGGGAAAGGCTGCGCACGGGACTGGGCCCCTCTCCTGCGGAGCGGAGCCTACAGCCCACAGCTACCGCTGAGCATCAGACACGCGCTGACCTACGTGCCACCCTGCACGCGCTCCAGCCGCAGGAGGCAGCAAACAACACAGATGAGAGGGCAGAGTCGACCCCAACGCTTCACAATCCACCCTTTTGGAATATCTCTGAAACGACAGACTGGTGGTGCTGAACAGATTCGTGGCTTGGGGGGCGGGGAAGGCTGGTTCTGTATCTCCTTCACGGTGACCGTTCCAGGAATCCACTTGTGATGAGGGACCCAGAGCTCACACACACCTGGCGTCCTGGTTTCCACGTTGTACGACAGCCTCCTGAGATGTGAATGCTGAAGGCCAGGAGAGCGTATGGGGCCTCCGCACCATCTTCCCAACTTCTCGTGAAGCTACTGTTACTGTAGATGATGATGATTTCACAATCAGAAGGTAAGAGGGTACCCCTGCTGTTGCTCTGACCCAGGCCCAGCCCTGCTGTCGCCACCACCTCCGGAAGCAGAGCTGGCCCCGTGGACGAGCAGGTTAGATGGCAGATGTCCCACCGGCAGAGACCCCGCAGGTGTCCTGGGGCTGCCCTGCCGCCGCCACCCCCCCCCCCCCCAGCCGCCCTCGTCTCCTGGTCTCCAGGCTCAGAGCTCATGTCACCTCCTCAGGGACACTACCGGCTCCCGGTAGGCTGGCCCCACCCACTCAGTCACGACAGCACCAACGCCCTGGTATTTCCATCGTGGGGTGGGGCGGGGAGATCCCAGGAAGCCAGGGCCTCATCTCAGGGTGGGGACACGAGGTACCAGTCTGCGTATTCACTCTGCCGCACGACAGATCGCCCTGGATCCAGTAGCTTCAAACAGCACCGTGTGCCGCCTCTGAGGGTCTCTGCGGGGACGCGGGGGTGCAGCGGGGCAGGCCCGGCCCTCCAGTCGGCTGGACAGAGCCTCCCCAGCATTCAGCCACAGACCCGCCTCCTGCCCCGTCCCACGTGCCCCTCGGTGGCTGCCTGCCCCGTGGGCACAGTCGGCCTCGGGGTGAGCACAGCAATGGAGAGGTAAGTTGGAATTTCTGGGGAGGCTTTGAAACCACCCACCGTCCCCTCGGTGTCACCCCTTCTGGCAAAACCCTCCCCTGGAGGACGTCCCTGTGCCACTAGGGCCCCATTCAGAAGAGCACAGCCTTCAGGGACAGAAACACGGGCTCCGCTCCCATCACGTGCCCACCCCTCGGTGCGCTTTCTGGGTCACGGGGCAGATGGCATCGCCCCCAGGGTCGCTGTGGGAACCACAGAAACACGGGGCAGGGAGCTCTCCCGACAGCTCTTCCATCCCCAGCCCGACCCGCCGGCCGGGGGGGGGCTGTTACTGTCCCTTTTCACAGCGAGGAACCCGTGCCCAGGGGACATGCTGAGCCCGCTGGGCACCCCCTTCCTGCACCCGCCCCGCTCTGTCACAGATGGAATCTCTGATTTCCCCAATCTACCACGAGCTCTGCATGTGATGCTGTTCCTCTGTGCCCACGAGGTCACCCTGCTGACCTTGCCCGTGGCCCCGGGGCAGCCCCTCCTCTCCAGGGAAGCCTTCCTGAAGCACCAGCCCACCGCCTGGTCGGCAGCAGCCCTGGGCTCGTGGGCTCTGGACCTCAGCGTGGACATCACCATCTGTTTCTGGGCCTGGGTCTCCTCCACAGAGAGCCGTCACAGGGTCCCTGGCAGGGAGTGTGACAGAGCCAGCCCGTATCTTCTGTGTCCTTGGTGGGGAGGGCAACAGTCAGCCATGCTGCTTCCCCATCCTGGGCAAAGGCCTTGCAAGGAGCAGGGGGCAGCAGAGAGGGGCCGGTCGGGGGCTGGGCCCTGAACAAATAAGCTGGCTCACTGGAAACCCTCCAGGGCCGGCAGGGCTGTTCTGGGACAAACACCCGAGGTGACATTCAAAATGTTTAACAGCCAGGGTGGACACCAGACATAGACAGAGGACAGGACAAGCCTTGATGAAAACCTAGCTTTGCTTCATCCAGCAGCACATTCACTGACTCGCTTCTCTGAAAGGTCCAAGGAGGTCTGAGCTTCAGGCATGGTTGGATCCACAGGCCCAGACACGTCACCAGGCATCTCTCTCAGCTCTGCCTGCCTCTGCAATTCTCAGGTGTGCTCTCCCTACCTGTTGGCCAAGACAACCCTGGCAGCTCGCTGGATCTACTGGAGTCGTGTGACTGAACCCCCCTCCCCCTTGCTCACTGTAACGTTAGGGCCAGGAGGGGGCAACCCCTCTGGTGCGACAGCTGCTCCAGAGTCCTTTACCTTCCAAGAGGTCTGGCCTTAAGGGGTTTTTAAACAATTAAAACAGGCCTTTTAATTATTAAAATATTATGCTCATGGTAAAAAGAAAAATCCAAGTGGTGCACGAAAGGACCCCTAGTGAAAAGGTATGGCCCCCTGCTGGGCCCCCAGGTCACCTCCTGGGAGGGAAAATTGTCCCCAGTTTCCTGCGTCCTGGCAGCAACGTGCACAAGGATATTCTCGCCTGTCTGCTGAAAGATGCACCTGTACACCTGCTCCGAACCACCTTTGCACGTCTTCTTTTCTCACTAACAGGGTTTGCAGGCCATCCCACAAGAGCCGCCTCAGGACCCCTCCCTCTCCCTCTCGGAGGTGACACAAGTGGAAGCACCCAGTTCCGAGGCAGACACGCCAGGCGCCCCGTGAGTCACTCTGCTGTGTGACTCTGATAGGACAGCAGAGGGGGAGGATACTGCTGGACTCCTGTAGGTCTCCAAGAGGCTCCGCCGCTGGCCCTGCTGCGGGAGGGGAGCCCACCTGGCCACAGCCTGACGGCAGCCTTGTGGGACGCTGAGCGGGGGACCTGCTGGGCTGCACCCAGGCCCTGGCCACAGAGACGTGGCTGCGAGCTGCCAGGGTCAGGTGGGAAGTCCTCTCCGCCCGGCTTCTCGTGCTGACAAGACGCCTAAGGTGCGTCCAGGCAGTTCCGGGAGCTCCGGTTTGTGCTTCTTCGTGGAAGCACGGACCTCAGGGCACCCATCGCTGGCCCTGGACACCTGGGTGGTTCCAACGCCGAGGCTGCCGCCGTGCCAACAACCCTACATCGCCCTCAAGGCGACATACGCCCTCATCTCGGGGCGTCAACCCAGCAGAAGCACCCACAGCTGCGCTGTCTGGCCTCCAGCTCCAGCCACCGCGTGGGTATTTCTCTGCAATTCCCTGATGCCTCAAGGCTGTGGGGCACTTTTTCATGTTTCCCGGGCTCCCCAGAGGTCTCTGACATTCCTGTGTCAGCTCGAGGGTGGTCTGTTGTCTGCCCGTAACCCCCAAGCTGGACCTAGAGGGAAAGAGAAACTCTTTGGAAGGCAAGAGTCCCTGGGCCCTTCCTGGAGCCCGAGGATGAGGGCGGAGAGCAGGGCTGAGGTGGAAGGAGACCGGCCGGATCCTGACGCCTCTGTCTAGGCTCCTTGATCCAGCTATGCCTGAACCGTCCTCTGGACTCTTCCGTCACACAAGCCAGCACTCTACTCGCTTGTCAAGTCGAGTAGGGGTTTGTCCCTCGTGCTGCAGGGTCCTGGCTCGGGCAGGGCAGGAGTCGGCGCCCGTCTGGGTCCACCCTGCCCGGACTCCTGCGCTCCAGGAGCCTGGAGTGTCATTCCAGGGTGACGTTCTGGGGGCCCACCAAGCCCTGGGGAGGAGGTGGACTGCGGTGGGGAGGCTCCGAGTCCCCGGGCTCCACCAGCCCTCCCTGCTGTGGTGTGCACCCTCCTCATGGCCGCGTGTGTTTTGAGGCGGAATAACCGTGTAATTGGTTTATCCGTTCCACAGCCAAACCTCAGCAAATATGTTTTTCCTAATTAGTTGATGTTTATTTAACGGGAACCACCGGCCCATTAAATTTAATGAGGCAGGTTGTCAGGTACGAAGCGGAAGTGTCTTCCTTAAGCGTGACCCAGACCTGGCAGGGCTGGGTCCCGGGCCGGGGCCGCGCGGAGCTCCTGGTCTGGGTGCGGGCAGACAGGCAGCGGCGTGGGTGTGTGCGGGCAGCCCTCGCTCCTGGCCCCCCGGCCCCACGTCTTCTCCACTGCGTGACACCCTCTAGCCTGGATTTCATCTGGTCCGTCTCCCCAGTGACCTCCGGGCCCCCCGGGGGAGGGTCTCCCGTCTGCTCAGCGCTGCACCTCCCGTGCCAGGGCCATGACTGCCAGAGTGGACGTTCGCGGCCAACGCTCGTCTGAGTAGCTTCAAGACCCCTCCTGCCGCCTCGGTTCCCCGCCCCCAACCCCGACGTACCCTGGACCCTGCCTGGTCTCCCCACGTCCCTCCGGCAGGCTTCACACCCCCACTGCCCGCTTAGCAGGCGGGAAGCTCTTCGCTCAGGGAGATCCAGGCTCTGCTGAGGGGTCGCCCCTGGGCCCGACAGCCGGCGGGAAGCGAGGGCCGGCACCCTGGACCCACGCCCAGGCGCGAGGCTGCACCCGCCACCTGCCTTCGGAGGCTTCGAGCCGGCGGGGCGGGGCGGGGCGGGGGGCGGTGGTGTTAGAACAACGTGAATTAGTTCTGCAGTGAATTACGAAAGCCCTAACAAAACACGCCGTAACCCTAAACCCCCGAGGAAAGCACGGGAACGTCTCGGTGGGCACGCCCTGGCCTCGCTCCTTATCTCCATGTGTGTACAGGTGGTGTTTGTTCCTCCAGACAGCGGGCTCACGCAGCTGCCACGACTGGGTTTTGAAACGGACTCACGCTCCAGGCTGAATCGCCGTCAGTGGCCACAGAGCTGGTGGGCGGAGCACGTTTTACTGAACACGTCCTCTGCTGCTAGGCACCTGGTTACTTCCAGCGTGTTGCCGATGTCACTGACACTATGACACACCCAGTGGGGCCCAGCTCCCCGGAGGAGCCCCCTCCGGCCGCTGCCCGGGCCTGTCCCGAGGGCCTCGCCAACTGACGTCCGAGGTCGGCTCTCCCGCTGCACCAGGGCCTGGGGCACCAACCAGGTGTCGACGTTGCTTCCCAGCACCCGGATGTGGCGAGGACGGCAGGGTCAGCTCCTTGGGCCTCCCAGGCAGAGAGGAGCCTGCAGGACTTCCATGAGGGACTGACCTTGGGGTCGGCACCTGCCCATCAGGGGAGGGAGCAGAGGGCGGAGGCGCAGCTGGGCTGCTCTGGGCCGCGGCGCGGCAGCCCGGCCTTCGTGCCGCTCCCCCAGGCGGTCGCTGGATGCAGCTCTGGCCCTCCAGTGTGACTATGGCCAGGTGGTTCCTGAGCACAGCTACTTCCTAGGGGGAGCGGACTCGGGTCAAGGGCTCGACGCCGGCGGGGTTCTGGGTGGCGGGCCCTCTGCTCTCACACTTGCTAAGCACTGGCCATGGGCCGCTTGTCACACGGCCCCGGGAGAAGCGCCTGTGAAGGCTGCAGGGCGGGAGGAGGGGGCCGTGGGCCGCGGCCACATCCCTGTGGTTCCAGCTCCCTGAGCCAGCTTCCGCTGGGTGACCTGTGCCCTCCCTTTGTCCCTCCGGCCCTGGGTGACGGGAGCTTCATGCTCTGCTAAGTTCTGGGTTATCACAGCATCCCAGCCGAGGTTCTAGCTCCTCTACCTCTTCTGGGGCCAACACCCTGGACTCAACTCCTCTGTTTAAAGACTCAGTGCTTTCTGGCTCCTGGTTGGACCCTGGACGTCACAGCCAACGTCATGACATTTAATCCCCAGCCCCGGGGTAGGATGGGTATAACTCCCCAACAGTCACACAGCCGGGGCCTGGGCCCAGAATGCCTGCCTCGAGGTCCACACCCACTGGACACAGCCTCACCTGTGCCACACTCTCTCAGGCCCCACTTCCTGCCACGTATGGCCACGTGCAGGGGCTGGAGCCACGGGCCCGCACGCAGGCACGTTGTGCACAAAGGCCCACACACGTGCACACAGAGCCCGCACCCTGAGCACACGCAACCGCCCACCAAAGTGACGCTCGGACACACTGCCCTACGGCCACAGTAGGGGAGGCCACGGAAGCTTGGCTCCGGCGCCAAGGGAGTCCGGGGAACGAGCTGAGGTCCAGGAGGGAGCCAGGGGCACGAGCAAGTGGACGGCACGGCTGGCTGCCTGTGAGAGACACAGGCACAAGTGCACACGTCTGCTCACACACAGGGACCTACACACACACAGGCACAGGTGCACACGCAGGCGCTCCGAGGCTGCCTCCTGGGTGGGAGAACAGGGTCTGAGACTAGGAAGCTGGACATGCCCTGGACGCCACGGGCTCCGACCGAGTCTCAGAAGGGCCTCGGCAGCTTCCGGCTGCAGGGTGGCTCTGATGTCACTTAGGGTCAATGAGCCGTGACCTCGCAGAGGGCCGCTCGCTGGGCGCCCTGCCACCCACCGGGCTGCTGTGTGTTCCTGACTGTTCCCCGGTGTGCTGGGGAAGCTGACCAGGACCTCCGGGTGGGCATCTCCTTGGCCAGCGTGCAGTTGGGCTGACTCGGCTGTGGGCAGCTTGTCCAGCCCCTGGACACCGACAAGCCCCGCGGACCTCCAGCTCCACACGTGAGAACCGGGGGAGGCGCCGGGGCTGCAAGGCCGGCATCAGGACCGCCGGCTCGCAGCTCCAGAGAACTGCGGCAGGAAACCAGGCTCACCAGCTGGGCGTCCCCCTCCTGCTGCCCACACAGCGCTGGGCGGGCAGGTGCAGCCGTGCGGGCAGGGCGCCTCAGGACGGGCAGGTGGGCGCTAACCGAGCAGAGTGCAGCCCCGCCCCGCCGTCACCCGCCCTTCTCGAGCCGCATCCCGTCACCTGCCCTTCTCGAGCCGCATCCCTTGCTCAGTCTGCAGAATCACCAGCACCCAAGCCAAACATCCAGAAACCACCCAGGTCCCCCCGTTGCCCAGTGAGGTCCAGTCCTGCCAGCTCCAGCGCCTGAGGCTCGGCCTGCTCTGGCCCCGGACACACCGCCGGACCCCGAGGGTCACTCAGGACCCCAGGTGTCTGCAAGGCTCTCCACTTGAGCCCACCTACCCCCAAGGCCAAGGCGACACCCCTCAGAGGGACTGGACTGCGCTGGTCCCTCAGGAGCACCTCCTCCCGGCCTGGCACCCACCCCCGGCCCTGCGCCCCAGCTGTACTCTCTGTGCACGGTCAGTGCCCCGCCCCCGGCCCCCATCTGGGCTCCCTCTCTCCCAGCCTCTGGCTGCCCCGGAGCCCTCCAGCCGGCGCTGGACTCAAGCTCCGCCTGTCAGGAAGCTGGCCCGCTCCCCTGCTGCGTCCCGACGAGGAGCTGCTCCCCTCGCGCACCTCCGCCTGCTCTGGGCGCGGCCAGGCCCGCACCCGCCTGCCCCACTGGCGCCGGCGGGTGCCCGTCCTCCAGCCTGACCTGGGGCCGCGCTCCGGGCACGGAGGCGGCAGCAGGCCCGCCTGGCAGCCCAGACACGACTGAAGACGAGGACGCCTGCTTTATTTGTCTGCGGACAGGGGCACACACGCTACTTCTCCAGCACGGGGGCATCCGGCGCCTGCGGTCTCTGCACTGCGGTCCCACGGCGCGTCCCCTCTTCAGGCCCCAAGTCACGGCCAGGCCCGGAGTGGGCCTGCGTCAACCCTACAAAGGAGAACAGAGTTCAGGCCCCCAGGAGCGTGCGTGTCCCCCAGGCTCTGCTCCACGAGGGCCCGTTTCATGGAGAGGGTCCTACCCCGTGGGTCCCCAGGCCTGGACGCGGCCTCCTCACCTCCATGCCTGGTGCCCACACTGCACGTGCCCGTGGCCTCCCGCCGGCCTCCCGCCTGCACCCTGTGCACACGGTCTTGCCCGGAGACGCAGCTCTCCTCCACCCCTCGAGGTCTCGCCTCTGTTCCCTTCTCAGCTCAGAGTGAAACCGCCTGGAGAGCCCTCACACCCAGGCGCTGGCCCGTGGGACACAGCACCTCGTGGGGCTGGAGCTCGCCCCGCAGCCCTGGGGAGGAGCCTTGCGTCTAAGACCTGCTCCCTCCCTGCTGCCCAGCAGCTCCCAGGAGCAAAGTGCTCTCAGGGACCCTTTAAAGCCGGAGGCTCCTGAGGTGAGACTGGCGGGACCTGGGACCTTGGGGAGCTGGCAGGGAGGGTCAGGAAGGAGGTCCACGCCTCAGGGCAGGGCCTCTAGGACAGCCTGCAGTGCCCCCAACGTGAGGCTGGGGAGCGTGTGGCACCCGGACCACCATGACCACCTCCACTCACCAAAGGCCGGGCCCCGTCAGGCCAGCACAGGAGTGGCTGCCCTCTGCCCCCTCAGCTCTCCCCCTTCCACAGGGCAGCCCGGCCCTTTCCACGACCCTACCCTGCACCCTGGCCTCTCCACCCCCCGCTGCACAGAGGTCAGGACGGGTGGCCCCCCTGGACAGCAGGGCCTGACTTCACCCAGTGCTGACCTTGGACATGGCCTAGCGGCGCCCACAGACCCCTCCCCGCCCACCGCCGCGGAGCCCAGGGGGGTGGGAGGCCGCAGCTGACGCCTACCTTGTGCGCTGAGCCGACGCAGTGCTGGTAGGCCTTGGCCAGGTCCGCACACAGCAGCACCTCCTGCAGGTGCTCGCGGTAGCAGCGCAGGATCTGGGCCTGCAGCCCCGAGCACACGGGCTCCACCCTGCGGGGCCTGCGGAGAGGAGGAGGCAGTCTGGGGCAGCGCCACGGGCCAGGCACGGGGGCCGTGGCGTCCGGTCGCCCCCCAGAGAGGGGCCGAGGTGGCCCTCGGGGGACCCCCCCCCGCCCAAGGCCTCCAGGGCGCCTCCCGCCCGGGTGTGGGCCACCATCGTCTCCCCCAAAGCTGTTTTTCTGATTTCAAAACTAATACATGCATGATGAGGAAAACTGGAAAAACACAAAATGTTTAAAAAAAACCTAAGATGTTCAGACTCTCACTTCCTAGAGAATATCACTGCAGCATTTTAGGGGAATTTACTATTTTTTCTTTCTTTGTTCATCAAGGTAGGTTTAGAACCTAAAGCTAGACTCTAAACGTATTCATCTGAAGCATGATTTTATGTTCTCTTTTTAAAAATATGAAACAAAGATGAAAAAGGGAAATAAAGCTTATTCTCATCGGTCACCAGGGTCTTCTTCCTGACGCCTCGCCCGCTGCCCCTCCCGCCCTCCCCTCTCTCCGGACCTCACACATGCTCCCCTGTACACGCACCCTCTCACACTCACACGCGTGCACACAGCTGTACACTCACTCACACACGTGCACATATACACACGCACATGCACTCACGCCCCCGAGCTCCTGCGTTCACGGGTTCAGGCCCCTGCTCCCCGCGGCTCTGGGCGGGGTGGCCGTCTCTCACCGCCCGCCCCGACCCCAAACCAGGCAGCAGAGGACGAGGAGGCAGGTGGCCGGCCCGGGTCCCACACTAGGATGCAGGGGCGCCGGGACACACACTCACAGGGTTTCCGTGGTTTCTGGCAGGTCCACCAGGAACCTCGGAGCCGCGGCTAGGCCTGGGCCCCGTGTTGCCCTCCCAGGCTCGGGCGCCGGGGAGGCCTCGGCAGCGGAAGGACCCCTGCTCCCGTCACCCGGGGCCTGCAGGTCGACAGCTCCCCGGCCCCGGATCTACTTTCAAAAGTCCAGCCTTGCAGCAGGTGCTGGGCTGGAATGCTGGTTTTAACACGGCTCAGCCTCCCACATCCATCCGTTAAGACCAGGAACAGAGGGCTCAGCGGCTCTCGTTACCCAGCTGCGGCTGACACGCCCAGCGCCGCCATCCCGGCAGCGATGCCCACGGGACTCCGGGCCCCGCGCGTGGGCTTGGTCCTCAGGCCTGCTGACCACACACTGCAGCCCCCTCCCTTCCCACCGCCGCCCCCCACGCCCAGACAATCCCTGATCAGCCAAGATCCATGGCGTGGACGGAACTGAGGGTTTACAAGCTGAACAGGCAGGAGGCGGGGTGGGGAGCAGCCGCCACGCCCGCGCTCAGGTCCACGGCTCCAAAGGTCAAGGCTGTGCTGGGAGAAACGGCCCCCTTTCCCCGAAGGCCCTGCCCACCACCCAGGATTCCACTGGGTCCTGAGGGCGCAGCCAGGGGACGCAACGGCCCTACAGCGCCACACGGCCCTGCTCCTGTCTGCACAGCGCACACGGGCTCGGAGGCTTCCTACCTGAGGAGGACACGTGTCTCTCCTGGGCGCTGACCTTCGCACGGGAGAACAGACGGGCTCCCAGGCTCACCCTCTCCTCCCGGGCCCTGGGGTCCCCTCACTGGGTTCCATCTGCCGCTGTAGTGGGGTGACCGCCTGGCTGCCCAGTGCTTGCAGGATGCCCCTCCCTCTGTGTTGAAGACCCTTCTGCCACGGACACGTCCAATGGTGGGCCTTCTAAATGCCTCCGGACGGGCATCTCCTCTCTGCTGCCCTCGCCTGGCAATAGCTCCCTCTGCATTTCCCTCCGGGCTCCTCCGTCCCACCTGCCCTTGGCGGGGAGCCCCCGAGGCCGCATCTTTCGGGCTCCGTCCTGGCACCCGCCGGCCGTCCTCCCACACAGACCTCCTACTCGCCCGGCCCTGCGGCCCCTGGAGCAGCAGCTCCCATCCAGCCCCGCTCCCGACGAACAGCCCCCCACCCGCGGCCCTTGAGGGTGCGGCCAGCAGAGCTGTCGGAGCCGCAGATCTCATGGAAAGAGGCGTCCGGGGGCAGGACGGCCGGCAGCCTGGCCAGTGATGTGGGGCTCGTCCTGGAGCCACACCCTCTCCAGACCGACGGCGGAAGCGACTCACCCGCTGGCTGTAAGTGGGCAGAGCAGCGGCTTCTTAACTCTGCCCCCCACCTTCTGTCTTCAGGTCCCTGGACCAGGGCCCCTGTGCGTTCTGAGGGCAAACCTCGCAGAGCACCCAGGGGGCTCCCAGTTCAGGAGAAACAGAGGGAGGGGCCGAGCAGAATCCATCCCCTCACACCAGGGTCACCCGTGGGCCTGCGGACGCCTCTGCGCTGGCGTTTGTCAGCCACAACACGAGGAGACAGGGTGTCAGGAAAACGTCAATCGCGAGAAATTTCACCTGTCTGCCTGCAAACGGGCCGTGAACGGCACGGGGCAGGGAGCAGGCGAGGCTGGGTCACACAGCTGGGGCCGCGGCAAGCCCGTCCACTGCATGCAGAACGGCTCAGGCGTCATCGGCTGCCTGGAAGGTACCCAGGGCAGTGACCTCTCCAGGGAGGGAGAGAAGCCCTGCCCCCCCCGCGCCCCCAGCTGAGGGACATGTTAGGATTCCCGGCTGGGAGGCTCTGGCCCACTCAGAGGTCAGCTCCCCTTGCTTGCCAGCCTCTCCTCCTCTGCACGAGGGGCTGAGGTGCCAGACACGAGCCTGCAGGGTGAGGGGGGCGGAGAGCGGGGCAGGCCTTTGGCAGAGAAGAGTGACGACGGGAGGCTTTGGGGCTGGGCCCGGGTGTGGTACTTCACAGCTCACGGCTCACCCAGGCCCGACGGTGCTCCTTTCCCAGGAACCTTGAGGCACCCATCGTGGGGCCCCTTCTCCAAGTAGCCAAGAGACCCCAAGCAGGTGCCCTGGGGGCCAGTGGGGGGCACACAGGTTTTGGGGGCTTTGCCACGTGCTGCTGCGAGTTCAGTGTCTGGGGTCGAGGAGGGGCCACTGTGCACAGCAGACCAGGACCGGCTCGTGGGGTCAGTTCTCAACACCCACACGGCCGCCATCTGGCGGTGTCACAGGTACTCAGGGACCCAGCTTCCGGCCCTCCTCTCCGACGGCCCAGAGACCACCAGGCGCTGTGGGGAGTGAGGGTCTCACACGGGCCAGCTGGCCTTGGCACCGTGGCCACCTCTGGGAATGGAAACCATGACCCCAGTGCCACCTGTGAACCGAGCTCTACCCGCTGGTGGGAGTGACACGTTTCCAGAAGGAGAGTTGTGATAAAAGGCTCACACGAGCCAGGAATCAACCCTCTCCTCCGTCCGTCCAGGAACCAGCACTGCCCAGCAACCAGGCAGAGGGAAGAGCTGGCCTGGGCGCTCCGGACCACTGCCCCTGCCCCTGCCAGCTTCAGGAGACCGGCCATGCCGCTCTCACTGACAGGCACCCCGCGCTGGGAACCCGGCCCCCCACCTGCGCGGGCACAGAGGGCCCTCTTCCCTTTCCTTTGTCCCAAACACCGTAAACTTCTCCCCCAGGGCCAACCCCAGTCGATCCCAACAACACACACCCCAAACTCCAACGCTTGGACCCCCCACCCCCGGTTCCCTGGAGACTTCCAGCCTAGCACGTCACCCCCAACCCGCCGATTCCTCACCACGTTCACCAGCAAGCGCCAGGGAACCCACTTCCCGCCTAGTTTCCATCTTGGTGAGTGGAGTCCCCGTCACTCCAGTGACCTGCCTAGCCAGAAACCGGGGGCCGCTCTAGACGCGCCCCCCCCCCCCATAGATGCCTCCCTCTTACCTTCTAACTATAACGTTCCTGCTTCCCTGCTATCTAACCGAAAACCGCAGACGTTATCCCCTGCAGCTCCCAAACAGCAGGGCGGTCGCCCTCTCTCCCCCTGGGCCTGACCCACCCCACCTGGGTGGCTCTCGAGGCCACTGCTCGTCCTCCTGCCTCCCCCTCCTGCGTCCCCCCTCCCCGAGGCCTTCAGTCCCCGCGGACGCTCGCTCGCTCCTCTTGGCCCCTGGCTCAGGCCTGCGGAGGCCAAATCCGCCCGTGTCCTGCCTCCTCTGCCCCCCTGCCGGCTGCAGCTCTGCGTGGTTCCCAGAGCGCCACCCCCGGGCCACAGTGACCCTTCCAGAAGGGCCCCCCCCCCCTCTGGTGCTCAGGCCTTTGGGGCCCAGCTCTCCTGAGCTCTCCGTGCCACTCCCCACTCAGTCTGGGGTCTGCTTCCTCGTCCCCCTGCCCCCCAAGGGCCACCAGCACCCTAAGGGCACAGACACCCCTCCTCGGCATCCCAGCCTCACTACCCCTGCCTCCTACCTAGAGAAGGGGTCCTTCTGCAGGGCCAAGGCCACCCCCATCAGCCACCCCTTCTCTCCCCCAGCACCTGGGTGGTCTGTCCCAGTGGCCCTTCTCTCTCGTACCTTCGCTATTCCACTCTCTGCTGAAGACACACTCATCTCTGCAGAGTCTAGGAAGACCGCAAACCCAAACCACTTCTACTCATGGCCCTCCCACCCCCAGCCCGCTCTCCTCTCCCGGAAGCCCTGCCCGGGGCTCTGCTCCCACTGCCCGGTCCAGCCTCACAGGTTCTTCCTGCTCAGGGGCCCATCGCAGCCCACCTGTCCCTGGAGGCTGGAGGCCTCGTCCTGACTCCGCTCCGCTAGCACTCTCCCGCCACGCGTGCCCCCAAGCCCCACGTGGGGCCCCCACTATTCCCACAGTTCTGCACCAGACTCACGGCCGGTGTGGTCACTGCGGGACGAGCGGCCCAGCAGGTGCCCACAGGGGCCCGACACCCTCATCCTCCTGCACCTCGTACACTGGGCACGTTGTCCCCGACATCCCCATAGCCCACCCTCTCCACTGCGAGCACTGATTGTCCTAGAACATAAAGCAGCCCACGGGTTTCTGCAACTCCAAGGAGGTTAACAAACCCATTTCTGGGGTGATTACAGCTCGCTGGACCCTGTGCTAAGCAGTCCCTCCTGTCCGCGTCTGTCCCTTCTCTCCGGCCCTGCTCTCCCCATCCTGAACTCGGGAGGTCCCCTGTCCGTGGCCAGTCTGTCCCCACGAGGGCGCAGGGCCCGGGGCGGCTCGGAGCTGCAGGGGAGCCCATGATGGGTGTGGCCTGGAGGACCACCCTGCCACCTTGCCGCGAGGGCACCAGGACGGAGGGGGACACAGCTTCGTGAGACAGCAACTGCACAGGCTCACCCGTCATTCACCCGAGTCACACAGCAAGGCCACCAAGGCCACTGGGGAGGGACCTGCCCTCTGCAGCCCCCAGCATCTCCCCTTCGCTCCCGGCTCTGCCCTCCTTACCCCCGGGGGCGGGGGAGCCCAGTGAAAGGGACAGGGCTGAAACCACACCCCTGCAGGGAAGACACGGCCATGGCCCTGGCCCCAGGGAATCGGACCCTCACACCGTCTGAAGTTCTCGGTCCGCGGCTGGGAACTGCTCTCAGCGCTCCTGTGGCAGAGCTGAGACGCTCGTCTGTGCCGGCCCAGAAGGGGCGTCTGCGGCAAGGTGTGGAGACAAGGCCCTGGGAACCCGCTGTGCACGTGAAGGCCAGCGGGTAGGGGCACCTCCCCCAAAACACGCCCTTCCTGGAGACTCAGAATGTGACCTTGATTGGAGATGGGGTCCTGGCAGGTACAGTTAGTCAGCATGGGGTCACGGTCGGGCAGGGAGGCCCCTGATCCAACGTGGCTGGTGTCCTCCTAAGAGGAGGAGAGACACTGACCACGGACACAGACCAGAGGAGAAGCCACGTGATGCCGGAGGCAGAGGCTGCAGTGATGCGGCTACAGGCCAAGGACGCCAAGCCTCCCGGCAACACCAGAAGCTGAGCGAACGCCCGGGAGCCCTCCAGCTTCAGAGAGAGCCGGCTGTGGGCCACAGCAGCCCCAGGAAACAGGCAGCCGGTCATGCAGGAAAGCGCTCAGTGCCGACGGGCAGAAGTTAGTGGGAGGCAGACGGCTCACCAGTCACCTTCTGACAGACAGAAACACGCATCTTGTGTGACAGAGGCTCCGCGGTAAATGGCTCAGGTGGGAGGCCTTTCGTCCCAGGTTGCATCTCAGGCCGGGCCTGAGGTCCAGGTCATTCTGAGGACCAGTCCCTGCCAGGTCCTAACCCGGCACAGCAGCCCATCCTGCAGGTGGGGACACCAGTGTCAGAGGGGTTAGGTGACTTGCCCAAGGCCACACAGCGAGACACAGAGCCAGCATAAGAGCCCGGTTATCTGGCTCCACGCTGCGTCCATTTAACTCCATGCCAAGTTTGGAAAATTCCCCCAAAATTCCAAGGAAGAAAGAACCAAGGGTACAGAAAAGAAGCAAAAGACACATGGGATTCAGGCTGCCAGGGGAGCCAGAAGTTTGCCAACTGGAAGGGCCGACACCGGCCAGCGCGGCCGCAGGGGCGCCCGTGCCAGCGCGGGGCCAGGCCCCCTCCAAGCTCACGCAAGCCCGGCTGCGCACAGGCCCGAGTGCGACGTCGAGCACGTCCCTCTGTGGGCCCTGCTTCTGACCGACATCTCATCACCTCAGCCTTCTCCCATTACCACCGCTGGTGTGGAACTGGGCCATGAGACATCTTCCTGACACTTCATTTCAGAGACGCGCTGGCGGGGTGAATGCACAGAGCAGGCTTTCCATCACGGCTCGGAGGCGAGGTGCGCGGGTGCCACGGAGCTGCACATCCGTCTCTGTCAGGACCAGCTGAGCCGTGGGGCGGGCTCCGCGGCGGCCTGGCCAGGGCCCAGGGGCTGACGAGACCAGCTGCTCGCTGAGGACCCGCTTCGCTGGCCGCTGCCGACCACGTGCCACTCAGCCCGGGCAGGTGGGGCCCAGAGACACGCCGTCGCCAGAGGCCACACGGGACCCCCCGGGGGGGCAGCTATTCTGGGAGCCCAGGCCTAGCAGAGCTCTGCTCCCGAGGAAACGAAGCGCAAACTGGCCCCCACGGCTGCTTAGCCAGTGACAGGATTCCTCCCTGGGACTGCCACTGCACGCACACATGCACACGTGCACGGAACAGGGAGGCTGCTCCTGGCTTTGGTTCTTTGTGAGAAAGCCACAGGGGAAGCACACGTCCCCCCCGAGGAGCCTCCCGATTCACCAGACATGTGGGGCGGACGCAGCCCAAGGAGGCGTGGGTCGCGGGGGTCTGGGGTCCACACCAGGACCTCTGGAGCCGCAGAGCCATCCCTCACAGTCCCTCAGCGGCCGGGGCACTGGAGGCTCCAGGGGAGGGAGCGGCAGCCGCAGCGCCTGAGGACCCCCAGGACCCCGTCTGCCGGCATCCTCTGGTTTCCCTTCCCCGAGGCCTCCCTGCCTCCTGGGCAACGGCACCTGCTGGCGGGTGTCCCCCCCGGTCTGCCTCCCCCACCTCCTTGTGACACACCTGGGGGGCCTCTCCAAGCCCTGCTGTGCCCCCTCCTCCCCGTGCAGGCCCGGCCGCTTGCCTGCTGCCCAGGGATGGGCCGGCACCTCCTGTTCTCATGTAAGTTCTCACCGAGGCCCAGACCCCGCAGGGACCCCGGCCCACGTCCCTCTGCTGCAGAGCCCTGGCCCCAGGAAGAGCACGGTGCCACAAACACTGGCTCAGGCCTCCTGCCTGTCCACACCTGCCTGTCGGTCCACAGTACACGGAGCGGCCGAGGCCACACTGAGGCTTCGCCTGCGGCGGGGGTGACACGGCAGGGGCGACTCCCCAGGCTGCTCCTTGGCTCCCAGGCCCCCGGGATGTGGCCGCCTTTCAAGGCGCCGCACAGGGCCACTTCTGGGGGGTGCTGGCTGGTGTCCCGGTGGTAGGCTGCCGTCAACGGCACCGTGTGAGCCGAGGTCCTGCGTGCACTCCCTGCCAGCCTCCGTCCTCCCGACCCCTCTGACTGGAGCCAAGTGTCCCCGATCGACTGTGTCACCTCTGCTCACCCACGAGGGGCTGGCACGGCTCACACCTACAAGGGCGCCCAGCGGCTGGAGCCAAACCTGCGCGGAGCGGCCCCATTGAACTGGGAGTGCCCCGCGGGCAGGGACCAGCTTACTACCTCTGCGTCCAGGGTCCCCGCCGACGCCGAGCTCAGCAGATGACCCAGCCCGGGGAGACCGTGTCCCCCTGACCGTCCAGATGTCTGCCTGGTCCCGCCTGTTGCCTCTGTGGCCTGTGGGTGGGCCCTGGGCCTGCTCTCCAGCTGCCTCTGGACTCCACTTCCTGGGGGAGCCTCCCCGTGCCCAGCCCCGGGGGTGGGACCCTCGCAGCAGCCAGGAGCTCAGGATTGACTGGAAACCAACAAACCAAGGAGCTTCCCTCTGGGCTGGGCCGGACCACACAGCCCTCCACACGCGGCAGAGTTAGGTTGGCGGAGAGCATGAGCCTCGGTGCAGGACGGGAGCATTTCCCAGCCCCCGAAGAGGTTTGCGGTGTGGTGTGGTGTGCTCTGGTGACAGGGGACACGGGGACAGAGGCAGGAACTAACCTCCGACGCCGTCGGGTGAGACTCAGGCAGAAATACCCCCTGGTGACGTGAGCAGGCGCAGCTGCTCCTCCCTGGGCCTTCCCTGCAGTGACTCTGAGGCTGGGCTGTCCCTCGTCCCCGCTGTGACAGGATCGAAGCCGAAGCCTGGAGCCCCTGGGCACTCCCCACCCCTGGTCCTGCCCGGCCCTTGCGTCCGGCCCCCACAGGCCTCCTGTCGTCACGGGAACTGCCTCCCCGGGGCCTCCTCCCACCAGGCCCCTGCGTCCACTGACTCAGACCCTTCCCGAAGTCCTGCCCGCCGCCGGCCCAGCAGACCTTATCCCTCCCCCCACCACGCAGCTTCCCCTGCTCAGCCTGCAGAGACGTGTCCTCAGCTGAAACCTGACACGTAATCTCAGTGAAGAAACAGATTAGTGCAGAGCTGGCGCGGTGGGGTCTTCGCAGGTCCGTCCCCCACTCTACGGTGTCCCAGCACATTTGGAAACCGCAGGGGCCTCTTCCTGGCTGACCCGGGGTGTTCTGAGGGGCGTCTCTGGATGCTGGGGCTGATTCCCTCTGTGGGCCACACCCCCGTCCACTGTCGCCGACGCAAGAGGTGCAAAGGGCCTCAGGGCGTCACCCATCCATGCACCTCACACGTCGCCGAGGGCGGGGAGGGGCCGGAGTCTCCATGCAGGAAGCACCGGGACGGTCAGCCCCCTCCTAACCCCAATCTGCGCTCTGAACCACAGCTGACCCTCAGCAGCATCAGAGTCGCTTGCAGTCCCCGGAGTCCAGCAAGACCCTGGCGCCACCAGACCCGAGGAGAGAGAGACAAAGCCAGGAGGCGGCGGACGCGGCCCCCAGCCGTGCAGTGCTGGGCTGGCTGTGCTGCCCGTCAGCCTGGAGTCACCGAGCACAGAGCACGAGGGTGGGCACCCTCCTGCCCTCCTGCCCTCCTGCCGGAGGGGCCGCAGCGAGTGGGTGGTGCAGCCCAGGGCGGGGAAGCGGCCAGAGCAGTGGTGAGGGCGGCTCACACTGAGCACAAAAGGTCGGTGATGGAGCAAGTGAGGGTGTAGCACGTGGAGGACAAGGGAGCCAGGCCCGTTGAGGAGGGAGCTCCACACATGGAGCAGCCGCAAGAATCCGAGTGCCGGAACCCGGGGAAGCCGTGTGGACTTCACGTGCTAGGACACACGTACGCGTGCGTGTGCGGGAACTCACACACGGAAACGTGCGTGCCTGTGCGGGAGCACCTGGGAACCCTGACAGTCCAGCAGCGAGCACGCCCAGCGCCCAGACCTTGGCTTCTAAGCACCGCTCCGCAGTAAACAGAGCAGAGTGGAGACGGCTGATCCCAGGGCTGGGGCCGGAGCACCTGTGCCAGAGAGGGAAGGCCGCTCAGAGCGCAAAGCCACACATCGAAAGGACAGAAGAGTCTGTCTGAAGGCAGAATCCTGGGCCACGTGAACAACAACATAAACGAGGGAATTTATTACAACCCAGCAAGGCACTGTGACTCCCTGACTCTTTCCTAACATAAACAAACACACGAACACCTCAGCGGGGGAGAAGGGAAACTCTCCCTTTAATTCGATTCATAAGCGTAGAGGAAACGATGGAAGTAAACAGCCGTCATGGGCCACCCCGACTGTGGTGGCTGGTTCAGGGGACAGTAGTCCCTGGAGGCCGAGGCTGAGGCATCAGGATCTGGACACACCCTGGAGAAGCTCCCACAGAGCAGGGATCAAGCACAAGGGGACACAGCCTGTGCAGAGAGACCAGGCCGGCCCACAGTGACCGGGTCACGGTCCACATCCCTAGTGGAGGGATGGGACCCACCAGGAAGGGCACGGCACCATTTGGGGGGCCTTCCTGCCAGGAACGCACGGCCTGAGGCTGGCCATGAGGAAACATCGGGCGGACCCAGGCTGGGGTCACCCTTCAGAAGGAGAGGCCTGTACCGTTTTAGACTGTCAAGGTCACGAGAGACAGAGAAAGACCAAGGAACTGTCCCCACTGGAGACTGATGGTCACGGAGGTGCAGCACAAACTCCTGGGCCAGAAAGGAAAGGGCTGCGGCGGGCAGCCGGGGAGGCGGGGGGTGCCTGTGGCCTGCGGCTGAGTCAGCGAGGGTTTCCCGACCGGAAGAGCTGTGTGTGGTCACGGAGCACGGTCCTGGGAGGTACACGGTGGTCTAGAATACTTAGCGGCAACGGGTCACCATGTCAGGAAAAGACAGTGTTTTTGTCTAGAGGGAGGCAGTGAGGACGCGGCAGGCTCTAGTGTGGCCGATCGGGTACCCGGCTTAAGGCAAGTGTTCTTACTCTTGTGACCTTTCTATGGGTTTGAAATTATTTCAAAATAAGGCAAAATAAGGATGGCAGTTTGAGAGGACTGAATGTATTCAAAAGGATGTATTTATCCCAAAAAAGAGCCCACCGGGTTTTCCTCTTTCCTAGCTGGGAGTGGGAGAGGGGAAGTTTGACGAAGTGATTCTAAACGTTTGGAAAAGCAAGTTGGCAAATGATCCCCAAGGCAGACGAACTTGCTCTGATGGGTATTTAATATTTTAAGTTAGTGTAGCTGCGTAGTATGTTTTATACATATATTGTATACGTGCAGGCTTGGCCCCAGAAAAGAGTCCAGAAACAGGCCCAAGGACGTTAGCGCGGGATTGGGTGGACTTCTACATCACTGCTGATGGGACAGAGGGCTCCCCATTTGGGAGAGAACCAAGGTGGACCTGTACGTCACACCCCACACCGAAGAAACCACAGTGGGGTCATGTGGAGCACGCCTCAGTGGGGAGTAACTCATAGCGGTACTCATCCTAAAAATATGCGTATGGTGGGAAGGAGGGCCTTTGTGATATAACCTAAGTCACAAACAGAAACATTAACAACAACAAAAATGCACTGGGTCCCTATCCCCCCATCAACTTCCAAAAGGCAAAAATTAAACTCAAAAAAGAGTCACAACAGAAATAAAAGGTTAATAACACTGTTACACAAAGACCTTTTAAAAAGAATTAATAAGGAAAAAAGGGCGAAGGCCGTAAGTAAGTAATTCACAAAAGAAGAAATGCAAACAGCTAGTAATTTCTGGAAGGGTTTAACCTCACTGATCCTGGAAGAAATGAGGAAGTTTAAAAAAGAGAGGTTTTGGGGCTTCCCTGGTGGTGCAGTGGTTGAGAGCCCACCTGCCGATGCAGGGGACACGGGTTCGTGCCCCGGTCCGAGAAGATCCCACATGCCGCGGAGCGGCTGGGCCCGTGAGCCATGGCCGCTGAGCCTGCGCGTCTGGAGCCTGTGCTCCGCAATGGGAGAGGCCACAGCAGTAAGAGGCCCGCGTACCGCAAAAAAAAAAAAAAAGAGGTTTTGTTTGTTTGGTTTTGGTTGTGAGATTGGCAAAGATGTTTTTTAGAAATATTGTTAAAATCCTGTGCTTGGGGAAACGGACACCGTCCAGCATCACTGTTCGGAGTGAAAATTGGTACAGGATCTCCACTGTTTTGGAGAGCCAGTAAGTAAAATGTAAACACATAAATATACACATATAAATACACTGTGTGTGTGTGTGTGTGTGTGTGTGAGTGTGTGTTTGTGTTCTCTGACCCAACAATTCCCTCTACAAGCATTTAAATAAGTGCACGACGACAGATAAACCTATTTGTGGCAGTTATCATTACACTGGTAAAAAAAGATCAGAAAACTCCCCAGGATTCATCAATAAGTGATCGATTACATAAATTCTGACCCTCCAGAATAAACAATATGGTATTAAAAGTGAACATGTAAACGCACATTTACCGACATGGACACAGGCCCACAGAATGCGGACGAGGGAGGTGACGTGTGTTTCCGTGAGCCCACTTAGGTCCAACTGTGTGTGCGCTCAGCTCAGAGCGACGTCCCCACAACTTAAGCAGGGCGAAATCTGGGCTTTTTTAACTTTTTAATACTTTTCTGCCTCGTTTGATTTTTTACAACATTCACGTCTCGTTTTTCTAAGCAGAAGACAAAACTATTTTTCATTTTGAAAAACTGTAAAGAGACATAATCGTCTGGATACTTTCATCACTGATGACTTCAAGATGCTCCAGTAAACAGCAAATCAAACAATGTGCAGACGCCACGTCACACGTCATAGATCTGGATGGACTCTACAAGTGCACTGCAAGTTATTACGTATATCTGAACACACACACACGTAATCAGAGGGGACGAAGACAGGTGGGTGTGGAGTGCACAGCAAATGGGTACGTGCACAGAGTAGGAGCTAAATCTTTGTTGAATTAGGAGCAAATAAAGAAACGCTTCTCTCTGAAAAGTCTGAAATAGAAACCAAGATGCTCACAGCGTCAAAGGAATGCACGCCTATCCTGGTGGGTCTGCTACGGGACCAGCCGTAGGGCTCCGGCTCCCCACCTGTCCCATCGCTGCTCAGGAATGGGAAGGATGGGACCCTTGCCTTCACAGGTGTCACGGGCACCCTCTCTCCTTGCCCCTGGCGCATGCACCCGCCCCGCCGTGCACATGCAAGCACACACACTGAGAGACAGGCTGGTACAACAGGCTGAAACGAGCATGAATCAGGGCAGAGACACTCGGCTGTAACAGCAATCAGCCGCACAAGGACAGGACGGCAGCCTGAGCTCGGCACACTTCATCTGCTACCGCTAGAGCCATCATCCTGAAGCACGTCCACTCCCATCAGTTCAGAGCTTCCCAAGCCTTCAGAAAGGGCCCAGACCCCGGCACCCATGCCCTCTCCCCTCGGGTGGACTCAGCGGACGCGGGAGGCTGCCAGGACCAGCCTGGGCAACGGGCCTCTCCTGACCACTGACGCTGTCCCCTTGGGAAGCCCGTTCACAGCACGACTCCCCATGATCCTGTCCACAGAACGAGTGAGGTGACATCGTCCAGGTGCCTGGGCCACAGGCAGCATCCGCTGAGTGCCAGGGCCTCCCTCCCGTCTGCCTCGCAAGCCCACAGGAGCTGCAGTCCCCGCTCCGGCTGGGCTCACCGTGCGAGGTGTCGTGTGTGACCCACTCTGCACAGGCCAAGCACACACACACCGCACGGGAGGGGCCCAGGCCTTCCTGACGTGGAATCTACGCGGGCTCCTGGGCCTAGCACCGGCAACTTCCTGCCACATCGGCCCCAAGCGAAAGCCGGAGCCCAGCTGTCCCCACCCGACCCAGCACTGTTCGGCCCTCTCTGGAATGCATTTGACCTCCCAAACAGCTCCGTTTAATCTGTGTTAGAGATGTGCTATGCTGCACAATCACCCTTCGTAATTTTTCTTAATTCCTCAAGATGCGTTCTGCTACCTTTGAAGAAATAAACACAGCTTCCCTGATCATTTGTACCATACGGAAAGGGTCATAAATTTTATATCCAAGACAAATGGCAAGCTTTGTATTATAAAAACCCTATTTTTCCTGTTATAGCTTCAACCAAACTTTTGGCCTTTGCTTAAATAGGCATTTGGACTGAGCTGCACATGGTTTTGAGCTGATACACAGAAGCTACAGCAACAAACCCTGAGAGCAAAGAGCCTTTTGTCACCATGGTTCCCACCCTACACCCTCCAGCCAGGCCCCAGACGTGGCCGCACCTTGTTTCACCGCGCGGTGTTGCCCTCCTTCTGGGATCTCAGCCGGGGCCCTGAGGACTAGTTACCCTGTAGGTCAGCGTCTGGAGGACTTGACATCGTGAGACTGGGTCAGGGCGGATGGGGCTGCCTGCCCGGGAGTGCTCATACCTGGCTCAAGATCACCTAGTGGTCAGCGTGGCACAGGCTGCGCTGGGCCTCAATGCCCGGTCCCTGGACGGAGGGAGGGGGGCTCTGAAGAGTGAGAGGCACAGAGGAAGGGGCATCACAGGGAGACCAGGGCCCCCTCTGCTTCACGCCAACACTGCCGTCCTGCCACCAGAAACCAAGATCCAGGCGGAAACAGCACCGACGGCTGCGGCTAGCATCCTGCATCACCCAGGACACGGTGGGGGACACGCAGTCACCTGGGAACCCCAGAGCCACGTTCAAGATACACGCTCTTCCCAAAACGACTCCCAGATCTGAGCAGTCGTGTCCTTCAAACAAGGAACCATGTGTCATAAACACGTTTTTCTCATCTAGGACCGAGGTGACCGTATTTTTTACTTTTAAACCATTTTATATTTCTAACCCATATTTAGAAATTCGTACCTGCCTGAGGTAGAAGCTCGTTCACCTGACGAAGGAGACAATGTCAAAGGAAAGAAGGGGGCAGCACACTCCCTCAGCGCAGCTCTGACAAAAGCAGGGCTGTGACAGTGACGCCCTAGGGGACAGTGCCAGCCCTGCCGGGGCCAAGGACCCCGAGGTGACGGCTATGAGCCAATTCACCGGTCGGGCCGCCTGCAGGACAGGTGGGGAGGGAAACCGTGTGTCAGCCCAAGCGAAACTCCTGGGCAGGGGGACAACTGTCCCCACGAGACGCCTGAAAGGCGGTCCATCCACCGCGGGAAATTCACAGAAGACTGGGACGGCCGGAGTCAGAGCGCCACGACCCCGCCAGGAGCGTCTCGCAGGAGCTGGGGCTCGGTCTGCCGGAAGCGCGGCATGGACGGTCAGTGCGGTCCAGCTGACCAGGCGGTGGCAGCGAGCTAGGACGGCGCTGCGGCCAGCGAGGCGCTGCCCACGGGCCCTGTGGTGTCGGGGGTGCCTCCACACGGTGGCTCACGGCCTCCCCTCATTTGTGCGTGTGTTGGGTGGGGGCAGGGGGCAACAGCGGGAGTGACGGCTTGGGGACACTTTAAAGAGTTCCTAGGAATCACGGCCCAGGGTCTGCACCCTCAGCTTCCCGGAGACTGGACTGTGGAGAAGCCTTGGGGTAGTGGCTCTCGATTCTCTGCGGTCTGACCCCACCAGGAACACAGGGCCTGTCCTGGACGATACAACCAGGATCCACTCCAGCCTGGACCCAAAGCCGTGCAGTGGGGGCAAGGGAAGCCCCAGGGTGGCACGTGGCCAGCCCGTACCACACACGCCGCTTCTCCGGAGGTGGACCCTCAGGACAGAGAGCTCCTGGGTGGGGTGGGTGGAGCCCCCGCCCCTTCAGACCCTGCAGCCTTTCCTCCAGGGGTCTGGAGGCTGCCGGGATGCTAACACGTAACCACGAACCTCTCACGGATGTGCTGGCAGAGGCTGCAGAGATCACCCTTCCTGGAGCCCCCGCCCTGGTCCTGCAGCACCTGGCACCTGGAGACGGTGCGGCGTCCCGGGAGGTCAGCAGAGTCCTGCCCTTGTCGCCGCCAAGGGACGGGAGCCCGGTCCACGGGGCCCGGATCTGAGGGGCTCTGAGACCTACACAATGACCGCTCGACTGTCCCGAGCCCTCGGCAGGGCTGCCTCTCAGGAGGACAGGGCGTGCGGTGCTGGCACAGATGACTACGCGGGACCCCAAGCAGGGCTTTCTCTCGGGAGGCGGAACAGGGAGGCAACAGACCCAATTGGAAGAATAAGCCCAAGGATGACGCCGCTCAGTGGTAACCCCTTCACTGCCGGAAAAGGGAAGATTCCTCCACTGTAACAGCATCTAATCCCCAGAAGCTGATCTAAAACGTGACACTCCAAGAAAAACGAACGTGGCACAAAGAACGGAGCCTTTCGGGACGGTGGCTTTACTGCCGAAGCGAGTCATTAACAGAGCTGGGATGCAGGGCCGTCTCGTCTTTGTCGAGGGGAGGGATTAACAGACTGTCGTCTCTGAGCCCAGCTTCCTGAGTCACAGGTCTCTGAGCAGTAAGAAGGCACCGGGCGGAGGCCAGCCGCCCCTGGGGGCTGCGGCCACGTGGGGTGGGGTCCGCCGGGGACCTCACAGCCCGCAGGACAGGCTCTGAGCCCACCACCTGCGGTCCTCAGGAGGCTCCCCTGCCCCTCCTGGCTGGGGGCCCCCAGACGCTGTCCCCGGCCAGGAGCCTCCCTCCTTCCTGCTGGACCCTGGCCTCCCACGTGGCGCCCTAGCCTGGGGGTCTGCACGGCCCCTTCTCATCTCTCGGTTCTGCTCCGGAGTCAGGGACAGTCCCCAGAGTCTCAGCCTCCCTCCGCCCGCTGTCCTACTGTGTCCCCCTCGCAACGCGTTGCATAACTGACCGTTTGTGTGCCGGGGGCCCAGCTCATGTGCAGGGGCCTCGTGTGTCTGCCAAGAGGGAGAGTCACCGGCTGGCGGTGCCAAAGCGGGTCCCACGTGGGCTCCCCACCTCCACCTCAGCACTGGCGCCGTCTCAGCCTCTCCCAGATGCTGCCAGGCATCTTTCTAAAACACGAATCCCTTACAAGCTTTCTCACGGCTTGCCACTGCCTGCAGGACGCATTCCAATTCTCTCACACGCACAGAAGGCCCTTCACACCTGCGACCAGGCCGCCCTTTCAGCCGCACCCCTTGACACCTGCTTCCCCCCACGCAGGTCCCTGCTTTCTCCGGCACCGCGCCCGGGTCTCTGCCCACACGGCCCTGACGGCAGAGCCGAATCAGCCGGGAAGCCCCGCGGCCTCTGCCCGGGAGGGCGTCATTCACGCGGTGGTGAAGCAATGATCACACCGAATATACCACGCGGGTGCTATGGTCCGGGGCCCGGGACACAAAGCGGCAAACACGGCTCCTGCCTGCAGAAGCCTGAGGGCCAGTGGAGCACGGTGCAGGGACAGAAGGGGCGCCCAGCAGGGGTCTTGGCCCCAGGTCCACCCCGGCGATCCCAGAGGGCGGTGCCACCTGGGGAGATGTGTCCGTGCGCCCTGCCACGTGGCACCAGCCATGGGAGAGGGCCCAGGTCACCGCCACCTAGTCCTGTCTGCAGAGAGAAGGGACGACGGAGAGCCCTACGGGGGCAGCGAGTCACATGGCAAACACACCCAGCCGTCTCTGTGGATGTGGCCCGGGCCGGGGCAGGCCACGGGGAGAGGCCCTGAAGGGGGAGCCTCCCCGCTCGAGGCCAGTCACGAGCAGATCGCAAGGAGGCTCTGCCCGGAGAAACCTGGTGGCCACTGTCCGCGGGCCACGGGAGCCAGTCAGCCTGCCAGCCTGCAGCGACGTCTCTGCCGGACGTCTGTGAGTGGGCACCGTGGCCCAGGAGGAAGGAGCAGGTCTGGGCCCCATCGGACCTGGTTCGGATCCCGCGCTACCCCTGCCGTGGGTCCTGAGCACCCGTGGGGACCACTCAGCCCTCGCAGGAGCCTGAGCAAAAGAGGCACCATCCCCGCCCCGCTTCCCAGTCCAGGAAGCGAGCCCGCAAGGTGCCGACGCGGCTTCGGCCCCTGCCACGCACTTCACGCCAGGGGCCCCAAACCACACAGGCTCCAGCACAGCCGCCGCACGTGATACCCTTAAAGAAACAGATTACCTGCACTTTGTCTTCTGAATGAATTATTCAATGGGTTTTGATTTGTCAACCTCTCAAAGAGCCAGGTACACCCGTTTAAAACACGTGTTTTGGTAAATTTCTGAACAGACAACGCTCCTT
This sequence comes from Orcinus orca, assembly GCF_937001465.1. Taxonomy (NCBI): domain Eukaryota; kingdom Metazoa; phylum Chordata; class Mammalia; order Artiodactyla; family Delphinidae; genus Orcinus; species Orcinus orca. Next base: position 627,392 of record NC_064568.1, on the reverse strand, counting down.
TTAACAGGTTAGGTAAGGTAAGGAAGTCAGAGACAGAAACATCCTCTGAATTCAGGCTACTACAGCACCACCTGGATTAGAGGATGTTTGAACCCGTCTCATTCAGGATTCAAGCCCACAAGCACCGTCTCCACAGACAATCACCGTTCCATCATTAGGTCCCTGACACACGCAGACGGGGAAGCTCACACACCTGAACACCAGCCCCTCCCTCAGCTGGGCCCGCGTCAGGCAGGAGCCCGGCCCAGGTGAGGTGGGCAGCCCAGCAGCTGTGTCCTCGCGGACCAGACCTCTCTGGTCGCAGTCCCTGCAGCACGGTGGCTCGGTCCCAGGAAACAGTTAATAGCCTGCGTCTTGCGGCTCCCCTGTGCTGGCCTCTTTGAGGGCCGCCCTCTGCGGGGCCGGGGGCCGTACGAGTTTCCTGCCAGGGGCGAGCCGAGAGCAGCTCTGGACGACTCCCCCAGGAAGAGGACAGAGATTATCATAAAAACTAGACGTGACAATAAATGCAGGATGTTCCCCGGGGTCTTAATCTCTTCCTTCAGGAAACCTGAGCAATTCCGCCTTCCGTGCTGTGTGAGGTAGAGGGTATGTGCGTGCGTGCGTGCGTCCTGGGTTACCTGCTTCTGCCCCAACGATGGAATCCTTCCAGAGCCAGAGCCCCAGCCTGTGGTGTTGGCCTCGCCGCCCATATGCTCCTCCTAAGGCCAAGTGCTTGCTGACCCCCGAGGGTACACTGGGCCTGGCAGCCTCAGGAAAGCTCGAGAGGCCAGCGTGAAGTTGGGAGGGTCACCGTCTGTCAGCGTCTAACACGGCCAATGTGACCCACGGCGCTGTTTGCTGCTTGGCAAACTCTAACCCCTTCCTCCCCCAGCCACGGGGGAGTAGCTGGTGGAAGAACTACGCTCTCCTCCAGGAAAAAAAATTTAAAGTTGGACTTTAAACATCTGTGTGAAGGCGTCTAAGGACAAGACGAAGCAGGACTCGATGGCCAAGGCTATGAGGAGAAGGGAACCTGGAGGTGAGCGTTCATTCCTGGAGCTGCCTCCCCGCCAGCCCCGAGTTTTCGCCAATTCTTGGTGTTGGGCAAACAGCTTCTTCTAAAAGGCAGAGAAGCCAGCAGGGTCTCTGGAGCTCTCTCGGGACGGTAGAGGCACAGCATGGCTGGGACTCCAGGGAGAAGGGAGGCACACTCGGGGGTCTTCCTCCTTTAAAGCATTCTTCAGATCCTTGAGCTCAGGAAGTCTCATGGCAGGAAACTCAGAACCTAAGTAAACAGCCACTGAAGGGCAGAGTAGAATTCTCGAAGTTTCATAGAGTTGAGGAGGCAAACATGGGGCTTTCGAGCTCGCCAAGAACAAGGAGCCCTGGACAGCCAGACCCTAGGGACAGGGGTCAGTCGAGAAGCCTGAGCTCCACCAAGACTGCAGGCAGGACCCAGTCATCTCAGTCCATCAGGGTTTACGTGACCTGCCTTGACACTGGCCCATCCAGGAAGGGGGTGAGCACCTCTGGGGAAGCCTCTGTACCTTCTTTTTAATGCCTGGCATTCAATCAAGAATTACCAGGCACACGGAGAAACAGAACCACGAGAAAAAACAGGCAACAGAAACAGACCTGCAGATGACTTCAAAATAGCTACAATTAATACGTTCTAGACTTCATAGTTCAAATGCATATATCGGGAGAGAGAGCAGGCTGGACCTGGCTACAACGTTCCGGGCTCTGGCTTCTGCCCAGTCCCCTCATCCACTCCTCCAGCAGCCCAACGTCAAGGCCCTGAACATGCTAATCGCTTCCTGCCCGGGGCCTCCGCACCTGCTGACCTTCTTTGGAGAAGCCCTCTCTCCCGCCTTGCTTGCTCTGGCCCGCGTCTCGGGTCCTGAGGAGTCAGTTTCAGTGTAGGACACCCCCACCCCATGCCCGCCCGGGTCTGGGGTCTGGGTCGGGGCCTCAGACTGGGCTTCTTCACTCGCTGTCTCTCACGGCTCATCACTGTCATCAGCCATTGTTTGGGCAAATGGTTTCTGTGCAGTTAGTTTTTTGTTTTGTTTTGTTTTTTTAAATGAATTTATTTATTTACTTTTGGCTGTGTTGGGTCTTCGTTTCTGTGCGAGGGCTTTCTCTAGTTGTGGTGGGTGGGGGCCACTCTTCATCGCGGTGCGCGGGCCTCTCACTGTTGTGGCCTCTCCCGTTGCGGAGCACAGGCTCCGGACGCGCAGGCTCAGCGGCCATGGCTCACGGGCCCAGCTGCTCCGCGGCACGTGGGATCTTCCCGGACCGGGGCACGAACCTGCATCCCCTGCATCGGCAGGCGGACTCTCAACCACTGTGCCCCCAGGGAAGCCCACAACAGCTTTCTTAGTGAACTCAATCTACATACTAAATCTGTTCCACGCCATGCCACGCTAGGTGTGGTGAAGGGACGACTGAATAAATGACCACCATCGCTAACCACTGTCACGCAGGCACAGCAGCAGCCACTGACGGCCCACCGTGGACCTGGGCCCACCCCCAGGTCCACCGTCCACGGGGGTCTCACCTGCGGACAGGAAACCCAGCAGGAGGCAGGGCCGAGGTCTGAGTCCAGGTGTGTCCACAGGGGCCTCCACGGGACAGCAAAGCCGCCGAGACAAACAGTGAGGCCCAGAGGCCCCGAAGCTGTCCAAGCTGGGCTTGGCCCCCCACGTCCAGGCGCGGCTGTGGGCAGGGGAGGGAGCCACCCGACAGCAGACGAGGGGCGCCGACCCTTCAGGCACACGCTCTACAGGGAGCGTCGTCCAGGATGCCGTGAACAGACAGAGTCCCCCCTGCACCACACACGCCATGGAACCACCGACAGCAGACGAGGGGCACCGACCCTTCAGTCACACGCTCTACAGGGAGCGTCGTCCAGGATGCCGTGAACAGACAGAGTCCCCCCTGCACCACACACGCCACCCGCCTCTGCCTTCAGAGGGCACGAGAATGAAAAAGGAGGTGACAGTCAAATCCACCCGAGTCCCCCCTCAGGATGGGGCCACATGGTGGGTGACAAAACGCGGCAGCACTGACGGCAGAGCCCTGGCAGCTCTCCAGCTCCTTCCCCTGCAGGTAGGTCGAGATCCAGGGAAAGAGGGCGGGCGCTGCCCACTTCTGGGGGTCACATTCCTGGGTAGCTGTCACCCAACCTCTCCCTGTCACCCACTGCCTGTGATTCCGGTGAGCCGGAATCTCACCTGGGAGAGGTGGGGACCCCACCGGGGCAGCGACAACGCTCCGTCCTCGGGGTCCCAGGTCTCCATCGCTCCCCGGGGAGTGGGAGGGTCCCGCTCCCCAGCTCCCGTCACTGCCCCAGGGCTGAACTGCAAGAGAAGATTCTCCTCCCCACACCCTCCCTTCAGTCAGCTCGACCAGGACCCGCAGCACCTCCCCGGCTTCGGGGGTCCCTGCGGCGCCAGGTCTGGACGGGATGTGCCCCCTCCGGGCACCCCCACGGCTTTCAGCAGCGGCCTCTCACCCCTGGTCCCCCAAACCTCCATACGCCGTCACCTCGAGGTGGCAGAGCCAAGCTGGTCCCCCCTGCACTGGGCCTGGGGGGGAGGGGCAGGCACGGGGGCCCCAGCTGATTGACAAAGGTCGACGGGTCCCCAGGGACACCTGCACACAAGGGACCGGCTCTCCCTTCCCCACGGGGCCCCTGCAGACCTTCCTGGACCTGCATCCGAAGCAACAGGCGCGTCTGCAGCAGACAGGCTGCCGCACCCCTGTTCCTGACGCTCGGCTCCCAGGCCCCCAGCGCAGGAGCAGGACAGGCGGACAGAACACTGGTGCTCAGCCCTGTGCCGCCCGACCCTGTCCTTCTGGAGGCAAGACAGCCCCCGGACCGAGTGTCACGCAGAGGCTCTAGGCTCAGGGCCAGGCCACTCTGGAACCCGCCCAGGGGCGGGGGGGCCAGCAGCACCCCTTCTTGACTCCCTCAGGGGCCTGGGCGCAGCGCCCAGCCCAGCTCACAGGACACGCAGGACCTGGTCCTGGAGTGGCTGGCTCCGCCCCGACCCCCGGCGCGGGGATCTGAGCCCCTCGAGAAGCTTGCAATCAGGCCTCGGGGCAGGGAGATTTTACAGACGCAGGCGAGTTCAGGGGGAGGAAGCTCTTACTTGATCGCACCCTCCATCTTCGAGGCTGCCTTGTGGAACTGCTGTGAAGACTGTCTGTACGTCTCGACATTCTGCAACGAGAAAATGGACCCGACGGGTTACCAGACGGAAGCTTCTCTCCGGCCGCAACCCCACCCACAGCCGTGCTGAGTCCACACATGCCGACTTCCTGACCAGGATCACAGGGAGGGCCCGGCTCCTCATGGACCAGCCGCGACCAGGATCACATGGAGCCCCTGGCTCAGGGGTCACACCCCCGCCACGAGCGAGGCCCGGCCCGGCCTGCCCCACCGTGTAAAGTTTTACGGGCACACGGCCATGCCCACGATTTGTGACCGCACGGCTGTGGCTGCTCCTGGGCTACGACAGTGTCCACAGAGGCAGCGAGGCCCACACAGCCTAAGACAGTCACTATCTTAAAGAAGAAGTTTGCCGTTCCTTCGTCTGGTCCAACCCCGTCTTTACGTGGACTCTGCTGCCCAGAGATGTGAAGCAACTTGCCCGAAGCCACACAGCAGGCAGCGGTGCCGGGACCACAGCCCAGGACCCACACACTCACCAGCACTGCCAGGCAGTCCCAGAGGCACGTGCTGCCCTCCTTCCGGGGGCACCCCGTGTGTGCTCAGGGCCGGCAGTGTGGGGACGGCAGCAGGACAGAGCTGGGCTGGAGCCTGGGGCCACCGCAGCATCCTTCCGGTCAGTCACGCCACTTCTTTGTGCCCCAAGGAGAGTGGCTTCAGGCCACCCAGGCCCAGCACCCCGCATGCCACGTCTCCAGAGGAGACCAACGTAAACACAGCTGCCCCCCAACACCAGCTCCTGGCCGAGTCCCGTGAGGCTCACGGGTGGACCCAACATCTCCAAGGACGCAGGCTCGAGGACGAAACCACCCAGAGGAAGCCCGACACGGGGCTGGCGTCGGACGCCCCAGCAAGATGCCCTGTGGAGCTGCTGGGCCCACACAAGCCTGGGGTAGCCCCTTCCCACCACAGATGGGCAAACGCAGCTTCAGGGCTCCCACGGGGGCCGGTCAGTCAGGCCCTGCAAGCAGCCAGTGAGGCAGGTGAAGGGACCCGCGGAAGTGGAGACCCCACGGCCTGTCGGCCTCCAAGCCCGGCTCTCCCACTCCACCTCCACTGAGTACACAGGGAGCCTGGCCCAAAAGGAACGAACCAGTCGGACCAGAACAGGTGACAGGTGCCCAGATCAGAGCCGTGCGGGGCAAGCGCCGTACCCCATGGGCCCCATCATCCACCTGCACGGAAGGTAACCATGGCAGGCGTGGGGAGCACGTCCCCGAAGCACCTGCAGGGCATCGAAGGCGGAGTCTGTACCCGGGTTGGGGGGGCGGAACCAGGCCAGCAGCCCTATCCTGGTACCACGGCCTCTGGGAAGGGCCAGCTGGGAGGGACGCGGAAGGGTGTTCCGAGGCGCAGCTCAGCCCACGAAGGGCAGGGGTTCTGCTCTGGGCTGTGCTGGGGCGAGCCCGCTGCCGGGCTGCCACCCCCAGCTGCAGACTGAGGCCACCCCGCCGCTCCCTGGCATGTTCCCCACCCCTGAACCAGGGAGACAGCCGAGGCCCCTCTGATGGTCAATGGGAGCTGCGAACACCCAGCGCACAACAGGCATGAAATAAATGGGGGCTCTCCGCACCCAGCCCGGCTGCCCCCCTCCACAGGGACGTGCTGACGCCCAGCCGTCCACCCCTGACGATCCAGCCAAGAGATTCCAACTCCACCTCAACCAGTGGATGGTCAACCAACACTGACCCTGGGGAGGGAGTAAGGACACAGGTGAATCAGGCCCGGCCCTCTCCGCTGAGCAGACGCTCTCCTGGGATGGCCATGTTTTAACGCTCTCTGCACGCGGCGTCTGCTCTTTGGGTCACTTCCTCCCTCGAACCCTGTCTCCTAGCCGTCAGGCGGGCAGCCCTCCCCGCGGGGCGCCGAGAGGGGCGGGCTCAAGGGACGAGCGTACCACCCACACGCCACCACTGCCTCTTCTGAAGTCAGAGCCCCCAGCCACGCTGCCCGTCCCCTCCCGCAGACAGCCTCGCGGCTGAGGCCTGCCCTCCTGGGAGAGCAGCCGAGCGGTCCCTTCCCGGGGAGCACCCGCAGCCCAGGTGGGATCCTGCACCTCCACGCACCGCCCGGCTGGGGAGACCTGCGTCAGTGGCTGCACTGACTGCGACCTCAGCCTGAACCTGTGGTCGGTGAGGCTAGTCGCAGGAAGTGCCCGCGGGCCAAGAAGTGGTGGTAACCCCAGCGTGGCTTCCTCTACAGCCTCAGGATGACTCAGAGGACAGCCCCCGCTGCGCCCTCTGCGCCTCTAACCAGCCTGAGCAGGTCAGGCACCGCCAGCGACCCCCTGTCCCCAATGCCCCCCGCACGCGCCCACCCGGCTTCCTGGGGCCGTTGGAAGCCGTGCACTCTGAGGCCTCAGCCAGTGAGAGCAGGGCCCTCGCAGACTCCACCAAGGGGCTTCTGGAAGGACCGGGGGCCCCCCACCAAGACCCTGCTGAGCGCTGAAGGTCCCACGGCAGCCCGGCCGCAGGCAATGGGGCCGAGCAAGGCTCCACTCTTCAGGGTGTGAGGAGTCGTGGGGCGGCCGCGTGGACGACACAGTGACCCCCGCATCCCCGCTGCCCCCTGCTCCCCCCAACCGGTGATCTCTCCTCCCCTAGATTCAGACCCCACGATTTCAGGGCCCCTCCTCCCCCTCCAGCTGCTGCGAGCGAGTCTGAAACCAGAAGACCCGATCTCGATTAATTAAGCCTGCCATTAAAAATTAAATAACGTGAGCGAGAAGGTGTGAGCCTTATCTCAACAGGCTTCAAGAGTCCCAGTGTTTCTTCAATTACTTCCCAGCAGTTTTCATATTTCATACTGTCTGATTTCTCCAAGGGCCTGGATTCTGGAGATCAAAAGAGAGGGCAGGGGGAGGAGGGAGGCTGGGGACCGAGGCGGGCTGTCCATCCCCACCGCAGCCAGGACGGGGGGCCCCTAAGGCAGAGCTCGGTCTGCCGGCCTGGAGGGGAGCCCCAGGAACGGGGAGAGGCCTCCGGGCCATGAGGGTGGGTGCAGGCCGCGGGGGGGCGTCTGGCTCCCTGGCTTCTTTGTGAAATAAAGACGGTCCCAGAGCGTCCTCCATACAGCGTTGTGGGAATTGCTACAAAATGCCGCTGAAATGGCACATATAAAACGCTTAGAGCTGGTGGGGTCTGGCACAGAGGAAACAAAAAATGTCTTAAAAGCTTAACACCCAAATGCACGTCAGCCAAGGGAAAGAGAGGGGCATCTCCTGGAGGAGGCGAGCTCCACCACGGGAGGGGTTCTCAGCCCCTCTGCCTGACCTAGCCCCAGAGCCGCCGGCGGTGCCAGCACAGAGCGGCCCCACCAGGAGTGGCTGAAAAAGGGGGGCAGGCGCAGATCCGCTAGGGCACATCAAAAGCGTGAGCAGGACGCGGCGTCTGTCTGCTCAATGGAAGTCTCTGAGCTGCCGCTCCGTGGACGCAGCCCCACCGGGAGCTCGCAGACCGGGCGGGGACGAAGAGCAGGCTGGGGGCCAGGCCCAGAGAGGCCGCAGGGGCCACGTGAGGATCGCGAGCTTGGACCCCTCCCCCAAGTGAGAGCAGCTCAGCAAACACTTCGGGAGAGTGTGAGAGAGAGAGTCACTGGTTGTGCTCTGCGGCCGTGAGCACTGAACCATCAATCGGGGACACAGGGCCCACGGGGTTCAAGTGGACCCCCATGCCAGGCGCTGTGGCTGGGACCAGTCACCAGACTGGCCCTTCACACCCAGAGCTATGCTTCCGGTAGGAATGTCTATCCCTCTGCCGGGTGCAGACAGATGGTCAGAGGCAGACGATCCCGCCCAGGGGCCAGAACCTCGAGGGAAAGAGGCAGGCCCCAGAGCCGACCCATCAGCTTCCCGTACGCGCATGCCTCCGGCAAGGGATCCAACGTACCGAGGGCCACGCAGACTGGGCTCAGAGCAGACACGCGGTTGTGCCTAGAGGCACCTGAAGGCCCAGAGCCGGGAGAGTTCCAGCAAAATCCGTGCAGCTGTCGGAGCCGGGGCCGGGGCTCAAGGAAGCACCAGAATCTGCAGGGAGCAGAGTGAGGACGGGAGACCCCAGACCCTGCGGCGCTTCAACACGTCCAGGCAGTCATCAGGGGTACGGAACACTCACCAGCCTAGTTACCAAAGGCTCTCCAAGCCCACGGGAACGCAAGGGCACGTGGAGAATTGTAAGAAGTCCCAACAGTCAACATAAAGCTTTGAAAGCTGCTGGGCGTGCAGTCGGTGACACAGTAGGTGAAGGGACAGAAATTCCGTTTCGTTGAGGGACTGAACAGCTGGCTCTTTGTGAAGCCGGTTCAGCATCTTTGCCCCTCCCGCGCGTTGGTGCCGGCCTCCTCCCCAGTCGCCAGACCCCACCCCGACCCCACTCCTCCCTCGGTCTGCTCCTTCCCCCGACCCCCTGGCGCTGCCCTTTCAGCCAGTGTTATTGCTAAAAATGACCCAGTGAAGCTGGCCGGCTATGCCCTACTCTGCTGAGTGGAGAAGACACCCCTTTCCAGACTTGCTCCGGCACTCACCCAGGATGGGTAAGGGCCAATCCTGCCCCCACTGCCTGCCCTCAGGGATGTCCACTGAGATCCTTTCAACCCCGGGGTCCCTCCCCTCCACCGTTTCCTCATCCCCAGGCACACCGTCCAAACTTATCCACGGCCACCTTCCCCAGGGCCACACCCAGGGCTTCCCACCCTCCAGGAGAGCCTTACCTGGGATCCCAACTGCAACCTGACAGCCCCACCTAGGGTCCTCAAGCATCCCCAGGACAGTCCCGCCTGTGATCCCCCCTCTACCCCACCCCCCCCCCCGGAAGGCCCCACGTGGCACACCTGCCCTCTAACCCCACTGACCACGCCTTTACCCTCCACCCCTCCCACACCCTCCTGTCCTCACTTCCGCTCCCTCCCTGGTCCCCTGCTTTGCCCTCCCTGGGCCCTGCTTCCAGCCCCTCCCATCACACCCTGCGACCCTCAGCTCTCACCCAGGTACCTCTGCACCCGGTCACACTCCAGGCCTGGCTGATCCAACCCACCTGCCGTGTCCGCCCCTAGGCCCAGGAGACCCCACAACGAACTTAGGCTCCAACCTCAGGTGAACCTTCCCCACAGCCTGTAATTCTTGAAATTCCAGGACAGCTGCCTCCACCAGGCCTGTTTTCCAGCCTGAGTTCCTGCCGTGGGCAGATGGCCACTTCTCGACCCCAGAGACGTCGGAGGCTGCAGCCGGGCACAAACAGGAGTCTTTCCCCAGGGCCAGGGTGCCTCTGCCTTCGCCCACCCCCGCCAGGCCCCGGGTCCCTCGGGCAGCGATGGGCCATCTCTGGGGCTCCGAGGAGGCAGTGACCAGCAGGCCGTGGCTCCTCTGTTTCTTCCTCTCATTTATGAGTGCCTACTGTTTACAGCAGTAAACGAGAGAGGTGCAGCCCTGGCCTTCGCAGAGCTAGCCGCCAGGTTCCGGCAAAACAACAATCCTACTCAGGAACCAGTGCCAAAAAGACACGGCAGGGTAGGGGTAAGGCACAGCCAGGAAGGCCATGCTGCGGACAGCGTGGGTGGATACCTGAAGGACATGAAGAGGGAAACGAGGTTCGGGGGAGGCTTAGGCTGGGACCACCGCGGTGCGCTCTTGGAAAAGCAGGGCAGTGTGGCTGGAAGTCGGTCAGCTGATGGCTGGACCGGGGCCCGGCCACCTCACACAGGGCCTGCTTCAGGGCTGGCAGGAAGCCGGGGGCTGGACAGGGGACAATGCGGTCTGATCTCCACTCTGGAGGGACCACTGACTGCGCCCTCAGAGTCGGGGGGTCAGGACCGGGGTCAGCTCCTGGGGGGGGCGGGGGAGGGGGGGCTGCGGAGAGTGCAGAGGAAGGGGCAGAACACGGCTGCCAGGCGGGCAGCACAGCTCTCACAAGGCAGCCAGCCAGGCCTTGTGCGCTGGTTAGCTGGTGTTTACTCTTCCAGACACACGTTTGGCTACTTGAATATCTAAAGAGTGTGAAAACAAAATACAGAGCACAATAGAAAATAAAAAGGAATTTTAAAAATGAAGGGACATGAATTTTAACTCCACCTTTGTGGCTTACTGGTAACCCGATCCCGAGCAAAGGGCCCCAGAGTCAAGGTCTCAGGACCGCCCCCCGCAGGCAGTGACTCAGGCCACAGGCGTGTTGACCAGGCGCCCCGGGAGGCAGGCTCCGCACGCACAGGTCCTCAGCACTGAGACTCGGCCCTGGGACCAGAGGGCGCTCCCGGCGGAAGCTACAGGCTGGACGCCCCGCTTCCCAGAACCTCGTCCCCCACCCCCGCCCCCGAAAGCTGAAAGCCTCCCCGCCCTCTGGCCAGTCGGGCGGGCGGCCCACGCGGCCCGGCCCATCCGGGGAAGGTCGGGGACCCGCGGCGGCAGCACCACCGGCTCGTCCGGCACGGGCGGACCGCTCCAGGCCTCACCGGCGCCACCGAGCACGAGCTCCCGGGGGACCTGAGTGCCTGGGACACCTGGGGGGCGCAGGTGCACGGAAGCAGGGCCCCCACGGGCACCACAGCCGTTTCCTAAAATCCCTCCGCGGCTCCCGCTGTCCTCACCCGTCCCCGAGGCCTCGCGGGGCCCTCAACCCTGGAGCCACGGGGCCACCTGAGCCCAGCCCGTAGGCTGCTGGGTGGTCTGGGATGGGGCCCCAGCGTCGGTGTTTAAGGAAGATCCGGGGGTTCCCTGGGCACCCAAGGTGGGAAACGCTGCTCCAGGTCCCGGAAACCCTGAGGTTACGCCTGCTCTGTCACTGACCAGCCTGTGCCTCCGCCTGTGGCCCCTGCTCCACAAAGAGCTGGGAAATCTTTTATTTCAAAATTAGAAACTACAGCGGGACACCCAAACGTGGTCCTTTGTATTAAGTGTCCTAGCTGCTTGATATTTTGTGGTTTGAGAAGTTTTCAAAGAAAATCAAAGGAGGAAAGAGGGCTGAGAAAAAGGAAGAGGAAAAGGGGAAGTCTGGCGACCTTCGCGCCCCCGTCTCACGGGCCCCCTTGGCTTCCAAAGTAATTGGAAACACGTTCGGCCCCGTTGTCAGTCCTGCGGAAACGCCAGACCTTTTGCTTCTCCTAAACACAGGTGACTTTTCTTCATGGTTGTCACCTCCTCTGATTCCAACTTCTAATTTTAGAACAGTTTCAAAATGTTGGTAGACAGCAGGCTTTGTGGGGATAATATAGCTCAATGTATATGAGGTACAAATTACCTAAGTTAAAAATAATTCTCTCCTTTATTGCAAAAATGACTAACTCAAGTACCGTAAAGGTTCTTGCTAAGTGCTTACTAAAGGTTCTAAGAGACTCTGGGAAAAGAGTTCTTTTCTTTTTGACTTCACCTACAGGAGAGGGAATTCGCCTCTGACGAGCCCCTACTGCATGCCAGTCCCCAAGTGCTGTTACACAGTTCACATTGTTTGTTCTGCAGGCAGAGTCTGAGGCTGGGAGCTGGACCCACCAGGCGTGTCTGCCCACAGCCTCCTCCATGGAAGGATTAGTCCAGGCGCTTGACACAAAGAGACGAACAGATGCAAATGAGGGTTTTGGTCCTTCTACAGAACGAATACCTTGATGAGCTGAGACATGAACGAACACACACCTGAACCACCGGTACGTGTTTGCTCTCCGGGCTGTGCAAATGCAAACAGGAAATGTCACAGCACCGAAGAAATCCGCACAGGTTCTCACGGAAGCCTAAAGTTTGGGGGCTGCAAAAGGGTATTTTTTAAAAGGTCCTATTCTCATACCCGCAAATAGAGCCCAACAGCTCATGGGCTGTAGAGACAGCTCGTAAGCACGAGCTCCTAAATGAAACAGGCTTGGAGTCGGGTGGTGCTGGGCTGTGCTCAGAGGAGTGGGAGAAGACCAAGAATAAACGAATAAATACACCAGGAATAAGTAAGGTGCATTTAAAAAGATCGTCCTCTGGCCTGAGCCGCACGCGGCAGCCGCCCTCGGGGGTCAGGGGGCCATCTGCACGAGGAGGGACAGAGGCCAGCACAGCTACTGGGGACATTTGCTGCTGCGTGGGGGGGAGTGACACCCCCCACAACCACCGGGGGAGACAATTCCTGACGTGTCGCCCTCGGGGGCAGCAGTCAGTGCTGAAGGAACGGGAGCTGTCGTGACCACTATTATTACCAACAAGTGATCTGTTGAGGAAATTAACCTACCAGCTTCTGGAACCACGGCTCGGGAGCAAGGGGGGGTCAGTGTTCACGGCAGCGGGACCCCAAGGCGGCGGCAGCTGATGGGGGGGGCTCCAGGACCTGGACCCCCAGGCACTCTGTTCTCCCAAGGAGCTGAGTCCACCGGCCACAGCCCTGGGGGCCGGCAGCTCCTGGCACGAGCTCCGGGCGCAGAAGGTAGAACGGCCCCAGGCCAGCGGCTGGCAGGCGGCAGGGGCGGCTCTTGTCCCCCCACCAACCCCAAGCCTCGGGCTGGGGTGGCCAAGCCAGGTCACGTCCCTTCCCGCCACCCGCAGGCACCGTGGGGGGAGCAGGGGGGCATGGAGCCCAGGGCAGGACCCACTGCCCCCCTTCTCTACTCTGACTCAGCACTGATGCCCGGCCTCCGGGGCCATGCCCAGGGCCCTTCGGTCCAGCCTGATGCCCTCTGCTTCCCCCAGGACCGCCCTTCTGGAAGATGCCACGCAGCCACTCCTCCCCGCCCGCTGATCCCGCCCAGGCCGCTCTGCTGAAAGGGTGAAGTTTTGCACCTGAAGGAACCTCGACCCTCCTGCAAAGAGCAGCCCTGCAGCTGCCTTTTCTTCCCCTTCTTCCTTTAACCTCCTCCTGTTTCCTTCCATCCTCCTGGAAACCTTACTTCTGCTGCTCAGGGGGAGAGTGTGGCACAGGCTTATTCCAGCCCTGCGTTCAAATCTCGCACCTTGGAGAAGAGTGTGACAGTCACCAGGTGCGCATCACCTGGGCTCACCGCTCACTGGGGCTCTGCCCATCCACCCACTCACACGCTCTTTCTGGCTGAAGCCACTTGACCTATATCGACATTTTAGTCATCATGACCTTTTGCCCCCGAACACTTCAGCTGCATCTCCCAAGAGCAAATTAACTCTGATACTCTGAATAAACACTAAACAACTACCACAGTCGGGACCCTTCACATCAACAGGATAATTTTCTAATACATAATCTGTATCTGACTGTTTCCAACTGCCCCAGGAAACGCCCCCAATCCGGGACGCAGGCGAGGGTCACAGGTCGTGCCTGGCTGACATGGCCCTGCCCGCCCTTCAGTCTAACCTACTCCCACCCTCGCTTGGCCTTTCAGGACATTGATATGTTTCACGAAGCCAGGACAGTTGTTTCAGAGAATGTCCCTCAGTTCGAACACTTGTTTTGTCATGATTAGATTCAGGTTAAATTCCTGGCGGAGAAACGGCAGAGGTGAGGCGGCCGTGCAGCCGTGTCCCCCATCGACACGTCAGTGCAGAGGTCACGGGACACTCCTCCTCTGACCCTGGTTACTTTGTGGCTGCTTCAGAGTGACATCACGTGGCTTTGGAGGTGAGATCGTGAACACCCGGCACACTGGTGCCTCGCTCTCTGGGAGGAAGCCTGGAACGGCCCACCCAGAAGGGACACGTAAATGATTCGGCCAACAGTCTAGCGAAGCCCCAGCACGGCCACATCAACTGCCAGGGGTGGGGGGGAGAAGGGTCCAGATGGTTCCAGCCCCCAGCCACCATATGGCCCCGGCAAGGCCCCTGACTTCAGGAAACAGAGCCGAGCTGTTCCCGTGTCCTGTCTGAGCCCCCGACGCTCAGAGCCCGTGACCCTAACCAACGGCTGCTTGATGCCTCTGAGTTTCGAGGTGATTTGCTATGTAGGAACGTAGACCTGCGACCACACCCTTTCCCTCGACAACAAACACGTGACCTGAAGAGTGATGCTGTAAGAGCATGATTACCCTGCTTCCCAACAGTCATGGTTTTCGCTGAATTGATTATTATTACAACAGTGGCAAATGGGTGACTGTCTATCGTTCTCTCCACATTTATTAGTTGTTGTTCCTTCGTAAAGACAGTTTTCCTCTCCTTTCCTCCTTTTGATCCTGTATGTTTTTATGTCAGTTTGGACTTAGATTCTCTTTTAAAAATCCAACGTGTTATAATCCATTTCTGTCGTCATTATTGTGTCGCGCAGACAGGGTGTCCGAACTCGGCTCGTGGGACCTCTTTCAGGCCGTCTCCTGGGTCCCGTATAGACGCACATGCCCTCACCATGTTCTGAACACTCCTCACTTTCTCACAAGATAAGATGTTAGCCACCTCAGTAGGTACGCAGCGATGTCTAACTGCAGGTCTAATTTGCATATCCAATAGCTAATGATGGTGAATGTCTTCTCATGTGCTTATTTGCCATCTGTATATCCCCTTGGTGGATTTTTCTAATTGGATTGTTGGTTTTTACTTATTTATGTTTTGCTGGTGCATTGTGACAGTATTTTCTATGTTCTAGACACCAGTCCTTTGCTTGGTGTGTGGTTTGTAGATAGTTCTTTCCCCGTCTGTAGCTCCTCTTTTCATCTTCCTCACAGGGCCTTCCACAGAACGAAAGTCTTTAATTTTGATGAGGTCCATTGTAACGTTTTTTCCTTTTATGGATCCTGCTTTTGGTGCTTTTAATCTCAGTACC